>NC_090439.1:685641982-686266982 GCF_031143425.1 Pleurodeles waltl
GTCTCACTGTCTAGAGGGGATTCACAAACATCCCAACTGTCAAACTGACCCACACAGGGAATTCACAAACAGGCAGAGTCACAGAATGGTTTAAGCAAGAAAATGTCTAATTTCTAAAAGGGGCATTTTCAAACTGGCAATCTAAAAAACAATTTCACTAAAATATGTATTTCTAGATTGTGAGTTCAGAGACCCCAAACTTCAAATGTCTATCTGCTCTCAAAGGGAATCTGCACTGTATTGTTATTTAAAGACAGCTAACCTATGAGAGAGATAGGCCTCACAACAGTGAAGACTGAATTTAGCAGTATTTCACTGTTAGGACATGTAACACACAACAGTACATGTCCCACCTTTAACATACACTGCACCCTGCCCAGGTTGCTACCTAGGGACTAACTTAGGGGTGCCTTACCTGTATGAAAAGGGAAGGTTTAGGCCTGGCAAGTGGGTACACTTGCCTAGTCGAATTTGCAGTTTAAAACTGCACACACAGACACTGCAGTGGCAGGTCTGAGCCATGTTTTACAGGGCTACTCATGTGAGTGGCACAACCAGTGCTGCAGGCCCACTAGTAGCATTTGATTTACAGGCCCTGGGCACCTCTAGTGGACTTTACTAGGGACTTACTAGTAAATCGAATATGCCAATCATGGATAAGCCAATTGCACATATATTTTACATAGGAGCACCTGCACTTTAGCACTGGTTAGCAGTGGTAAAGTTCCCAGAGTATCAAAAACAGCAAAAAGAGTCCAGCACACATCAACAACCTGGGAAACAGAGGCAAAAAGTTAGAGGAGACCACGCCAAGGATGCCAAGTCTAACATGAGTCAAATATACCAACCATGGTGCAGGAGGCTAGTCTGGCTTATAGTGGGTACCTTGTGGTACTTACACCCTGTGTCAGGTCCGGTTATCCCTTATTAGTAGAATAGAGGTGTTTCTAGCAGCTTAGGCTGATAGAAGGCAGCTATGGCAAAGCAACTTCGGCTGAACTAGGAGACATGCAAAGCTCCTACTATACCACTTATATCATAGCACAATATCATAAGAAAACACAATACTCAGAGTTACTAAAAATAAAGGTACTTTATTTTAGTGACATATGCCAAAAGTATCTCAGAGAATACCCTCACTTAGGAGGTAAGTAATATACACAAGTTATATGTACACAAACCCAAAACAGGTAAGTAACAGTAAGAAAAGTAGTGCAAACAATGTAGAATCATAATAGGATGCAATAGGTAAAAATATGTCTAGGGGCAACACAAATCATATACTCCAAAAGTGGAATGCGAATCACGAATGGACCCCAGACCTATTGGAGGTTGTAGAGGGTCGCTGGGACTGTAAGAAAACAGTAAGAGTGTCCAAGATACCCAACCCCAAGACCCTAGAAAGTAGAAGTAAAGTTACCCTACTACCCCAGAAAGACACAATAGTCATGATAGGGGGATTCTGCAAGAACCACAAGCACCAGCAAAACACTGAAGATGGATTCTTGGACCTGAGGACCTGAAAAGGAAGGACACCAAGTCCAAGAGTCACGATAGTGTCCGGGGGGCAGGAGCCCAGGAAACCCCGGATGAAGGTGCAAAAGGGCTGCCTCTGGGTGGAAGAAGCCGAAGATTCTGCAACAACGTAAAGGGCTAGGAACTTCTCCTTTGGATGGAAGATGTTCCATAGCGTGCTGGATGCTGTAGAAGTGTTTCCACGCAGAAATACAGCAAACAAGCCTTGCTAGCTGCAAGGGTCGCAGTAGAGGTTTTTTGGATGCTGCTGGGGACCAGGAAGGACCAGGATGTCTCCCCTTGGAGGAGGAGACAGAGGGGGTGCTCAGCAACTCAGAGAGCCCCCGCAGAAGCAGGCAGCACCCGCAGAAGTACCAGAACAGGCACTTCGAAGTTCTGTGAACTCAGACTCACAAAAGGAGGGTCCCATGACGTCGGAGTCCAACTCAGCGGGTTGAGCACTGCAGAACGGAGTGCTGGGGACTCAGGCTAGTCTGTGCACCAAGGAATCCTTGGAGAAGTGCACAAAAGCCGGAGCAGCTGCAAATCACGCAGTACACAGGTTTGCTGTCTGGCATGGGGAGGCAAGGACTTACCTGCACCAAATTTGGAGAGAAGGGCCACTGGACTGTGGGAGACACTTGGATCCAGCTCCTGTGTTCCAGGGACCACGCTAGTCAGGATGAGACGGGACCCAGAGGACCGGTGATGCAGTCTTTTTGTGCCTGCGTTAACAGGGGAAGATTCCCTCGACCCACGGGAGATTTCTTCTTGGCTTCCAGTGCAGGGTGAAGGCAGACAGCCCTCAGAGCACGCACCACCAGGAAACAGTCGAGAAAGCCGGCAGGATGAGGTGCTACAATGTTGCTGGTAGTCGTCTTGCTACTTTGTTGCTGTTTTGCAGGCGTCCTGGAGCAGTCAGCGGTCGATCCTTGGCAGCAGTCGAAGAGGGAAGTGCAGAGAAACTCTGGTGAGCTCTTGCATTCGTTATCTGAGGAATAGCCCAGAGGAGAGACCATAGATAGCCAGAAAAGGAGGTTTGGCTACCAAGAAAGGAGCTTTGGCTACCAAGAGAGGTAAGAACCTATCAGGAGGGGTCTCTGACGTCACCTGCTGGCACTGGCCACTCAGAGCAGTCCAGTGTGCCCCCAACACCTCTGAATCCAAGATGGCAGAGGTCTGAGACACACTGGAGGAGCTCTGGGCACCTCCCCTGGGAGGTACTGGTCAGGGGAGAGGTCACTCCCCTTTCCTTTTTCCAGTTTTGCACCAGAGCAGGCCTGGGGGATCCCTGAACTGGTGTAGACTGGCTTATGCAGAGATGGGCACCATCTGTGCCCATCAAAGCATTTCCAGAGGCTACTCCTCCCCAGCCCTTCACACCTATTTCCAAAGGGAGAGGGTGTAACACCCTCTCTCAGAGGAAATCCTTTGTTCTGCCTTCCTGGGCCAGGGCTGCCCAGACCCCAGGAGGGCACAATCCTGTCTGACGGGTTGGCAGCTGCAGCAGCTGCAGTGGAAACCCCGGAAAGGCAGTTTGGCAGTTCCCGTGTTCTGTGCTGGAGACCCAGGGGATCATGGAATTGTCCCCCCAATACCAGAATGGTACTGGGGTGGCAATTCCATGATCTTAGACATGTTACATGGCCATGTTCGGAGTTACCATTGTGACGCTACACATAGGTAGTGACCTATGTGCAGTGCACGCGTGCAATGGTGTCCCCACACTCACAAAGTTCAGGGAATTTGCCCTGAGTGATGTGGGGGCACCTTGGCTAGTGCCAGGGTGCCCACACACTAAGTAACTTGGCACCTAACCTTCACCAAGTGAGGGTTAGACACTTAGGTGACTTATAAGTTACTTATGTGCAGTGAAAAGTGGCTGTGAAATAACGTGGACGTTATTTCACTCAGGCTGCAGTGGCAGTCCTGTGTAAGAATTTTCAGAGCTCCCTATGGCTGGCAAAAGAAATGCTGCAGCCCATAGGGATCTCCTGGAACCCCAATATCCTGGGTACCTAAGTACCATAACAAGGGAATTATATGGGTGTACCAGTGTGCCAATGAGAATTGGTAAAATTAGTCACTAGCCTGTGATGACAAATTTAGAAAGCAGAGAGAGCATAAACACTGAGGTTCTGGTTAGCAGAGCCTCAGTGATACAGTTAGGCACAACACAGGGAACACATACAGGGCATACACTATGATTACTGGGGTTCTGCCTAGCAGGATCCCAGTGACACAAGGGCAAAACAAACATACATACAATGAAAATGTGGGTTACATGCCAGGCAAGATGGTATTTTCCTACACATGGATAACCAATCATTATCACCATTTGCACAAGGAACACTTGCACTTTAGCAAAGATCAGCAGTAGTAAAGTGCCCAGAACACCAAACCATCAAAATGAAATCCAGTGCATAGTCAACAATGCAGGAGGCAGAGGCCAAATGACAGGGGAAACCATGCCAAGGATTCCAGGTCTAACACTATTGCCCTCCTGCGGACTATCTCTGTGGGGCAGACTGCCATTGTGAAAGCCATGCAGTGGTTAGCAAGCCAACATCAGCAGACAAATGCATACCTGGAAGACAGTCAAGTGACATGTCTGGCCTACAGAGATCTTTTCAGGCTCTGGTCTCCTCACTGATGGCAGCCAGCCACACCCAAAAATCACACAAAGAAGTACGGGGTTCTCTAATAGTAGACGTCAGGGGTACAATTTGTGCCGTTGGTTACTCGTGTTCCTTTTTTGGATAGGTGAGGTCAGTGAGTTGCTGTGAAGTATAGAGGGGAAGTGGGGGAATTTCCTTTACGGACTAGGTAGTCTCACACACTATATAGTGTCATGCTTCATCATTTGACCACCTAGCCCCACCCAGGTAGGACAGTGCCACCTGGCCGGACTCAACCTCGCTGTTAAAAGAACAGGAGGGAGTGCATAAATAAATTCTTGGTCTGGAAAAGTTGGGATCCAGCTAATCTAGTCAAAATAAAAACACCTAAACAGCCACCTGTATGAAGTTAAAATTTAATAATGGTGTCTGATTGGTGTGGTTAAAACAAAGGTTGGGACACCTCCGTGAGAATGACGACTCACAGGGTCACCTATCTAAAAAACAGTAGCCAACATGTTTATGCCCTCAGGAGTGAGCCAAGGAAGGTCTTGGGCATTCATCAGGGCCTAGGATCCCTAGAACTCACACTAAGAGTTAAAGAAGAAACTCTTCTTAATTAATTAAGATTTGTAAGGTGTAAAGTAAATGGCCTACCTTACCCAAGGAATTACCTTGAGGTGGCCTGTTGAATATAAAAGGACACACAGATAATTAGGGCAATGGTGACACACAACGCTGCAACGGCACACCAACCACACATGTGACAGGGGGATGCACTCATGCACAAAATACATATATTCATAGTAGGCAATGTTCATGCACAAAGTGAATATATAAACACATATACCTAGAAAAACACAAGGTAGGCACTACTACCACTGATGGGAATTACATAATCTTACCCTATCCCTAGAGGCTAATGGCCTCTGGTATCCAGGAGTGGGAGTGTCCCCTTATTGTCAAACACTAAGGTAAACATGGAAGAAAAGAAACAAGGAGGCGAGGTGAGGTGGTCCATATTTTAGATGGGAAGATAACCCATGATTATAGCAGTGTCTATAGAAAATAAGGTCAGTCAGAAAGGCACCCACTGGGAACCCGCATTAATTAATAAAGGAGATACTGCATGGAAAAAATGTCAGTCCCAAGACAGTAAATAAAAATTGTTAACAGAAACAGTTCATGAGTATAAGGGAAAAAGGAGAAGAGGTAACTTATCTGTGCTGCTTGTAGTCCAATCAGCCACTCACTGCATCAAAGGGGATGCTCGCTGTGCGCCTATGCCATCCTTTCCTTGGACCGCTTGGTAGAAGTGGTCAAGGCGAGACGGTCTCTTTATAGTAGAAATGGAATTGAGGTGCGCGAAATTAGCGTAGTCATTAAAGATGGCCGTTGAAGCAGGTGTATGGAATCACGGCTGCAGGCTCGCGGTGCATGCGTAGTCCCGGCGTGGTGGCCGGGAACGTGTATCCCACAGCTACGCTAGAGCGCCGGCTCTAAGTGGAAGAATGTCCGGGGTAGCCGGGGCTGAGAGCTTCCGGCCATCGCGTGGAGCCCAGAAGCCTCGCGGGCGACCTGGCCGCTGGGAAACGTAGTTCCCAGCGGCCTCGCTCTATAGAGCCGCTACGCCATCGAGGGGAGCGCGAAAAGGGGTATAGGGAGAAGGCAAGGGAATCGAAAGGAGAGACGGGGAGGAGGGAGGTTGGTGAGAGGAGGCGGAAAGGGGGGTAGGGGGCAAAGACTGGGGTGAAACAAAGGGCAGAAAAAGCGAAAATAAGAAGAAACACGCGGAGAAAAGAAAGAAGAAACGGGACAGGGGACAGAACACACAGGAAGAGGGTAGAGAGGGAGGGGGGAAGGGAAAGAAAACAGGCTGGGAGGTGAATAATGAATAAACACAAAAAGAAAGAAAGTAAAAGCAAGTATTAGTGTTATGAAAAATGAAAATAACAACAGTGAAAAACAAAATTAAATATGAAAGCAGATAGAGCAACATACACTGAAAGAGAGGAAAAAAAAGAGAGAAAAAGGAGAGAACTGAGTGGCAACACGGTGGGGGTGGAGGGCAAAAAATAAATAAATAAACCAGTGGGGAAAACAACATGAAAGGGAACACAAAGGGGGAACCAGAAGAAAGCAGGGGTTAGGGTAACCAGAAGAAGGGGGGAGGAGGAGGACTCATTTGTTGAGTGCGAACCAAGGGATCTCGTCGTTCAGACCGTCAATGTCTGAGTGTAATCTCCAGACCCAGCGCTGTTCAGCCTGGAACAGTTTCTATGTCATATTAATAGTAGATGGAGGTAGTTGCTCTATGACAGTCCAGGCTAAGTCATCTGGGGAATGATTATTCAGAAGGAAATGGTTAGTCAGCTTGGTTGCTTCACGCTTACAACGGATCGTGCTCCTATGCTCACAGATCCTTGTGCTGACCTTCCTGGTGGTCATTCCCACATATTTGAGTTTGCAGGAGCATTTAATCAGGTAAATCACGTTCTTACTGTTGCAGTTAGTAAGGGATTTTTGTACCCATGGGGTCTTAAGGTCTATCGTTGTGGATTTTTGAGTCAAACGACAGAGACTACAATTGCCACAAGGGTGGTGGCTTGTTGGTGGGGGCAAACGCCATAGTGTAGTCTGTCTGGTGTGGGATTTTTCTTTGGGTCTTGTGTGGACTACCATGTCCTGTATATTCGTGGCTCTCTTGTAGGCATGTAATGGCTGCTGGAAAGGTAAGCCACCAGACGTGAGGATTTTCCAATCTTCTTTAATGATTCTCTGGATCCTGTTGGAAAGCGGGTTAAAGGTAGTCATGCACACTATTTGTTCCATATCAGGTTTGGTTGCGCGTGGTTGCAGTAACTGGTCCCTGTGGTTATTGCGTGCTCTTTTGCAGGCTCTTCTGACCAGATGTGTTGGATAGTCCTTAGCTTGTAGCTTTGTGGCCAGTTTGTCAGCATGCTTGCGATAGTCTGTTAGAGTTGAGCAGTTCTGTCGTAGACGTAGAAATTGTCCCACAGGGAGGTTCTCCTTCAGGGCCCGCGGGTGGAAGCTCTGAAACTGTAGCAGGTTGTTACGGTCCGTCGGATTGTAATATACCTCCGTGGCCAGGGCTCCATCGTTTTCATAAATGAGTAGGTCTAGGAAAGGCAGCCGGTTATCACCTATAGTCATGGTGAAATTCAGGAACGGATTGGCTGCATTCAGCCAATTTGAGAAAGTGAGAGCCTCTTTTCTAGTTCCTGTCCAGACCAGTAGGATGTCATCTATATATCGTTTCCAGAGTTTGATCTGCTGTAGGAACATGTTGTCATCATGGACAACCACCTGTCTCTCAAAGTTGTCGACATAGAGGCATGCCAGACTAGGTGCAAATGTGCTGCCCATGGACGTTCCTTGTATTTGCAAGAAGAAACTATCTTCAAATTTGAAATAATTCCTCGTGAGTGCCAGATGTGCCAAATCCAGTATGAAATCGGGAGGTGTGCGTAACTCTCCTCTCTTGGCTTCCAGGAGATTACTGATTACCTCCAGGGTGACCTCCTGGGGGATATTGGTGTATAGGGATTCCACGTCCAAGGTGATCAAGAGTTCTTTGGTCTTGTCAAAGGACACAGAATCTAGCAATACCAGTACATCAGTAGTATCCTTGAGATAAGTTGGAATTTTTTTCACTAATGGCTGTAGGAAGAAGTCCACAAATTGAGAGAGAGGCTCTAATACTGAACCAATACCGGATACTATTGCTCTGCCGGGCGGGGGGATCTTTCCTTTATGCACCTTAGGAAGAATATAGAAATAGGGAATTCTTGGGTTCACTTGTACCAGGAAAGCTGCTTCATGCTGGGTGAGCCAGTCATTCTCCATACCTTTTGGCACAAGGAAGGAGATCTCGTCTTGAATATCGGATGTGGGGTCTCGATACAAGCGCTTATAATGTTGGGTGTTAACCAGCAGACGATCACATTCATCTCTGTACATTTTTTGCGGTAAAATTACTGTTGATCCGCCTTTGTCAGCTGGTTTGATGATTATGGTGGGGTCGGACGTTAGACGTTTCAGAGCCGTGAGCTCACCCGTGCTCATGTTATGGTATGCTTTATTTGCTGTCTCAGTGAGTCCACTTATCTTTAGAGATACCAATTTCTCAAAAGCCAAGACCTCAGGAGGCATCTGTCCTGTTGTTGGACAAAATGTGGATTTAGGACGTAGTCCTGTATTTTGTTCTGGAGCCTCAAAATTCTTGCCTAAGAAGAAAGTCTTTAGGCGGATTTTGCGGAAGAGACCTGCTAGTTCTGTTCTAGTTTTAAATAGATCGATTTTGTTATCTGCCAGGTTAGTTATTGTGTTTTGCTCGTCCCTGGGAGGGTTTCCCTTTGTGTCACATACTCTGGGGCGTCCTCTCTCGGCCCCCAGTGCACCTCTTTCCTTTTCAGGGAATGACCATTGTGCAGGGTGCTGGAAAAAAGGCGCCTGGTATTGAGTTGGAGGTCCATACTTAGTAGGCCAGCCCCATTGTTAGTTATTATATGGGGGGCATGGAGGTAACATTGGTGGATAATTCCACCTTCCACGGCGTTGACCGCTTTGTCCGCGGTGTTGCCGTGTGTTACCTGACGACACGCTGTCATTGTCTGAGCTGGTGTTACTGCCAGATGAAGTGTCAGACATGTTGCTAGCTTTTGCCACATATTCGGGTTTGGTGTAAGGGTACATTTTCTCATGAGAGAACCGGCTGAGATCTTTCTGAAATTTTGAGATCTTTTGCTGGGTGAGATATTCTTTGTACTCGTTCATATTCTTGTTGACCTCCTCTAATTTCTTTTTAAAGGAGAGAATACTCAGCCCTGATTTCAGGTTGTTCTCACTCGTTTTTATCTGAATTAGAAGGGCCTCAGATAGCCTTGTCGCTGTTTTTATGATGAAGATGAGCCAATCCCGCGTACACTTCCATGCTATTAGTGCCCAATCTTTCCTAAATTCTAGATCTTCTAAGAATATGCGTGGTTCATTGGTTACCAATAGCCCATTAGGTGCCGCATTGCTACGGAGGTACTCCGTTAGGACGGCTCCGTGGAGAATGGTCTCTACGGGTGACCGCTTTAGTTCCACTAGTGTGTCCCAGTCTGGCAGCTGGGACAGACTTTTAGAAAGGGCTGTATCACCAAGGAGGGAGAGGGCTGATAGAATTGCTGTTAATTCCTCATCATTGAAGGAAAGACCTTCCACCATATTGTAGGGGGGAGTGGGAAGAGGTGTGGAAAAGAAAGGAGGGGGGTCTAGGTCCTTAGTGTAGGTGTATAAACCTGAATGAAATAAGAGCCAAAGTTGCTCACCAAGAGAAACTCTTGCAGCTTACCAGCTGCTCAACTATCAAAACACATGGAGAGAGTATGAGGGAGATAATGGGAAGCTAGGAGGAATGCAACCGTACTTAGCTCCCTATATATATAACCAAAAATCACACAAAGAAGTATGGGGTTCTCTAATAGTAGACGTCAGGGGTACAATTTGTGCCCTTGGTTACTCGTGTTCCTTTTTTGGATAGGTGAGGTCAGTGATAGGTCAGTGAGTTGCTGTGAAGTATAGAGGGGAAGCGGGGTAATTTCCTTTATGGACTAGGTGGTCTCACACACTATATAGGCCCTCATTACGACCCTGGCGGTATAGAACCGCCAGGGCCGCGGCACGCGGGAGCACCGCCGACAGGCTGGCGGTGCCCCGCAGGGCATTCTGACCGCGGCACTGGCGGTCTCCCGCCAGTTTCCCGTGGCCCGTTTGAATCCTCCAAGGCGGCGCAGCTTGCTGCGCCGCCGAGGGGATTCTGACAAGCCATACCGCCATCCTGTTCCTGGCGGTTCGGCCGCCAGGAACAGGATGGCGGTATGGCTTGTCGTGGGGCCCCTGGGGGCCCCTGCAGTGCCCATGCCAATGGCATGGGCACTGCAGGGGCCCCCGTAAGAGGGCCCCACTTTATATTTCACTGTCTGCATTGCAGACAGTGAAATACGCGACGGGTGCCACTGCACCCGTCGCACCTTCCCACTCCGCCGGCTCGATTCCGAGCCGGCGTCCTCGTGGGAAGGTTGTTTCCCGCTGGGCTGGCGGGCGGCCTTAAGGCGGCCGCCCGCCCGCCCAGCGGGAAACTCAGAATGCCGGCCGCGGTCTTCAGACCGCGGTGCGGTATTCCTGCGGCGCAACTTTGGCGGGCGGCCTCCGCCGTCCGTCAAAGTTGTAATGAGGGCCATAGTGTCATGCTTCATCATTTGACCACCTAATCCCACCCAGGTAGGACAGTGCCACCTGGGCGGACTCAACCTCGCTGCTAAAAGAACAGGAGGGAGTGCGTAAATAAATTCTTGGTCTGGAAAAGTCGGGATCCAGCTAATCTAGTCAAAATAAAAACACCTAAACAGCCACCTGTATGAAGTTACAATTTAATAATGATTGGCATGGTTAAAACAAAGGTTGGGACACCTCCGTGAGAATGAGGACTCACAGGGTCACCTATCTAAAAAACAGTAGCCAGCATGTTTCTGCCCTCAGGAGTGAGCCAACGAAGGTCTTGGGGCATTCATCAGGGCCTAGGATCCCTAAAACTCACACTAAGAGTTAAAGAAGAAACTTTTCTAAATTAATTAAGATTTGTGAGGTGTAAAGTGAACCCAAGGAATTACCTTGAGGCGGCCTGTTGAATATAAAATGACACACAGATAATTAGGGCAATGGTGACACCCAACACTGCAACGGCACACCAACCACACACATGACAGGGTGATGCACTCATGCACAAAATACTTATATTCATAGTAGGCAATGTTCATGCACAAAGTGAATATATAAACACATATATCTAGAAAAACACAAGGTAGGCACTACTACCACTGACGGGAATTACATAATCTTGCCCTATCCCTAGAGGCTAATTGCCTCTGGTATGCAGGAGGGGGAGTGTCCCCTTATTGTCAAACACTAAGGTAAACATGAAAGATGGGAAGATAACCCATGATTATGGCAGTGTCTATAGAAAATAAGGTCAGGCAGAAAGGCACCCACTGGGAACCCGCATTAATTAATAAAGGAGATACTGCATGGATAAAATGTCAGCCCCAAGACAGTAAATAAAAATGTTCCCATCTAAAATATCTTCCCATCTAAAATATGGACCACCTCACCTTGCCTCCTTGTTTCTTTTCTTCCATGTTTACCTTAGTGTTTGACAATAAGGCAGTGAAAGGTCTCACCATGAGAATGGATGCAGACGGAGGGTTGACTAGGACAAGAAGGTGGTAATTCACTATTTGGCCAAAACCAACACCTAGAAGAGATGATGCCGACAAGTCTAATAAATTAATAACATACATGTGACATACAGGTGGGCCATAGGCCTGGGAGAATGCCCATCTGAAGGACTGGAGCAATGAACACGAAACAAGATCACAATGTGAATTCATCACAAGGCAGGCATGTCACATCACTCATGCCACAACACAGGCACACTAATTGTACCCTGTTTCATTGCAGAGGAAGATGGATCTCCTGCCGATATGCCTGTCCCAGATTACCCTGATGACATGGATGACAAGCTGATAAACATTCCCTAAGAGACTATCCAAAAGGTCCTTGAAACCCTCCAGACCCTACCTTCAGTCACAAGGAGGAGCACAGAACAAGCAGCCATTGCAGAGGATCCACCCACCACCCCAATTGTAAGACCTGCCAGCTCAAATATAGCTGAGGACTCAGACGACACAGGCACCAGCTTTGAGAGAACTGTAGTTGGGGTACAGCGGGAGCTGGTCAAGGAGGTGCGGGTGGGGATGCAAACTATGGCAGCCAGCCTAGAGGGGGTGCGTCTGTGCATGATGTCATCTGCAGATCAGGCAGCAGCTATTCAAGCCCTAACATCTATCTTGCAGGAACAGCAAAAAACCCAGAAGGAAATCAGCACAGCTGTAATACAGTTGACCCAACACCTACAACAGCAATCCTGTCAACGCGTGCATGAATGCAACATTGAACCCCTCAGGGCCGACCTGGCTGCCTACCATCGTGATGTGGCTGCTATTCTCAAGAACCAGCAGATCCTCCTTGCTGCAGTACTGCCCTTAAGACCTTCACAGGGAGCAGCGACAGGGATGTCTGACTCCACGTCTTCTAACACTGAGGTGTGTGTTGCTCCTTCACAACCACTACCACCAAGAACAGAGGAGGCAACACACACATCAGAAGAAGAAGACATGGAACAGATCGCTTCACACGGAAAAGTACCCGGAAGCACTAGTCCCTGCCACATGGCCAACTATTACCAAGGTCCTGTGCTTTGTAACATGCCAGTCTTGCAACAACTCTACTTAATGACTGTTCTGCTTACCACTGTATATCTTGTCAGCCTGCCCAGTGATTGTCTCTCTCCTACTCATTGGCAAATCCTGTCCCTCTGCACTGTCTGAAACATCACCCCAGCATGTAAAAAGCATTTCTGTAACCCCTTGTGTAGGATCACAATGTAAGATGTCACTCTAATGGACTCACAATCATGGACAATGTACAGATAGCAATATAGCACTTTTCAATAAATAGCACTTACACAACAAGTCTGTCTCTGGGTAATGTGACATATCAACTGTGTAGTAGATTACTGAAATGTGCCTACTGTCAAATTACGTAGCTTGTCAATACAACTGTCCTGATATTATGTAGTCAGAGAAATCTGCACAGTGGGAATGGTCCCACCCTGTCACTAAAGACGTGTAATGAGAAAGTCAACAGGGCAACCTTGGTGTGCTGAGTGAGATAATGTCTCAGGTGTCATGTTCCGGCAGGTGTCATTACAACATTTGTACACAGGTTAGCCTCTGCAATTCCCACTGCATCTGGGAACATCATAGCCTCTGTGCTGATTATTCTCGCAGCTATTCACCACACACGGCCCATCAATATGTTTTGAGCACTGTGATTCTGTGTGTGATCTGTCAGGGTCCTGACATGTGTGGATTTTTCATGAACATTATCAGAGGTTGCTGGTTCTGCTGAAGGCCCCGTACCCAGTCCCTGCATACGGCCCTGGGACACTGTCACACTTTGTCATTCATGCATAAATGAGACCCAGACAAGGGATGGGCCATGAATTTTGCTTTTCACAGATGATTTAACTCATATGGTACAGTTAAAAGGCAGATGATGCTATACAATGTGTTTGGGTATGCATTGAAGAAGCCCATTCCCAAATACCCCCTGATGAATGAGAGGTTTGCTAACACAAGTGTGGTAAATATGTAGACACAGGGATACTTTAGTGTGACGCACAGACAGATGCCAGTCAGGCTGACAGAATGCAGGGTGAATCAGGATCAAGCAATTTGACAAGTTACATAATCAGTGGTCTGACTAAGACTGTTTGGAGGACGAACTAGAGAGTTGACATGTCAAACTGTGTATGTCCTGTGTTTTTGAAGGTGACAAATGAACCCAAGTGCTGTGTTACACGGCTTAATTAGTATCAATGCTTAAAGGTGTGTTTGACAAAATGGCAACTCCTATGCTGTTCCAGGCATCAGCAGGGGCAGTGCTTGTTGAAATGGGTGGTGTGCATGGAGGTGATAACAGGTGTGGGCTGCATCTGTTTCTCACAAGTCCTGTAGGTGAGATTTGCATTCTAATGGCCAACAGACATTTTCACATGGGAAGCAATCTACAGGTGCTAACAGGGCTTAGAAACTAGAAGCCAGTGTATTAATTGACCCGACGTCCATGCAGTCAGATGTTCTATGACAATGGCATACCATAGGAAACGATGTAGCACACTGGATTGCTATTGACAGGCTGTGTGTGTAGAGGAGGGAATCTCAGGGTACACATCTTAGTATTCCAGGGACCTCTTCAGACAGGTGGGTTGTGACCAGGTGCATGGGTGTGTCAGGAGTTAGGAAATGGGCTGACATGTACATGGAATGTCATGTGCGCAATGCTGTTCATATGTGTGGCACTTGTGCTGTCTATGTACAGCTTCTATGGAACTCTAGTCACAGATAGTCCTTGCAAATATTGGATGCAGTTGGACTTACTGCTGTCAAGGGTCTGGTCAGACATTCCTGTTACTGATGCAAAAGCACATCGACTGCCTCATGTCTGAGGCTTGTTTTCCCCTTATTGAGTGATGGTGTCTTAGTTGTGTGCCATATGCTGCGTTGGACCTTGATTTCAACATGTATGTGTGAAATAGGTGTGGTCCTCTGCTATTGGCCTTCAAAGGAGAAATGTACATGATATATGTCATTTACAGTGTGTGTGTATGTGACCATTGTATGTTACGCATCACATTAGCTCTGGGATTTTCAGTGTCCTAATCAGTATATCAGCAATGCTACATGAGGCAACACTCTTATTCTGATAGTTAGAGATGAAGGTGTGCAAAAATGATTAGCCAGACCATGATATGGTGATTATTACAGGAGTTTATTTAAATTAGTTCATTAAAGTGGTGATGGTGATTATATTTAAAAGAAATGGTTCACGATATGTTGCCGCCTGCGTATACCAGCAGCCGTGTTCTGTAGTTCCCCCTCATGTTGCAGGCCAGCATCCTCCTCTTCAGGCATGTGTGGCTCTGGTTCCAGGAGGGGAATGTTCCTTTTGATGCAAATGTTGTACAATATTGCACATGTTAGGATGGTCTTACAGACCACCTCCGGGGAATATAGGAGGCTACCACCAGTGATGTCGAGGCACCGGAACCTTGACTTGACGATGCCGAAGGTCCTCCCGACTATGGTGCGTGTCCTCCTATGTGCGTCATTGTAGGCACGCTCTGCTGCAGTACTCGGGTTGCCAATAGGTGTCATTATCCATGGCTGGATGCCATACCCCTGATCAGCTGAGAAAATGAATGGGATCATGTTGATGTAGCTAGCCCCATTGAAATGACCTTTCATGGCAGTAGTTGTCTTGTGTTGTCTGTGACTCTTTTGTGTTATTATGTCGCATCCTAGGCTTGTAGGATGTACCATCTGCATCGTGTTGTTTCCTCGGCTGAATGAGTGTTTGGCTGCTGACCGTTTGTCAGCAGTATGATTTGGGATTTGCTGTACAGGGTGCCCTCCCTAGCATTGTGACTTGTGATACAGGTGTCCGTGTGTCTTCACTGGGGGTGAGATGATAGTTCCATACACAGAATCATTTTGACAGTGTTGTTAACACGTTCATATCAATGTACCCTGGAAATCCCATACCTTTAGACTTATGCAATGGATTAATGTAAACGTCATTGGGACACTTACGATTTGCAAGGTGACATTTAGGCAACCCACTCCACACGTTGTGATCTTTGACGTCTTAACATTAGGCTGTACAGTAATTTCAGATGTGTGACAGGTTCAATGGTGACCTAAGAAACATGGCTAGCGATGTCACAACCTCAGTGTGTTCCTGTTCACATGTTGCTGTTGTGGTGTATGTGTTGTGTGTCCTAGAGGGTTGCTGTGCAGTGTGTATATAAGTAGGTTTTTGTACTTACCAACAAGTAGTCTATTGCCATACCGTCCATCCTGGAAGTGTTCATTGATGGTGCAGTGACGGAAGATGAAGGAGTCATGGACACTCCCAGGATATTTAGCCACGATGTTGGTGATCAATCCTTGGTGATCGACTACGGCCTGCACATTGATGGAATGTGTGTGCTTCCTGTTACGGTGTTCAGTTGCAGCAGGTGGCACAAGGCATACATGTGTGCAGTCGATTGCACCAAGGACGTGTGGGAAGCCACTAATGAGGTAGAACCCCTGTTTTGTTTCCTGCTCCTTCTGCAGTGTGTTAGGGAAGCAGATGTGGCGGGGTGTAAGTCCAATGATGGCATCCAGTACTTTGGGCAAAAATGCAGAGAAGGATGGTTGTGATATCCCGGCAACCAGGGCACCAGTTGTTTGAAAAGAGGCACTTGCCAGCATGTGAAGTACGGCAAGCAGCTTGGTTTCTGTTGGGATGGTGCGGGGTGTAAGCAAAGTTCAATCTGAGGACAGTCCAAGGCATGTGAGGAATGTTAGGGTGTCAGTTGAATTGGTAGAAGTAATGTTGCTTTGGTATTCCTGTTGTGTGACACAATGTTCTTTACACTTCACTGTTCCTGTGCCTGAGATAAGCACATGTATGTTTTTGTGGAGTGTGGCAGGGGAGTGTCAGTGACCTGCCCAAAGGGGTTGTTTGATAGCTGTGTATGTGTCATTGGCACTCATTGTCAATGACTCTGACTGTGAACACAATGTCAAGTGTACTTGGTGTCCGTAGCGTTTGCCCCATATCAAGTGGATGGCGGCGTGACAATCTGTTGTTGAGCTTCATGCCATGGGTAGGTGTTTTGTCTTACCATGGGTTGTGTCCATGGAGGCGTGGATTTTGTGCTCCATTGATGAGCAGCAGCAGGATGTGTGTGATAGGCTCCATGTCGGCACAGGATGTGTAACGCTGCTGGTAGGTGAGTTGCTTCCTTTATACTCTCCACTTGCTGGGAAGTGATGGTTGGACCGTCACTGTCACATTGGCGGGGAGCTTCATCATAGTGTGTCCGGTGGAAACCTTGGCTCCATCAGCCTGTTTGTCCTGCCTCTCCATGGTGGCGGTCTGCACTTCCTGGCGGTGCTGGCAGGACCACAGCGGTCTTTCCTTTATGGGACTGCCAACATCGCAATATGGTGGTTCTACCGCCAGGTCGATGTCGGTCAGACAGATGCACCGCCATGGCTGTGCACGGAGCGGCAGACTTGTAATCAGGCCCTTAATCTTGGATTCTTATTCCTCACATTGTACCTTTGCCAGTACAATCCTTGTTTGTTCATAGATTAACTTTCTTGGATTTATGAAGACTTTGAGCTCAATCCTGTTCTGTATTTAGAATGCAGGTCTGGTTTTCCCTGAACCTAGTCCCTATATTCACTTTTTCACGCCCTATTACCCTTTTTAGGTTGACTTCTTGATTAGTATGACTGAGGGTGCCAATGAGATTTTGAGGCTTTAACCCTGCCTGCACTGTGCTTTTATTCTATTCAAGGTGCTAAATGTAATAGACTCTGTGAAAATAACTACTCCTTGCACAATCTTTTTCCTCCCACAGAGTAATCACTTTCCAAAGAGCACACAAACTATCATTTACTTTAGCTTGTCTATTGTGTTTCTGTTATTACCACCACCTTTCTTTTTTATTGGTTAGTATCTATCTTTTCTAAATATGTTTGTCTTTGCAGGCATTATGGAGCTGAGTTTTCCAGTTATATCCCTGCCTGTTCTAGACTGTTCCAATCAATCAATCAATCAATTAATCAATGTATTTGTAGAGCGCAGTACCCACCAGTAAGGGTCTCAAGGCGCTGAGGGGAGGGGGGGTGCTGCTACTGCTCGAATAGCCAGGTTTTGAGGTGCTCCCTGAAAGTCAGCGGGTGTTCGGTCTGATGTGGGAGCAAAGGAAGGTTTTTCCAGGTCTTGGCGGCGAGGTGGGAGAATGATTTGCCTCCGATGGTCGATCTTCAGATGCAGGGGACAGTGGCGAGTGCGAGGTGCACTGAGTGGAGTTGGCGGGGCGGGATGTAGACGGTGAGTCGTCTGTTGAGGTAGGCTAGACCAGTGTTGTGGAGCGCCTTGTGTGCGCGGGTGAGGAGCTTGAAGGTTATCCTTTTGTTGACGGGGAGCCAGAGTAGGTCTCTCAGATGGGGAGTGATATGGCTGTGGCAGGGGGTGTCGAGGATCAGGAGTGCGGAGGCGTTTTGTATGCATTGCAGTCGTTTGAGGAGTTTGGCCGGGGCTCCTGCGTAGAGGGCGTTTCCGTAGTCAAGTTTGCTGCTGACGAGGGCCTGGCTGACTGTTCTTCTTGTATCTGTGGGGATCCATCTGTAGATCTTGCGGAGCATGCAGAGGGTGTTGAAGCAGGATGAGGAGACGGCGCTGACTTGCTTGGTCATGGAGAGTTTTGAGTTGAGGATGACGCCCACGTTGCGTGCGTGTCGGTGGGTGTCGGGGCTGCTCCCAGAGCAGTCGGCCACCAGGAGTCATCCCAGGCTGAGGGGTTGGCGCCGAGGATGAGGACCTCCGTCTTAACTGAGTTCAACTTCAGTTTGCTGTTCCTCATCCATTCGGCGACGGCCTTCATTCCTTCATGGAAGTTGGAATTGGTGGTGAGGGGGTCATTGGTGAGGGAGAGGATCAGTTGGGTGTAGGAAATGATGTTGAGGTTGTGTTGCCGGGCAACGTGGGTGAGCGGGGCCACGTAGACGTTGAATAGTGTAGGGCTGAGGGACGATCCTTGGGGGACGCCGCAGATGACCTTGAAGGCTTCGGATCGGAAAGGTCCACCAATTGTGCATTATGCTTTCCCTTGTCAATTTACAGATATCTGTCTTGTTTATACCAAACTACTTCTCCAATATTACCTTTCAGAGGTCAGACTTCACTTTTTTATTATTTTAAACTTATTCCAGAAAAGGTTCTTGACAGACTGTCCTCTTCTAAATCCTAAATGAGGTAGTGTTGTTATTATTAGACCCTGACCTATGATCTTCCAATAAAACCTGAGCAAGGATTCTCACCTAGGTTAATCATTGTGAATCTGGACTAGCCAAACATGTCAGGCATGTCAATTTCCATTTTTGCACTTGGTGAAACTGTTGGTGTAAAATATATAACCTTGCCCCAGATGGTTTTCACTGTCAAATATCCCTAATGGAGGTGTAGTCCCATGTCATTTATGAATGTATGGTTTTCATATGAATACACCACTGTCTTCCCTCACATTTGTTACATATGTGGTGGGTAACACCAACGACCACACAGAAAAGTGGACTAATATACCTAAAAAGCCAATTAACTACATGTAAAATAAATCCAGTAATTAGACTCTTATCCTTCTAGGATGTGGACAAGAGCCATTGATGACCTAAATCTGGTGGTCAATGTTCTTTTGACAATTCTTTGAGTACAGGGACAGTGCCATCTCTTTGGAAGCAAGCAAGCATCAAACCACTGCTAAAAGACCTTCTGCTGATCCATAAATATTGGTATAATTTTGACTAATCTCATTGTTACTAGCTTTCTCTGAGATGCTAAAAATGCTGAGGAAGATACAATTGTCTGAATATCTAGTAATAGCAGGGCTCTTTCATTCTTCACAGTCAGGATTCAGACCTAAATTCAGTACTGAATCTGCTTTGTTAGAAGTGACAGTATACCTGAAGATTATCTTAAATAAGGGCCTAAATGATGCCCTAATTTTGTTAGATCTGTTGGCAGTAATTGACACTGTTTTCCATTATCTTCTCCCACAGAGACTGGCAGAATTAGAGGTCTGTGGACTTGCTCTGAAATATCATCAAACATTTTTGTGTAACAGGCCCTCAACTGTTGATATATCCCACTCTGTTTAAGAAAAGAAGGATCTTAAGTATGGTGAAAGTTGTAGATGGATGTAACAACATTACGTTAAGTGCAATTGGGATAAAACAGAGATTTTGATCTTGGTATAAAGAAAATATTTTCAGTGGATGCTTGGGCCCATATTTATACTTTTTGACGCTAAACTGCGCTAACGCAGTTTAGCGTCAAAAAGTTTTGCGCCGTCTAACGCCATTCTGAAGCGCCAAGCGGGCGCCGTATTTATGGAATGGCGTTAGACGGCGCAATCAGACCGGCGCTGCCTGGTTTGCGTGGGAAAAAACCACGTAGACCAGACAGCGCCGGCGTAGGGGGAAAATGGCGCATGGGCGTCTTAAAATGGGGCAAGTCAGGTTACGTCGAAAAAATCGTCTTAACCCGACTTGCGCCATTTTTTAACGACGCCCATCCCCCATCAACATGACTCCTATCATTGTAAAGATAGGAGTCATGCCCCCTTGCCCAATGGCCATGCCCAGGGGACTTCTGTCCCCTGGGCATGGTCATTGGGCATAGTGGCATGTAGGGGGGCACAAATAAGGCCCCCCTATGCCACCAAAAAAAAATATAAAAAATAAAAAATTATACTTACCTGAACTTACCTGAATGTCCCTGGGGTGGGTCCCTCCATCCTTGGGGGTCCTCCTGGGGTGGGCAAGGGTGGCAGGGGGGGTCCCTGGGGGCATGGGAGGGCACCTGTGGGCTCATTTTGAGCCCACAGGCCCCTTAACGCCTGCCCTGAGCAGGAGTTAAAAAGTGGCGCAAATGCGCCGTTTTTAGCCACGCCAACTCCCGGGCGTCTCTTTTGCCCGGGAGTATAAATACCACGTAAAGGCCTGGGAGTCATTTTTTAGACGGGAACGCCTCCCTTGCATATCATTAACGCAAGGAAGGGGTTCACGCTAAAAAATGACGCACATTCCGGGAACTTTGGCGCTATTCGCCTCTAACGCCATAGTATAAATATGGCGTTAGTTGGCGTTAGTTTTGCGTCGAAATTGCGTCAAAAAAAACGACGCAATTTCGGCGCAAACGGAGTATAAATATGGCCCTTGGTGTCCAAAGGGATGCCAACCACCTCCCTGAAAGACAACAGTAGTTAGGAATCTTGGGGTAAGTTTCGACAATAAGCTATCTTTCTGCCAGCAGATCCTTATTACCACTGGAACCTGCAGTGCTTTTCTGAGAGCCTTGAGAACATCTTTAAAATTTCTGCCCCTGGAAGTGTGAAAAACAGTTATGTACACTTTCATTAATTGACTTTTTGATGTGGAAAATAGTTGTGTACGCTCTGATTAATTCACATATTGATTATTCAAATAGCTTTTATCATGGCCTCCCTAAGATATAGATTAATAAACTTCAAATAGTAATGAAAACAGTGGTGCTACTGGTTCTGAAGCTTCCAAGGTGATCAGCTGTATCGGGCCATCTCAAACATTTACACTGGCTATAGATAACAGGTAAATTCAATTCAATTCTTTAACTTTGGCCCACCAAATACATTATGAGATTGGGCCCAAATACTTAGAAGACTTATTCCATCATTAGAAACCAGTCAGACAGCTGAGGGAAAGTAAAGCTAGGCTGTTTCAGCTCCCTACTTTTAGACTTAAGGGAAGGGGTGGTAAGGCTTTTACCTACATAGCAGCCAAACCTGGAATAAACTTCCCTCATACTTGCAAGCAGTTGATGAAGCAACTGTGTTAAAAAAGCAGCTAAAACATGGCTGTTTTCCTCACACTAGTTGGTATTGACGGTTTCCCCACCTTGCTCTTGTGATCTTCACCAGGATGCAGTGTTTTGTGCAGCTGTTTGCACTATACAAAACATTATCAACCAATATTATTATCCATTCAATATGGGCAAGATTTGTGAGGTTGTATTCTTGCCTGTTGGTGCCTGAAACGACATCCTGTATATGATGGAGTTAGTGGAGTGAGTATGTATGTATAGATGCTGTGACCATAGCATAATCTGGGAAAAACTAACCAATAAATAATTATGGAAGTTACATAGCAATTTCTGCAAGATATATAGAGCGAGAAACATAGTACTCAATATTGATTATAATCAGGTAATCAACATCAGGCACACAGGTAAGACAGATTTGCAATACTGTACAAAACTACTTGTGTATACAGATATACTCCCTGTCAACAAACAACAGACCTTAGGTCCAATTAGAATTCTGTTTTAATTATTTGGCTTTCATCCATGAACTGAGATTAAAGGGTGATTCAGAAGCAGCCACACCCATCCAGCCTTACCATGTTCTGATTCCCGCAGTGCTGCATACAGGACATGGAAACAAGAAATTTGAGAACCCTTTTGTCTGAGAAAGGAGCCTGTGAGGAACACGTTATGGGGAAAAGGTAAGGGAAGAATGGGGCAAATAGGGCTACCTGGCGTGGCACAGAAGAGGACATTTAGGAAGATCTTGCAGGAAGTAGAAAGAAGAACATGGTCTAGGATACTCTTGAGGTGAGCTCAGAAGTGGGACCCACACTTCTAGAGGTGGAGCACTGAAGTGAATACATTTATGATGTTGAAAAGTGGATGTTAATTATAGTCCCCACTTGCATCTCTTTTTAGTCACTTTACTGCCATGTTCTCAAACTGGTCAACTTAACCACCAAGACCTCAAACAAAAATAAAATCTCAACCTAACGTTACACCTAGAGTTTCTAAACATAACAAATGCACGCATGCCATTCCTGCCAACGAAGTCTGACTATTCGTAAACTTCCAAGGCCTTGAATATTTACAATTGATAGCCCACATATTACTCTATTTTAGACATACAAACCAATAAGTATTGATACAACCTTAAAAAACTAATCAACACTCCTAAAATGATAAAAGGTGTACTACGATGTCCAAACCGACTGTAACAATTTTATCTGTATTTCTTTGTTGCATTCTGTATTTTGCTTTAAAATAATAGCTGCATGTCTTAGAGCACAACACAATTGTAAAATAAAGAAAATATACTCATCAATATATGAACCCCAAAATTAAAAATAAACCTACAATACCACTACTATATACACCACAATGTAACATATTTACTAACCACATTTAAATAAAATACCTTAAATATTTGACAATTACAAGAAGAATAGTTACACATACTACAGCTAACATGCATTTAAAACATTAACTACAACATTGTAACAATTAGATACAAAAGTTAACATGTCACCACTAATCATACAACATTAAATACATTACAAACTAAACCCTTTTTATTTAAGATAGCTGTTAGACCTGACATCCTGGGTGTGGTATTCCCCCAAATGTTTTGCCTCCAGTCATCCTGTTTTGCTGAATTCGTTTTTGTTGGATTTAGGTCTCTGTGTGCGTTACTACTGCTAACCGGTGTTAAAGTGCTTGTGGTCTCTCCTTCAAACAGTTCAAACAGGGTAACATTGTCCTACTCCTAATTGGAAGGTTTAGTTTGCTTGTAAGTTCCAAGTATAAAGTACTACATGTACCCTGGGTCCGCAAATAAAATGCTACTAGTGGGCCCGTAGCGCCCATTGTGCCACCCTCTAAAGTAGACTTTTAAACCATGTCTCAGACCTGCCACTTCAGCCTGTAGTGCAGTTTTAAACTGCCATACTGACTGGGCAAAATTAACCTTTTGCTAGGCCTAAAGTTTTATTGTCAGTACTTATGAGCCACCCCTAAGGTAGGCCCTAAAGGCTCATTGGGCAGAGCCAATTGTATTTAAAACTCCTCTAGTCGTTTTTCGCTGCTGTAAGGTTCTCACATTGGCTAACACTGGGTTACCTCAATACATGTAATAAGTGCTAACTTTAGATTGCGATCAGGCAGAGTTTTGCTGTTTACACTCAAATGAATTGCAAATTAAAACCCTTTTTAAAGGTAAAGTCAGGTTTTATGTTAGAATTCTAGAAGTGGCACTTTAGAAAGTTGCCACTTTCTTGTCCCAACCATTTATGCCTTCTGTCAGTGTCCTGGGTCACATGACTGTGAATGGCTCTGCTTTTGGCGTTTGTGTATTGCTTCCAGACAGTAACGCTAAGGGGCTTACGTATGGACAGAATGGGCAACCCTAGCACGATGACTAAAGTGTAAGTGGGGCTATGCACAACCCCTCCCCAAATGTATTTGCCTCCTGCACACCCAAAGGAATCTGACACCAGGCCTGCCCTGTCTTTTGTCACTCTGGACAGTTTAGAGCCTTAGCAGGGGAAGGGAAACATCTTTCTAGAACCAGATGTAGGGCCTAGACAAGGACCCCCCCCCACACACACAAAGGCTGGCAGGAGGTCTAAATTTTGGACCATCATAGTCACTCTTCCGAAAACTTTTGGACCTGGGAAAGTTACAAAAGAAAGACTGTCTGCTGCAGGCAGACTGCTTTGCTGCTTGAAGGAATGCCTTGCTGTCTAAGAAGGAAGATTGGACCTGCTTGCCTTCATCCCATGCTTACCTAAAGTGACATCAAGCGTCAGTTGACTGACTTCCTGTGTGAGCTATAGGGACACAACTAATATCGGAGACCTCCATTGACAGCTGACCTGCTGCAACTGGACCTGTCTGGACCTGCAGCATGACCTGCCCGTGCCTTGCTGGCCTCTTCTATAGTGAGTCCCTGATCCCCAAGAGGTGCCTCCCCAAGTCCTCGATTATTGTCTGGCATCAGTATCTACTCCTGCTGAAGGAAAGATGTAAAATCTGACCAGCAATAGGAGATCCATATGACGCACTACAGCAATAAGAAACCAGGCTCCGTCAATGTGAATGGAACTCTTTGCACCAGGTTTTGAAGGTAACTCTCCAGTGGGCCTAAGCTGGTCCCAGGATTCGACCTGAGCTCCATCGAGGTTGCTATGAACTTGTGATTTTCCCCTGGTATAGCTTCACCAGATGATTGCGAATGGTGCTTTGTGCTTTTAAGTGCTATTTTCACTAATAACTTTAAAAATAAATATCTCCGACTCTACTGATTGGATTTTTGTTCTTCTGGTATAACTTTCTTTTTTTAAATAGACTCTTTTTAAATTGGGGATATTTATTTTGTTGTATTTTCACTTTATTACTGTTTACATGCTTGTAATGCTATCTGTATTTAACCACCAGCTCGATCTTGACCATTGGCTCTATTTTGTGCTTAGCTTAGCTTCAAATGCCATCACATTGGTGGTGCAGGTATTTTTCCCACCCACAGCCTGTTAACATGATTTTTGCTTTTCTCACCAGGGAGGGGGACATGATGTGGAGGAAGAATCCCTGAAAAGAATGTACAAGGCTGAGAATGTTTATGGTAGAGAAGGGTACAGCTCAGTCTTGGAAATACACTGTGAGATCTGGTCAGTGTCTAGGGTGTTTTTTCAACACTGACCTGGTATGGCCAGTGCTTGAATTTCACAACTTACTCAAAGAGAGGGGGGTTTCTAGAACCTTCCTCTCAAGT
Source organism: Pleurodeles waltl (assembly GCF_031143425.1). Classification (NCBI taxonomy): domain Eukaryota; kingdom Metazoa; phylum Chordata; class Amphibia; order Caudata; family Salamandridae; genus Pleurodeles; species Pleurodeles waltl. Next base: position 685,666,973 of record NC_090439.1, read on the forward strand.
TTGTTTAAAGTATATAAGGTGGGGAAGCTTGACACTAAGGGAGAAGGAACTAATCTCTGAGGGTGGATGCATTGTTCGAAGTAATCCTTTTGGGGTTGTTCTCTTTTGTCTCATTTGTCATGGGTTCCCCTGCTTGACGTTGGCAGACAAAGGATAATGTTGGATGCAAGCCCTCATTGTGACTCATTTTAAATCTTAGTATGCATGCATAAATACGTAGTCACTGCATAGAAATATATTAATTGTTGATGTATTGCAATTTCTTTGGATATTATTATTATTCTACTGCTGTGATTATTTTAAGAGTTGCACGTGTGCGTTGCTACATTAACATAAAGTGCTAATGTTATTCTATATGAAACTTGGGAATTGGCTTAATAAATTAATTACTCAGACTAAGAGTGCTGCATTCTTTGCATTCCTTTAGTTGCGTTGCCTCTCAGTCTGAAGCAAAGCAAAACAGTGGTGCACAAATCATTTACACATTGCCTCCTAGGGGTCTCCATCCTTTTTTGTAGTAAAAGCTACTTATGTTGATGCAAATCATCCAAAAGTAAGAATATTATTAGAATTTTAAAACTGACCACATCAGACACGTTTACATGTTTGTTTTAAAAATAAAGTTTTCAGTTTTTGTAGGCTGGGCTACACACTGGAGAGCTATTTATGGGTAGCTAAAGAGCTAACAGTAGCTCACAACCTACTCATTGGATACCCCTAGATAAGCCTGACTGATTTTGTGCTAAGCTACCAGAGGGGAGTGTTAGGCATGGGTTAGTTAGTAACTTTCATTGTTCACCATGACAAGGATTGTAGTTGTTGCCTGAGTGGGGCTTCTACACCCCTCAGCCAATAACAGTATTTATTACACCAACCAATACTATTCCAAAATAAATTAATGACAATAAATACTCACCATTCTTTTAGATGTAGCACCTCCTTTGAAAAATATCCATCTTCAGAGCAGAAATTCCAAAAAATTAACCCCTTCCCTCGAAAAGATTAAAAAAATAAATGTTGAAAAACAAAAGAATTCCAAGTAAAAGGTTCCATATCAAATCTACTGACTGCTTTAAAAATGCAAAAAAATACATTTAGAAAAGAGTCAGCAAAAAAAACCAAAAAAAATGAAAACATTTAGGGACGATCCAAAGCATTTTCCTTTAAAAATAAAAATAAGAAATATTCTCAATTTAAAAAAGCAATATTCAAAGACAGTCTTCTTGACCTTCAAAGAAAAACATAATACTGTTCATCTTTCACCTTAAAGCACCTGAATAATCACTACTTACAGCAAATACACTCACTACACGTTACAAAATATATACTTTTATTAGTGTATGCTAATTAAATACTAACTGCATATCCCCAAATTAGGCCTACCCTTAAACCCAAACACACTCTAGAAGAATACTAAGAAACTCTTACTGATGAACTAATTTCCAACAAAAAGAAATTGAAATACATTAAACTACACCCACATAATGCTCCAGTAATAGAAACATGACATTTCTGTGTCCTTACTCCTTTCTTGACACAGAGAACTGGAGACCTTTACCCACCATTCCAGCAGGACAATAGCAGTGAAAAAGGACTGTGCAATTAACTTTAGGGGAAACCACATGGCAGCAAAATAGAAATAAGAAATAAATACAATTACATTGAAGTAAATGGGAATATATAAACTATTTTTATGTACTTAAAAGTATTTAAAACATTTAAAAAATGTATCTACTAAAATGTATTTGGAAATAGTATAATAATTTGTGCAAAGTATACTTATTATAAAATGTCCTCAATTTGTTTATATAAAATAATGTATCCGAAAATCTAACATCTTTCTAGGGTTTTCAATTAAAATGATTAAACGAGCTTCTTATGTTTCCTCATTTTACATTTTTCACTTCTTAGAACATATTTATATTTTTTAAATCTATGTTAAAATGTGTTTATTTTCTAACCTTTGCTTATGTACACCTTTCCTTTTTATTATCAATGTATTTCTACTTATTTGTTCCAATTTACGTTGTATACAAATATTTGTATATGCATTTATAGCAATGTGTACCCAACTAAGTATTTTTTTTTTTGAGGTAGATACATTGAAATAAAACTAAATTGTTTTTTTCTCATTTAAAATACTAATTTGTTTACTAAATATACCATTTAATATTACAAATGACTATGTCTAAATTTACTATGAATAAAAATAATTCTAAATGTAAACTTTTTTTTATATATGTTAATTTACAGTTTTACTAGCTATGACATATTGTGTTGAATAGTTTTCTAAAACAATCTTTTTTTAAAACTTCAATATACATTATTTTAAATTGTAATATATTAACTCCTTTGCTCTGAACATAATGTAAATGTAGAAATGGTATGTACTTATCATACTAAAAATAAAACAAACACTTTTTAAATGAATGTATAAGTGAGAGACATGTACTATTGTAAAATAATGGCCACAAATAATTGGGAAATTGAATATATGAAGGGAGAGTCACATTTGTTTCTAACACCAATCCCATAAATATTAGAAGAAACTATGTATATCAGGGTTGGTATGTCACATTTACTGTTATTACTCCAAACCCACAAATATTGGGGAAAATGCATGTATTAGAAGGGGTCAACATTCCAAAAACTTTGAAGAAAATGTATTTATCAGGTGGGTGGAGCACATTTACTATTCTAATTTTAAACCCACCAATTTTATTGAAAGTGCAGATATGTGCAGGGCTATATGTACTAGTTTAATTCCAGCCCCACACACATAAAATCATTTTCCAACTCCAATCGCAGAAACATTGTAGAATGTCTAATTATTGGGGGTTAAATATACTATTATAACTCTAATTCCACAAAAAATTATGAAAGTGTATGTGTTGTGGAGTGGAGCATATTTACTATTCTAACTCCTCAACCTCATAACTGTTTAAACTGAATATATTGAGGAAGTCATACTTTGTATTTAGATTCACAAAAATTGGGACCACAAATAGTAGACCTATTTCTATAAGTGTATAAATTTTGGGGGTTACATTTACTATTTTAACTGCGCACCCATAAACTTTGAGGAAAATAAATATACGTTGGGAGAGGTCAAATTCACTATTCCAATTCCACAAATATTGAAGAAAGTGCATATTTTGTGGAGATTTAAAATACTTTTCTAAATCCAACACCACAAACATTGCTACTTTGGGGGTAGGACATCATAATTAGTTTTCTAACTCTGATCCCTTAAACATCCGTGGTGGTGGCTGCCAAAAGACCGCCATGATGGCGGTCATACACCCGCCGTATTATGACTCACACAGCGAAGTCCGGCAAAATCCAGCCAAAATTTCAAAACTGCCAGGACCCTGGAGGGTGAGAATGAGGTGGTCACACCACCAGCACTGCCAGGCCACCAAAAACCCTCCAATCCTATTGCAACCCACAAATCACGATAGGGGTCTGCCTTGGTGGAAAATCAATGTCGATGCAAACTGCGGTGGACACATTAGTAATGCACCTCGCCACATTGGATACTTTCAAAACCCCACACCTGACACACATCAACACACCCAACACACCTACGCACTGCATTATAAAACACACCACTTCAGAACCCACAGTCCTTTGCAACTACATCGACTATCCCACTCCAAAGAGACCAGACAGAAAAATTATCACAATGTATAGAATTGGCTCCCCTGCACTCATCACAAAGCACTCATTCCACACCTGCACAACAGACCACACATAAACATTACTACCCCACACATAACACACCACCGCCCAACCACTCACATGACGGCACCCACACCTCATAACCAAATTTCATATATTGCTCTTATTCTTCATCACCGTCTCATCCACCACTACCCTGTCCCTACAAAAACATCCCTGTTTCAAAGATGAAGAATATAGGGTTAAGGTGGACGAAATCATCTAAGTAGAGACACACTTACTTGGAGCACAAGTCCAGCAAACATCTATCACCAGGAAAATGGAGATGTGGCAAAGAATCATAGACAGGGTGAATTCTGTAGGCACCCATCCATGCACCATGGAAAAGGTGGAATGACATCATGGGGAAGGTACGTTCCATGGTCACTGATGGTCCTCAAGGCTGGGAGTGGGCCCCCATCTCCTCCCCCTACTTTCACATCATGGGAGGAGAAGATCTTGGACATCCTTCATACTGAGGGCTTGACAGGAATACTTTGGGGAGTGGAGTCAGGTTTGTCACTAAACAAAAACTGCCCCCAACCTGCACTGTTTGGCATGCTCACTGACCACCTTTTGCCACCTTAACAGCCAACCCACTCATCACCTCTGTGGCCAACTGTCCAAATACCACTCTCTGGCATCCAACATGTCAACTTAACTCATCTGGGGGCACAGTGTCTGTGTATGACATGCTTAGTACAGGAACTGATAGCACTCCAACTCCCAGCAGACACTATTCCACCATTAAGAAAACCAGAACAGTGTACTACTATCCAAATTGCCTTGCATGTCAAACTAACAAACAAGCCATCCCACCTAATCACTCTCCATTTGTACAGTCTATGGCAATGACTTCAGTGCTATCGCCATGTGCCAGTACTATTACAACCAACACACAGCTACAGCTGTGTCCCCTGTTATACTGGCCTTTAAAGCTCCATCCAAACAATCTAATGTACTCTTCTGGGGAGACACCAATATAGGAGGCTGGATGTACTTGCACTACACCCATGCAGAGGCCCAGGTATAATGGTCACTCCTATACTGTTGCCCAGCTCTGTTTCCATTGTACATATTGCAGCTGTTAGTTGACTGAATGATGCTATACATTAAACATTAAATATTAAATTGACAATATATGAGTCAATGAACAGTCATCTAACCACCAAGATACTCCAACATCTTGTAGCAAGGTGTATAGAATTAGAAATCTCTTCTTTCCCCACATAGCTCTAGCCCAGATTTGAAAGCAGGTGTCATTGTCATATCAGGGGATCAAGGAAAGGCTATGTGTGGATTTCACATAGCATGGCTACCAGTCAAAGTTTCATTTCACTTGTTTTATTACTTTCAGTAACTGTGTGTTCTACTCCTCCTACAGGTAACCTAGCCATTGTCACAATGGGAAGGACACCAGAGACTGACACTTCCCCTCTGGATGAAGGCCTGAGTGAGGAAAACATGCCTGGATGTATGGACATTGAGAACAAAGCTGGCCCTTCTGGGACACCTCGTTAGTCAACAGCTGTCAGCAACACCCTACCCTGTTGCTTCAACATCACAGGCAACCATTCCCCCCAAACCAGTGTCTACCATCTTGTGACCCCCAGTACAGGTGCCTGAGTCTCCTGTGGTAAACCCAGACAATGATGGACCAGGCACCAGTAGGAGTGAGCAAACTATATCAGAGGCACAGACATGTAGGGGGAGGGTGCATGGGAGGGATGGCGTGGGTCTATGGGATGGAGGCTCCTAGGGATACAACTGGCCAGGACACCATCTCCCAAGACTTGGGAGCTTACCATCAATCCCAAGGCATAATGGGCCAGGTACATACCATAATGGGAGAGATCAAGCCGCTGCAGAGGGACAATCACCAGAAAGTCATGCAGCAGTGGCAGGCCCAAAATGCCCACTTGGCTTTTATTACAGGGGTGCTAAGAGACATGAATACCACCCTGAGTAGGTTTTGTACACACAATCTGGACCCTTCCATTAGCAATAAGATATCCACCCCTTCTACATCTGAGGCTGCTAGTGGAATGGATGCCCTGCCAGGGAAAGGACCTGTCTCAGACACCCTTGCCTCTGTAGCTGAAGAACCCCTCCCCCACAAACGTGGACGTCCCCCCAAACATCTAGGAGGAGCAGATGCCAAGACCAAAACCACTGACAGGAAGTGAACCTCTAATGATTGGTCCCCATTGTGTGTCACTGATACACCCTGTTGACTTTTCCTGAAATCTATGTCCATTTTCCTATGGCACAAGGACACTGGACTTGTGTCTCCAAATGTTGTAACAGCTAACCTGATGATTTCACCCACCATTACTGAACCCTTCACTGTTTCCTTTGTGTTCTATCTGATCAAATTCACTAGTTTTTGCTGTGCACTCCTTAATAAATACTACTTAACCACAGATCATGTGTAAGAGTAATTTATCAACTATATTTAACTGTTGTCTATAATACCTCTTACACAAAAAAGTATCTCACAAATGTTGGACATTAGTAATTTTCCATTTCACATATACTGGTTAATAAGGGTAAATTTTGCATTGAATAATAATGATAGACCAAACTCTAATCACTTTCATGGCGGTTTCCAACATATAGGTTGGGAGAAAGCCAATGATCACACAGTGGAGTACTGCTGCTCACTTCAGTGACTCAGCATAGGTGTCAACCACTACCACCCCATAGACTACTGAAGTTAGGGACATGTCAGTATTTCACAATCCCAATAGGCAAACAGATTAGTTCAATGTATCATCAGCTAAAGCCTTATCACATACCCATACCATAGTATAATGGGTGGTTTGCTATAGGGATTAAGAATGGCAGGCATCAGATCTGGCTGCAGCTGACGACAGTGATCTATAAATGTATGCCTATCCAGGTGGTAGATCTGAATCACATGTTGCTTCTCCATGGTCTACAGGTCTGCTAGTGGACTGTACACTGGAGCTTCCCTCACTCTCCTCATGCCAGGGTAACTATGTGGGAGAAAACCAGAATGTATGTGTATCACTCTTTCTGTACATTATAAGTATGATCATACCTATGTCACATAAAATGCTACTGAATGCCACATGAAAGTGTGAAAATGTCCTACACAGAACATACTTATACATTTATTGGCTTATTACTGCATTCAAATCCCCTTTCGTATATTACATTTTAGAAATGGATAAGCTTGTCACTGACAGTCCTGTACATAATTCATGCATGTTTCTACATGTTTGCTCAACGCCAGCAGTGTACACAATGTTGTAGATATGTTTCACAGCTTGTGACGCAACTTTTAATTTACTTTACCGTTCATCTATGATCATTAAAATGGCAGCTGCCTGACCTATTGTACTAGACATTAGGAAACGACCTAACTCCTCCGGCAGAAGTTATCATGGTGGTAGGTGGATACAGTTGCGGTGGACATTGCCATAGGAACACATTGTTGCCTTTTGCGGTGTTGAGCCAATGGCAATGTCCACCAGCGATGATGGTCTGTTACATGGCGGATGTGACCTCCATCTCAGACTTCATCTCTCACTGGACTCATGACACTGCTGCCAACAAGACCTCCACGAGCTGAGCTGCTCTGTACTACCTCTGAAATCAATCATGCCACATCCTACAGGTGATAAGGCACCTGCCTTCTCCCCGGAGGAGCTTGACAAGCTGGTGGAGGAGGTCCTACCCCTGTATGAACAGCTCTATGGTGCACCAGAGGAACAGGTAATTGCGATGTGATTGCGATGTATGAAGGGTAAAGAGTGTGATGATGTCCAGGAAATGTGGTACAATGAAGGATTGTGGTCATATGTGTAAGTAGATGGGCATGTGTATATCTGTACACATAGATTTTGAGTCCTGAGTCATAGTAGAGATTGTGTGATATATGCACCCACACCCACCCACAGACTGTTATTAAGAAATGATCATTGAAGGTAGTGTGATAAATATTTTGACAGATATACCATGTTTAGAGATGTTTGAGGTCTGGTCATATGTTTAAAGCTGACATCTGGTGGTTGATATAATATTGTATGCCTGTCTCTACATCATACATGGCCTGACTACAGATGATCATTCCTCATTGAAGGGGATGTTGAAGGCAGTTTGCGTATGGCCACTTGAGATAACTTGTAATTTCACCCTGCTTGTTTTGGTTTTGTGTATGTGGGCATGACATTCTCTTCTTGTCTGTGTCATCAATGCAGGTCAATGGCCATCAGAAAAAAAGGATTTGGCGTGCCATCGTCAAGAAAGGTCAGACCCTGGTCAGACCCTGGGGGTCCACAGCCAACGGAACATCCACTGTAGGAAGTGGTGGAAGGACCTGAGACGCTGGGCCCAGAAGACCGCAGAGGCCCAGCTGAGGATATCCTCCTAAGGAGGATGGTGTGCCCGTCGGACCTTGACCCCCTAATGGCAGCATGGCCTACGCAGAGTTGAATGGGTGTTTGAGGGCACTAAACTGGTACTACCTGGGGGTGTGGTACAACTAGATGTCATGCTACTGATGTGTACAGTGTGATGGAACTGGTATGTAAAGAATGTGATGGCTCTACCTCACTTTCTGTTTTTCAGCTTCAGCAGTGGCAGGCAAAGGAGACAGGGCACAGCTGAGTGGGGAAGCTTCAGGCCACGGGACCTCCAGTCATAAGGACACCGTCACCGAGGGACCCAGCGCCCCAGAAGGCGAGGGGAGTGCCATGGGGGAGACTGGATCCAGTTCATCATTTTCAGAATCCTCCTCTAGTGGAATTTCCATGTAGGACCTGTCTGGGACCTCCTCAGCACTATCTCTGTCCACCACCCCTCTTTCGATCACCGTCTGCTTTGTAGCTCCCCACCCAATTGGCTGCACCCAAGAGGGTGGGTGTCTCCTTTGTCAGAGGCACCTCTGCACCACCCCCTGTTAGCCCTGCCCTCCTCAGTGAGCAGTCTATTGACCGCCTGAGGTCAGTCTCTGTGGGTCAGTCGACCATTGTGAATGCCATACAGGGACTGGCAACTCAGATACAAAACAGTAATGCATTCCCGGAGGGCATTCACGGTGCACTGGCTGGCATACAGAGATCTTTTCAGGCTCTGGTCTCCACACTGACGGCAGCCAGTCACCCTTTGTTTACCGTCCCCCCTTAACCTTCCTCTTTCCAATTCCAATTCCGCTTTCCCTGACCCAGCCAAAGCACACAAACTGACAGGCATGCATGCACCTCAACATCCAAGGGGAGTGCAGATGAGCCAAAGAATCACAAGACACACTACCAGTATACACACAAGCAACATACACCTGCACACACAGCAACAGCCCCGACCTGCCCTGACACCCCCACCACCCCCATAATCACAGACACAACACCTGACACACCTGCAGACACCACACCAACATTCACAGATCCAGCCACCACACCCACATCCACCCCAGTCACCACACCGCAGACACCACAACCACTGACACACCTACATGCTGAACATCCACCATACCTGCAGTCACCTCACCAACAGACAGCCACCCACCCATCATGGCATCCCCCAGCACCTCCACTCCTCCTCAGCCCAAGTCACATAAATGTCCTCACTCACCCACACGACAGACACCCACCACCCACAAGCATACCTCCCACACACACACACACACCCAATACATCCACACCAACACCTCATACAACCAGTCCCTCTCCCTCTACACCCAAACCCTTTTGTTATGATTGTCCCAGTGTGTGCAAAAAATCTTTCATCTTGGAGTTTGACCTTTTCCCTACTCCTCCCATTGGCAACCCTAGACGATCAGTTTCCCTCTTCAAGGCCATCCATTCCACCTCCAATGCCTCCCCTGCCCGTCCTGCCAGTACCCATGCCCCTTCCCCCACCAAGAAGTCAACCCCTCCAAAGAATACCCAACCCTCCCCAAGACCAAACCCCCCCACTGCCCCCGATCATCCCTGAGGTGCCTGCCTGCCCTCTTGATGCCCGACCTGTGGAGGTTACATGGCAGTCAGGAGTCAATTTGGGGCACCATATAGTGCTTTTGGCGCACCACCTATTTTATTGATGGACTGGGCAATGGCCTTTGAGTTTCGATTTAATGTTAAAAAATATATATTCAGACCAACCAGTTGTTGGTTTTCTGGTTACATCTTTGTGCTGCATTTCCTTTCCTTGGTTTGAGTTCTTCCTGGCTGACATTGGTTGTGTATGAGTATTTGTGTGTGTGTTGTGCTTGTGCTTACTGTATTGTTTGGGCAGTATGTGGGCTTGTGTCCATTGTTTTTCCCCAGGGATGGGGAGTGCGTTGTGCGATGGACATGTGTATGTGGCAGGCATGTTGTTGTCATGGTATTGTGTTGTGTTTGTGTTGACATGTGTTTGTTGTTTTGTGTGTGGCTTTGTGTGCTTTGACTGAGTTTGTGTGTATTGTGCATGGTATGATATGTACGATGTGCTGTGTGTGTGTGATGTGTGTGTCGATTGCTAAGTTGTATGATTTTGTGATTGTGTATGTTCATTCTCTGTTGGGTGTACATAGTGTTGTATGTGTGATGAGTCCCTGGCCAATGTCGGTTGTGAGTGCTTGACAATGGGTTTATGTTGATGCGTTTGTGGTCTTGTGACATGTTAGTATGTCGTATGGAATTTTGTGAGGCTGTGCCTGTGCTGTGTTACCGCACATAAGTGTGTGTTCTTTACGTGTTGCATGTGTGTGTGTGTGCTAGTTGCACTATCATTGATGCGTATGTGTGGGTATCTTTGTTGTTGTATGTGAGTGTGCGTGTCAGTGTACTGTTACATGTGAGTGTTGCCCCCCTCTCTATGGTATGTTATGTGACTATCCAATTTTTGACAATATACAAGTGTAACAGGTGAGTGTGTGTACTCACGGTTGTTGTCGTCCTCACCAGAGATGATTCCATTGTCTGTCGGTGAGCTTGAGTAACGGGATGATGTCTAGTTGTGGCTCCATGGGGCCCTGGACAAGTATGGCTCCCTGGAGGTGAATGTCTCCTTTTATACAGTTTGTTTCTGCCTGGTTTTCCATGGTGGTCTGACCGCAGCGGAAATGTTGGGGGTGTGCAACCTCGTAATGAATCTGACGGAAACTTGGTCTCAGCTGGGCTGCTGGTGCCTTCCATCGCTAGCAGCGTTCTGACCGCACTGGCGGTGCGGGCGGTGCTTTGGCAGGATTCTGTATGCATCACCGCCAAAGTCAAAATTTGACGGTCCGCTCCACCAGCCCGTTGGCGGTTGGACCGCCACCGCCAACATGGCCTTCCTCGGACCGCCAGACTCGTAATGAGGCCCGTAGTATTTAACTTGAGTACCTCTTACACTGGAGAATGTGCACATATTGGGAGGGAAGGTCATGTTTAGTATTCTTATTCTACTTCTAATGCCACAAATATTGGATGAAATGCCATATATTGGGTTGATGAGATTAACTATACTATCTGTAATTCAATACATATTTTAGAAATATCAATATATACAATTCAATATAATACAATTGTGTATTGTTTTAACAAAAGCATTACTAAAAAGCCAACATCATTTTTAATATGTTATTATTATAATAAGTTAACATAATGTAATAAAAATAATATACATCTGAATTTATAAACGTAGACAGATATTTTAAACTAAAACAAATGTTACTATAATACATATTTTTAATTAAGTAATATATATAATAATAATCTTTATTGTGTGATGTATAAAAAAGAAAAACAATACAATACAGTGCAGTATGCAATAAAATACACTAAAAAAGAGATACATGTACATAAAGCAAAAGGTGCCATTAGGGAAAGACAACCCCGGGTAAAATAATATAATATCAATAAGATGCTACAAGAATAAAAATGACTAGGGTGTGCAAAGTGGATTTGATCAGCTCCCAAGCATACTAAAGTCAATAATCCGTCAGAAGATATATTGTGTTAAGATTCAATCATATAAAAGATACAAATTGAGCCTGCGTCCAGGGACGTTCTCGTAAAATGCAAAGTGTGTTATCGCAGAAAGTGCTGGTGCAGCAAACCAGGCATCTAAAAGCCTTAACATGTAGTAAAGTGTATGGAATATTGTCACAGGGAGTACTGCAGCAGTACTATGGGTGTCTAGAAGCATAATCCTACCACTAAGGAATCCATTACCAAGTACCAAGTACCAAGTAAGCTGGAAAAGAACATGAGATAACAATGAACAAGAGGTGAGAGGTGGCGAAACTTGAGGGTCAAAACGACTGGCTTGGCGATAAGAGCTAAAAAACGGGTATAATATAGAGCTGCAGTAAACTAGCAGGAAAGCAATAGGGGTTAGAATAAAAACTCCCAGGAGCTCAATGCCATTGTGATGTCAGGGAGGACCATAAACATAAAAAATAAGACAAACAGTTTGTTTTGTAATCACGCCGAGCCCTTTCTGACTCATGGATCTAGGCCCAATTTTTTCTTGAATCTCTGAACAAATTGCACCAGAGCACAGTTCAGCCTGGTGTTAGATGGCTCAAAACAGGCCATCACTGCCTCCCTGCTAGACCTGATGCCTGCCGCATGTGTTCCATGGTCGCCGGATAAGCTTGTGCTGGTCCTCTATGAGGATGAGACACAGGCAGAGTACGTGAGCAATGTCTTCTTGACTGAGCGTATAAGCGACAAGGCTCATACACCCCGGCCTTTTCCGGGCAGAAAGGTGGTATAAGAGCAACAGTAGTCCCTACCTGTATTTCATGAACTGGGCCGTGGCCCAGTCATTGAAGGTTTCACTTAGGTACCTCTGCGGTTTCAGCCTCGTCTGATTTTGGAGCATCATCCAGCCATGAAGTAGTCAGGACATGGAATCCTTGTCGGCTATCAGCAAGAGCAAATGTGAAATTCCTTTTGTCAGATTTTTTAATTGCTGATGGATTATAGGTAGCTCCTAGAGGTTTGTTAGGCCAAGAGTGTTCAGGGCCTTTTGCAGATAGGCACTGGCCGTGGAGAAGGTGCTTCTTTCCAGTTCAGACCAAAGAAAGTAACTAAGTGAGCATTCCTTTGCCAGTTTAAATTTATGGTAGCATATTGCAAAGGCTGCAATTCGTGCAATTGACTGCTTAACAATACCGAACTCCAACCTGATTCATGCAGGGTGTGAATAAGAAGGTAACTGGAAGATGTGTCTGTAGATTTCAAGTAACACTTTGCCCAGGATATTACTGTCTCAGCCCCTTAAGGCCATACTTCCATAGGCTAGGGTTGGAAGGTCCTTTACTTGGGCTACTTGCAGGATCGGCATGAGCGTGGGGCCTTTTAGTTTTGTATGGAGGGACTGCAGCCTGTATGCCAAGGCGAGACCCTTTTTCCTGATTTCCTCTATTTGGTCCCTGAATCTCCTGTTGTCACTGAAGAGGACACCAAGATACTTGAAGGATTTGATAACCCCTATTTTTCCGTGCTTTAAAGCAATAGATTACAAGGATCTTGGTCTTCTTTTTGTTGATTATTAGTCTGTTCCTGGCTGAGTAGGCTGAGGTGACATCCAAAAGGCACTGCAAGACAACCTTAGTTCTCCTAATCAAGACCAAGTGGCCTGCATAAAGCAGGGTGAAAGATGGACGTCCCCCAGCTTAGGAGGGTGAAAATTCACTGTGATTAAAACTGGAGTAAGATCAGACAGGAACAGGCTAAATAAAGTTGGAGTAAGAACACAGCCCTTCTTAAGACCTTGAGTAGTGTTGATGGGCCGAGACAGGAGTGAGCTGTCCCCAATTTTAATTCTGACACATCTGTCTTTGTGTAGTAGTTTCAGGGCTCTTAGTAGATCACCCAGGATATTAAAAGCAACCAGTATGCTCCAAAGCTTCTGCCTAACAACCTCATTAATTGCGGACTTGTAGTCAATGAAACCTAGTTTGTACAGAATGGTTGTTGAGCTTGGCTTGGTTAGTGAGTAGGAAAAGTGCCATGATCTCAGCAGAGGTACCAACGTACTTAGTGAACCCAGTTTGGTTTGGGTGAATGATGCAATGGGACTTGGTGTGGCCAACCTTAGAGCTCTGAGCTGCAATTGCCCCATCAGCTAGCTTTGTGCCATTACCCTTTTGCGATCTGCATTTGGCTGCTTCCTCGAAGTCCCTGATTAGGCAGCAGTTGCACCTGTAGTATGATTTGTGAGTGCCCGCCTGGACCAGAGCCCTTTTTAGCGGGGTATTCATGTTTGAGATATTTTTGTCAATTCCTGTCACATACATGGCCAAGGTGTTCAGAAGGCTGATCTGAATGTCCATTTTATTGGCCTGGAAATTCATAGCCTCTACAGAGCTCTGCAGCATATTGATCGTTGAATGGCCACGGTTGCTCTTGGGGACCCTTGGAATTCCCTAGTGGCTGATGTAGTGGGGCTGAATTTATTCAGGACACTTTTGCCATATGAATCCAGTATGCTTTCCCATTCTTTGGTGTGGAGATATGATAGGTCTTTTGACAGTGGTCCTTAGTCATCCTTCATGTAGGCAGATTTGTTTCTGTCTTTATTTTATACAGGTTTCCCTTCCTTCTGATGTAGGACCCATGTGCTTGTTACACCCCCTTTGGGGACCTAAGGCCACTGGTTCTGGCTCCACAGAGAGACATGGTCTTGGGACGGTTGCACTTTTTTTCTTCTTCCTCTATTTCGGTGATAAAATGCAATAGCTTCTTCCCACCCAATGACGAGCCAGCACTGTCTGCATGGAATCCCCCATGACCGTGGGATGTAGGTCTGATTCTGTCACTATTATACCTGAAGCACCTGTTTCTGCATGATGTTGGTGACAGAAAGGGGTATTTGAGCCTGGATTGGTATCTGGCCCCTTATCCCTGCACTGGGAGGCTAAAGTGCACTCTTCGAAGGGAAGAGCAAAGGTGAGTTCAAGGCTCTTAGGCACCTTGCCGCTTTCTGGACTCATTTCCTCCTTAGCGGGGACAAAGTATCAGTGCAAACGATCACAGTGGGGCTTAAAATGCTGGGCAGTCCCTTAATTATGATATTGTTAGAGAAAATGACAGCCCTGGGATCCTTTAGGAAGTTAAATTTAGGTGTAGTTTTAGGCTGAAAAATGTTGCGTTCGCCCCTCCTTGCTGGCTATTAATGAGCCCAGGCGTTGCTGCTGCAGGCTGTAGTGCTATGGTAGGTGAGGTGGGGAACAGTAGTAGGATCTGGTCTAATTGGTCTGGTTGTACTGGGAGGGTCACCTGCTTTCTTCTCCGTGTCTGAGTCACCAATGGCCTCCATGACCTGCCAGAGCACATGTTTGAATTGAACAGGTTATTGCAGTAGATCTAGAAAGACTAGTCTAGACTAGACTCCTTGGGATCTTGGCTTTTCAGCTGCAAAGATCCTCCCCTTATCCACAATTGATGCTCAAGGATGCAGTATAGCTGAATTTGCTCTATTCATTGGTCAGTTTTAAAATAGAATGGAGTTGTGTGAGGTTACAGGCTGCAGTGAAGGATTAAGCCACACTGGACTAACTCTAGCTGCTTCTGCACCTTCCCTCTTGGACACTGGCCACCTAGGGGCTCTCACGTTCATCCTCTGTCAAGTAGTGTAGCGTAGAGAGGTTTTTTCTGTGGCCTTGGTACAATTAAGCACGCAAACAATGATCTAGGGGAGTAAGTTAGGGCATGGGCTAGAGTCAGAAGTTACAGCTTGATTGTGTATTTGTCTTTGTCATCCACAGGGTATAATGTAGATACTGTCCTTAAATTCCCTTCTGCTTCCAAACTGGCTGATGCTGATGTGTGCGCCGCCTCACCGCTCCCTTCTAATGGGGGGGTCAATGTTTTCTAGAGTGCAAATGGAGCAGACTCGAGGGAGCACAAGCATGCACCGCCTCTCTGCCTGTGCAGTGTACAAATAAGGATTGTGTGGCTCAAGAAACACAGAAGAGCCAGGAACTCACCAGAATTGTACTGGTCCTGCACAGTTCCTAGTAGCTTTGTGTTTTCGCTTCTAGCTTTCTGGCTTCAGTCGGCGTCACAGCTCATATCTCTCCCTCCTCCTTAGCCTTTCTCCTTGTGGGCCATGCTCAGATCACTCAGGCCGCCATGCCCGCCTCCTCCCCCCAATTAATCCTACAGCAGGAACGGCAGAGCAATAGGGAATAGAATAAGCAGGGCTGAACACGCTCCTGGACCAAGATGTCAGGTGCCAGGAATGCAGCATGGTGGGTGGCAGAGATCAGTTCAGCGGTATGCCTGCACACCCAAAAACACACAGATGATGCTGTGCCTCCTCTCCTCCTCTCAGCTCCTCCCTCTCCCTGCTCACATTCTGCGCTGCGTCACTGCATGCTCAGACAGGCTCATTCCAAACTCGAATTACCATTCCAATTAAGTAATATTAATAAATTAAATTGTTAAATAATAGCAACTATGAATTTCTTTATTTTTTTTAGTATTGGTTACAGAGATGCAGCAGATATATACTAACAATGTTGTAATCACCAAATACTCGTTAAATTATTTATCCTATCAATAAAGCAATGCCGATCACATCACACAATACAACCTAAAACCCATTATAAAGAAAAGAATTACATATTAAATAATCATTAGAAAAGCTAACACTTCTGCCATTGGCTGCCAGTCCTTTGGCTACGGTAGTTCTTGTTTAGTCCCTGGCACTGAAGGTAACTACTTTGTGTGTGGATGTGCTCCTTGTGAAAGGACAGCCTACTGTAACTTACAGTGAAGTCAGTCAACAGCTGTTGGGGGAGGAAAATGCTGGAGTGGAAGGAAAATGTGAAAGACACAATAGCAGATTAATAGATAGCGTCTGACTGGAAACCATTATACTATCCATTTAATACACATAATTTTAGTAAAGTCAACAGGTCTCAGCAAACAACAGACCTAAAAAAGCAAATCGGTCTGGTGTTATCTGCCAGACTCTTGCCTTTGATAATGCATTTTTTGTAAAGTTTTTGCAAATCTTTATTACAAATCGAGATGGTTGAAAAGATAAACAGAAAGAGAGATTGATTTCTACAGAGAGATTGATAGAGTTGCAAACATGGCTTTCTAGATACATAGATCAATCAATATATAGGCAGGGCTGCAAAGATTTAGATAGATAGATAGATAGATAGATAGATAGATAGATAGATAGATAGATAGATAGATAGATAGATAGACAGACTGGTAGACAGACAGGTACTTCGGATGGACAAACAGTAAGATCAATAGAGTTGTAAAGATAGATAAAACACTTAAATGTCTATATAAGCACGAGTTGCATGAGCACCTAAAACAAACTACAAAGCCATACAAGCAGGACATTCAGAATAAATTGATTTACAAGTATAACTGTAGTTGCAATTAAAATACATACAAACTTGACATAAAGAGGTGCAGTCATAAATGCACTTCAATGTGTATATACCTAAAATAAGATAACTTAATAAAGAACAGTTTTAAATGGACACATTCTGGTATGCTGTGAGATAGAAGAAGCCACACAAACAAAGGCTAACAACATTAGCATGAGGCAGGAACTGATGAAGCTAAAATGTGCCCTGTGCTCACATCAAAAGCAGCATGAAGAAGTGGTATAAAACATCTTGGTATTGCATCAGAATCTGAGCACAAAGATACCACTAAAATAAAGTAAAAACAAATACTGGGACTGAAAGAAAGGAACTACCTTATCTGTGGATATGCAGCTTGTAAACGTGCACAATGCAGTCACTCAAAGTGAGATTAGCAGGTGACTGAAGTAGTTTGACCCACTGTCCAATGCTGTATGATGTAGTAGGCGGAAGCAGAATATGAATGACACAATAAAAACAGCTGATAAAGAGAGCTTCCTGAAAGCCTTTATAAGTAAGATGGTTATACATGAAATGTAAAATCAAAAGATCTTGGCTAAAGCTAAACAGAAAACAAATTAATTCAACCCCACCCCAATATCAAATTTTAAACATTACAAACTAATTTCATAACATGAACATTTAATTTTGTATTATGACTATAGTGAAATAAGGTGTGTGTTTATATTAATTACAATGATAAAATTAAGAATCCATCAAATAAAATGAATTACTCTCCTCAAAATATCTATAAGTAAATAAAAGCAAAATATCCAACATTAACACATTCAAGGGCTTAATTAATAACTACTCCTTCACAAAAACATTAAATCAATAACAATTATTAAAATTATAAATAAAAATGTTATCTTAAACATTACCTGCCCCAAACCTTTACTAGACCACAACCCCAAAAAATAAGAATAAAATGTGAAACATTTTAGTAACTAAATAAAAATATTTTCATATCTAAACATGCAATAAAAACATACATATAACAATATGAACGAAACCTATATTACATACCACATATTTTGATATACCATAATGTAACATTGATAATATTTAGAACAAGAAGAAAACTATTTACCCAACTTTGATATTATGCCGCACAATGTTTTGACAGTCACCATGTTCTGACCACATGTTTTGTATTACATTGTGTAATCCCTTTATACTTGCAAAGGCACTGTAACAATACTTCTTTATTTTTGTTTATTTGGTGGTTCCTGTCAGATCACAAAATAAAGAAAAAGAGCCACTCATCATTCTGAAGCACATGTGTGGTCACACAAACTTGTGTAATGACACATGCAACATATGTTATAATGCATGTGCGCATACAAAAGAGGCAGCTACTGTGGCTGCATCATTGCACTTTTTTCTTTCTCCTCCTCCTCCTATACAGTGTTCAGCATATAACATGAACAAAAGGTATTGGCAGAGCCAAGAGGGCCCACAAGCAACATCTATTTGGATTTGCCAATGCTTGTTTTAAAAAAGTTACTTTGCTACTGAAGTTATTACAATTCTGATTTCACTGTTAAATTGAGATCTGAAAATAAATAAGAAATAATGTGGAAGACCTTTGCTAGCATTTTTCCAGGTGGAGGTATGAAAATACATGATTTAATCACATCCGGCCCATCACATGGAAGCTGTAGCTAGACCTACACAATGAAATAGCTATTAGGCTTTCAGTCACTGTGAGGGTGCATTTTTACAGATGAAAGGGGGCTATTCAGAAAGTTAAATGTAAAGTTGAGTAAATCTACACTTGTCAGTTTACTCTTAGCCCTTACAGTAAATTTGCTCATTTTGGCTGTTCACCATTTACAAACGTGAATTTACTGCAAAGTGCAAACTTACATTTCTCCATTCCCTAGGAACAGAGGGGGAAAGCCTAATTTTAGAGTGTAAAGTTACTATTAGTAACATTTCACACATAGGAGGATATCTCAATGTTTAATGATATTGATAAAAATTGTTTATTAAACTTACAAAATTAAAAATATTGTATGTAATAGATTAATGTAAGTTAATTTACTAAATGTATTCTAAATATAGAACTAAAATAACTTCGATAATGCTATTAACTTAATTTTTAATTACATATCTAATTTGTTTCGATATATTTATTTAAAAAAGGTTCTTAAAGATGTTTTAAATCACCTAAATTAAAATGTTTATATGTATTTGTTGTGTAGTAAAATATTAGACGTTGTATATATAATTAGTTGAACTTAATCATTTTTTAAATAAATTAGTTACATTTATTTTTCAATTAATAATAGGTTAGTAATTTTTTTAAATAAATTACTACTTAATTAAATTATATATAATTTTTATAAGATTTAAATACATGTATATACATTTTTAAGAAGTTTAATTAAATTCATGTATTTTACCATGTTTCTTTTGTGGTGTTATTTTAAGTACCTGCCTCAATTACTTTCTGTGGGAGAGTGTTGCATCTCAGTGGTTGGTCATGTGCTGTGTTACTACTGCTTTGAGTCCTCTTTGTCTGTAGTAACAGCCTAATTGTCTTTTGTGAATAGGATAATAGCTTACTCTTTTTTGGGTGTGCACTTCTCTCCCTAATCCTCTCTTTAACACTCCCTGAACTCCTCTTTCATTCTTCCTGCTAAGTCCAAGCTGTTGTCAATGTTTTCCATGTTCATGATTCACCAGGTGGTTCCTTGTGAACTGCGAAAGTGTACATTAAAGGATGTGGGAATCTGCCTGCTCAGTGTGTGATTACAAATAAGGTACACGCTTTTCAAAATCGTAAAGAAGGTCTTAATGTCATTCATCCATAGTTGAAAGTCTTATGCCCAACTATAAGGAAGCACCGGAGAAGAGACCAGTTCTGCAAAATTAGCACAATGATAATGTAATGTGTCACAGACTGATTAATCAAGGCATTAGCTTCGAAAGAAGTGATGACACAATTTGATAGAAAGCCTAATCTCTGTTTCATTTCTTAGGCAATGACAGCTGAATACATACATTTAAAGTGCAGTAAGCAGCTCACCAAGCCAGTCAGGTCATCTAAGGTATCAACTCTGTTCCCAGCGGTATACCCCCTGCCCTACTTGCATATTCTGACCAGCCTGGCATGTGTCCCTGAGGCTTAGGTGCTTCTACTAATGATTATCTATGCCCCCCATGAATGTTTTCAGCCAGCTCAGCGTATATTTTATTCTTTTCACCACCAAGCTCCAAAGTAGAAGTCACTTTGTGAAAATAAAAATAGCAATAATACTGAGGTGCAAGGAGCTTCCTACCTCCACTGTGGACATTTTGATTTATGTTCGCAGCCAGAGTATGCCACTCAGAGCTGACCTGGGCAGGAAATATCAATGATAGCTATCCCCTACCTCAAGGAGGGTGAGGAAACCATCAATGTGACCTGGCATCCCTGTGGAGGGTGGGACTCCAAGTAATGTGTTTCAAACCGCGAAGTCAACTACCATTAGAAACAGGCAATCATGCCATGGATCCAAACCTGGGGACGGAACCAAGAGAATGACTGGGCAGGAGCCCCACCAATTTATGGTGGGGCTCCTGACCTGTCAAACTTTAAATGAGGCCCATAATTTTACGCAGCAAACGCATACAAGTTGAACTGAAAACCAATCCCCAAAGAGTGTCAGGTAGCTTTGGGTGGCTTTGTTTGTTGCAGAAAGCTTGACTTATTAGTGCTTGCGGTACAGTGATTGCCTTTGTCAATGTATCAAAATGATAGACATGATTTACATTCAGCCTACTCACATAGGTTGGAGCACAGTTTAGAGTTAACTTTATGTCCCTGCGTGGAAAGAATTAGTCTGCAGGTGTTTCTTGCTATCGGCTACAAATTCAGGTGTGTTTCTTGCACCTAAAATGAAAACACACAGAAAGGCCATGGGGAAGCATTTCGTTTTCCGAAATGATTCAAACTTGCTGCGCAATAAGTAGAAGAGTAGGCTATGGTTCCCATGGTGATGAAAAAAGAGATGTGTGTACCTCCCGCTGCTGAAGATGATGGCGCCCTTTTGAAAACAGTGCCACAAGCTTTTGAAGCTGAAATAGTTGATGGTATCTCTCAGACAGAAAGTGTATTGGGAAAACAGAAGCTCATGAATACAAAAGGTATGTGGCACTGCATTGTCAACTGCAAAACCGTGTAATTGTCATGCAGTCTTAAACGAATCAGCAACTCAATTAAATCTCTCGGAGTATTCACGGGGTTTCTAAACTTGATAGAAAATGGTATGCTGTGTTATGTTATTTTGACTGCACTTTGGTTGCTACACTACATGCATACAATTAAGCTGCCTCAAAGAG
This sequence comes from Pleurodeles waltl, assembly GCF_031143425.1. NCBI lineage: Eukaryota > Metazoa > Chordata > Amphibia > Caudata > Salamandridae > Pleurodeles > Pleurodeles waltl. The sequence continues at coordinate 685,688,361 of NC_090439.1, forward strand.
TGAAACAAGCGTACTAGATAGATTCTCCTTAGGCAATGCCTTTAACACAGGTAAGGACAGAGAAATATGAATCTCCATGAACTGATCCCTTCGACCAGGTTAAAGTTAGCTCCTCCTCCACCAAAAACCTACCCTTGTATACTTGAGTGAGCAGTTCTCTCAGCGTTGTTACACTTACCACCAAAGGCTCCCAACGTGCAGCCCAGTTATCTTTTTCATATACCCTGGCAGGTATGTCTTCTGAGTGTTGATTATGGGCAGACACTGAGCTGCTTGACATTTGAGAAAATTCCTCCTGATGGACATTGGAACTTGGCCTGTAAACAATCTTTTTGTACATTTTGAGCATTTTAAATGTCACTCTTGTGCCACCAGCAGCAACTGGAGTTAGGACATCAGTGAGGAGACCCAGTCGTATGGCTTGTACCTAAAAATTGGCAAAACTGTGACCCTACCTGAGTGCTGTCAGTGTTATATTTCCTACACTTTTAATATATTTCGGCCTCTGCATGTAAATGGAAACACACCAAATACACAAGGCTGGCCTTCCTGGTAATCTTGATTTACAAGTACTTTCTGTCATATTTGCACCACCCTGGGTATGCAGCCATGGACCCCCAGGGGCACATACCAAAGTCTGGAGATTTCTGCTTTAAATACAAATGTTCCTGTTCTTTAAAAACAAAAGTAATCCTGCAGCCATTAATGTATCCTGCTTGTTTGTGCAGATTCATGAATTCCATGAGTACTACGGGAGACTATTTGGAAATTCGAAAATTATGGGGGTTATTCTAACTTTGGAGGAGTGTTAATCCGTCCCAAAAGTGACGGTAAAGTGACGGATATACCACCAGCCGTATTACGAGTTCCATAGGATATAATGGACTCGTAATACGGCTGGTGGTAAATCCGTCACTTTTGGGACGGATTAACACCTCCTCCAAAGTTAGAATAAACCCCTATGTGTTTAAAAAAAAGATTTCGGTATCCTTAATTAAACCGTGTGAAATATTGGGTACTCTTGTATTTTGTGAATGGGTTGACAACAAGTTTGTAGATATCGACAAATTTGTAAACTTGTGGGTGTTCTCAAACTTTCTGGGCATTACCATTATAGAACACCACTTCCCCACCTCTTGTTGAAGATTCACTAGCACAGGGTGTCATTACACGTTCGGCGGACCGGATAACCCTTCTGCTGAACTTCCGATGGGGAGGTTGCTGCCATGCAGGCTACCTCCCCGCTGGTCCCATTATGACTTTCTCGCTCACCAGTTGGGTGGACGTCATTCCTGCGGGAAAGTGTTGGTAGCGTTGACGCCAGCTCGGAATGAATGGCCGCTGCAGGTTGCACCAGCACCCTTGCAATGCTCACTGTCTCATTGCGAGGGTGCTGGCCATGGGAACCCCTGCACTGCCCATTCTAAGTGCATGGGCAGTGCAGGCCCCCTGTGCCTCCCTGCACCTGTTCTCTGCCAGCCTTTTCATGGCAATGATACCTCCATGAAAAGCTGGTAGTGAACCAGGTCGTCATCAGCAGTGTGGTACTGCATGCAGTGCTGCCCTGGCTGATTCTAACCACTGTCAACCTGTCCAGATCACCGATCCTGGCAGAGACGGCAATACCCTGGCAGTCTGACCACCAGAGTTGTAATGTGGCAGTTGGACTGCCACAGCAGCGGCAGACCTGGCCACCACCACGAGGCAGGCGATCTCAAGGCTGCCAGCCCCGTAACCAGGCCCACAATGTTTTTAACTAATGTGAATTACTTTTTATGAATTCCAAAAGTGGATAAGTACTCCTAATTGCACATCTATGCTGAATGTAGTGCAAATAACAGGAAGCTTATGAAAAGAATTACTATTATCAAACTTGACTAGATTTAATCAGAGATGATCCGATCTAAAATCTCTATTAGGGCAGAATATTGGGAAGAATATTCCTTGCAACCTAGAGATGAAACATTCATATTCTCACTTCTTCCGTGCTTTGTCTATTCAGAGACAGGTTTTGTCCCAGCCATAACCGCAGTCTCTTTGCAGCCAGGATGCTGCACTAACCAGGGGTATTCCTATCTGGCCACCTTATCTTAATTGTTTATCTTTTTGTTTGGGAATAGGGTGAGTCTGAGTACCAAAATGGCTGCCAGCACTTCCTGATTAAGGTGCTGGCAGCTAATTAGATTTCTGCACGAGATAGTTTTTCTTTGATATCTCAAAAACTACCAAGCAAATTTACACCAAATCACAAAAGATTTCTTTCTGGACCAAGATCTAGCTTTCTGTCAAATTTGGTGTAATCCCGTTCAGAAGTTTGGGCTGTAGTAGTGTCTAAAATCCCAATGAGAAATTGCATCGGGAAAACTTATTTTGCCCCCCCCCCCCTTTTTATCGCCTCCCCACTTGACAAATCACAACAAAACTTTCAGGAAAGAGGTGAAGATTCATCAAACAGTGCCAAAGTTATAATTGAAACAAAAAAGGCTTTTCCCATGGAAAGTAGGTCATATATATATCTTTATGTTAGACCTGACATATTTGGCATGGTTTTCCCTGTCTTTTTGGCCCTGCTTCCTTTACTTTTGACTATGTGCTGGATTTTGTGTTTGATGATTTTTGGTACTCTGGGCACTTTACTATTGCTGACCAGTGCTAAAGGGCAAGTGCTCCCCATATTTGATTTACTAGTAAGTCCCTAGTAAAGTGTACCATGTGTGTCCAGGGCCCATAAATCAAATGCTACTAGCAGGCCTGCAGAACTGATTGTGCCACCCACATGAGTAGCCCTGTATACATCTCAGACCTGCCCTTGCAGTGTCTGTGTGTGCAGTTTTAAATGGCCATGTCAACCTTGTGAGTGCACCCATTTTCCAGGCCCAAACCTTCCATTATAGTGCATGTAAGGCACCCCTAAGGTAGGCCCTAGGTAGCACCATGGGTAGGGTACACTGTATTTAAAAGGTAGGATATGTGGGGGCGTGGCCTGGCCGTCCCGCAAGACGGCTGCCACATCGTGAGGCTCTGCCCGGCGGGGGACCTAAACGTCGAGTTTCTCCTACCCTGCAGCCACCCGCCCTGTCAGCATCACCTGGGGCAATGCCAGAGTACTCTGGGAGGCTGCCGGTCGGGCGCTGAGGGCCTCGCCGCCTGCCCAGACTCGCTGTCTGAGCCTGGGTGGGTGCACAGAGCGCACGGGCTGCAGCTGTGCCTGCGGGCCTCTTGGATCGGGGCCTTGAGGGTGAGTGCCGCGGGGGGCAGCCCCTTAGTATTTTACATGCCTCGCTCCTGTGATCGGGGCCTGAGGCCTGAGTGAGGCCGATGCTCTGCTCTCATGCTCCGGTGGGGCCCTGTCGGCGGCAGGATCAGGCCGCGGGCTCTCGTAGGGGTGCTGGATTGCACCGGCCCTGGAGGCTGTTGGCCTTTTATTACTGGCGGCCCCTTATTATTTTACCTGCCTCGCCCCTGTGATTGGGGGCTGAGGTTTAAGTTCAGCCCCCTCGGCCTACCAGACAGACGCTCTGTTCTCCTGCTCCCGCGGGGCTCGGTCGCCGGCTAGTTCAGGGGGTGCTGGATCGTACCAGTTTTGGAGGCTGAGGGCCTCTTATCGCTCTCCTCTTGTGTTCTGGCGAACTGGGGGGGCTGCTGGCACCCTGTGACTGTGGGAGCCCCTTTGCGACATCTGGGGGTGTGGATCCCTTCCCCCCTCCTTTTTAATTCTTTATTACTTCTCATGGGACCCCCCTATTGACGTCCTGTGGGGCCTGTTCGGCGGCGACGCTCGAGCCACGTGGCACCATGGTTGCAAGGGCTTCTGTTTTGAGCTGCTTCAGTTGACTTTTGAGTCTGCGACCGGCTGTGCGGTGACGCATGTGGGCCTGGCTTTGGTGCCCGTCGTCCCTTCTCCTTCCTCCTGCCTTTCTGTGAAGTGGGTGACTGGTGGGAGTGGGCTCCCATGCAGAGCTTCTGTCTTCGGGTGGCCTCACTGCGGGGCTGACGTCTGCTGGTGAGGTGCGGTGGGGCACTGTTGGTCGCCTACCTGGTCAGCTGCGAAGAGGATGGGGAAAGCTCACCAGAAGCAGCCTAAGCTCACGTTTGAGGGTGGGAAAAAGAAAAGTGGCACAGCCGGCCGGTTGGCTGATGACCTGCCGCCTGAGGAGGAGACATCTGCGTACTCTGTGAAGGCTATGTTTTTAGACCTCAAGCAAAGCCTGGCTAGCATTGGCGCCAAGCTTGACCATCTAACGGAGCAAATGGATCATTTAATGAAACGGGTAGATGGTCACGACTCCCACTTTGAACAGCTGGAGGCACACACCTCGGACTTGATGGATGGTTGCCGTGGAGACAGAGAGGAGTTACTGTGCATGGAGCGTGTGCTGGAGGTGATCCAGGATAAAAACGAGGATCTTCAGACCCTGTCTCGCCGTAATAACTTTAGCATTTTGGGCCTCCCAGAGTCGACGGCCATGGGACTCATGGAGGACTATGTCTAAACCATGCTCTCTGAGCTATTCCCTTGCGACCTCTCCCAGGTGTTGATGGTGGAGAGGGCCCACAGACCTCTGGGGCCGCGGCCTCCGCTGGGGGCCCGTGCACACCCCATTATTGTACGATTACTGAACTATAGAAATAAGGACACTATACTTCAACTGGCCAGGGAGCGCAGGCCTGTGGTGTATAATAACACTGAACTGAGCATCTTCCCTGATTACACTCCTGGGGTGCAGGCTGCCCGTAAGGCCTTCTTGGCTGTCAAACGCGCCTTGAGCCAGACCAATGCTAAATACTCCCTAATTTACCTGGCTAAGCTGCGAGTACAACATAGGGGCAAGCTGCATTTCTTTACTGACCCAAAACTGGCAGCTAAATACGCAAAATCTGTCCCTGAGAAAGCACTGTCGGAGAGCCCATGGACTGCTGGCGGAGAGGGAGGTTCTTTGAGGGACAATGACTAAATGCATTCTTCTGTATGTGCTCCACGTGACCAGGTTCCATGCGGCCTGCAAATTTGTAGTTGTTTTAACTGATAGTGCGGCCTGTTCTGCTATATTTCCTTCATTGCTGGTCCCCCTGCTCTTCCATCCCACCTGGGATGGTTCTTGTTAATGCTCCATTGGATGAGTCCATTCAAAATGCTCGCTATTATCTTGTGTGGAATGCATTTGGGGGATGAGTGGGATTGTAGCACTGACCCGTTTGGGGGGTCAGCGTGGGTGCAGGCTGGTAATGTTCTGTGCTTGGTACACCCTTCATGTCTCTTTTCTTTCACACCTGTTCCCTTCCTTGCATGCCGCTGATGCCTCCCTTGTGATGCTATGGGGGATGTATGTTTAGATAGGGAGATGGTATGGCGCAAAAAAGTGTGACGCCTGTGCACTGCCTCACCTGGAATGTTCGCTGGCTGAATGATGGGCGCAAGGTGCGATTGATATGCCTATATGCAGCGATATGCAGTTGATATCTGCATGCTGCAGGAGACTCACCGGGTGGAAGCCACAAAACACCAGCTGAAAGCTGGTTGGATTGGTGAATGGCACGCTGCGATGTATTTGCGATATGCGTGAGGCATGGTGATTCTGATTCGGAAGGGGCGATTCTGATTCGGAAGTGGCACACTGAGAAGGTACTTGTGGATCCCAATGGTCGCTATGTCATGCTGCGTGGCACACTGCTAGATAGACCATGCAGATTGGTATCAATATACGACCCAAATACTGATGACTCTGAATTTTTGGTGGAAGTGGGGGGGCTGATTGACTCGTTGGGCCCCGGGTCCCTGAAGTGGGGAGCGACTTCAATGTGGTGCTGGACTTTGTGGCGAATCATGAAACCAGGCTAGACAACAGCATATAGCGGCTGTCAGTACTCTGGCTCTTGTGACTGCTGCTTTGGTTGACCTATGGAGGGCAAAGCATGGAACTGACAGGGAAGGTACCTGCATCAACTATGTGCATGGTAGTTGGTCCTGTATAGACAGATGGCTCGGCACCAGGGATGTTGAGCTCTGGACGCAGTCAATTGAGCATAAGGCCCGTACTTTGTCGGATCATTCGTCAGTCATGTTGGAGTTGGTTGTTCCTGGAGACCCAAGTTGTGCCTTTATGTGGAGGCTTCCTCATGGTGCGCTTAAGGATCAGGTATTCAGGGATGAGATCTGTGATGCCATCGTCCTCTATTTTGCTGAGAATCAGGGGTAGGTGACCTCTGCTGGCACTGTGTGGAAGGCTTTCAAGGTGGTGATCCGCAGGGTCTGCCTCTCTAAACAGCACAGTGTGCTGAAAGTGCTAAGGCGGGATTTGGCAGAGCTAGAGGCCCAGATTTCTGATCTTGAAAAACGTCTGGCCTCTAACTGGTCGGAGGACCTTCTGGCTGCACTGAGAGGAAAGATGGCACAGTTTGAGGAGGCTGCCCTTTGTGAAGTTTGCTTTCTATTGAAGAACGCTACGGCAAGGAGATATGGCGAGGGGGATAGGGCTGGCCTCACACTGGCCACAATGCTCCGAAAGCCATGCGGAAGTAATTATATTGTAGAGCTGACTGATTCGACAGGAGTGCAACACACTGGCACTGGTGAGATCAAGCGTGTCCTCACTGACTTTTATTCGGATCTGTATGCTGAACCCCCGGGGCTGAACTCAGTGGCATCAGCTGACTATTTTGCAGATATCTGCCTTTTGTGGTTTGAGAATGTGCACAGGCAATATCTAGATGTTCTTTTTTCGGTGGACGATTTGGTCCAGGCAATACTTAGTTTACAGGGGGATAAGGCACCTGGGCTGGATGGTCTGATGCCATCTTTTTATAAGGAATATGCTGATATATTAGCACTGCACATCTTGAAGGTCTATGCGGAGGCTCTTGAGACCGGGATCCTGCCTCCCTTGCTGCAGGAGGCTCTCATTGTGACCATTTTAAAGCCCAGGAAAGATTTGTGCTGTTGCGATTCCTATAGGCCCCTCTCGTTAATCAATATTGACAATAAGATCCTGGCGAAGCTCATTGCGGCCCTATTGCAGTCCCTGCTCCCTTCTCTAGTGCTGCCGGATCAATCAGGCTTTGTGCCGGGTTGCTCCACCCTAAATAACCTCTGAACTTATTTTGCGATATCTAGCATGATTGATCCTGAAGACCGTACAGCAGTGGTGTTCCTGGATGCCACCAAGGCCTTCGACTCTCTGTTGTGGCAATACATGTTCGCTTTGCTGGCTCGGGTGGGGCTGAGCTCTAGGTTTATTCAGCTGATTCGCCTGCTGTACTTGCAGCCGTCCGCCCAGCTGAGAGTCAATGGTACTATTTCTGACCCCTGTCAGATTGCCAGGGGCACTCTCCAGGGATGCCCATGTTCTCCACTGCTTTTTGCCATCGCGATGGAGCCGCTAGCGGCTCACTTGCGTCAGAATCATAAACATAGGGGCTTGGCAGTCCGGCTGCACCCAATTTTAATATCCATATATGCCGACGATGTCGCCTTATATGTTCGCTAACCGGTGCTGCACCTTGATGTTCTGTTGGATGAGATAGTCAGCTTTGAACAGATTTCTGGGATCACCATCAACTGGTCCAAGTCGGTGGTGTTGCCCCTCTCCGAGGTTACGGTGCAGTTTCCCACGAGATACTCCCTTTGCGGCCTGACGGACCAGTGCGCAATCTGGGTATTTGGCTAAGTAGGGACGTTAACACGCTTTGGGCAGCTAATTATGACAAAGGTATTATGTGGTTGGAAGACAAGGTAGAGGTGTGGCGTTCACTGCCGCTTTCGCTGACAGGTCACATTGCGATAGCGATGATGGTTATTCTGCCCAAGTTTTTGTATCTCTTCATTAATCTACCTCTTGTCCTTACTGCAAGTTTTCTGAAACGGCTTAGATCCACACTTGTGACTTGTGGTTGGCAGCCCAGAGTATCATGGGAAAAATTGACACTTCCGTTTGAATGGGGTGGGTTGGTGGCCCCGGATCTAGCACTATATTATCACTGTGCACAGGCACATTTTGCTCATTTTTGGCTACACCCTCTCCGATATTTACCTCACTTGGCACCTGAAAGCGACACTGTGTGGCCTGATAGACTACTGTGGGTGCAGGTTGGCCTGACCAGACCCAGACCGCGAGGGATCGACATGGTGGCATGCACGGTGAGAGCTTGGACAGCGCTGTTGCGGGGCATGGCCGTCGGGGAGACTTTAGCCCCTTCAATACCAGTTCTGGATATGGCTGACATGCAGTTGTTGTAGGATGCCCGGGTGTTGGAGTTTCTCCGAGAGTCCAGCTTGACTACCTCGGGGTCCTGGTTCCCTGATGAGAGGTTCATCTCCTCAGAGGCCACACTGCGCTGCACTGACTATTCTTTCTCAGAATTCGTGCTATGCTACGTGCGCGTTACCCCTGCTTTCTTGCAATGCCCACAGCGTGCAGCGTGCTGGAGCTTCTGTATCAAACGCAATCCCCGTGCAGGCTTATTAAGAGGTTATATGTTTGCATGCAGAATGAGGTGGCTTAGATAGAGGTTAAAGCCAAAGCCCACTGGGAGGCAGGCATAGGTAAAACCATTCCTGATGAAGAGTGGAGACGATGCTGCGTGCATATGAGGGAGCTGACCCCCAACTACAGATTGCGCCTTTTTCACTTCAATTTTTCACATCATTTGTATTACACACCCCGTAGGTTGAAGTATATGGGCCTCTGGGCTGAGGAGCACTGCGAGAAATGTTTGACCCCTGATGCAGAATGTTTGCACCTGGCATGGAGCTGCCCAGCGCTGCGTGTATATTGGATAGAAGTGCTGTGAGTGATTGAGGAAATGACAGAGATCCAGCTGCTGCATACCCCTAAAGTTGCCCTTTTGGGATATGTTGAGGGTTTACCTGCCACGCACAGGAGATTGTTGCTGCTGCTGGCTAAGTGTAGGGTCGCGATTTGCTGGGGGAATCGTTGAATCCCCCGTTGCTCTAAATGGTCGCAGGATGCTTTGCATTGTCAGGAACAGCTAATGATATACTGGGACCTTATGCTGGAGGGCTCCCGACTGAGAGTTATATGTTCCCCCCTGCGCTCCTTTTTGGAGACTCGTTCACCGAATAACACACAGTAGGCCAGCCCCCCCAACGAATACGCAATAGTCATATTCCTCTGCTATAGAATCACTGCTTGCATCTGTTTTGGTGATATGACGGCTGCAATGTCCTTATTCCCTCCTCCTTTTTCAGCTAAATATAATTTCCTTCTCTTTCACTTTGTCTGCTTCCTTTTCCTGCTCCTTGCTTTTCTTACATGGATTTCTCTGCCATTACATTTGTTTTACACATTGGGAGTCCTCACTGATGCAGTTTTGATAACACTGCGGTTAATGGTGATAGTCCACCTTCTTATTTAGTTATATGTCTGATGGATGTAAGACTCTGGTGGTTCCTACTTTATATTGTGATTACAGTGCATATTCAATGACCTCACTGATGTGTATGTTGGGTGTTGTTATCAATAAATACAAAAATAAACAATAAAACAAATACAAAAATAAACGTAGCATATGTACTGGTGAGATTTACATGTCCTGATAGTGAAATACTGGCAAATTCATTTTCACTATTGCAAGGCCTATCCCTCCCACACGTTAACATGGGGATTGCCTTGAAATATCTTTTAATTGCAGTTTCCCATTGGGAGCAGATAGAGAGTTGGAGTTTGGGGTATCTGAACTCATTTAAAAATACATCTTTTAGTAAAGTTGGTTTTTAGATTGTCTGAACATGCTACTTTTAGAAAGTGGGCATTTCATTGCTTAACCATTTTGTGCCTCTGCTTGGCTGCTGAATACACGTCTGGGTCAGACTGACAATTGTGCTGCTTGTGAATTCACTCTAGACAGTGACACAAAAGGACCTGAGGTGTGTCCTGCATATCCTGATGGGTCTTCTTGGGTTAGAGTGGCGGGAGGAACTGACACCTGCACTTGAAAGGGCTGTGCCTGACCTCACACAATACATTCTTCAAACCCCTTCAGTGTGGCTGGGGCAGAGCAAGGAAAATGCAGGGTTTTGTGCACTACAAGGACTTTCTTTTGAAGCTTGCCTACTTCAAAGGCAGACATGAGTATAAGTAGTGGATCCAAAACCCAGACTTTAAGAATACTTCTGGATCAAGAGGAACATCTGCCAAGGAGAAGAGCTGAAGAACTGTGAGGAGGAGTACTGCCCCTTTACTGTGTGTGCTTTGCTGGGATGGCCTGCAGTTGCTGCTTTTACCCCAGAGAGGAAAAAGACTGGACATTGCTGTGTATCCTACTTGTGAAGTTTTTCCAAGGGCTTGGACCGATCTTTCCTCCTGTTAAGAAGTCTCAGGGACATCAAAGACTTCATCTGCCAGGACCTGGGCTCTCTTGCTTAGCCCCCTTACTAGCCAACTTGTGCCACATCCAGGCCCTGGAAAATTCAACGCAGGTCAACGCGCATTAATTGTTGCAGTGTGTCCCTGCGACCCTGGACGTCAAACCTTCAACATCACTGCATGGACCTGAGGCTGCATGTCTGGAAATCAACGCATCCCTTCTCTGAAAGGAAGGAATGAAAGCATTTCTTACCCGGCAGAGAAAGAATCAATGCATGGCCTCACTTGCGGGTAAGGAATCAACGCATCGCTTGCTATTCTGACAAACCTTGCCCTTGCATCTTGATTTTTGACACATACCAGGTACTTTGTGCTAAAAGATCGCATTCATTGATTCCTACGGATTAAGACTCTTTTTACTTTAAAACGTCTAGAAAGTTTTGGGGTGATCCGTCAAGCAGGGGCCAAGAAAGTGGGAGTCCCAAAACACATTTTTCCCATTCATCTTTCCATGGGACTTTTCAACAGTGATAGCGGCGAAACCACAGTATGGAATTAAACCAAATTTGGCACAGAGGTAGCTCTTGGTCCACAAAGAGGCCTTTTTGTTATATGGTGTAAATCAGTTCAGTATGTTGCGTATGTTCTCATAATGCTAATGAGGATACTGGATTTGGGTGGCAGAATTGCATAGATTGTGGGGTACTAAGTACAATTCCACACCATGTGACGCCTGTTGGCCTAATCTGGGTTTTCCAGCTAACTAGCAGTGCCTCATCTCTACCCAAGAGCAGGGATGATTATGGCAACTGGGCACATGACAAGAAAGACTCCTAAGGGGAATAGTGGTCAATCAGATCTCATTCCTTGCTCTCAGTTACATTAGTCCCACAGAGGCAAACACAACAGAGGCAGAATATAGTTCCATAAGGGTTCATTGAAGTAACTACATCTTAGATAAAATGGCATGTATTGCAATAACTAGGATGATAAAACACAATAAAAGCAAGAAGGTGACAAGGAGAGTGAAACACAAAAACAATCCCACCATACTGTCACTAGGAGTGAGATATAGTTCTCCTACCTACGCTATGTTCGAGCACAGCATAATAAGCCTAATACACCCTTCAGGTTTCCCCCTGGGAAAGGATCATCCCTCATACCTGAGTAAAGAAGCCTGTAGTCTCGAAAGACACTGTCCCCATGTAAGTCAGGGGTTCGGCCGTCTAAGCAAGCAGCTGTAGTGAGGCAGTCAGCATGCAGTAGTGGTCATCTGGCTGAAATCTCCCTCTAACATGTATGGGACAAAAGAGAGTTTTTATAATAAAATAGTTGACATTCTAAGAAATGGTCCCCACGTATGAGTGTGTATGTTTCTGTGAATGTTGGAGACACAGCGTACCACTTTTGCCAGCAACCTATCTGACTGTAGCCTTGAAGAAAGCACTAAGTGAAATGAATGTCCTACTGAGAACGTATTGCTTTCCTTGGTGAAAGAACAATTAGATAGGGAGAACTAAAACAACACCACAAACTTGGCTATTACTAGAAAAATAAAGCAATGCTGAATCAAATGTAACTGGGCTAAAGTGCACAACAGCAGGCCTAGTTTGCTAAATTAACATGTCTATAATATGGCTAAAATAGCTATACAACAAGTAGTTTTAGAGAAATGAAAGGAAATTTTAATTTGTATTTATAGGGACGCAAAGGATCCGTGACCCCTTACGATCTCGTGCTGAGATCTGATTGGCTGACAACACTTCAACAAGGAAGTGTGGTCAGCTATGTTGGGACTTGGCTTTAGCTGAGTCCTACAAAAAAGGTTAAGAATAAAGAAAAGGGGCCAGGATAGACTCACCCTGACCTCTTACCTCTGGTGCTGGAGTACCAGAGGGCCCCCCAGGCTAAAAAGCATTTTTTTAACTGTTGCCATGGAATTCTGACAGGGTCACAAAAATGGAAAAAAAAACAATGTGCAAGTTTCCACGCTTCATTATTGAGAAGCCCCTGGGTGGACCAGGTCCCTGGGGCATTTAGATTTTAATGTGGTGGGCTCCTGGCCCCATCCCGCTGCCCCGGAGATCACCACCTCCCCAGGGCTTATACCAAATATGCGGGGCGTGTGCTTCCCGCTGCCCTGAGGACCACCACCTCCCCAAGGCTGTATAGAAATGTTATGTGGGGGGCTGCACATCCCATCACTGCCCCTGGGACCACCACCTCCCTGGGGCTGTATTCAAATATTATGCAGGGTGGTTGTGCGCCTCGCGCTGCCACGGGGACCACCACCTCCCCGGGGCTTTCATCTTATATGGTGCGGGAGAGCCATGGTACCACCACCTCCCTGGGGCTATATTAAAAAGAAGGCAGGGGGTCTGTATCTGAACCCCAGGTCCTTAGGACCACCACCCGCCCAGGGCTTTGACAGCAAAGAAAGTCTGCTTCCTGGCATCGGGACCTGTTTGACAGGTCCCGCTGTCAGAAAGCGGAGTTTGCATTTGTCTTGAAAACATTGCTCCAGCAACCAGTTCTTTGCTTGCTGGAGCAATGGGCCCACAGGAAGACCTTGATGGTCCCTCTGCAGTCCAAGATAGCCCATAAAGGACCACTAAAGGGCCACCATAAAAAAAAGGGGGTAGGACTGCGGGGGAGGGTTTGAGACTCCCCCCACTGTCCCAGATAGCCTGTAAAGGGCAAAGAAAATACCTAGCAAAAAATGTGTAGCGTAACGGTGAAGGTGACAGACCTTCACCATTAGAGTTCAGTGATCGACTCCAGCTGTAGTCGTCCCCCTCCTCTTATTTCTTTTCAACTAAGTATATCATACACAAAAGCCTAAAATACTATCTGTCACTAGCTCTGTCTCTCTCACTCTCACTCTCTTTCTCTTAATCTCTCTTTCAATTTCTTTCTCCCACTCACACACCCACTCATACCCTTACGCACCCACTCAAAGACCTACTCAGACACGCACACACTCTCATAGACCCACTCAGACCCTTGTGCAGCCACTTGCAACCCACTCAGACCTCACGCACCCACTCACAGACCCACTAAGACACTCAAACACCCACTCACAGACCCACTGACACCCTCAGGCACCCAGTCACAGACCTGCACAGAGACTCACGCACCCACTAGGACACTGATGCCTGCACTCTCACATCCAGACAGAGACTCACAGTCACTCTCACTCCCAGACCTCTTACACCTATTTTCACACCCCTAAAGAGATGCTGCAGCCAACTCCGTCAAGGTAGGACCAAAGGGCCGAGCACAGAGTAGGGTTGGCTGGCTAGGGGGGTTGGCCACAGGGAGTAGCTGCAGGCCAGGCCTTGCCGGGAACCCCTGCTGAGCACAGGGGAATTACGTGCACAGTGCAAGGTTGGGTGCTTATAGGGGGTTGGCATCATGGCCTGGCCAACCGTCGCCATGCACAGCCAAAGGAAGTGGCTGGATTAACGTATAGTCATGAAAATTACTATACGCAAAAAAACATAGAAATTCACTGAAAAAAAACAAAGGTTATAGAGACGTTATAGTTAGGAAATAGAATTTAAAAAAACATAGAAATTCACTTAAAAAACTAAAGGTTACAGGGACGTTTTAGTTAGGCTCATATTTTAAATGTACCAAACCACCAGTTGCAGTTGAAGTCATCTCAAGTAACTGCTACAGCAGCTCCTTCTCAGTGACAGCAATGCTAGCTCCCACAGGAGGTGGGGAGCCAGCTGGGACCTTGGACGGTGGGGGCCTTCAGGGTCACCCCACAGTCCCCAACATTGAGACTGGGTGCCCAGGGGGTACCCAGGTCACATGGCTGGGCCCCGGGGGATGAGGTTCCTAGGGCCGAGCTCAAGGGGCTTTTCACGGGGGCCCCTGCACTGCCCAGGCCAAGTGCATGGGAAGTGCAGGATTCCCCAGGGTGGGCCCCGGACACACCTTCTGCCAGCCTTTCCCTGGCAGGTGAGACCACCAGGGAATGGCTGGTGGAACAAGGGTTCTTTATCCGGAGGGCAGCACTGCTTGCAGCGCTGCCCTGTCGGTTAGAGAACTCCACCATCATCAGGCTGCCTGGCAGAAGTAGCCTGGCAGTGGCGGAGGGCCGCCTGTGGCGGTCCCCCATGTGTTTATCATATGGCAGTCCCGATCTCCATGCCGGTGGCGGTATTTCCCGCCACCGCCGGCATGGTGGTCTGGACCGCTGTGTTCATAATGAGGCCTTAAATGTTTAGGCCGGGCTCCGGGGGATGTAGTCCCTGGAGTGAGATTAGCCTGGGGAGGGGGGCCACACGGTCCACCTCCCCAAATAAATAAATTAAATGTTTAGGCCAGGCCCCAGGGATGGGATCCCCGGGGCTGAGGTCAGCCTGGGAGCGACCAGACAGCCGCCCTACCTAAAAAAGTTAAACATTTAGGTCAGGCCCTGCAGACAACACCCCACTGCGAAAAAGGCTGTGCGCGAAGCAGGGTTGGGTGGTTATAAAGGTTGGCAGCAGGGACTGGCTGCAGGCCAGGACCTGCGGTCAACCCCAGCCGTGCACGCTTAAAGGCCGTGCTTGTCAGTGGTTGGATTAACGTATATAATGAAAATTACTATACATTAAAAAACAACAGAGAAATTAACTGAAAAAAGCTAAGGATTCAGGAATGTTATAGTTAGGAAATAGAATTTTAAAAAAGCGTAGAAATTCACTTTCAAAACCAAAGGTTACAGGGACGTTATAGTTAGGCTCACATTTTAAATGTACAAAGCCATAGAAATTCACCAGTTATTCACCAGTTATAGTTAAAGTTATCTCAAGTAGCTATAACTCGTGCCCTCACCATGCACTGCTAATTACCTCACAAATTACAGCACTCATGACATCTATGTCACCATCATTGGTAATGTCACTGTAACATCTGCAGTAAAATGTTTGATCAGATAACTGTGCATGGCAGGGGCATGAGTTATAGTTACCTTAGGGCACAAGTTATAGTTACTTGAGATAACTTTATAACTAATTCTATGGTGGTGTATGTTTAAAATGTGAACCTAACACATGGTGAAGGCATATGTGTGGTAAAGACAAGCATGGTAACGCATATGCTTGGTAAAGAAATGTGTGGTAAAGTCAAACATCCCACACTCACAAGAGGTCAATCTGGACCCCACTTGCATCATGCAAGACAGCAAAGAAGAGTAAAAATGACATAGGTAGAAAGCTAAAATTAATCACAGACACTTAGAATTATTCCGGGCTAAATTCCAGGCCATCAATTTTTGCTCACTGTGTTACTACACACAAGGACCATGTGCAAGAAAATCCACCTTGATCCAGTTTCAATCCTGAATTGCTAGGGAAGATCCCATCTAAATGACAAAAGAAACCATCAAACTGGTTTTTGTCTTTTTGGGACCACTTTTGAGGGTGTATCTTGGGCCCTGTGGCACAGCCAGCACAGGAACCCTAGCCTAGCATACCCATCAATCTTATACAACATAAACAGTGAAAAGAACTAAAAACTGATAGGTCGAATGCACGGAATTATATGAACTGGTTGTGAGACCGTTGTTTTATTTTAATCACTGCTTAATTTGTAAATAGAAAAGTGCCGGTGCTCAGAGCTCTCCTCTGAAACATGCGGCTGCTGCAGTTAAATGTGAGAACACGGAATCCTGAAGCCATCTCGGGCCTCTTCAATCCATTTAAAGCAACTCCCAGCGTTTCAGCTAACTCTTGCAGCGTTCTGCTTTCTCCCATTGTGACGCTTTTTGTTTTCTCTCTTCCTCTGTCTTTCCGATGTGTGTCTTTTGCTCGCAGCAAAGGCTTGAGGAAGAAGACCAAGCCCCGGCCCTCAAAAATAAGTGCCGGTGCTCAGCACCGGAAACAACAAGCACAAATTAAGCACTGGTTTTAATACCCTGTTCTAAATATCGCTTACAAAAACATCACTCCACTGAAGTTAATAATAAAAATTCCACATCCAATGGGACAATATAAACGATATTTAGGAAATATTATTTATGGCATACTATTTCTGTAGGGAATATTATGACATTAATCTCTGGAATTAATCGCAGTCTCTTGTAATTACTCTGGGTTTAGCAGTATATTCTGGGCTTTGCAGCATATTCCTATTTTTCTCACAGTGCTACTAATGAATTAGCCTTGGTGCTGCTTTGCAGGAATAGTTCAGCATGACCTGAGTGAATTAATAGCTAGAGATCTATTAATTTTCTGAATTTCGTAATCCATGCAGTGATCTTAAACATTATTGCTGAAAACTCCATGTGGTGAAACTTTTTTAATCTAGCTGTGAGATTCTTGAGAGCAATTGAAAGTTAAAATTTTGACGAAACAAATTTCCATTTCCCAAAATGTTGGCATGTGTCAAGTAAATGTAACTGTATATTATGTTTGATTGAGTGCCCAGGGACGTATAATGTATGCCAAACCACGTAAATAGATCTGATTCTCAAAGCTGTTAAGTTCTAAATAGAACTTGCGGACACAAATGGCTTTATGTAAATTCATGCCTGGCATTCACAAAATGAGTTTATGGATTTGTTCAATTGTAGAATAATACATGCATTGTCTGTTTCGCATTTCGTCGTACAAATCTTTTTACAGGTGCTGGAAGTGTGCGTTTGAGGGAGGGTGAATTGAAGATAGGTGAAGACCAGTATTAACAAACCTTTATAATGAACATTTAAACACTATACCTCATAATTATGCAATCGCTGTCGTGCATGTGAGCCTCTTTCTGGTTCCATGGTGTCTGTCTGTGTGTGCACAAGAATGCCTTTAGGCCTCCCTTTGTAGGTGTGTCTATGTAAGTGTGTCTATTTACTGCAGCTAATAGGTATGACTTTAATGTCCTACCATGTAGGGACAGGTAGCACACATGCTGTTTCCTTGTGTTACCAAATTAAGGGGGTCATTCTGACCCTGGCGGTCCATGACGCCATGGCGGAGGGCGGCGGAAGCACCGCCTACAGGCTGGCGGTGCTTCCTGGGCGATTCTGACCGCGGCGGTAAAGCCGCGGTCAGAAAAGGGGAGCCGGCGGTTTCCCGCCTGTTTCCCGCCTGTTTCCCGCTGGCCCAGGGTATCCGCCATGGCGGCGCTGCTTGCAGCACCGCCATGGGGATTCCGACCGCCTTCCCGCCAGCCTGTTCTGGACGTGTCCACCGCCAGAACCAGGATGGCGGGAACGGGTGCCATGGGGCCCCCTAACAGGGCCCCACAAAGATTTTCACTGTCTGCTTTGCAGACAGTGAAAATCGCGATGGGTGCCACTCCATTCCGAGCCGGCTTCATTGTTGAAGGGGCTTTCCCGCTGGGCCGGCCGGCGGTCTTCTGGCGGCCCAGCGGGAAAGCCAGAATGGCCGCTGCGGTCTTTTGACCGCGGAGCGGTCTTTCGGCGGAAACCGCTTGGCGGGCGGCGACCGCCGACCGCCGCGGTCAGAATGACCGCCTAAGTCTATACCTGTTGACTTTGCAACTGCTTGTTTTTTGTGTGTTTTATTTATCAGCAAAAGTCACTGGCAAATACGATAGTCCTACAAGGCAAGGCCTATTGTCTTTGCCAGTGTTTGAGTTTTCCTGGAACTTCCAAGTGGAAAGAGTGTTTGACTCCCATTCGATGGACTTTGGATCTCCAGTTTAGTTGTCCTCTTCATTTGATGTAATATGTTTACAAAGAGAAGGGGTTTCGTAAATGTATATGCATGCACTAAATTAACACATACATAACATTTAGGCTATTTTTAGATAACTTTATTCATCAATATTATATTTCTAGTTGTATTTGACCTACAACATCCTGGTAGAGAGAGAAGAGAACTCCTGCCATCAGTGCTTCCCACATCATTAATGTTTGAGAAATGTTATATTTTGAAGGCAGCCTTGAGCCAATGATGTCCCTCATAAATGTTCAAGCTTTGCTAAAAAAAAGTCAGAAACACTAGACACTTTGCATCCTGCTAAGAGTTAGTGCATTTTATCATTCCTAATCAGCCTTTACACTGTTCAACTGCACTCGCCTAGGGTCAGACCGCGATAGTGCTAGCTTCCCTGAAATATATGCAGCCACGTATTAACACTCGTGTCATGTTCGTCTCCACATGTGTCAACGTGCTGGCCAGTGTGGCACTGAAAAGAAAGAGTTTGTTTACATGGATGACAGCGGGACAGAGGAGATGCATCCTGAGAGACAGCATGCTCTATTTAAATTGTGAAATATATTTGTCTTTAGTCGTGCTAGTATAACCAGGTGGATTACACCGTTTCTTCTGATGGTGCAGTAGACTTTCTAAAGGGTGATGATCATCTGAAGATAGCTGGTTCTAAATCAAGAGACAAGCAGCATTAAACATGATCATTCAGCAGACTGGCCGGGCGTTGGTCCAATGAGGTTAATTACCAGTTGTGTCATACTCACTCCACTTGTAACAACATTCAATAACTCATACTCATACTCAATTCTGCACTCATACCCGACCACTCATATATCCTTAAATACCTTTAGCACCTTTCGACTTCTCACCCACGCACACAAAGCCCTCCACGACAAGGGACCGGAATACCTCAACCGACGCCTCAGCTTCTATGTCCCCACCCGCCTCCTCCGTTCCTCTGGCCTCGCACTCGCTTCCATCCCTCGCATCCGCCGCTCCACGGCGGGTGGGAGATCTTTCTCCTTCCTGGCGGCCAGGACCTGGAACTCCCTCCCCACCAGCCTCAGGACCACCCAGGACCACTCCGCTTTCCGGAGACTCCTAAAGACCTGGCTTTTCGAGCAGCAGTAACCCCCTCTTTCCCTAGCGCCTTGAGACCCGCACGGGTGAGTAGCGCGCTTTATAAATGTTAATGATTTGATTTGATTTGATTTGATTTAGCAGCCACTCAGAATGCTATTCATTCAACTCCTTAAATTAGTTTAACTATGTTCCTTTGGGACTCATTTATGAATACCCTTCACGCTCTTTCATGGTGTTAAGTATCAAGTGCAGGAGGGAATTCGCCACTATCAAATGAAAAAACACATTTTCCAATACTTTCTAATGTCTCTCACCCATATCATGATAAAGTAGAGAGTATTATGTGTCTCAGTGTTAAGGCAGAATATACGTATACACACAGTGAGGCACTTCACCTGTACTTGATTAGGTTTGAGGAATGTCCTGGTTTGGTGACACTAGTGGCACTCCCAAGAAGGTGGATATCATGTGACAGTCTAGTAGTCAGGACACCTTGGAAAACATGCGGAGCGCCTGCCACGTGTCTTCACTTCTGGATGGTGACTGTGGAGTAAGAATGCACGTAGTAGAAGCTGATTAATTCAGCAAGTAATTCTGCCCATAACTTTGTATATAACACCAGTGGATAATGGATCAGAGAAGGTGTTTAGACAGTTGATTGAGAGGCATTTCTTTCCATATAGCTTAAAATTTGAACTGTGACAGTTTTACATCAGCTGACAGGAGCTGCAGACGGAGTGTTAGCCCGAGTTAGGTGTTGTATTTTGGTCACAAGTGATGTGAGTATTGGGGGTTGCTCAACACTGGTTATACCACACGCTCAGGAGTAGCTAACTTACAACAGAGGATGCAGAAAGTGCATGGAATGTGCAATGCGTCCCTCTTTAAGCACCTTCACGTGCAAGACCGGGAATTGTTATATCAGAATGAGGTTTTGCCATACACAGACTGTTAGCTCATGCATGTTCATGCAGCATGCATTGACTGTTCAAAGACACCTGCACCGGTAAAGATGCACACAAGCTGACTATATGGATGTGCTATTTACCACTAGTATAATTCGCCCTAGATTTGCACGCTGTGGTGATTTTAGAGAGGTTTGGAAAAGTTACATACTCAGTGATAACAAATTGCCTCACAGTGATTGCAGGTAAGTAAGGTGGTGTATTTTCAATAGCCAGATGGTGGTGAATATGGTTTTATATGGGTATGTGGAATGAGTATACTTTTGTCTTCTGCTATAGGTCCATTAGTTGGATGGAAAAGGTTCTAAAAAGACCCGACAAGTCGACATGGGTTGAAACATTGTTGTCAGTGTTGTCTAGTGCTGTAAGATTCACAGAGATATATTGTATACAAATTAACACTATCTCAATTGGCAATTGTTGTAAGCCATATTTTCAACCTTGGGCTTTGTACAGTGTCTTATTACATATTTTGTGTCTATATGTTCCAGGTTTGTGCAACCAACGTGGCAGAAAGACAGATGATTCTGGGCCAATGCAGCAATATGATCTATCCTGTGCTCAACTTTTTTTAGATGTAAAGAGGCATAGTTTTTATAGATAATATGTTTGCATTCATTCTCTTAGATCCAATCTATAGTCTTTGACATGATCAACTTAGTTGGCTCTAAACTCCTGTGATCTTTTTTGACGCTTTTGAATTAGATGTTCAATATCCATTTATGTCTAAACGGCATCCCAATTCATCCTCCTCTTATCTGTGATATAAATTTAGTACTCCAGACTTCCTAACACCCCCACTGGGGCTTATGTTTCTATCTCACTTGTATCGACCCACTAATCAATGAATCCCAAGCTCTTTAAAATTAACTAGCAGGTGTATTAATCAGCAGATTTTATTATGATACTTAATAGAATCTGAAATCCACAGGTTTTACATAAAACTATTCCCTCTAGCACCTCTCATACATTCTGCACTCATTCACTCTAGCACTACTCAGAATCAACAGCACTGCACCATGCTGAAGAATATTACCCTCACTGCGTCACAAACAAATTACATACACCTTGTCATGCTCATTACACAATCCATAAACCAACATCTCAGCATTCATCAAACAAGTCATTGCGACAATCCTACTTAATATGCTTCACTCCTAACAGCGTCAGCAACAACGGAGCTAGGGCCAGATGTGTAAAAATAAGCAATTGCGATTTCCAAGTTTGCAATTCTTACAGAATCACAATTAGGATATCATAATTTCCTATGTAATAAACATGTTGTATATTTAAATAGCGATTCCTAGTGGGTCACAAATTCACCTTCTTCATGAATCATACTGAAGATAGGTCACAGTTTACAAACTATTAAGAATGATAGCCATCACAGGGATGATGGCTTGCTGGGGTCAGCCGACCACCAGGTCTGCGACTGCTTTAAAATAAAGCAATCTTTTTTGCCCCTAATGTAGCCCATTTGCCTTGAAAGAAAATGGAATGCATTTTAAAAAAAATGAAACTTTTAACTTTCATATTTTAAAAGCTACTTGTGGTCGCTGGAACACTGCCTACTCTTAAAAACATTTTTGTTACATGCCTTCCCATTAATGAATTGGGTACTACATCCTGTCACAAGATAGTATATTATTTATTTTTTGGACCGGAATGCATTCACAAAATATTAATACATACCACTGTGATTTGGTAATTGGTAGGGATGTCCTAAACATGCCCCTTCCAATTACTTTTGGAGCATAAAATTTAGTGATGCTTTTAGTGCACCAGACGTCAGCATTTGTTATCATTTATATTCACGTTTAGAAGCCTAGCATACAGCAAAAGATGCACTGACATATTTTAAATTTATAATTATGATTATGGTGGGCCATGTGCCTACCAGAACTGAAATGTGCAAACATTATTTAAAGCTCTGTTTAAATAAATGTTAATCGTTAGAGCATTTAGTTTTCTAGAGTTACAGATGTGCAGAAAAATCAATGCACCTTTTTTTGTCATACTTAATGTGATGCTTTAACAAAGAATGCAATTATTAAATGAAATGTTTTTACATATTCTGATGATATATTATTAATGCTGATTCACATGTTTGCAGATTATGGGCCTCATTGCGAGGCTGGCTGCTATCAGGACCACTGCTGCTGTGGCAATCCGAACACCACATAAAGACCTTGGTGTTCCGATCACAAGGGTTCTGTCAGCACCTCCAGGATCCATGATCCCGACAGCCTGGTGGTGGTGAAGTTCATAATCTGCCAGGGAAGCGCTGCATGCAGTGCTGCCCTGCGTATTACAACCTCGTTCTCTGCTAAGGCTGGCAGATAAAAGGTGAAGGGGCCAAAGGGGGACCCCTGCCCGCACCGTTGCAATGTTCACTGTCTGGCTTGCAGACAGTAAACATTGCGAGGGTGCTGGCGTAACCTGTGGGCTATAGAATTGCCACCGGATCGATTATGAGCTGGAGACAATGCTGTAGCCTATTTCCCGCTAGGTTGGTGGGCGGAAACTGAGGTTTCCGCCCTCTGGCATAGCAGGAATCTCCTAATAGATCTGGCGGGTGGTTGCCACGAAGGCAGCAGCAACCCTTTCAGGAGTTTGGCAGATGGCCTTTTCGATCCGGCAAACTCAAAATGAGGCCCTATGTGTTTTTTATTGATGATTTTTTGTGTTAGCATAACACATTTTGGATCTTGTTCTGTTAAAATGTCCCCGTGGATGTTCCTGAATTCCATGTGCAACCCGTGTTCTGCACTTCCCCAATGGTGCCGCTAATTGACTATGCTGATGATCTACATGTTTTTCTGACAAACTGAATTGAATGCTGAACCTAGGAGAGGTATATTTTAATGCAAATGTTATATCCCCTGACCTGCTTTGCTGAATAGAAGTTAGCATGCTGACAACTGTCTTTTATGTTTCATTGTTGGCTTAACTTAGCTTGAGATAAATGCTTTTCCAAATTATTTTTCTCTTTTCTTTTTGACCTTTGCCCACATGTGTACCCCACTCCCACAGATGGTTGTCATGATTTGGTTAGAAGTAGGGAGAATCTATGTCCCTACCCCTACATTCTGAGTTGACTAATGTCTTTACAGATCAAAGTGAAACAAGTATCTGTGTCACATGTGATTGCTTTTTATTATGCATTTTTCTCCCTGAATGCCTAATGGTGTTGATGTTGAGTAGATTAAACTTATTTCATATACTTGGTCAGCCTATGGTGTTCATTTATCTTTACAAAGTGATCCTGCACACCATTTACGTGACTTTGACATTGTGGTTATAAAGCTTTGAAACTTTTACTTTGATTGGAGTATTTTTCTGGGCCATATGGATCATGGTGTTTAATTTGTTTATGGGTTTGAATTGATTCTGTATGGTTACCACATTCTTCACTGGGTCAAAGGATCCAATTAACCTCAAAAAAGGAAGTAAGCATTGCTCGAATCCTGCGAAGGATGAGGAAATTGTGCTAATAAATCTGGTAGCAGAGAAATGGTTGTGTCCCATGAGGAATGGGACCATTTTTCTTTATATGTGTCAAGCATAGTGGCAAATCCGGTAGCATAGTGATGGTTCATATCCATGAGGAGGGGTACCATCTATTTGATGAAAGTTAAGGTTGACAAACCTGGTAGTAGAGTTGTTCTATGGTTAGTATGAGAGTTTGGTGAAATGTCAGTGTTGTGTTACAAGTGCACAGTGTATGTATAAGTATGAATTTGCTCTTGATGTTGTGAGGTGTTTGTGGAGTTGTCATAATCAAGGTGATTGTGGCGCTTTGTGCTCACAAATGTCCATGGTGGTTGTTGTTGTCGATGGGTCCATCGTGGCCTAAGGCTCCAGAGTAACGCACAAGTGTATGGAGACACTTGGTTCATTTATTGTCTGCAGCGAGGTGTTGATCATGAGGCTCCATTGACAATGCCAGTAGCTTTCCTTGAGTGAGTGGGAGTTGTTGGTTGGTATTAGGTGAATCCTGAGTGCACATGGAGGATCCATATAAACCAGGGTGAGATTTTCTGGCCACTCTTACTTGTATAATTGCGAAAGCCACAGACAGATGTGTAAGCTGTACAGCTTTCAAAGTGTTTGAGTTTCTACCTGTGGTAAGCAGACAGGTTTTTTATTTTATTATTGCCCGCAATATTTTCCACTTAGTGTATGCATGAGTTGTGTCAGGGACAGTTACTAAGCGACATGCAGCTGCTGAAGTGAGTGTGATGTCAGTTGTGCCACCCTGAGATAGGTCGGTTAGTGAAAAGCCCCACACGTATTGGTGGACAGTACTGCGTTGCCATTGGTTGAGAACAGCTCACGAAAAGAATTGTAGGGTTGATTTTATTTCCTGGTTTTGTTGAAATTCATATTATTGATTGAAATTTAATGCAAAATGACATTTTTCTAAACTTTAAGACCTGCGTTGAGAGGAGATGTGCTTATTCCAGTTAAGGAGGGTGAACAGACAGTACCTGAGGGAATACCAGCATTTGAAGAAGCAGAGGCAAGAGCAATTTCAACATGCATTTGGGTTGAACAATGGTGTAGGGTCACCAAGAAAGAGGGTTCTTTGGCTTTTCCATGTTACAGAACCTTTACTTTGAGAACAGTATTGTGTAATTAAAGCCTCTTCCAAGACCCGAACAATTGAAGCTCTTGCAATTTGGGAGCTTGTTGCACGACAGAAAGAAACAGAAACATTTCAGAATAGAATGAGGAGAGCTGAAAAAACATTAGCAGAAGCTAGATGGTTTCTAGTTCCTCCAAGAGGATCCCTTGAAAGATTTTGGACTCAACATCTAAAAGTGAAATCAGTCGGTAGTGTACTGTGTCATTGGTCAAGCCTCCTTTGATGGTTGGGGAGATCATTGAGACTCTCCATGATTGCGAAATGATGTTAGTCGCGAGTAAGCAGTTGTAGAGTGCCGAGACATGTTTTGCCCAAAATTCGGAGTCCTCTTTGTACAAAGTGGCAGGAATACCATTGGGTCCTGGTGCTCCTTCATTCCGACACTTAATGATTTTCTTTCTGGTTGTTTCTGAGAGAGAATTTGAAAGCAGCTGCATGATTGTGAAGAAAAGTAGGTGACACTTTGTGCTTGAACTGGTGTTTTTTTCCTGGAGCCTGGGACCCTCACCTATGGGACCCTGAGTTGGGGGACCAAAGTGGCTGGAGAGCTATTGATACCAAGTAGGCTCAGAGATGTTAAATATGGAGCGGGTGTGTGTTGCAGAACTTAGGCTGGTTAGGTGTCTTGCGTGTGCCTATTTGACCTTTATGTGTGCAGGAGCTTTCCTGCTTGCCTCGCTGCCTTGTTTCTTTTGTGCAGCCACAAGTGGCCTCTGTAGGCAGATCTGGAGGCAGACACCAGCTCTCTCAAGGTCTCTTTTCTAGGCTCTTTCTGAAGAAGGTGAGGGGCGCTGTTTAGATTGGATTTGAGTATCTTTGTTCGCCATCCGGATGGAGGTCCTTGTGGACTGTAAAATATTGTGCCTTGAAACTGTTGTTGACAGGATGCCAGAAATTCCCCTACCAACTCATCCTAGGCTGCTTGTGTTGCTTGTGCTGTTTGCTCAGTCATATTCTGTTTAGATTTGTGCAAGGATTAAAACAGGAAATTCTGCATTATTCAGAATCATGTGATTTGCTGGCAGAACAGACCGATTGATGAAGTGCTGCAGTACGCTAGGTACTGTAGTGATGAAAATGAATTAAAGCAGAAAAAGTTGAAGAAGACAGTGATGGTGATACAAATTGAATCTGCCTAGACAGGAACACAGAGTCCGCAAGGGATGGTGAACATTAGTGGGATGCAAGGTGTGCAACAGCAGGTTTACAATCCGCCTCAGCTTAGAGGTAGAGGACCTGGTGTTCGCATAGATCAGAGTGGTAATGTACTTGATGTTAAGTCAATGAAGAAACTGAGCCTGTGTCATGCTTCTGGTAGTTTCGGGCACTGGAAGCGGGAGTGCCCATACAGCATTATAAAAGAATTTGGAGCAGAATGGTGGTGTTGCTCAGACTGTGAATAATATTCAAGTTCAAATGCAGAGAGTTCACAAACCCCAAATTCAAAATGTGACTGTTCCTACTGGATTACAACAGATTGAGGTCCCCTAACAGATTCAGGTCCTTCAGCAAATGCAGGTTCCTCACGCCCCAGTGCAACAGCAACAAGTCATGGTTCCTCCGCAAAACATGAATCAGAGAGCAAATGCAAATGTGAAGATGAAGTTTCAGAAACATAAAACAGTGACAGTTCTGAAGAGGAAGAATGCATGTTAGTCGCATCTTTAGAAGTGGATCAACGCGGTCCCTATGTAAATGCCAGTGTTATGGGACACAATGTTTCATTCCTGGTTGACACTGGAGCAACTTGTTCCGCTGTCAGAACCGCAGATGTGCCCCTGTCAGGAAGAAGAGTTCAGGAGGTAGAAGTAGCAAATCAGCAGTTTTCCAACCCGATTACAGAGCATATTCCAGTTAAAATAGGGTCATTTGATGATTTGCACCAATTTGTAATTTGCGATTCAAGTCCTGTGAGCTTGTTAGAACGTGACCTATTGTGCAAATTAAATTGTTCCATTAGCTGCTCCCACAAGGGAATAGTAATACAGACAAATAGTGATGATGAAATATCCAGCACAATTGATGAAATGTACCCTCTAATTTCATTGTTCCCAATGATGACAATTACAGATTTGTCCGAAGTGTTACAAGAGACAGTTATGGTAAGGGTTTGAGCCAGATAAACTCACAGTAAAGTCAAATGTAGTGTTTACTAGGATACTGCCCTATAATATGGCTCTAAAAGTAATTGCTGGAATTACCCCTGTAATTGAGAATTTTGTTGAGCAAGGTGGGAGTCCCTGTAATTTTCCTATTTTGGGGCTGCGGAAGCCCAATCGAAAATACGGCATAGTCCAGGATTTGAGAAAGGTGAACAAGATTGTTGTTCCATGTTGTCCAGTGGTAACAAATCCTGAAGATATTTTGTTCCATAATCCTTATGAGGCTGAATAGTTCACTGTCATTAATCTGTGTCAGGCATTCCTTTCCATTCTGCTCCATGAAGACAGCCAGTATTTATTTATTTGCATTCAAATTCAGGACCCAAGTATATTCCTGTTGTCGCACTTCGGAGGGGTACACAGAGTCACCATCCATTTTTAATCAGATCTTGAAAAAGAACTTATAGTCCCTGGACATGCCATTTCATTCAGTTGTGGTCCAGTACATTGATGACCTAATGGTCACATCAGACACACGTTAAGCCTGTAGAGGAGATACCATTGCCCTGTTGAACCATCTGGGTGATACTGGCCATAACGTGTCCCCCGCAAAATACATTATTATCAGAGAGAAGTGAAATACTTAGGTCACCGCATAGAGAAAGGTGTAATGAAGAGGTCCCGAGAATGAATCCCATCAATCATGCAAATGAACTTTTCTGTAAGTGCAAATGGAAATCATAATGTTTCTGGGAATGGTCGGCTGCTGCTGCCAGTGGATCATGAATTTTTCATTGTTGTCCAAGGTGAACCTAACACACAAGGAGGTGTCTGATCTAGCACCATTTGATAACATATGCATGAAAGCCTTCTCTGAGCTGAGAGAAAGCCTGTGCTGAGCTCAAGCTCTGGGAAGGCCTGACCACAAAAAATATTTTTCTTGTGAAGGAGATGGTTGCGCACTTTATGTTATGATGCAGTTACACAGAGGGGTCGGCAGACCAGAGGCTTATTTTTCGGCGACACAGGACCCAGTAGCTGCTGCTTTGCCAGGGTATTTAAAAGCTGTGGCAGTCTCAGGTGTCAGTATATAACAGTGCGAAAGCATTGTTATTGGCCACCCTCTGAATGTATACGTTCCCCACTCTTTTAAGGTCCTTTTGACCTGAACTAAGATGCAACAACTAGCTAATGCGTGTCTGACCCGTTTTGAGCAGTTGATTTTTGGATTAGCTAATGTTAACATTAAGCGGTGCACAGTGTTGAATCCTGCAACGCTTGTGCCCTGTAATGTTGAAAATGTTAATGATTAGGATGAAGTGGAACATGCCTGTCTCGATGTGACTGAACAGTGCACCAAACCAAGACATGATATTCAAGATACTCCCTTAAATGAAAATGACTGTCATGTTCGTTGTTCAGAAATAATGATAGACCTCTGAGGCCTGGTTATTCAGTTTGAACAATCTCAGAAGTGATAGAAGCTTCATGACTTCAAGGAGTCTTTTCTGCCTATATAGCTGAATTGGTAGCAATTACTAGAGCATGCTGTGTTTCTGAACAGCTTAATGTGACCATTTTCACGGATAGCCAATATGGTTTTGGTGTCATTCATGACTTCGGACAGTTATGGTCTCAGTGAGATTTTATGACCTCTTCTTGATCACCTAGCAGCGCCCGCCATCAGAACACCACCAGGCCGTATTATGAGTCATAATACCGCTGGCGACTGTCTACTGGTGTGGCACTGTTGGTGGCAGCAGCGCCACCTTACCGGCATCTGCCGTCATGGCCACAGCCAGATTTCCGCCATACTTCTGGTGGAAATCCGGCTGTGGTCATAATAGAGCGGACAGCTGGTAGCTGAGGCGACGGTCTTTTGACGGCCGTCGCCGCGGCAGGAGGCGGTTTATATGGCCAATGTCATAATGAGGGCCTATGTCTTGTTAGGCAATGCCTATGCTGAACAAGTGGCCAGATATTGTGCGCTCCATAGCACATCCTTCAATGAGGAATGGGCAGAAAGAAGTAGCACCAGTGAGACAAACCAAAGTTTCCTGATGACAGCAATTGATACCCGGGAATAGGTAAAGGGACTGCAGGAAGAATTGACTGAAGAGGAGTGTTGAGGTTAGAGTAGAGCAGGCTGTGTTCAAAGACAAGAAGATGATGTTTGGGCTTCCATCAATGGCAAGGAATTATCATGGTCAGGCACATATTAGCAGAGATGCCATGATCATAACTTTTATACAAACATGGCACAACCCCAGATTCAGATTGGTTGCAGAAGCTGTTTGTCACAGGTGTGTTACTTGTCAACATATGAATGTTGGGGAATGCACTGTGGTCAATCTGAGCCACATAAGTAGATTGGGTCCTTTCAACATAATGCAACTTGATTTCATTGAGTTGCCTGTGTGCAATGTATTGAGGTATGTGTTGGTTCTGGTATGTGTCTTTTAACACTGGGTAGAAGCCTACTCATACAGGAAGGAACAATAGCCTCATTGTTGCAAAGCTGCTTTTAAGGGAGTTGATTCCTAGGTTTTGATTTCCATCTTCTTTGGAATCAGACCTAGGATTTCAATTTAACAGTGAGATCATAAACCTGTTGTGAGCCAGGATGACAAATTGAGTAAAGATTGCACTACAGTTACAGACTAGAGGTATCTGGATTGTTCAAGCAAATTAATGGAACTTTAAAGCCTTGATTGGCTAAAGTGTGTGCATTTACAACTTTGAAATGGCTGGATGCATAGCCACTTGTTCTGATGAGCATGCGTAGCACACCTGACAAGAAGACTGGACTGTCCCCCTACAAGATATCTATGGGCTGTGCTATGAGGTTGCCAGTTGTGCCTGCAAATACATTTATGGACACTTCAGATGACTTAGTGCTGGATTATTGTACAGGAGTAGTTGATGGTTCGCTCTTTGTCTTGCCAGGTTGAAGAAGCAACTGTTCAGCCAACACAAGAGCAGTGTCATGACCTGTGTCCAGGAAGTTGGGTTCTGGTGAAGAAACATGTGAGAAAGTCATGCTTAGACCGACACTGGAAAGAGACATTCCAGATTATCTAGGGGACCACAAAAGCTGTGAAGTGTGCTGGTCTTGAAGATACAGTGCCTGTTCCTCTAGGGTCAGAATCAGTGAGTGAAGGGGACCAAGTTAGCTAAACTGTGAGGACTGGACCAGTGGATTTCACAGAGCTTGCACAAGCTGTTGGAAATCTGAGCAGTCAGAGTTGCAGGAGGGTCGAGCCAGAATCAGTCGACTCATGCTAGCGCAGTGAACATTGAAAATCCAGTTGTGCCTGAAACAAGAACTCTGAGAGGGGGCCAATGGCCCACAAAAGTCCAGACGCAACAGATGAAGTGGCTGAAGAGTCTGATCAAAGTGACACTGAAACTTTTGCATCAAGGAGATAAAAAAGAAAGCGAGTGCCAAGTTGCAGGTACTAAGCACCTGAATGGACATATGTCGCTGCTTATCAATGGGAAAAGGAGTTCATTGCCTTTTGTCTTGACAATTTGGATTCCGCTGAATATTCTGAAAATTGATATTGCACTTGAACTGAACTTTGAAATGTCATTGCCACTTGATGAGCAGAGAAATCATATGCTAGAAGTGCTAATCATTGATTAGCAGATGGTGTTTTACTAGAGACATTTGAACTTTTTGCAGTGTTTTTGAACAATTGCAAATAGAGAATACTTGATGAACTTTTGAGAAGAACAAGAACTGTTGTAAAGAAATGCAATGAGACTCTATGAAGAGATATTTTTTATTAAGTTTTTGCTTTGCTCACATAGAGAGAAAAACATTTTAGAATCCGCTTTACACTTTTTAATTTTGCTTATGCTTTTTGATTTTTGAACTTAATATCTTGGTCTTCCTCTAGACAAGCCATGAGTCCAGATCAAGGTAAACGTAATAAATGTAAGTATGTGTGTTTAGGCTTAGCAATAGAGTGTGTAATTGTGAGCATTTTATTGATTGCTGGTTTTAGTGTGTCTGTGAAAGGCAAAGTTGAGAGCTCAACTACAGCAGTAAATGAGAAGTTGCATACAAAACGAGATCCCCTGTATGATGGTGAGCGATTGCTTCACCATGACGACTCAAAGGGAGATTTGTCTTCAGATATATACTACAAGTTACTGTATGAATACATTGAAACAATGGAGGTGTATGATTGATATGTGTGTACTCAATTTCCTTCATCCATACAGTAAGGAATCACATACCATAGTCTACCTTTGACTCAAAGTATTATCCTACTAAACCGAATGTATAACCAAGAGTATATACAATATTTCTATTCTAATTTTGACCTCGTATTTTCCTTTATGTTATTAAACAGTATTTAAATATTGACCTAGAGGGTGATTTCTTTGAATCAACACAACCTTTTGAACTGCTTACGTGCACAAGAATAATTCAATTTGCATTCTCACACAAGTTGAGAAAGATTTATTTAACCTAGTGGACAACAGGAGAAAAGCAATGAAAACCAAAATAGAAAAACAAATCATTTTACAGGATTGGTAGAAAGATGTCACCCATCATGCAGGTGGTGATGCACAAGGATGCCTAGCTTTAGATTGGCAACATGTAGGGAAGCTCTGTATATATAGGCCGCAGTCAAAGATTGACACAAAATTTGTAGGGACTAGTGAATGTGGACATTTGTTTTTGTCTAACAGTGTGTGGGATTATATGTTAAATGGACAGAACCCTGCCATACCAGGTGCTTATTTCATATGTAGAAAAAATGCCTATTTCAAGCTGCCGAAAGGCTGGTATGGTACATGCTATTTAGGGGTAGTTTTTGCGAAAATCTACCATTAACAATTTTGACAATGCAGTTTGGAAGGAGAGACCTAAATCTAGGACAAGAAGAGGAGCTAGTTCAGCAGAGATTACAGTTGATATATATGGAGCATTCATTCTGCCAGTTGGTGTGATCTTGAATGATATCAAGATGAGAACATTTTCAATGATTGTAGATAAGATGTCTACTGATTATGCTGGAGCAAAGTTGCTTGTGGATAAGGAAATGGTTGCTATAAGATCAATGGTTTTGCAAAATCATCTTGCATTAGACATCGTATTAGTTAAGGAAGGGGGAGTCTGAAAAGTTTCACAGGTGCAACATGGTTGAATGTTTATACCAGACAACAGTAAGGAGATAAGGAGATTTTTATCAAACATGACAAACCTGAAAAATGACCTGAAAGATATGAAGGAGACAAGTATCTGGGACACAATAGGTAAAGGATTTGCTGATGTTGGATCATGATTTGGAGATTTGGGAAAGGAAATTGTGAGAATGATCCTGAGACCTTTGTTGATTGTAACATTGTGTGCTATAGACGCAACTGGATTTTACAAGCTATACAGATTTTGGAAGGTACAAAGAGTAAACAGAAAACGGAAGTGATTGAAAAGGGAGAAGATGAGGAGCAGTTATTACAAGAACTTGAAGAGAAGTGAGAATTTCCGTAGACCAAGGCCATTATGTTTCAGATCATAAGACTTTGAGATGTCTCATTGAAATGAGAGTGTCCTTTTTGTGATGGCATTGTTTGCCATCAGAGGAGGGAATGCTGGAGCGTAAAATTAGGTGATGCTTTTAGTGCACCAGATGTCAGCATTTGTTATCATTTATATTCACATTTAAAAGCCGAACCTAGAGCAAAAGCTTTGCTGAGACGTATTTTAAAAGTACACATTCATATTTGATGGTGGACATTGTGCCTACCAGAAGCGACAATGTGCTAACATGAGTTAAAGCAATGTTGAAATATATTTTAATCCTTAGAGCATTTATTATAAGTAGAAATGAAAATAATTTTTTATGTTTATTGATTGATTTGTATAGAGGTACAGATGTGCAGTAAAAATCAATGCACGTTTCTGTCATACTTAATGTAATGCTTTCACAAAGATTGTAATTATTACATGAAATGTTTTTACATATTCTGATGATATACTATTAATGCTGAATTCACATGCTTGCATATTATGTGTGTTTTATGAATGGCGATATTAGTGCATTATGGGGGTCATTCTGACCCTGGCGGTCCATGACCGCCATGGCGGAGGGCGGCGGAAGCACCGCCAACAGGCTGGCGGTGCTTCCTGGGCGATTCTGACCGCGGCGGTAAAGCCGCGGTCAGAAAAGGGGAGCCGGCGGTTTCCCGGCGGTTTCCCGCTGGCCCAGGGTATCCGCCATGGCGGCGCTGCTTGCAGCACCGCCATGGGGATTCCGACCGCCTTCCCGCCAGCCTGTTTCTGGCGGTGTCCACCGCCAGAACCAGGATGGCGGGAACGGGTGCCGTGGGGCCCCTGGGGGCCCCTGCACTGCCCATGCCACTGGCATGGGCAGTGCAGGGGCCACCTAACAGGGCCCCACAAAGATTTTCACTGTCTGCTTTGCAGACAGTGAAAATCGCGACGGGTGCCACTGCACCCGTCGCACCCCTGCAACTCCGCCGGCTCCATTCTGAGCCGGCTTCATTGTTGAAGGGGCTTTCCCGCTCGGCCGGCCGGCGGTCTTCTGGCGGTCGCCCGCCGTCCCAGCGGGAAAGCCAGAATGGCCGCCGCGGTCTTTTGACCGCGGAGCGGTCTTTCGGCGGGAACCGCTTGGCGGGCGGCGACCGCCGCGGTCAGAATGACCGCCTTTATTTCTTATGTTAACATAACTAGGCCTGAAGCTTTCATTTTGCAGTCACGTAGGTTTGTTGGGATATTTCTTTTTCTCGAACATGATTTTTTCCACTAGGTTGTTTCACATGATTAGTAAAGAGCCCTATTGTATTATGTGCAAGTTTTACATTGCAGTACCCTTTGAAGTTTCAACATTAGAACATGTTGACTGAAAGAAGAGTAGTACCATTGTTCTAAAGATGTGTTCTCATGAGAAAGGAGAAAATTGTCTTGTGCCATGAGAAGGAGTGTGGATTGCAACAATTGATGTACAAATTGTTACATTTACTGGAGTCACATGGAAACAGGAGATGACACCAGACCAAACGTGGTCCGTCATAACTCTGATTGGCTATTACCGTTTTTGCGCAATGTGGACTCACTGGACTGGCCTACAGAACTGTTTTGAGTATTCCCAATTAGGGAAGGACTTACTGAGTTTGAGGCAGTCCCCTTTTGAAACTTGTTCTGTTAACTTGTCCCTTTGGATGTTCCTGATTTCCATGTGCAGCCCGTGTTCTGCACTTTTCCCCTGATGGTGCCTCTTACTGACTTTGCTGATGAGCTACATGCTTTGCGGATGAACTGAATTGAATGCTGAACTTAGGAGAGGTATATTTTAATACAAATGTTACATCCCCTGACCTGCTTTTCTGAATAAAAGTTTGCATGCTGACACCAGTCTTTTATTTTTCATAGTTACTTAACTTAGCTCTAGATAAGTGGGTTCACAAATTATTTTCCTCTTTGCCTTTTGACTTTTGCCCACATGTGTAGCCCGCTCCCATACATGCTTGTCCTGAATTAGTTAGAAGTAGGAAGAACCTAGGTCCCATCCCACCTATTAGATTATTAGATTTGACTAATATCTTTACAGACCAAAGGGAAACAAGTTTCTGTCTCACAAGTGTTTGCATTATTATAATGCATTATTCTTCTTGAATGTCTAATGTTGTGGATGTTGAATAGATTAAACTTGTTTCATAGATGTGGTCAGCCTATGGTGTTCACTTATCTTTACAACTTGATTCTGTGCACTATTTATATGACTTTGGCATTGTAGTTATGAATAAAGCTTTGAAACTTTTACTTTGACTGGAGGGTTCTTCCGTGGCCACATGGGTCATAGTGTCTAAATTTGATATTTGGGTTTGAATTGATTCTGTATGGTTACCACACTAATCACTGGGTCAAAAGATCCCATCAACCTCAGGAAAGGAAGTAAGCATTTCTCGAATCCTGCGAAGGATTAGGAAAACGTGTTGACTGTACCGAATTGCAAAACCATATTGTGCTTCAGTAACAAGTTACCAAATTGCAATTTGGCTTTTGTACATTATAAAATGCTTTTTTTCAGTTGTGAATTGGGTCGTTTGCACCCTCAAAAATGGTTTGTACATATGGCCTTGGTGTGTTTTAACTATTAACAAGACTACATAAAATTGCCCCAATTCAAATCTAGGAGTATGCAATCTAAGGTGACACATGAATCTTGGTACTAACTTACATGGACAAGTGTTGACATTAAAGATGAGATAAACTTGCGGCACCTCTTGGGATTAGTTGAAGTATTGGAATCCTTCCAATTCTGTTTCACATCAATTTCGTTCAAACACTCACTCATAGTAACTTGATATAGGGCCATTAAAGGTGATACGTGCAAGGTAAAATCTGAAGATAATCACACCTTACCCTCTGTCACCAGCCACATTCATCATCTATGTCCTCTTCTTTTAAGAGCCTGGGTGGCTAATACATTCTCTACAACTTCTATGTGGAGGGCACTGAATTCTTGATATGCGCACCAGCTAACAAGATATATTTGCAGCAAAATAAAAGACTATTCCCTGGAATGCTTCATTTGCACCACTACAAAAAATACTTCATGTAAGAGCACATGTTGCAACTCCAAGCTATAAAGATTGTCACAGTTTGGAGACCCAGAGTATTAATGGTCCTCCCTATTAATAAAGAAACTACACCCCTCCTAATGCTTTTAACTACTGTTTCCTGAGCAAGTGCGATGGATTGTTATCGTGTGTGGCACTATGCTTTGTACCTCTCTTAATTCATCCTTCGTGCATTTATCTGTTTGATTTCATGTTTTGATAGTGAACATGCCTATAACACTGTTTTTCCGCATCATAGACTTTCCTAGATAACAATATACACATTTCGGTGTAAACCAAACATATCTGCCAGTCTAAACGTAATTGATTCAAATTTCAGGAGTAATTTGGCCCAAAGTCAATGTAATGCCAACTCTAGTTATAAAACATGTCTAAGGTGCATTGGAATCTAATATGAAACCAAACTATACATTTTTTGCTTACGTTAATTGACTGAATTTATTCTGCCTGCTTGTAATAATAGAATGAATCATATATGCAATCTATTGTCACAGAATTCCAAATAACCGCTATAAAATAGGTACATTTAGTAATAGAAATCATTAAACCAGCCCACATGGCGTGGCATGTTTGCAAATCTTCGTGCATTACATAGGTGTCAAGCGCAAGACTATATTTAAATGCACATGACCACAACATACTTGCATTTATCCAATTTCAGCCCATTTGCATTCAGGTCCATTTTCATGCAGGACCGATTCCCTTCATTTTCATTCTGTATTGTATTGCTAGACTATAACTCTGCCACTTGTCTAAAATGATTGTTTTCTCAGAGCCGCCTTACTTCACCTTTGTTTTTCAGTGTAAATACAATTTGTTATTAAATCAGTCTTCCTGCAGTATTCCGATTCCATCTCCTGGGCCCTTCAATTGAAAACACATCTAGGCCTAAGTGGTGCTAGGAACTTGGCTTACACCCTCTTAGCCTCGCCGCCTAAAACGAAAACCCTGACAAACGTGATATTCTGTTTCCGTTCTGGATTTCATGCTTTCTTTTCTTTTCAAATAACATATTTTACTGTAAATCCTATCCATTCTAAGTACAATTTTGGATCCCATGAAGGGGAGGCCATTCAGATCGCTACATGTCAAGTTACATATTTTGCTGGTTGTTGCGACATTTGCAAGCATTTATGGATTGGAAGAAGTTATTTTATAATGTTATTATAATTGTTCTGTATCTCAAAATTCTTTCGCTCCTTTCATATTGCAAAAGTTTTATTTTGACGCTTATTTTGAACTGGGAATATAGTGCAACCTTTTACATAATATGTAGTTAACGCATGCCGTAGCAGAATTTGCAATGTTCTGCATGAACCTACTGATATTGCAGAAGAGCCTCGGGGTGCACTTGCTGTACCAGATCATTGGTTGATAACTAATTTGCTTGCTCTGCCAGCTGTCCGTTACTTCCAGGGACCCCCCATTTCATTCTGCCTCTGGAGTGGTTTGATAATTGCGAAGGGTGAGGGACATTTAGTGAGATGTTTGAAGTATAAGATTATGATTTAGCGCTAAAATGCTCTAGTACTGTATATAATCTCAAACTATGGACCGGCGCACGCACAAAGGTGTTAAATAACACGTGGACAGAATATTGTGTCGAAAATATTGTGGACGAAAATATCAAGACAGTAAGTGCAAATAGGTAAGTATAGATTTACTATTCTTAACTCCACATCTACGTACCTTGAAGATATGTCTATATCGTCAAGGTATATATGTGTGGAGATGGATATAGTAAACCTTTTCTTACCTATAGAAAGTTACCCTCACAATATTTTTTTCCTCGATATTCTTAACTCAATATTTTGTCCCACTGTGTATTTTGTTTCCAATATTCTGTCTAAACACCTACCCCACATCTGAGCGCTTCTTATTAAATAATACTGAGTGCTGGATCACCATGTGCTAGAAACAACTCTATTGAATGGCACTTGGCACAAAAAGGCCAGTGTGTACATTGTGTGTATTACTACTTCTGATGCTATGTTAAGGAATGTGTATAGCTACTGTTGGTGTGATACTCAAGTTTGTTTTGTTCTGAATACAGAATTATGATTCTGTATTCAGAATATCTCTCAGCTGTGACCTTCACTGAGTATGTCAATTTCATTACTGGTGACCATCAAATATAGTGAAATGCCTCTGTTACTGGTTGTTGAATATCTTTGAGACACATCAGGGGCTCTAACAAACACCCCACTGACCCCATGGTGCGGTTGGGTGGGGCCTGCCTCTCAAAGCTGAAGAAGGGCCTTTTAGCACATCAGTCCTTAATAAGTAAACTTACAAGGGGACGCGTATAGGTCAATGAACCTTTTGATTCGTTTAAGGTGTTCTTACCATAGTTCCAGTACAGAGACAATAATCAACACACAATAATCAATAGTCATTAGTCAAAATCAATAATCAATGGAGTCAGTAAAATTCACACATCATGACTCTTCAGCCATGAATAAACCACACATTTAATTATAAGTTCAGTAAGTTTTATTTCCCTTATATTAACAATACTAAGTCATGAATCTTAATCATCAACTCAAATCAAACTAATTTAATAATGCTTGTTAATCAACAAAACGCAAGAAACATGATCTAATCAAAGCTTGAATCAAAAGACATTCCAATGCATCAACACAAAGCATTAGTAAAACCCATTTCAGCAAAGCTATGACGTCCATAAAGTTCAGAAAAATAGTCCGTCAACCATTTGTTTCTGCAATTCGTCAGTCTTCATGTGAGTAACCTCAACTAACAGATACTAGCATCAGCATGTGGGGCTTTATGCAAAACAATTTAGAACACAAATTTGGAAAACATCTACCTAAAGAAAGTATTAAGACCGCGCAATTGGTACCTAGAAAGAAAAGGCATAAAAATGCAATTCAGTCACATTGTCGTATCTACCTATACAAAGTATGGGTCAGCAAGCAAAATCAGTCTTCGTCCTCAGGTCATCAATCGATCAGCAAGCATCAGGCTGTCAGTCATAGAGAATGAACCCAATGACAGAATCTCGAGTCTCTTCTAAGTCAATATCGCATCTCATAACGGGGTAAGATCTGCCCTTTGTCCCGTTGTTATATCAAAGTTCCCCATACTATCCCCTCATTTCCAATTGGTCAATTAATCATACGTTATTGCTCTGTCCAATAGTGTCTATATACCAAATCTATGAATTCTAATATTTCACAGTTCACATGTCATTGATTGGTCCGCTTTATGATGTTCTCATCATCCGGCTCATCAGGTATCAATTTTGAACACAAATTTGGAAAACATCTACCTAAAGAAAGTATTAAGACAGCGCAATTGGTACCTAGAAAGAAAAGGCATAAAAATGCAATTCAGTCACATTGTTATATCTATCTATACAAGGTATGGGTCAGCAAGCAAAATCAGTCTTCGTTCTCAGGTCATCAATCGATCAGCAAGCATCAGGCTGTCAGTCAGAGAGTATGAGCCCAATGACAGAATCTCAAATCTCTTCTAAGTCAATATTGCATCTCATAATGGGGTAAGATCTGCCCTCTGTCCCATTGTTATATCAAAGTTCCCCATACTATTCCCTCATTTCCAATTGGTCAATTCATCGTACGTTATTGACCTGTCCAATAGTGTCATATATACCAACTCTATGAATTCTAATATACCACAGTTCACATGTCATTGATTGGTCCACTTTATGATGTTCTTATCATCCGGCTCGTCAGGTATCAATTTTGTTGCATCTTTGTCTCCAGTCAGTGTCTTCATTGTGCGCGCCCTGTGAAAGTACATCTCATGCACATTACACACAATTGGATACATTACTAGAGACCTCATCTCCTGTCCGTCGGTTACCATTGAAAATTTCTGCTTAGCATTTTATTAAACAATGAGCATTTCACATTTAGTTCACTCTGTCAGCATTTTATATTAAACACTAAGAAATAGAGCTTCTGCATGAGGCTTGGCAAACTAGGCCAAGACACTTGCTAAGTTAAGGCCTACAATTAATAAGCAAGAACATAATTCATAACCCTTAATATGACATATTACTATATTAATAGTGAACACTGATGGCCATTCTTTGAGATCACATTTTCAAACGTGCACATTATTTTTCTACGTTATTCATTTTTCTACATGTCATTATTCAAAATACGTAAACATTCATTAGTAATTTATAATTAAGACATCTGCTTCAGCAATCCCTCCTCTAACTAAATATGTCATCACACCAAATTTACTACTCAACATTTTACAACTCTATTTCTTCTACATTTTGTCTTCTCCTTGAATTTTCCCTATAAATTCTTTCCCTTTCCTTTTCTTACCTATTCTGATTGCTTTTAGTCCTTTTCAATTCAATTATTTTACATAATTTACAGAATCCCCATATTCCTAGTAGGCAACCTATAACAATTAATAGTCCCTGTATGATTTTCAATAATACCCCATTCCAAATACTACTAAGCCAATTTCCGACTGAAGCAAACGCCTTACCAACCTTTTCCCAAATGCCTGGTTCTTTCAGCTCCTTCAAATCACTACTTGCGTTAGTCAGATTAGTAAGTAAGGGCCAGATGTACGGAACATTTTGCATGCCGCAAACAGCGAAGTTTGCTGTTTGCGACATGCAAAAAGCACATTGCGATGCTAATTCCCATTTTGCGAATCGGTAACCTGGTTACCGACTTGCAAAATGGGAATGCGAGTCGCAAATAGGAAGGGGTGTTCCCCTTCCTATTTGCAATTCCCATTGCGATGCAGAATTGCTTTGTGACCGCGAATGTGGTCGCAAAGCAATTCGCAGTTACCACAAGTGTCACACTGGTGGTAACCCATTCGCAAAAGGGAAGGGGTCCCATGGGGACCCCTTCCCCTTTGTGAATGGCCCTGAAAACATTTTTTCAGAGCAGGCAATGGTCCTATGGACCACTGCCTGCTCTGAAAAAATGAAACAAAAACATTTCATTTTTTCATTTATATTGCAACTCCTTTTCCTTTAAGGAAAACGGGCTGCAATACAAAAAAAAAACTGCTTTATTAAAAAGCAGTCACAGACATGGTGGTCTGCTGTCTCCAGCAGGCCACCATCCCTGTGAGTGCTGCGAATCGCAAGGGGGTCGCAAATTGCGACCCACCTCATTAATATTAATGAGGTGGGTCTTTGCGACCCCCTTGCGATTCGCAGGTGGTGTCAGGGACACAATCCTGCATCCGGGTTTGCGACTCTGAAATTGCGTGTCGCTCATACTCGCAGTTTGCGAGTCGCAAACTCAGAATTTCGTACATCTGGCCCTTAGTCCCTTATCTCTTTACTATTTTTAGGAATGTAAAAGCAGCAATGCCTAGAGTTCATCATTTTACAGACTCCACCATTTTTCACTAAAAGAATGTCTAAAGCAAGACGATTTTGAAGAGTCATAGCTCTATCCACAGCCAATTCAGTATCTCTCAGGAGTATAGCCCCTGAAAAGATTTTCAGCATGTTATCCACAGTAGTAGACAACTTTCAAATCTTGATTGAATTCAGGATGACTCCCACTGAAGGAATCACCCCATCAAATATATCTCCCCCTATCGCAGAAGAGTTCTCCCTCCTCTGTCTCTTATAATGAAATTCTGTCATTTTCAGAAACTCTTTCAAATCCTCCATCTGGTCTATCTTTGGGAATACCATCCCCAAATAACACGTCCCATACCATCCTCTTGGAAGACGGTAATAAGCATTAAGTCCACAGATATAATATACCCCTGGAATTGCAGCGTCCTGTCCATTCAACATAAACGTCAATTTACGCTGAAACAAAAACACATGCCTACATTCACCCGTACCCATAAATAAAGTGTCAGTGCGCAACTTAGGCCTATATATACAAAGCTTCCCTACATGTAATGCATCTAAAGCTAATTTCCCTTGCGTCTTAATTGCAGTGTAAGCATAATCATTCTTATAAGTCCTTTTCTCTATACCTTTTTCAAATTTCTCTTTCAATGCCTTCCTTCGGTCATCATTATGATCTAAGAAGCTTTTCTCTAAAGATGTAAGCAAGCATGTAAGATTATTTTTGTGAGCATAAGCTGTCCCAAACGTTAGTATAGGTTCAAAGAATCCTCTAACTAATTCTATGTCATTATCCTCTGCTACTCTACTTAAGTATCTAATAATAGGAACAAATAAAAACACGAGGTCATGATTAGAGTAGAAATACTGAATGTGCTCCTGGTTATAAAACCTTGTTAGTAACAGACTACACTTATCCTGTATTATAGTATGATAGGTGACTCCTTCTTCAAGTGATGAAGGAATCTGCGTCACACAAGACAATCCTTTGCATTCATTGTCTCAAAATCCTCACTCAATAAGCGATAGAAAACGTTAGAAGAAAGCTCTCCTTGAACATTAGTAAAGTCATGCAAATACTTCTCATCTAATCTAAATCTCTCTAAGGCCGTTAATGTAGTAGTCTCAAAAGCAGAAGTATGGTTTGCTCCTTTCGCATCAAGAACAGACATACCCACAACCAACACTATAAACAAAATTCCACACATAATTGCGAAACCAATGCTCATATATTTACAGCGCCTAACATTCCTAATTTTCTTATCTACATCAGCCATGATCTGTAAATAATCAGAAAGCAGAAGTAAC
The DNA here is from genome assembly GCF_031143425.1 of Pleurodeles waltl. NCBI lineage: Eukaryota > Metazoa > Chordata > Amphibia > Caudata > Salamandridae > Pleurodeles > Pleurodeles waltl. The sequence goes on from NC_090439.1 coordinate 685,730,410, forward strand.
TTAGAAAACTTGCAGCAAAATAAGAAATAGACAATTCTTTCAGCAGATCAGTTTCACTTCCAGGAACCCTTCTTCTTGTCAAAATCGGTTAGCAGCTTTGTCAGAATCAGGTTTCAAAAGTCAAATCAAGTTATCAATGTCTCTTCCGGTTATTTTCATCAGTCCTTTCTCAAAAATATTTTTCAGATTGTTTCAACAGTTCAGTTCATCAATCTTCTTCAGGTCACCTCAAAAAACTGATTTGGAACGTCCCTATCAAAACAAAAAGACATAAGCTCTTGTTGCCAATCGTTTGTAGTTACATACCCCATTCAGGACCTACGTATCTTCGACTTGCTATCCTCTTTCTTTTCAACTTTCGATCACCATTCAAATCTCCTTCGCTTAATTCCTCCTTTATCATAGTATCTACTTCTTCCTCTATTGTTGGTTCAACTATCACATCTTTCCTTTGCTCCACTTGCAAATTCCACCATTTATCTCCTTTTCGTGTACCTTCTGGTAATATTCTCTTCAGGATTTAACTTGAATCCTTATCTTTTTATGTGGTGTTTTCTCTTGATGGACCTGCAAAAGGGTCTGGAGGAGTCAGATCACTTTGACTTTGATCCAGCTCAACTCCTTTCCCTTCTTGGTCTGGCACCTTTTCTGGTTGTCTGGTGGAATCGTCTGCTTCTGGGAGAGCTCCCTCAGTACTAGACTCTCCTGCTGGTTCAGTTGCGATAGGTTCCTCAGCACCCTCCTGGAGATCTTCACCTTTGTTTCTCACAAGAGTGATAGAACCATCTTCAACGAGCTCAGGTTCAGCTTCAGTTCTTCCTTGCTCCTTTTCTTGTTCTAGTGCTGTAATTTGTCTCATAGTTGTTGGTACTCTCAACAACGCTTCTTCATGATCCAGTGGACATGCTACTTTCTTCGTGTAACTCACATGAATCCAATTCAGGATCCCAGCACACTTTACAGCAGTCATAGTCATTAAAATAACTTGATACAGTCCCTTCCAACGAGGCTCCAAACACATCTTGCGCACATGTTTTTGGACAACAACCCAGTCACCAGCTCTCAGGTTGTGCCCTGGATCATGGATCGGTGGCAGTGTGGTGGCCTCCACCTGCTGAGAGAAAGAGCGGACTACATGGGCCAAACCCTTGCAGTAATCCAACACCATATCATCTGTAATGTTGACAAGTGCATTTGCTGGACCTGCTGGCAACCTCATTGCCCATGAGAATCTCATGGGGCGACAATCTTGTCTTCCTGTCAGGTGTGTTTCTCACTAACATCAACACCAAAGGCAATGCATCAGGCCATTTCAGATTTGTAGCTGCACATATCTTTGCAGTTCTTGACTTCAAGGTAACATTCATCTGCTCCACTAGTCCTGATGCTTCAGGGCGGTAACTACAATGCAACTTTTGCTCGATGTTTAATGCTGCACACAATAGCTTAATTACCTTGTTATTGAAGTGCGTGCCCCTATCTGATTCTAAAGAGATCGGAAATCCAAAACGCTGTATCAATTCCCTAAGCAACAATTTTGCTACAGTGAGACTATCATTTCTCTGTGTAGGGTACGCTTCAATCCAATGCCTAAAAATGCACACAATCACCAACACGTATCTCAAACCTCCACACGCAGGCATTTCAATGAAATCCAATTGCATCCTGCTGAATGTCATCCATACTGGTAGGTTGTATAGTTTAAAAGTGCTTGGTCTGGAAAAGCACAAACTCAGAATGTAAAAAGTAACCCCATGGTTGGGGGTTCTCTTGTATGATAAGAATTGATTTATACCCAAATGAACATTCTTTGCAGCATTAAGATATTGAACAACTGGGGAAAAATAATGCTCAAATCTGTACCTTGCAGTATGCATGCAGTTCTTTGATAACAGTTAATAGCTTACTATTTTATATTAGGATTTTAACTTATTAACTATAACTAACAAAACACCCTCTCTGACAAAAGCAGTAACCCACTGACCTATCTGGATTATATGATCTGCATGGTACCTGTCCTTTGTAGGAGGCAAATTAACCACTTGTGCTACCTTAAAACTTCCACTAGAGAAAACTCCTAACTTCCTCCAGGCGGAACATTAATCACCAGAGTTATCTGACATTTTTATTGTTGCCTGAAAATTGGTGGAGGCAAGGAGTGCTACAGCAAGGGGTCTCACAACTGCACTGGTCGCACCGCCCTAGAGCCGGCACTGAGGTATATGGCTGTACAGCATGCTTGAAGCTGCTACGACTCTGGCACATGCCTGAAGAGAAACTTTTAATTTCTCTTTCAAGCAGAGCGTGGCTGTGCATTTGGTAGAAGGTCTTTGATATAGGGCTGTATTCCCCTCATAAGGAGATTACCATCAATGGAGCAAGGAAGAGGGAAAGAATGAACACAGAAAATAGCTATCAATGTTTTAATCCAGCAGCAAAGCACTGGGAACTTGCATCCCTGCAGTTGTGACCAAAAACATATTTGTGTTGATGTCACATCAATTAACGTGTTTCTTTCAGCTGTCTTCCTTTCCTCTAGTGCATGCGTCTTCAAACTGGGGAGCAGGCACCACTAAGTGGCCTTAACTGATTTGGGGGGGGGGTTACCAGGCTCTTGTCAAAAGAAGCATCTGGCTGATATCTGTAATTTGTTTGAAGCTAAAAAATATGAGCAGCAGTGAACCTCTCTCTAGTGGGCCATCACTAATGTATTTTGCCATTTTTATTTGGTTGGGAGCATGTGTCGAAAGAAGAAGGGACTCCAAATACTCTTCAAACCTCCCCATCCCCATTTCTGAGAATCACATTGTGTAAAATGTTACACATTAGTAAAGACTTGCTAACCAGAATAGTATGTTTGGCAATCATGCATTTGATTGCATTTTGAACTAAGTTACAGAACTTAAAATCAGTGTTTAAATAAGACTAGTCATACATAAACAATGCCAATTTAATTTAATCATTGTAAAGAACGCTGAAGGGGGTGCAGCGTTAAAAGGTTTGAAGACCACTGCTCTAGTGACACATTGCTCTGTCAACAAACTGGTATTCTTTCATGCGGGCTCTCCCGTTTCCAGGGAGAGGGTCTCCTTCTCATCTATCTTCTCTCTAAATGGCCATTTTTCCTCTCTTTCGCTCTCTCTTGACTAGAAAGTTACTTATTTGTCCCTCTTCCCCTTTCTGTTGCTGAGCTATAGTTATCCCCTCTTTCATCCATATTGCCTCTCAGAATCTGAATGCTTTTTATCAATTTTTATCTCCCCACATTCTCTCCTCATTGACAGCCCCTTCAGAACTGTGATGCCCATCCTCAATCCCTTACCTGTCAACTCACCCCCATTTGATGGGAGTATTCCTCTTTTTACTTCTATTCACTCAGCTGACAAACAAAGTGTCTCTAAAGACATTTCCAGAGTCACCCACTTTTGAAACCTATGTTATCCTCCCAAAAATATGTTCATTCTCCATGTACCTTAATGGGACCACCCTCTAAAATGGCTGACTGTTCCTGCATTTTAGTCAAGATGTTCACAGCTATGCTGTCTCTCTTTTCTCTTGCCCTCTCATTACTCACCGCTCCTCTTGCCTCTTCTTTTTGTCATTGTTAGAAATTGGATTTCTCGTTGGCAGATGTATGCATCCTGTTCAAACTGGAACCCCAATCCTAGTCAGCATAAGTCAGCTATGCAATAAAGGTTAACCTGTGCTCTCCCTATGGTAGCTTAGCACACAGCAGTCAGGCTTAACTTAAATGGCAATGTGTAAAGTATTTGTGCAACACTTCAAAAAGTAAAACTGAAAAAACACCACATAAAAATCATCCACACCAGGTCTGAAAAATAAAGCCTAGTTAAATAAATAAAACAAAACAAAGTCAATTCTGAGATATGCAATTTTAAAAATTTAGGTGAAAATAGTGCATTGAATCGCAAAAAGATTATTTGGTCCTGCTGGACTGAGATAAAGTTACAAGTTTAGGCTGACCGTTATGGAGTGGGGGCCAGCTTAGGGACCTACTTAGGCCCGCTGAACACAGTACCTTAAATCCTTGTGTTTGGTCTGTGCATCATTGCGTTTCAAGGCATTGCGTCATGCAGTGCCTTGTGAGGTTTGGCATCACTTTACGTTGATCCCTGGGAGCAGTGCAGCAAGGATTTGCTGGGCTTGGTGTCACTTTGCGTCGATCTCAGGGAGCTGCTAGGTGAAGCTTTGTGGGGCTTTACATTTCTTTGCAGTGGTTCCGATGAGGACTGCAGAGGACAGAGCACCTTAGGCCTATTTCCAAGGGCCTAGGACTGGTGTAGCACCACTTGGCAGGTTAGACTCATGTAGCAGGTGAGGTGAAAGTCTTCTGTGTCCCTGAGACTTCGGAAAACAGGAAGCAAGTGTCAGCTCTTCCCTCCCATCTCTGCCCAAGATGACCCATCAACATTTTATTGGCCCATCTGTATGAGAATGGCCCATCAGGAACATTTCTGCTCCATGTGTGTGCGACTGTCTAGAGAGAATGCACAAAGCCCAGCTGTCACACACCCCAGACATGTTCGGGTGAGAGGCAGAGGTACACAGGGCTTAAGGGCAGATAAATGCCAACTTTCTAAAAGTGGCATTTCTAAAGTTGTAAACTAACATTAGTTGTCTCACCCTTTAGATACATAGCACTCTGCCATATGGGCTACATAGGGCCTACCTTAGGGGTGACTTGTATGTAATAAAAGGGAGGTTTAAGGCTTGACAAGAAGTTTGAATGCCATGTTGATATAGCAGTGAAAACTGAAGACACAGGCTCTGCAACAGCAGGCCTGAGACATATTTAATGGCTGCTTGAGTGGATGGCACAAGCAGTGCTGCAGTCCCACTAGTAGCATTCAATTTACACATGTAGTGCACGGTACAAGGGACTTACAGGTAAATCAAATATGCCAATTAGGTAGATACTAATCAAACCATGTTTTAGGGAGAAAGCATATGCACTTTAGCACTGGTCAGCCATAGTAAAGTGCTTAGAATCCTAAGGCTCAGAATCCTAAGGCTAACAAAAAGAAATTCAGCAAAGAGTTGAGGAAAAAAGACAAAGCGTTTTGGGTGACCCTTCAACATTCATGCATTTTGATTTTTATCTCTTTGACCATTTTTCTTATCGGTCTCTCTCTTCTTGTATCTCTCTCTTTATTTTATACTGCCATTTATAATATTTCTCATCGACCCTGTCTCTTGCTGTCATCGGTTATCTTTCATGGTCTCTCTTCATCCCCATTTCCTTGCCTGTTCCTTCTATCTTCTTTTTTATCTCTCTTTCTTCTTTGGCCATCTATTCTAACCTGCTGTTGCTCAACCTACTTACTGTCTTCTTTCTTTTTCTGCCTTGCCCATTCTCAACTGCCATCACTCTCTCTTTGACAATCTTCTACTTCCTCCCTTATATATAATTTCTCACTCTGGGCCTCATTTAGATGCTGGCGACAATTGTCTGGCTGCAGATTTTCCAACTGAAAACCTGCCCAACATTATGGGCCGCCCACCATAGATGTTGGCGGTCCCAAAGACTTTAAACTGCCCGAGTTCTCTGATTCCTACATGGAATCTCCTTCGCCACCATGGCACCATAGGAAAGAGTAGCTGACTGCGGATCTTCAGCCACACTTAAACGTTGAACAGATTTGGATGTGCCAACCACTAATGACTTGGCTGATTTGGAGGCAAAGCGGGTGAAAACTCACCTTTTCTCCCGATTATACTTTGGTTTACAGCTGGACATGACTAAATACGACCCTCCGTCATAGCCACGGGGCCCGGAGGTAACACAACCCCCCATCACTGACACAAAGGTAGGCAGCCAGCATTGGCTTTGCATATTGGGGGGTCACTGCACATGGGCACATGACCACTGCACACACATACATGTTACAGTAATTTTTTTTAATTACTGTGACATGGACATGTCGGGGACACGGGTGGGCCATACACAGGTCGGGACACACTGGTACATAACACATTTCGAACACATACACAACTGTCATTATGGTGCCAGTATTCATTGCTCAATGAATGCTGGCACCAGAATGATGGTACATCCACATTTGTCAACTTTGACGATGTGTGCAAATTGCAAGGTGACATGTACTTGTCATGTTGTGCTTGAGTGCTTGTGTGAGTCAGATCGTGCATATGTGTGTGCAATACGATGGATTGGGTGAGGTGGAGGGAGGTGTAGTGGGTGCTGTGGTTGTGTCAGTATTTGTATAATTTGCATATGGGGTGGATGTTGTGTATGTTGTGTTGTGTGTTATGTTGCTGCATGCAGGACTCAGGTGATGTTGTGTGGTAGTTGATGTTGTGATGTGTGTAGTTGTGCTTGTGTGGGAGTGTGTCTGTGTGGATGAGTTTATTGGTTGTTGTCGTTGTGTTATGTGTAGGTGCAGTGTCACTAATCTGTGTATGTTGTGTGATGGATGTGTGTGTATGCGTGTTTGCGGCATGTAGGTGTTGTTGTAGTGCTTTCCTCTTATTTAGTTTCTAAGCACTAACATAACACAACAGAAATGCACTTCTGAGGTCAAAGAAGACTTTTATTGTTATTTTATTCTTCCCCAACCACAATGTTTATGAATGAATGACGAATTAGTAGCTTTCAAGTCCGCGTTAATCAAACAAAATATATCAGTTTGCAATATACACAGCAGGTTATATTTATAAGATATTGTATGCAAAGCAAAACAAATACTTCACCGTGTAGGAACTATTTACAGCTACATCTTTCTAAGGTCTGCAAGCTGGGGACCCCTGTCAGCCGCGAGAAAGAGTGTCATCTACCCACACGGGATGCTGGCAACTGGCGCCAAGCTCCAGCACGAGGTCCGGCAGATTCGAATCTGACTCTCTGCAGCCTGTTACATTCGTTACAAAGGTGTGCCCCCTCCTCTCAGACCTGGGAAACTGAGCAAGCCTTTTGGAGACTGGCCAGGTCTCCAAGACTACTCCTGTTCCCAAGCTCAAGGGAAGAGAAACAACGCCCATGTACTCTCTCTTATCAGGTCTAGTCTACTGTGAGAGCAAAACATCTTGGTTCTCTGGTGCAAAAACACAGCTTGGAAAAATACAGAACTATTCTCAACTGCAATGTCTAACTCCACGTTAAAGGCAATGGGCAGCTAACCTAAATATCAAATGCAATGTCATGTTAAAGGCAATAGGCAGCTAACCTAAATATCAAATGCAATGTCTAGTGTCATGTCAAAGCCAATAGGCATCTAAGCTGAATACAAAATGCAATGTCTTATATCATGTCAAAGCCCATAGGCAGCTGAGCTGAATACAAAATGCAATGTATAATATCATGTCAAAGCCAAAAGGCAGCGGAGCTGAATACAAAATGCAATGTCTAATATCATGTCAAAGCCAATAGGCAGTTAAGCTGAATATCATGTCAAAGCCAATAGGCAGCGGAGCTGAATATCATGTCAAAGCCAATAGGCAGTTAGGCTGAATACAAAGTGTAATATATGATATCATGTCAAAGCCAATAGGCAGCGGAATATATGATATCATGTCAAAGCCAATAGGCAGAATATCTAATAGCATGTCAAAGTCAATAGGCAGCTAAATTGAATACATCATGTCAAAGTCAATAGGCATGCAATGTCAAAGCCAATAGGCGGCTAGACTGGATACAGCATGTCAAAGCCAATAGGCAGAATACAGAATGTAATGACTAATGCAATGTCAAAGCCCATAGGCGGCTAAACTGAATACAGAAAGCAATGGCTAATGCCATGTCAAAGCCAATAGGCACAATACAGAATGTAATGACTAATGCAATGTCAAAGCCCATAGACGGCTAAACTGAATACAGAAAGTAATGGCTAATGCCATGTCAAAGCCAATAGGCGGCTCAACTGAACAAAACATACCATGTGCTACTGGTGAACATTGAGCAACTAATATGCGCAGTGGTGAAACACAAAGTCATTGGTCAAAACAAAACTCCATCAAATAGCAGGACATTCCGCCCTTTGACCAATGAATTTTTGTTTCACATATCTCATATTTCAAACAAACAAAAAAAAAAAACATTATCAGCAAATCAAATTTCAATGATCAAAGCAATCCCTGTAAAGCAATAGAAGTGAATTAACACATTGATTTCATAACCTTTCACATCAGATACATCTATACAGAAAAGACTGGGCAATTTTTTTTTTTTTCTGAATGAGTCTCTAATTCAACAGTGTTAGCAATTTGATGTGGCATGAGTTCTACTCATGTAAAGATGCACGGTCCACTTGAAAGGTTTGCTGGAAGGTAAGCAAAAGTCAGAGTTCCATACGAGAGGGGAAAAAAAAAAAAACACAGCAAACAAGTTGAACTTGAACTGAAGGCGCAGTTTGCGCAAAATGGATCCATGGTGCTGGCACTTTACTCAGCCAGGTTCAGGTTGGGGATTCGGTCCCTTCCCCGACCCCACACGCACACACCGGAAGGGGGACCACACAGCGCACTCAGGGACAGTGGCGAAACGTGGTAGGATCTGCAAAAGAAACAAGTATGACTTTTCTTGCAAATAACATTTTTCATTTAAACTGCACCCTTCCTCTTTCTTTCCCTGTTTTATAATCAGCAGGACGTTTTTGAGGCCCTTTGTTATATTTTCTGCAGGTTCTGGAGGATCACTTGGGGCTTCAGCCCACACATCAGCACTGAGGTTTTTATCTGCTGCGCCACAGCTCCCCTTTTCTTGCACTGTCAGAAGGGCTGGGGCAGACTCCTTCTTTACCAAACCTCCATTCACTGCATTTTTGGCAAGTTGGGCCATTCTGTCTCCAATTTGTATGAATGAATCAGATTCTTTTCTAGGTATCAGCATAATTTCGATTTTTCCTTGGTAATTTGCAGCAATCACTCTCCCTAAAACCTGATCAATTTGCCATTTCTGTTCTGGTAACTTTCCTCTCCCCAACTGTTCTGTGACTGCTTGCATGACAGATTGCTTTTGTGCATGCTGCACAGTTTTTATCAAATCTAGGGGAATGTGCATCTCTCTCATCTCTGCCCACCTGTAAGTGGCCTTTTCACATTTCTGGGGCACCCACATAGCCATCCCCACTAAGGCAGAATTCTGGGTGAACACTTCTCTCTCTGCATTTTTCTCATTAACATCTGCAAGGTAATTGAACCAGTTAGGTGCTAAAACATTATCAAAGAACCAAAAATCAGCGTAAAAATGACACATCTCACGTAGCTCTTGCTTTAAAATCTGACACACATTATACAACGCTGTTTCTTCTACTGTGCCAGAAAGCAACATTTCAGTCAATGAATCATCAATAAAACAAACATGCTTTTTATCTTCAGTAGACACGAATTCAAATGGTGCACACAATTTCATTGGTAACTCTTTTATCTGTGGTACTCTAGCCCTGTCTTGCAAGTACCAGATCCATTGTATGATTCTAGCTAGGGGCACTATTTTCTTCCCTTGTTCATGATTTAAATGTACATAAGTATTTCCTTCTTGCACTGCGCAGAAACCTAAAGTCTGCATTATTTCATTTGCCAAATCACAAGCGCGCAGCTGCATATTATTTTTCACAGTGACCATGTACAAAAGTGTTAGGATTTCTCTCAAATGAGGGCTATTCTTTTTCCAAAAATCAAACAAGCTAATGAAACTCGGGGTGTCTTGCTCTAAAATCCTTCGTTTTACTTGTGCATTTTGCAACATAACTCGTAAATCACATTCTGGTCTCTCGTCCCTGTTATCAGTTAAGGAATGCACTTTGGCTGCCAAAAACCCTGGCTCACACGGAAACTCAATGCAGCTCGGAGCTGTCTTAACCCCCTCATTACTGGAATGGGACAAGAAAGATTCTTCAAAAACAGCCCTTTTATAACTTTCAGTCTTATTTTGAATTATCGTATCCTGGCTAATTTGCTCACGTAAATTCCTATTTTCATGTTCCAACTTCCTACATTTCTCCTGCATTTCTCTGTAAGCAGATAAAGGTATCCAGACCTTTCTGTCATCATTACTTCCAAAACACACGTTTTCTACATATATACAACGGGAATTATTTCTCAAAACCTTATCAGGCCTTTTAGCTACACATGCATTTTCTTCTGTAATTCCCCAAACAGAAAACAATTCACAGTTTTTCTTAGCACCATCAGGCAGTTCATCAACACATGTATTCTCAGACATGGTCTGCCTTGCTACTGTGATTCTCCAAACAGAAAACAATTTCTGTAATTCTCCAAACAACAAAAAACAATTACACTTTTAAAGTGTGCACTTAGAAATCTACTAACTCGTCAAACCCCTTCTTAATCACCTCTTACTGACCGACCCCACGACTCCAGGTACCAATTGTAGTGCTTTCCTCTTATTTAGTTTCTAAGCACTAACATAACACAACAGAAATGCACTTCTGAGGTCAAAGAAGACTTTTATTGTTATTTTATTCTTCCCCAACCACAATGTTTATGAATGAATGACGAATTAGTAGCTTTCAAGTCCGCGTTAATCAAACAAAATATATCAGTTTGCAATATACACAGCAGGTTATATTTATAAGATATTGTATGCAAAGCAAAACAAATACTTCACCGTGTAGGAACTATTTACAGCTACATCTTTCTAAGGTCTGCAAGCTGGGGACCCCTGTCAGCCGCGAGAAAGAGTGTCATCTACCCACACGGGATGCTGGCAACTGGCGCCAAGCTCCAGCACGAGGTCCGGCAGATTCGAATCTGACTCTCTGCAGCCTGTTACATTCGTTACAAAGGTGTGCCCCCTCCTCTCAGACCTGGGAAACTGAGCAAGCCTTTTGGAGACTGGCCAGGTCTCCAAGACTACTCCTGTTCCCAAGCTCAAGGGAAGAGAAACAACGCCCATGTACTCTCTCTTATCAGGTCTAGTCTACTGTGAGAGCAAAACATCTTGGTTCTCTGGTGCAAAAACACAGCTTGGAAAAATACAGAACTATTCTCAACTGCAATGTCTAACTCCACGTTAAAGGCAATGGGCAGCTAACCTAAATATCAAATGCAATGTCATGTTAAAGGCAATAGGCAGCTAACCTAAATATCAAATGCAATGTCTAGTGTCATGTCAAAGCCAATAGGCATCTAAGCTGAATACAAAATGCAATGTCTTATATCATGTCAAAGCCCATAGGCAGCTGAGCTGAATACAAAATGCAATGTATAATATCATGTCAAAGCCAAAAGGCAGCGGAGCTGAATACAAAATGCAATGTCTAATATCATGTCAAAGCCAATAGGCAGTTAAGCTGAATATCATGTCAAAGCCAATAGGCAGCGGAGCTGAATATCATGTCAAAGCCAATAGGCAGTTAGGCTGAATACAAAGTGTAATATATGATATCATGTCAAAGCCAATAGGCAGCGGAATATATGATATCATGTCAAAGCCAATAGGCAGAATATCTAATAGCATGTCAAAGTCAATAGGCAGCTAAATTGAATACATCATGTCAAAGTCAATAGGCATGCAATGTCAAAGCCAATAGGCGGCTAGACTGGATACAGCATGTCAAAGCCAATAGGCAGAATACAGAATGTAATGACTAATGCAATGTCAAAGCCCATAGGCGGCTAAACTGAATACAGAAAGCAATGGCTAATGCCATGTCAAAGCCAATAGGCACAATACAGAATGTAATGACTAATGCAATGTCAAAGCCCATAGACGGCTAAACTGAATACAGAAAGTAATGGCTAATGCCATGTCAAAGCCAATAGGCGGCTCAACTGAACAAAACATACCATGTGCTACTGGTGAACATTGAGCAACTAATATGCGCAGTGGTGAAACACAAAGTCATTGGTCAAAACAAAACTCCATCAAATAGCAGGACAGTTGTGTTGTATAAAGGTAATGGATGATTGTGTGTATGTAGTGTGCTGTGTCATGTGTGATGCAGGGGATGCATATGTGAGGGGTGGGGTGTGTGTGTGACTTACCTCTTCTCCGTGGCCACTGGCATTGTCTGATGCCCATGGTTCCACAATGTATTCCCACCACCAGCAAACTTCCACCAGTACACCGCCTGTCCAACTGTAACATCTAAATACGTCTGGCAGCAACCCATCTGCCTTATGGTTAGGAAGAGAACTCCGTCATGGCCGTCTTCGGCTCAGCCATACCACATCTAAATACAGCCCACGGAAGATCATCAACTTGGCAGTCTTCTCTGGTTTGCACCTGACGCAGCTTGGCGGTGCCACTGTCAAGATCTAAATCAGGCCCTTTGTCTCGCTATCATAGATTTCAACTGGTGTTCCTTGATCTCTCCCTGGCTACCAATATGTGTTCTCTATTTTCACTTGTATTAGTATTCTTCTCTGTTCTAATTTTGCAGCCAGACGGTGTGTGCGTGGAGGGGTGATGATGGACTGTGCTGGTTGGAATGACTCCAGCACAGGTGAATTACCTTGGTAGGGCTTACTCTGCCAGAAGGTGTGATAGACAGCACTCGCTATTAAAATCACTAGCACTAAGAGATCATTGTTTTCTGTCTCCGCAAAAATGTTCTCAGACACCCAAAAGATTACAACCAGTGCTTCTTAACTCCATTTTATAAAGTGGAACATTTCATGAACCTGTTCAAGCTACACAGTTTTTCAGTAGATGCTGAATATTTAATTATGTTTGGCACATTTAAAAGTTGCAAACATAAATGTATTCACCTTTATAGTTTACTTTTAGTGTCATGAAGATGATTAAACAAGGCAGTGTTTTAAAGTCTATGGTTCCAGTAGGGGCTGCAGATAGGAGGATGAGGCACAATGTTTGGCATCAGCAGATTCGATTCTGAAGGTCAAATTTTTGTTTGTAAAATGTAGCCATTGTCACTGTGTCACTTTCTGTGTTGTCAAAGGGCTTATTGAGCATATCATAACACCAACACAACATGGCTGTGCCAAGGGTTTTATGTGTGTGCGAAAGAGAGACAGAGCAGAAAACAGTAAGTGCCTCATTTACTAAGAAGTGGCATGGCGCTGCGCCAAATTTGGCAGCTCCGGCTGCGTCACCTCAGAAATGCAGGAATGCACCTCTGTGTTTTCCTTAGCATTGGTGCTTAAATTAGCTGCCTGCAAAAAGAACAGTTGATGAACGGAATGTAGACCAAATCAAATATTCACCTCCAGTCACAGATCTGGGTTTATTTAGCTGCCTAGCATCAACACAGGCACCCTTGCAGCATAGTGCAAGGGTGCCTGTGTTGCACGGAATGATTGTTTATGTGCAGGAAGGTGTCCTTTCCTGCACATAAACAATCAATAATGGTGATTTGCTAGTAAACTGTCATTATTTAGTGATTGTGAAGGTGCAGGAAGGAATACTTTCCTGTACATAAACAAACATCAATGGCGTTTTGCTCTTCCTATGTGCGCTGTAGAATGCAGCACACATAGGAAAAGAAAAAACAAGAAGAAATAAAGATATTTTTCTTAATTGCGCCATGCTGACGCTACCCCTGTGGTGGCTTTAGTTTTTGGCACTGCCTCCGGTTTACGAATTCTCGTAAATCTGGGGCATCATCAAAACACCGTGGAATGCCCACAGTAACACTCATTGCACGCCCCTTTCACGCAAAGCGATGCGTGTAAAGTGGCCGTATTTACAAAGCAGTATTAAGCCACAAAAAATGGCTTAATGCCACTTTGTAAATATGGAGCAGGGCAATTGTGCCACTGGAATGTCAGTAAAAGTGACGTTCTGGTGCCACAATAGTTTTGTAAATGAGGGCCTAAGTGTGTTAGAGAGACAGACAAAAATTGTATTTCAATATTAAAGAGTGTGAAGTAAGTGCAAGTAAGCTATGTGTGACAGCAGTGAGCATTTGTGTGACTATACATCAGACTAAATGTACGTTTGAGTGTGAACATGCCAAAAGCATCTCAGAGAAGATGGGAGAAAGAACATGTAAGAGAAGAAAAAAGAGAGTGGTCTATTGCTTGCTATGTGGGATTCTGCATTACTGCTGAATTAGTATGAGAACACTGCTTTACAGAGCAGTTTGGAGAAACCTATATCTAATCACCTCAATCAAGTTGTCTTTAAACACTATCATGTCTGGACCAAATTGTCTGACCCAAAATAAGATGCGTCCATTTTAGAGAAAAATAGGTAAGCATTTTATGCTTACCTATTTTACTCTAAAATGGACGCATCTTCACCTGTTTTCCAATAAAACAAACCTCTTAGGGAAACTCATCAGCTTCCGCCAAATAGACTTTAAATCCTGTCAAGTTTAGAACAGTTTAACTTTGACCAAAGTGTTTTATAAAATCAGCTTTGGCATCATCCCACAGGAAAAAGAGACTCAAATTAGTTCTCCTGAATTTCACAGATAACTGTTTTTTGTGGTGCTTATACACAAAGTGACGAAGGGGAGGATAAACACTAATTTGACAAATTACAATGAAGGGATCCAAACAGACCCTGAAGGTTTCCTTACAGGGTGGTTTATCTTGAACTAGACGAAAAACTCATCACATGTAGACAGCAGTCAACAGAGGAGACAATACTGTGAAAGTAGCTTTTGGGTGTCTTGTGTTATATTACTCTTCTTGTACTGTTCTCCGCTGGAGACGTGGCCTTCTGAAAGGAGGTGATCAATGCTTCTGCACTGTAGCAACAAAAGTACTCTTCTGGCAAAGGAAACGTATGATGGACGCAACTGCCTCCTGCTATGCCATATGGGCTTTTTTGTTGCAAAAATGCCACTCAAGTAGTTTTCATTTCGTATTGCTAGAGAACAACATTGTGAAATCACTGTAAGAATCCCCACTGGTCATGATTCTGCTTAGAGTCACCCGTTCAAGGAGATTAATAATCTCTCTGTGACACCAAGGTACCTCTAAAAGGCTGTTAGTGCTGGTGGAAGAGTGATATTGTATAAGTGTGTAAATGTACCTGCTACAGAGATATGTGTGTACCCTGTTGATGACAGGCTCCTGTCCTCTGGTTGGACACCACTTACACAGGTGTTACTGGTGTACGGGTAGTAGATCAGCCAGTTTACTATTTGCGGCTCCCCATGACTGGCTATAAGCACAGGAAGAGTGAATTGCAAAGAACAGCAGACCGCCACACCCCTGTTTACATTCCTAAAAGGATTATTTTTAAAGAAACTAGTGGTCCTTGAAGGAACCGTTGTTGCCTTGAAAAAAATGTTTCCATTTGGTAAGACATCTTGGGGACATCTGGAGGTCCTCCTTTCAGCTCCCTGACACAATTCCCAGACAAGAAAACTGGCCATTGGGGACAGCTTTTCCTTTACGATTGGGTTACAACCTATCAATAATTTGCAACCATAATTGTGGGCACAAACTACTGACATATATTGTTGGAAACCACAATTAGGAGGGGGTGCTCCTTTCAGACTCTCCCTTTTTTATGATTTGGAAAGAGTTGGTAAGGCCATTTTGCAATTCCGGAAGGTTTTGCTAAATTGCAAAATGGGTTTAGTGCATATTAAAAAGCTATTTTGTTGTTGCAAACCCTGTGACTTTGTGAATTGCAGGGTTTGGGAATTCATTTTTGGGGGATTTTGGGTTCTATGTTAGATAAAGAATTAATTTATATTCATTTGGAATGTTGCATTTAAAGATGTCATGTTTTTTAAATTGGACTTTTTTGCATTTTCAGTGAAATATTTACTTTTCTGTTTTGTGGACCTGAAAACAAAATACAAATATAATAAATAGAAGTTATGTCTGCTGGTTTCACTTTGAGCAATCCCATATCTAGACTATAATTCATCCCACAAATATATATATTTGCTGGATTTATTGCAGTGAGGAGACATGTGTTGGGGTCCCCATCTGCATATCTTGCAGCGGGGCCCCTCAAGTTTCATTGCGTTACTGAGACCCATGTCGTGGGCTGATAAAGTCCTGTCAACCTTCATTCAGATGTACAATGGATAAGATCTAAAAAGGAATAGACCGAGAACATGAGCTTCAATCAGGAACTTAGGAAGAGAGAAAAAATAGTTTGTTCTGTTTATTTTTTTTATTTTGAACTCATTATTCAGTTGTCCTTATAATAGCCAATTTACAGATAATGCTGAAAATCACTTAGCTTCCTAGCATAACCACAGAACCAATCATTCATATCTCACGGGACATCTTTATTTTTTTTAATTTACTTGGCACCTGTTTAAGCCAACGTCTGTCTAAACATATACCTTTGAAAACACCCAGTAAAGCTTAGGCTAACATACTAGGAAATGAAAACTCATCAGGTGGGTGTGTACTGTATTGATCATTCTCATAATAAACTATTAAACGCTATTTGAAAAATTCAATGAAAATGTCAGCCAGAATGCAGTTGAATCTAAAAAATGATGAAAAAATACAACTTCTTGCATGGGGTGCAAATGGTTTCAAGTGTCAGATGGTATTTGTTATTAAACTTTGTGTTTCCCTCATTGAATACATTCTAGCACCACATATCAACATTAGGGCACTTTTGATGTGCGTCACTTCATACAGATTGATTCTACAGGAGTTCAAGGCCATATTTTTCTGAATCGTAACCTCTGCATCTGTAAGAAATTGGTTTATTAGTAGAGTGTGGGGTGGAGGCAAAAATCCCACTCAAGTAATAAACACAATCCTTGTCAGAGTGAACCACAAAAGTTACTAAATAAACCTGCTTAACCATCCAGTAGCTTGGCAAAAAAAAGGCTTAAGTTGTTGTGTAGCCATTTTAGTTATAGCCCCATGAACGTTATTTTAACACACTAGGCCACTGTGCACTTTAACCTAGATATATCTTATTCAGATTCGTCTTATTATTGTTACAATAACCATTTTTACGGTCTTGTTTTTTTTTTTCGTTTATCTAACTGTTTTTGCCTAGGCCAGCACTCTGTACTCGAACAAGATATTCTTGATCACTCTGTGCTTCTTCCAAGGCTACAGCACAGTACATTGCCACTGAACGTGGCAGAAGTTTAGTCTCCAATATTCGTAGAAAACACACATCCTTATGTAGGTACATTTTCTTAGAACATCAGCTGTGTTATTATAAAAACACTTCCTTGTCCCATACACGTTAGAGGGAGATTCCGGCCAGGGAACCACGACTGTATGCTGATGGCTGAATGCTTCGTTACAGATGCTAACGCAGACCGCAGGCCTTTGCTCAGGTATGGGGGTTGATGTCTTCCCAGGGAAACCTGAAAGGCAGAATTAGAGCTTAACATGCTGTGCTCTATCATAGCCTAGGTAGGAGCTAGTCCATTTGATCATAGTGACAATATGATAGTGTTCTCCTGGTTATTGCAGCTCACGCTTTGCAATCTAAGATACAGTCATTTTATTAAACTCATTATTGAAACATATACTGCTTCTGTTTGTCATTTATATATGAGACTGAATTACAAATGAGAGAACCGGATGAGACCTGAGTGACCACGACTTCCCTGAGAAGATAAGTATGTCATGCGCTCGGATGCCTCGTCATTTCTATCCTTGGGTAGAAATGAGGCACTGCTAGTTAGCCGGAGCAAAACCCGGATTGGAGCGACGGGTGTCACCCGCTGTGGGTTAGACTTAGAGGGTCATTCTGACCCTGGCGGCCGGTGGCCGCCAGGGCCACCGACCACGGGAGCACCGCCAACAGGCTGGCGGTGCTCCAACGAGCATTCTGACCGCGGCGGTTCAGCCGCGGTCAGAAGCGGAAAGTCAGCCGTCTCCCGCGGACTTTCCGCTGCTCGTGTGAATCCTCCATGGCTGCGGAGCGCGCTCCGCAGCCATGAGGATTCCGACCCCCCCCTACCGCCATCCTGTTCATGGCGGGAAAGCCGCCATGAACAGGATGGCGATAGGGGGGGTCGCGGGGCCCCTGGGGGCCCCTGCCGTGCCCATGCCAATGGCATGGGCACGGCAGGGGCCCCCGTAAGAGGGCCCGCAAAGTATTTCAGTGTCTGCCTTGCAGACACTGAAATACGCGACGGGTGCCACTGCACCCGTCGCACCTTCCCACTCCGCCGGCTCGATTACGAGCCGGCATCCTCGTGGGAAGGTCGTTTTCCCCTGGGCTGGCGGGCGGTTTTTCAGCAACCGCCCGCCAGCCCAGGGGAAAACTTGTAATACCCGCCGCGGTCTTTTGACCGCGGCGCGGTATTTCGGAGGGGGGAATTCTGGCGGGCGGCCTCCGCCGCCCGCCAACATTGGAATGACCCCCTTAGTCTCCCACACCGCAGGCGATTCTGCCGCTCAAAATCCAGTACACTCATTAGAATAATGAGAGCCTACGCAACAAAGTTAGAGGCAATGTATAATGTATTTATGCAGCACTTAAACTGTATTAAAGTAAAAACACAACACCAATAAATTCGAAACCACTTTCTTGAGTAAGTTTTAATAAACAAATGACACCAAAGTGACAAAATGCAATCAGTAGAATCAGTGTAACGAACTTTGAAAGTTTTAGGCAAAAGTAGCACCCAGAAGCATAAATCATCACTTGCAGTTATATGGTCGTGCGGAAGCTGGTCGAAGTCACAAATTCAGGCCAACCGTGATGGATCACAAAGTGGATACAGGGACCAGATTTGTTCTGCTGAAGATTTTACCTTCTCGAAGTCCAAATCCGCGCAAGAAGCTGCTAATGTGGTGGTGGTGGACGAGGGCGATCGCTGTTTGGCAGGAAGAGCAGGTCACCATCGAATCTTCATATTGGCAGGTGACACATGATTGGTGCTTGTTAGAAATGGGGTTTCTGGTTGGCTAGGGTATGCACCTCAGCCAGGCAGAACTTACCCACTCTAGTCAGGGCAAGGGAGTTACACGTCCAAGATAACCCCTGCTCACCCCCTTGGTAGCTTGGCACGAGTAGTCAGGCTTAACCTGGAGGCAATGTGTAAAACGTCTGCACAACACACACACACATGTGACGCAATATCCCCACCACAAAGGAAACACAACACCAGATTATATGAAAATATACTGTATTGTACACAACGCAATTATCAGACCAAACATCACATATCAGTACGATCCTGCTACCTTAGCAGTTGTCAGAACGTTACACATTAGTTACTCTGCAAATTAGCAGTAGTCACACATAACACACAGGTTGCTCAGTATTCTGCAACATAAGCAGTAGTCAGGAAACACGTTATCACATTAGAACACTTGTCATAAGAATATCATAAAACGCCCATAGTAGGAACATTAGAAGAAATATGGCAAGTTAGGGAAACATATTAGCAAGTCATGTCCATAAAAGGAACATTTGCATGTGCCTATGAAACACCATCAAAAACAGGTAGGCAACATATAAATCAGACGAAGTCTCTAGTAAGAACTTATGTTCTATATATTGTTCCTTTAACAGTACCTGGCTTGATGAAGGCACCTCCAGTGCCTAGAAGATGAACAATGGGGCCCCCGGCGCTCCTATGCGCAAAATGGGGGCCTCTGACATCCTTTTGAGGAGAAGAGGACAGCACGCACCTCCTCTAGACCATTGACGGGCCCCTCTGGGGACCGTGATTACTGGGGGCCATCCAGGAAGCCCTTTTCAAAGCGCTAAGGCCATACTTATAGCCCGGGTTGCGGCGGTGATTCCAGCATGAAACAGGTGCCTCGAAGTGCCTGAGGGCACAGAAGAGCGCTCTCTCAGCGCAAAGGGGATATCATGGCAGCACTCCTCGTGCAGGGAAAAGTTACAGGGGTCAGAGGCCACGGCACCCTGCCCCTGGGAACAATGAAGCAGGATGGAGCACAAGGCTGGTGGGTCCAGCTACAGGCCAACACAAGGGGTGCAGATGATGGCAGTTCCTCCTAGTGACCAGGCAGGTCACAGGTTAGCACAGCAGCAGCAGTCCAAGGCGGTTTCCTTGTGAGTCCATTCAGCAGCATCTTGTGTCCAGGTTCAATTTCCAAGAGTGTTCAAATTGTGGGGAAAACTCCCCTGTACTTATAGTCAGTTCTTACAGTGTTTTACAATGGTAGGGAGAGGAGGTTCCAGCCAGTTACAACTGGTTCTGGGAGTGCCCCCTCTCTCCTTTCAGCACAGGCTCCAAACATCAGTGGGGGGTTAATGACCCTATTGTGTGAGGCCAGGGCACAGTATTTACAAATGCAGATGTGCCCCGCCTCTCCCTTCTCTCAGCCCAGGAAGACTATTCAGTATGCAGATGAACCTCTGTGACACCTCCACCCTCCCTGTGTACAGGCTGTCTGAAAAGTATGCACAAAGCCCCAACTGTCACTCTGCCCAGACGTGGATTGGAGTCAAGCTGCAAAACACCAGAGTCATAAGCACAGATAAATGCACACTTTCTAGAAGTG
This sequence comes from Pleurodeles waltl, assembly GCF_031143425.1. Taxonomy (NCBI): domain Eukaryota; kingdom Metazoa; phylum Chordata; class Amphibia; order Caudata; family Salamandridae; genus Pleurodeles; species Pleurodeles waltl. The sequence continues at coordinate 685,750,747 of NC_090439.1, forward strand.
GCATTTCTGTGATAGTAATAAAAAATACACCCACACCAGTAAGCAGCATTTATTATCACCATCACAACCATACCAAACACGCTTACGCTACCCCTCATAAATCAGACAATACCCCTTACACATAAGGCAGGGCATTTCTAATGCAATCCCATGAGAAGGCAGCACTCACAGCAGTGAGACACAAAGTTAGGCTGTTTGTCACTACCAGGACAGGCCATGCAATATGGCACATGTCCTGCCTTTCTACATACACGGCACCCTGCCCATAGGGCTAGCTAGGGCGTACCTTAGGGGTGACTTACATGTAGTAAAAGGGGAGTTCTGGGCCTGGCAAGTAACTTTAGATGCTAGGTCCCTGTGGCAGAAAACTGTGCACACAGGCCCTGCGCTAGCAGGTCTGAGACAGGTTTAAAAGTCCACTTCAGTGGGTGGCGCAAGCATCGCTGCAGGCCCACTAGTAGTATTTAATTTACAGGCCCTGGGTATAGATATACCACTGTACAAGGGACTTATAGGTAAATTAAAATGCCAATTAGGTATAAGCCAATCATACCAACTTTAGATGGGAGAGCACCTGCACTTTAGCACAGGTCAGCAGTGATAAAGTGCTCAGAGTCCTAGAGCCAACAGCGAGAGGTCAGAAAACCAGGAGGAAGGAGGCAAAAAGACTGGGGATGACCCTGCGTAAGGCAAAAAGTCCAACAGTTCTGATGAAAGGATCCCCCTCACGGTCATGAAGAGCCTCAAACATCTGGATTTTCACCTGGAGTGCATATTTCTGTTGATCTTAGGCAGTAGGAGTACACTCCAATACCCGCCAAGGGTCCAGGATCTTGGAGGCACCTCTTAGAGATTAGAACTCACTCCAGCAGAGGCTAGCAGCAGGGCCCAGGCTGGTCCAGTTAGTGATAGTCAGCTGGGCAGTTACTTAGAGGCCTCTAGAAGGTTGTTGTGTCCCTGTAGCTTAAACAAGAGGTATGCAACTGACTTTCGGAGTGAGCCTGAGTTCAAGGCAAGCAAGCCCAATCTTCCTTCTTCCGGAAGTCCAGCTTCTGAATATTCCACAGGACCAGGAGTGTTCTGATGAGAAGTTTTGAAAGTGTCAGCCTTTTTGAGGGGAAAATCCCTGTTCTATTCCCAAACTGGTACTTGTCATTTTTCCTCTTCCCTGGGTTTGGTACCAAACTATCTAGGGTGACAAAGGCAAGGACAGTCCTGGCGTCAGGTTCCTTTGTGTGTGCTAAAGGCAGGGTCCTTTGAAGTGTAATTAGGGCACAACTCCTTTCCAGCCAGCATGTTAGGACGACCCACTCTCTCTACACCCAGGCCCTTTTTGTACCCATGTCTGTAAGGAATACATCAAAGCCCATCTCAGGACAGTCATTCATAGACATGTGACTCTGGTCACTTGCAGAAAGGCACATTTGGTTTAGGCATAAAATTATCAGCTTTCTGAAAGTGGCATTTTCAGAATAGTAACTTGAATTCCAACTTTACCATTAAAAAGGATTTAAAATTATAATTGAAATGAGTGAACGAAGCATTTCTCTGTTTCCCAAACAAAAATTAACACTCATAAAGTGTTAGGGCATGGAAAATGTAAACACAGGTGAACTACTTTTAGATTCTATGCACCATGCCCTACGGGTGGTTAGGGGCTACCTCAGGGATGATTTTTAAGTATTAAAAAGGAAGGTTTAGGCCGGGAAAAAGGTTTATTGTACCTGGTCAAAATGCTAGTTTACAACAGCAGTACAGGTTGCATTGGCAAGCCTGGAAAATGTTTTTGAGTGCTACTTTAGTGGGTGGCACAATGAGTACTACAACCCACATGTACCATTTAATTTACATGCCTTGAGTACATGTAGTGCCACTTACTAGGGACTTAAAGTCCATTAAATGTGCTAATTGTGTGTATGCCAATTTTACCATGTAGGCTTTGAGAGTATTCACAAGTGTTTTTTCTACATATTTCCACCTTGGAACAGTCAAAGGTTTGCACCTATAAATAACATAAGTACATCTGTTTCATAGAATAAAGTGTGTGCTATATAGGAGAATTTGCCATCCTTTTTGAACCCAGATTACAGTTAGTTAATTGGAGCTTTGACCCCCCATGAATTTGGAATGGGCAACAAGGTGCTACGGAGAAAAGGAGAACCCCTTTTGAATTTAATCTGAAAATGTTGATAGGTGTACCATGAAGCAGGCCTCGGAATACACTATGGCAGACATTGTCAATAGTGAAAATAAATAAGTATAAAATTGACTCATTTCCAATATGAGTCATTTTGTTTTGAGCAAAAAACAGCATATTTTTCTATTGGCTGAGATTCCTAATGGAAATGGCAATCCTATGTACAGGGCTAGATGTAATATGTGTAATTTGTACACTGTCTGGTTCCTGAATCAGAATGAAATTTGTGATTTGACTTAGGGCCTGATTTAGATCTTGGTTGGGGAGGAGTTCTCCGTCACGGAGATGAAGGATATCATGTCTCATGTATTACAAGTCTATTATAGTCTATGGAACTTGTAATACGGTGGACAGGATATCCATAACATTTGTGGAAGAGTAATCCCTCTGCCAAGATCTAAATCAGTCTTTTAGTCACTAATAGGGTGCATCATTATAAGTACATGTCCAACTTTTTGAATACACCACTGGGCAGTCCTCTGGGCTGTATAGGGGCTACCCTACATATTAATATGTATTACAATAGGTGGTTTGGGCCTGGCAAGAGGTTTATCTTGCCAGGCCAAAAGGGCAGTTTAAAACTGCACACACAGGCTGCAATGAAAGGCCTGAAACATGTTTAAAGAGCTCCTTAAGTGGGTGGCACAATCAGTGCTACAATCCCACTAGTAGTATTTACAGACCCTGGATACATGTTGTGCCACCTTACTAGAAACTTACAAGCAAATGAAATGTGCCAATTGAGTGCAAGACAATTCTACTATGTTTAAAGAAGAGAGCATAAGCACTTTAGCAGTGGAAAGTGCACATTATAAACATAATTAAATATCCTGACAAAGTTATTATTAATGTCACATACAATCCAAATTATCCTGTGCCCACCCTCTGGTAGCTTGGCACTGAGCAGCCAGGCTTAACTTAGACGGCAATGTGTAAAGTATTTGTGCAATAAATCACACAGTAACACAGTGAAAACACCACAGACATACAGCACACAGGTTTAGAAAAATAGGGATTAGTTATCTGAAAAAATAAGGTCAAAACGACAAAGATTCAATGAGCACAAGTTGAAATATCACTTTTGAAATGTTTAAAATAGTCTTGATCCTTAAAAATAAACAGTTGTCTCCTTGTTATACACAGAACCTGGTTTGCGTCAAAAATAACGATGCACGGAAATAGCAGAGGAGGAGATGCGTGGAAAAATAAGGTGTGTGTTGGATTGTTCCGCATGGCACAGGCGATCCGTTGTTTCTGTCCATGCTGCAACGGGTTTGAGTCCTTTTTCGGTACGCAGTCTTCGTTCCTCACTGCAATGCAGGATATTTTGACACCCAGGGACGATGCAGGGAAAAATCCTTGACAGACTGGAAGTAGACACAGGCGATGAGTTGATTCGGTAGGCGATGCATCAAATTTTCCGTTGCAAAGCAGGCGCTGCGTTGAATTTCCACTCAGGAAGTCGGGCTGCATCGTTCCTGTTGACCTGGCAGTGATTTCTCAGTCGCAATGCAGCCTTTGTGTTGATTCCAGCAAGTGGTGTGTCGATTTTTAACGCAAAAGGAGCTTCTTGAAGAGATGAAGTCTTTCTGGCCCTGAGACTTCAAAAAACAGGAGGCAAGCTCAATCCAAGCTCTTGGAGAGCACTTTTGGGGAAGGCAGAGTTCTTCTCAGCAAAGTCAGAGGCCAGCAGGGCAGCAGGGCAACAGCAAGGCAGCAGTCCTTCTCAGCAAAGCTGTTCAGATTAGTCCTTTGGGCAGCCAGGCAGTTCCTTTTGACACGATGCAGGTGTAGATCCAGAAGTGTCTGAGTTGGTGCGGTCAGAGCCCCAGTTTATATACTCAAAAATGCCTTTGAAGTGGAGGAGACTTCAAAGAGTGGTTGTGAAATGCCCAAGTTCCCCTTTTATTGCAATCCTGTCTGCCGGGGGTCCAGTAGGGGTTTTGGCAGTCCATTATGTGAGGGCAGGCCACTGGCCTTTGCAATATAAATGTCAGGCCCTCCACCCTTCCAGTCCAGGAAGACCCATTCAGTTTGCAGATGAGTGCAGGTGTGACTGAGGCCCTCATTCTGACCTTGGCGGGCGGCGGAGGCCGCCCGCCAAAGTCCCGCCGTCAGGTTACCGTTCCGCGGTCGAAAGACCGCGGCGGTAATTCTGACTTTCCCGCTGGGCTGGCGGGCGGTCGCCTTCAGGCCGCCCGCCAGCCCAGCGGGAAAGAGGCTTCCACGATGAAGCCGGCTCGGAATCGAGCCGGCGGAGTGGAAGCTGTGCGACGGGTGCAGTTGCACCCGTTGCGTATTTCACTGTCTGCGCAGCAGACAGTGAAATACATGTAGGGGCCCTCTTACGGGGGCCCCTGCAATGCCCATGCCAGTGGCAAGGGCACTGCAGGGGCCCCCAGGGGCCCCGCGACCCCCCCTACCGCCATCCGGATCCCGGCGGTCGGACCGCCGGGATCTGGATGGCGGTAGGGGGGGTCGGAATCCCCTCGGCGGCGCAGCAAGCTGCGCCGCCTTGGAGGATTCAATGGGGCGGCGGTACACTGGCGGGAGCCCGCCAGTGGTGCCGGTCCGACCGCGGCTTTACCGCCGCGGTCGGAATCCCCATTGGAGCACCGCCGGCCTGTCGGCGGTGCTCCCGCGGTCCTCCGCCCTGGCGGTCTTTGACCGCCAGGGTCAGAATGACCGCCTGAGTGTCCTGTGTTTGTGGTTGTCTGGGTGAAATGCACAAGGGAGCTGTCAACCAGCCCAGACGTTGATTGTAGGCAGGCTGCCAGGCACAGATGGTTTTTAAGTGCAGAGAAATACCCACTTTCTAAAAAGTGGCACTTCTAAAATAGTAATATAAAATCCAACCTCATCAATAAGTAGGATTTTCAATTACCATTTTGGCCATACCAAATATGACCTGGCTACCCCATTCAGATCAGACTCTACCTCCCAAAAAGTAGATGAGGACAGTCATAATGTTAGTTTATTAAAGGAGCTGGCCACACAGTAGTGGAAATCAAATGTAGGGGTTTTTCACTACCAGGATATATAAATAAAACACATAGGTACATGTCCTGCCTTTTACCTACATTTCACCCTGCCCTATGGGTTACCTATAGCCCACCTTAGGGGTGACTTATAAGTAGGAAAAGGGAGTTTTAGACTTGGCAAATACTTTTAAATGCCAAGTTGAAGTGGCAGTGAAACTGCACACACAGGTCTTGAAATGGCAGGCCTGGAACATGGTTAAGGGGCTACTTGGGTGGGTGGCACAATCAGTCCTGCAGGCCCACTTGTAGCATTTAATTTACATGCCCTGTGCACATGTAGTGCACTTTACTAGAGATTTATAAGTAAATCAAATATGCCAATGGGGGATGAACCAATGTTACCATGTTTAAGGGAGAGAGCATATGCACTTTAGCATTGGTTAGCAGTGGTAAAGTGGGCAGAGTCCCAAAACCAGCAAAAACAGTGTCAGAAAAGTGGAGGGAGGCAGACAAAAAGTTGAGAGATGACCACCCTAAGGCTGTCAGGTCTAACACCTCACATTTTGGCAATTTTCCAGAGCCAATGTTTTAAAAATGCTAGCGCTGCAAATATAATACCCTTCAAGCATCCTGGGTGACTTGCACACTGTGGAAAAGTTATGTTCTTTGCTTGATACTGTTGTCCTTCCTGAGATGAGATAATAAGGTACAAACTAAACAAAGATTAGACAAACACAGTGCTCAAAGTTGTTTTTTCCTTGTAATGTTTGATTTCTGTTCGTGTTTCATTTTTGGCAGGAAGCAAATTTTATGTTTCCACATAGTTTCAAATGTAATGAATCCGGAAGCTGATGTCCAGAGAGGAGTGACTGTGTTAATCCAATCCTTGGTAAAGAAAGTGTGAAGAGATACATCTGATGCACAGAAAACAATACAAACTAAAACCACCCCATAGTCTGTTCAATAGAAACTTAGTCACTTTTGGGACTTTAATATAGCAATGTTTTGGTTGATGTAAGTTAGTTCCCCATTTTCTGAGCTCATATTCAGTTCTTCATTTTATGAGTTTCTGTGCAGATGCTATTTAGCTTTTTGTCTATGATTCTAACAGTTCAGTTATATTATGTCCAACTTGCTGAACTGTTTCCTTTATGTTCTGATGCTGTTTCCTGAACATTAGGTCTTCAGGAAACTGCGCTCTGCTAATGAAGTGTCTGATGCTTGCTGATCCATTTAGGAGAGGTATAACCAATTTGCATTTGTTTTTCTTGCAGGTTTTTCTCCCTCAGAAAATCCAACCGCTTATTTTGGTGAGCACCATAGACAGATGTTTTCCAAAAATGTTGTCTTTTTTTTCCTTTTGCATGAAGCCCACACATGCTTTCTAATTAGAGTGTTAGTTAGGGATGCCTGATTTAGGCCCTCATTTTAACCTTGGTGGTCTTTTGCCAAGACAGCTGAGGTTCCTCCGGGCCGAAGACCGCCACTGGCGGTATTCCGCCAACCATATCATGACTGCTGGCAGCCCTCCGCCCTTTTCCGGATGGAGAGCCGCCAGCAGCCATACTGGCGGTCGGTGGTGAAGTGGAGGCTGCTCCACCGCCCCGTCATCAGAACACCACCCATCGAATAACATTCCAGTATTTGGAGTGGCGGTGTTCTGGTGACAGGGTGCTGGCGGCTGAGCAGCCCCCATGGATCCTGTTTCCTCCCAGAGGATCACCGGACCAGGTACGGTGATCGTCCATTAGGGAAGGGGGGTGGGGGTGTTGTGTGGTGTGTGCATGCATGGGGGTGTGCGTGTGAGTGTGTAGAGGGGATGTGTGAGTGCGTGTATGCATGCAGGGGTGTAGTGTGTGTATGTGTGCATGTGACATGTATGTATGTGTGCATGTATGTGTGCGTGTATGTGTGTGAGTGGTGTGAGCGTGCGTGTAGGGGTGTGTGTGTGGGGGTTTCTGTGGGTGTGGGGGGTCAGGGGGGGGTCCTACCACCTTTGGGGGGTGGTAGGGGTATCGTGGTGTTGGGGGAGGACTCAGGGGAGGGGGGAGGGGGAGACCCCAATTAGCGCCAGGGAACAAATTCCCTGGCACTGATAGTGCCTACCGCCATGGATTTTGTGGCGGTACAAAACCCCACGAAATCCATGACGGTATGCGGGGTCCTGATACCGCCGGCAATCTAGTGACAGCTGCCGGGCTGGAGACCGAAGTCTCCAGCCCAGCGGTCGTTACCACCCTGGCGGTCGGTTTGTGAAAGTGGCGGTTTTGCATGGCGGTAACCTCCATGCTCAAAATCCCATTTTTTTTTCTCCGGCCTGCTGGCGGTGTTACCGCCGTTTCAGCACTGACCGACATGGTTGTAATGAGGGCCTTAATGTCTACATTTGACTGTTTATTAATTGTTGCTTGATTCAACTGCACAAACTAAATGTATGCTGTTTCTCTATTTCATTTGATTCTGTTGCTACTTTGCATTGTTCCATTGGAATTTTTAATGTTAAACTTCTTAATTAGATTCAGACTTTTCAGGCGTTTTGGACAGCCTGTGATTCTGTATTTCTATCATTTGGTCTTGTGCACGATTAACGTGATCTTAGCATTGGTAATCCAAAGAGTAATACATGTTTAAACTTTACTAAACTTGTGTGGTGATTGATGGCCACATAGTTCATGGTGTGTTTAAATTACTGACTCCAATTGATTATGTTGATTATTTGATTGAATATGTGATGTTTTATTAGTTTACAGTGTCTTTTTTGGATGATTTCACACTCCTGTCTGAGTCAAAAGGTCAGGTCGACCTCTGAGGGTAATAGGTGTTTTATCCTATACCTGTCATTTTATCATAACAATATAAAAGCAAATAAGGTCTGACACGCCCAAATGCTCAAGGGGTACCCTCTACAAAAGTATAGTATCCTCCCTAGTTAAGATAAATGCAGATACATTATGAGACCAAGTCACACTAATCAGCTGGATGTTTTCGTCTGTAGGTTTCCTATAATTCCTAGAGTAAATTTCAGACTCTTTTGGACTTTAAAAAAGTTTCTAGGAGTATGTCTTGAAAGCTTCTAGGAAATTACAACTGACACACTTCTCCCACGAGTATTCATGGAATTGTTTTCTGAAATCCTTTTTCACACCACCAAATATATACATGCACATTTTCTTGTGCAAAAATCCCCAACCAATTACAAATGCCCCTGCTATTTGTTTTCTTTTTTCTTCTATGCAGCAAATATTTTTCATGTTGAGAAATACCTTTACCTACATTCATATCGATTTTGGGGATATTTCCTACTCATCAACATCCCAATACAGATTTGCTCCTGCCTTTGTTCGTAGTAAATTCCTAATAACGCCTATGATGAAACAGGCCGTGCAAAAACATTTTTGCACAGGTTTGAGGTTGCTCACTTTTTCTGCATGTTTTTCTGCCCTTGAACAAGCACCCTTTGTCCCTAGGAGCAGACCTATTCACACATAACATCACTTCCTACTGCTTTCATATTATTTGAATCAATTTAGATGTGGAACAATTGTAGAAATTTACAAGTATAATTTTATGTTTTGTGAATTGCAGCGTGAATTTGCCCCCTGATTCGCACCCTAATTACGTTACACATTTCTCTTGTGAAAGCTGAATTAATTACTAATGACTTGCATTTATTATGGGTTAAGAATTTGCATGGAATTAGGCTAACATAGAAAATAATGTGCGACTTGGAAGTTGTGCCCCCTTGAGTGGCCGCCATAAAATATGTAATGCTTTTAGAGAATGCATATTATTATTAGATATTGTCCACGCATAGAGAGAAATGTATTAGTATATCTGTTAGAAATGGGGTCTTTGGTTGGCAGACAGGTTACCCCCTGTCCAAGCAAGGACCCTCACTCTAGTCAGGGTAAGTCACACACAATCCAAATTATCCTGTGCCCACCCTCTGGTAGCTTGGCACTGAGCAGTCAGGCTTAACTTAGAAGGCAATGTGTAAAGTATTTGTGCAATACATCATACAATAACACAATATAGCACCACAAAAATACACCACACAGTGTTTAGAAAAATATATGATATTTATCTGGATATTTGCAGGTCAAAACGATAAAAGATGCAATATGAATTTGTAAAGATATCACTGAAAAGTGATATAAAGTATCTTTAAAAAGCAAGCAAAGTCTCTTTCAAGCACAAAGTACCTGGTTTGGAGTGGAAAATCTCCGCAGAGGGCCGCAGAGGAGGAGATGCGTGGAAAAATGGTGTGTGCGTCGGTTTCGCCCCTTCACACACGGACTTGCATCTGTATTTTTCACACGGGGAGACGTGCGTCGTTCTGCGGGAAGAAAAATGGTGTGTGCGTCGGTTTCGCCCCTTCACACACGGACTTGCGTTGTTATTTTCCACTCACGGAAGACGTGCGTCGTTTTCCGGCACGCAGGACGACTCCTTCTATGGTTCGCGGGATTACCAGATGTCCCAGGGTCTGTGCGTGGATTCCTCGGCTTGTTATCTGGCTGTGCGTCGTTCCGGGAGGCTGTGCGTGGAATTTTCTTTCTCACGGCAGGCGTTGCGTCGATTTCCTCTCTGGAAGTCGGGCGGCATTGTCCATGCGAGGCTGTGCGTCGAAGTTCCGGTCGCGCCGTAGGCGTCGCGTCGAGCGGCGTCTTTCTGGATCGCCGTGCAGCGATTTTCTCACCGCGGAGCAAGCTGTGTGTCTAATTTTTCGGTGCACGAGGAGTCCAAATGAAAAAGAGAAGTCTTTTTGGTCCTGAGACCTCAGGGAACAGGAGGCAAGCTCTATCCAAGCCCTTGGAGAGGACTTTTGCAGCCAGACAAGAGTTTAGCAAGGCAGCAGGCCAACAGCAAGGCAGCAGTCCTTTGTAGAAAGCAGACAGGTGAGTCCTTTGAGCAGCCAGGCAGTTCTTCTTGGCCAGATGCAGGGTCTGGTTCAGGTTTCTTCTCCAGCAAGTGTCTGAGGTCGTTAGGGCAGAGGCCCTATTTTATACCCAAATGTGCCTTTGAAGTGGGGGAGACCTCAAAGAGTGGCTTAGAAGTGCACCAGGTCCCCTTTCAGTTCAATCCTGTCTGCCAGGGTCCCAGTAGGGTGTGTGGCAGTCTTTTGTGTCAGAGCAGACCCTCCACCCTCCAAGCCCAGGAAGACCCATTCAAAATGCAGATGTATGCAAGTGAGGCTGAGTACCCTGTGTTTGGGGTGTGTCTGAGTGAATGCACAAGGAGCTGTCAACTAAACCTAGCCAGACGTGGATTGTAAGGCACAGAAAGATTTAAGTGCAAAGAAATGCTCACTTTCTAAAAGTGGTATTTCTAGAATAGTAATATTAAATCCAACTTCACCAGTCAGCAGGATTTTGTATTACCATTCTGGCCATACTAAATATGACCTTCCTGCTCCTTTCAGATCAGCAGCTACCACTTCAATAATGTATGAGGGCAGCCTCAATGTTAGCCTATGAAGGGAACAGGCCTCACAGTAGTGTAAAAAAACAATTAGGAGTTTTACACTACCAGGACATGTAAACTACACAGGTACATGTCCTGCCTTTTACCCACACAGCACTCTGCTCTAGGGGTTACCTCGGGCACACATTAGAGGTGACTTATGTGTAGAAAAAGGGGAGTTTTAGGCTTGGCAAGTACTTTTAAATGCCGAGTCAAATTGGCAGTGAAACTGCACACACAGGCCTTGCAATGGCAGGCCTGGGACAAGGTAAGAGGGCTACTTGAGTGGGTGGCACAACCAGTGCTGCAGGCCCACTAGTAGCATTCAATCTACAGGCCCTAGGCACATACAGTGCACATTACTAGGGACTTATAAGTAGATTAAATAGTCCAATTGGGTATGATCCAAAGTTACCATGTTTAAAGGGAGAGAGCATATGCACTTTAGCACTGGTTAGCAGTGGTAAAGTGCTCAGAGTCTAAAAGCCAGCAAAAACAGAGTGCAAAAAGTGGAGGGAGGCGGGCAAAAAGTTAGGGGTGACCACCCTAAGGCATGTCAGGTCTAACAATATCATATTAACGTTTTCATGGGATGTATTTGTTTTATTAACTTTAGGCCACAATTTGGTAAGGTTTGGGCGTAGTCTGCAAAATCTCATGTCAAGCTGCAATGTTTAATAAATGGTAGAAAATGTGTTGTAAGCCTAGAGAAATGAATGCTTTAATTGCTCACGCTGCATTGACGAAACGATTTGCAGATGTCTTTAACTTTCTCATGAGAACTGCTTTTAGAACCATGCTGTACTAAAAGATCAATACAATGTAAACTTGCTGCGTGACTGGAGTATGGATTGCAACAAAATCCCAAGAACCAACAATGGATGCACTGACTGGAGTATGGATTACAACAAAAGAGTTACCTGACAAGCCTGATGATGGGAACAGGAAAAGAGGAGCCAATCATCGACATGTGAAAGATACTTAAGTTATATTTTAGATTTGGGTTTTAGTTTTAATTGGACCAACTGTAAACATACGATTTCCTGACCAATGACGATGTGGGAATTCTTGCTTAGCCTGACTGCAGATAGAGGTCTGTGCCTTATTTTTGCCATTGTTCTTTTGTGAACTGTCTTATTCTGTTTGAGGAAACTGAACAGTTTCTGATGACTTCATTTTCTAACTTTGACTATAGTCCTTAAAATGCTACTGGTGAATGCTGATCCCTTAGAAATCGCTACCTAAATGGTTCAGATTGCTTAGAGCATGTCTGAACCATTCCCTTTCGCTGTCCCTTTACCAAAGGTGATCAGACGGATGTCCAACTGATGAAGAGAATCGCAGCTTACTGATTCATTGAGGAGAGGTATAACAAAATGCTATTGTTTGTTGTAGGTTTTTGTTTCTTAGTTTCTAGGTACCACATGCTATTTTGATAGAGCTTTAGTTAGATGTTTTTCAAATTAAGTTTTGACTAAATTACTTTTGCATTAAGTGCAAACATGCTATTCTAAATGGAGGGTTAGTTAGTAATCCCAAGGTTGGCAAATGCTATTACCTGAGAATTGATCTTGTTCACCTGTTGAATCTAGATGTATGTAATTTCTATTGCAAGTTATTGTTGCTACTGTTTTTTACTGTGACTCTTGAATGCTTAATTGTAAATGCTTTGTTTAAATTGAGATTTTTTGGAAGATTTGGTCAGCCAGTGTTATTCATATATGTGTATCATTTGGTATTAAGACTAATATACATGATGTTAGCATTATTTATATAGGGAAATAAACTTTCTAACTTTTACTGAATGTGTGGTTATTCATGGCCACATAGGTCATGATGAGTGAAGTTTACTGACTCAAGGTTTTGACAATTAGATTGTTGTATATGTTGTTGTCACTAGATTTGGTCGTGAAGAGGGATGAGAGTAATGATGGTGAGACTCCTCTAAGCATGGTCAAAAGATCTATTGAACCTCTAACGCGTCCCCTTGTGAATAAATTATAAAAGACCAAATAAATTCAGTCGCTCTCACACTCTTCATTTTGGAAAAGCCCAAAGTAATTTTTCTGCTGCTAGCAGCACTTTCGCCCTGTTTTGGAGACCCCACAGTAACAAGATCCCTTTGGTTTGCATTATATATAAAGAAGGAGCATAAGAGCGGCTGGGTCCCAGGTCCGATGTTATATTACCCATATTCTTTTACTATTACCACTCAGCTTTGCATCTGTGCTCTTCACTCGGCCATGACCCCTCATATACCGAGCTGTGTAACTGTTACTGCCATGTGGCTGTGCAGCAGGGGCAGCTTCTCCATTAGGGCCGAGGAGCGTCGCTCCCGCGCCAGCAATAGAAGCTAAAAAACATTTCACAGAGAAGGGATAATGAACTATGGGGCAGATTTTTGGAAAGTGGCGCTGCTCTTAGTGCAGCGCCACTTTCCCTGCACCCCTTAACGCCCCCCTACCGCCATCATGTGTGCGCCATACCCTAAAATACAGAGCACCATGGTGCAGGGTAGGGGGCAATAGTGTCATTCTTCATGACACTATTGATGTACTCTGAAGGAGTAGCACCAAAATGTTGGCGCTACTCCTGCAGAGTACACAGGGGCCCAATCTAAATAATGGAGGCTCCCCTTTTAACACCTGCTCTGAGCAGGCATTAAAAGTGCCGTAAAAAATGTCGCAAGGAAATATCATAGATTTCCTTGTGCCTTTTTTTCGCCCCCCCCCCCCCCAGCGGGGGAACGCCCCCTTTGCATACATTATTCCTGGATCAGGCATAATGTAGCGCAAAGGGTTACAGAGTGGCACAATGTATGAATTGGGCCACCCTGTAAGTATGGCGCAGGGATTTCGGCCTTGTTGGGCCACATTAACATCATAATTAATGATGGACTGTGTTGCCGGGCTGGAGAGAGCCTGCACAGGCTCTCAGTCTGCCTGTGAGTGCCCTGGCCGGGCGCTCCCAGCCAATCCTGATGCTGCTTTGAGCAGCATCAGGACTGCCTGCAGGGCAGGCTGGGAGCCTGTTCCTGCAGCAAAACGGAGGAGAGGAGCAGCGGGACGCCGTGAGGAGCAAGGTATGTTTTTATAATTTATTTTATTTTTTAATTCATTTTTAGACCCGTTACAAACACCCCCGCGTGCCGCACCGGCCCCGCTCTGCTACTTATGACAAAGCGAGCCATGACTGCTGTGCAGCAGGGCTGTCTGTGCCCATCCACACCCATCACCCGCACCCTTGCCTCTCCTCTTCAAGATCCTGAACAGAGCCTAACTTGCTCCTCCAAACAAGCCCGCACAGCCTGAATTGGACTAGGTCCACACCCTTTCCACTCCTCTTCAGAGACCATCTGAGGACTTTTTAGCTGTCATTTCTGCAGCTTCTCATCTCCCAATGAACTTACCCAACTATATAATCAAAACTCTGATGACAATTTCCCTTACAGCCTGAACTGCTTTCATATCAACGTGAAATCTCTGCTTAAGTTCAGGTCAACAACTGCCTCTTCATGTCTCACAGTCTCAACATTCTTTTTCTCACTGAGAGACGGCTTCAACCATATTTTTTTACTCTGCTAGAGGTTCCTAAAACCCTCCCCAACATCAAAGCTGTTTCCCCTCTAGATTGTTGCCCCCCTCGCTTTTTAGGGTTGAGGACGCAAGCGCTCTGGCTTGTTGTAATCTGCCTGTGGGCTTTTAACCACTCCCACTCTTGCTATTCATTCTCTGTTGTGCTTGTCTTAAATACTTAATTTTTACTGGTGCATTTCGTGAAATGTCCCTTCTTTGTGTGCTGAGTTCCCTCCCAGGTGATTTCACTAAGTGAACATGTCCCCCACATTACAGTCCAATTTCTCAGCTACCTGCGCCTACCAAACTGTTAAATAAAATAATTACTCATAGCCTTCATCTTAACTGTAGGGTTAGTTTCATCTTCAAGGTTATCCCCCTCAGGCAGTCTAACACATCTGAGGTAAACCATATGAAATCCAACATTTTAAACTGAACAGTCACCACCAAAATAGGGGAAGGAGGGGAGGACGTCATGAGTCTCCCACTATGGTAGTACATACATTATGTTAAAGTATAATTTGATATCATCATAATTATATCACATCTTTCTGTTGTACAAAATATTCCTAGGTAATAGTACTTTATCTCATGTTGAATGTATATGCCATGAAGGGGAAATTCTGTGACTTTTGACACTGTGTTAAGGTTTATTCTCAAACTCCTTTGTACATTTCATAGTATTTGAAAGTTTTTTTATAGGATTTAGTCTGTCTCTGAAAACGCCACATTAGACCATTTTCAACTTTCACCACACTATGTTTTATTTCAATAATGCTAGTAATAGTTTGTAGTATTTATGTCTTTTGCCATCGTTCCCATTAGGTCTCTTGACTAACAGCCAGTCATCCATCGCCCATTGTTGTTTCTCCATGTTTTACATAGTACCAGGAATTGTACTTTTCTTAATGCTTTCCTACGTTCTCTCTGCAAACAATAAGGTCTATGGCTACCCTTTCACCCTCACCAATCCAACTAGGACAGTTTAGTATAAGTGTAACTATCATTCAAGCATAGAAAATAGTTGAATGTCCATGATCAAGTTGGGCATGGTATGGTACGACCATAGCATTTCTTGAAGTATTTTTTCCACAGTGGTTGATCATTGGTGCATATTAATTGTATATTCTCTTTAAGAATTCAGTTTGCTCTCCCGGACAGTACATCAGCTCTAGGGCAATACAGGTCTGTTTTTTCATGTTTAATCCCTGGCTTGGTTAAAACTTCCTTCCTCTTGTGGGGAGTGAGCTGGACGTCCATTGTCTGTGAAAAAAGTGGATAGGATTTCCTGCAAGCAAAAACTGTCCAGTAAATAGTTCATAAGGTCCTTTGTTGTGGTCTGATGAACCACCCTACAACCTAATGGAATGCTAATCTACTAAGAAGAAAATAAATAGCTTGTTTACTCCCAAGAAGTTGATTAAAGCAATCATGTCACAAGCCAAAATTTCCCAAACTTTTACTGGGATGACTGCTGGTGATAAGTTGCTTTGAAATTGAACTTATTCTTGTCTTTCGTAGCACTTTCATAAGAATCCTTCTCTTTTTGTTCAATGAAAGTATCCATTTTGAGAAATCAGTATGTGCACCTGACTCTGCCTTTGGTTATACTTCTGCCTAAGTGACCCTCTTGGGCCCGCTCCTCAATCTCATTCTTCATATCATTTGGAGGCATTATTTTATCATTTTGCAAAATCATTGTTCTTTGTGAGAAATTGGGTTAGAAGTTGAGAGGATGAAACCCTACTCAACAGCGACCACAGTCCTTGTCAAGTTAAGGCACAAGCAATTCCCCACTGAACCTGTGCTCAATCTTCTGGCAGCTTGGCATGGAGCAGTCAGGCTTAATTTAGAGGCAATGTGTAACATATTTATGCAGCACTTCAAACAGTAATAAAGTGAAAAGTCAGCACAAGAAAAACCCCACATCAACTTAAAAAATACAGTAAACTTTTGTAAACAAATAAGGACAAAAATAATGAAAATCCAATCAGTAGAACAGAGATAGGTGATTCTAAATATTTCAGTGAAAATATTGCCTATACGCACAAAGCACCAACTGTGGATAGCTGTCCGCGTTGGACCAGGGCAAAGTCACAAGTTCAGGCCAATCATGACAGAGCATGGACCAGCTATAGGGACCCAATAAGGCCTGCTGAACATAAGCACCTTAACTCCTGGTTCTGGAGCGCTGCGAGAATGTGTCGCATAGCTGAGGAGATGCATCGGTTTTGAGGAGCTGCAGAGCTGGAATGCGAGGTTCTGTGTGGTTGTCGAGGATCAATTTGATGAGGGCTTGCGATGTGAAGTTTGGAATCAAGGATGCACCATGCAGTCTAGGTGATGCATCCATTCTGTAGAGATGCTAGGCTGCAATGATGGAACCTGCATCATCAAGGCTGTCGTCAAAAAGAGACTTGTGATGCAAGGACTTGTGTCAGTGATGCTTCACACTGATGGGGTTCTGATGTGGGCTGCAAAGTTGATGTTGAGTCCTTGTACTGGAAGAACCCTTGCAGAGGCAATAAGTCAGTTCTAATGTAGCATAAGGTGGATTGGTACAGCACTGTTTTTTTTACCCAAGATGGTATTCAGGTGCTGAGTAGGTGAGTGTATGCATGTGGTGAGGCTCGTCCTGAGTACAAGCATTCTCGATAGTCCTGCAAAAAAGACAAATTGTACAGCCAGGTCTTCAGCTTTTTGGGAAAATCAAGAAGTGAGGAGGGGACCCTGATGTGTTAGGGTAGTACGTTCCTGCTTCGGATTGCACCGTGCAGCAGAGGAGATGCATTGGTTCGGCTGGATCCACAGATGGGCTGGCAGAGCACATTGAGGCCTACTTCCAAGGATCCAGGAATGTGGAAGTGTAGGACTCACAGATGGCAGAGTCCAGGTGCTGAGTTCAAGTTTGTTGGAGCCTTCTGTCCCTAAAGCTCTAGTCGGGAGGCCAGCCAGCTAGCCCATGGAGTCACTTTGGGTTCCTGAGTTCAACAGGTGCAGGTGCAGGTCCAGCCCTTCTCACCCAGGCAAGAGGGCTGCAGGCAGGAGGTCAGCAGGCCAGCAGTCCTTCAGAGCAGCAGCTCAGCAGAGTAGCAGTGCTTTCAGCAGCACAGTAGAACCTACTGGTAGGTTATTAACAGTGTTCTGAAGAGTTGGAGTCTGGGGTCCACTATTTATACCAGGGCCTTCCTTTGAAATTGGGACAACTTCTAGAGGATTCCCTTTGAAGTCACCAGACAGCCTGCCTTCTCTGTCCTGGCTCCAGCCTAAATACTGGTGTATTTAGCACTTTGTGTAGAGGCAGGACACACCCTGTTCAAGTGTTAGCAAGGCTGTACCAGCTCTCCAACTTTTTAAATATGCTGCCTTCTGGGCTGTCCCAGGCTTCCCCTAGGGGTGAACTATATGTATATGAAAAAGGGTGTCTGGGACTGGCAAAATAAAAAAAAGTAATTATAACAATTTAACCCCTTCAGTGATCATGACAGAATGGTTCCTTCATGAGCACCAGTGGTTGTGTGCTGAGGACAGACCCATTCCATCCTCATCACATGACCACTAAATCCCCCTGCTGTTTACAACAAAGGGATTTTGTTTTTGTGTTTCAAATGCCACGGAAACCATGACGGTAGGCAGGGTTGTAATGCCGCAGGAGGTACAGTAGCGGCCACCAGGTTGGAGACTGTTATCTCCAGCCCGTCGCCTCCTACCGTCATGGCGGTCGGTGTGGTACATGGTTTTGAGTGGTAGAACTTCATATCAGTATGTCATCTTGGAAGCATAGAACATTTTAAACATCTTTAAAGATTTAACATCTTTCAGGACTTGTTGCATATTTTTCCAGAGGACTGCAGCCGCTTATGCCAACCCAAACAGCATTCTACAAAGCATGCAACTCGACCTGGTGATACCGCATTGAAAGATCAATAATTTTCACGCAACTTGCCGCACTCATTGTGCTTAGCATTTCATTTATTTAAGGCAAAGGGTGTTTTCCTACCAATATGTTCTCTTTAAGGCTGTGTAAGTCAACACGTATTTATAGATAATGTCAGTTGGCTTTAATAGCTAGGACTATTGGGAAACAACCATTCTGAACCTTCTATAGGCTGAATTACTCCAGTCACATTAACTTATTAAGCTCTTGTTCTAAAGATTCCTTCGTTAGATGAGGTATTAGGCATGGTTTATGAACAACCGGTTTGACCCCACTTTTGAGTTTTATTTCACGTTGAAAATTGTATATCAAGCCTAGTGTGTCCAGGAATAGTTTTTTTAATTCATCAAACAAACAGTTATCTCCCATAGATTTGTCAACCAGTTGCACTTGTTCTCTGTTGTCTGGGTCTAAGGCAATGGCTAATACCTTCTGATGTTGCCAACCCAATAAACTGGATCCTGTTTTTTACAACATACACTTTTCCATATGTGAACCTATTCTTGAACACTATGCGTACTTTAGCAACTCCCTCTAGAGGGAGAGAGCCTCTATTCCATCCATGAGCTGCAATGTCAGGTGCTTCCAACTTGTTTTGTGATGGTTTGTATCTGTTTGAAAATATCACTAATTACTAATGGATATGAGGAACATGAGTGAGCATAAATTAACACTGCATTGCCATCTTAATAAACCTTCCATTTAAGATGTACAGAGACACTATCATTTATCATGTCAATTAACTTGAAGTATATTTGTTTTTAATTTTATCACCATATCAGTTGAAGTTACCATTTTATTTCTCTCTTGCTACAAACTCCTGCAAAATGCCCTCTCTTGGTAAATGTTCTACATATAGAATCTTTGCCTGGTGCATGGTATTGTAAGCAAGATGAATGATGCTGCCATACCAAAAAAACATTATAGTTTGTTTGTGTTCATGTTAATTTTGGACTTTTTAAGTACATCATTCTTTAACTCTGCAAATTTCTTCTTCGATTTTATCCATTTTAATTTCAACAACCTTTTCTGGGGGATTTTAATTTCTTTTATACAGTGAGCAGCATTCTCCACAGAATGTAGCAATTTCTATTGCATCTTTCAAGGGTGGATTTTTAGACCATCAATTCTATTGAATTCAAGGATTATCAGTGCAGTTGACCAATTGATTCCTGATAAGAGAGTCTGTGAGACTTCCAAGATCACATAGCTTTGATAGCCCTTGCAGTACCGGCAATATAGTTGGTCACACCCCTGTGGTTGCCTTGTATTCTATTATAGAATTTGAGTCATTCCAAGACAATATTAATTTGGTCCCCACATTGTAGTTTGTTAGACTTTTCATCCTTGGCGTTGTCTCCCTTAACTTTTTGCCTCTGTTCCCCAGGTTGTTGATGTGTGCTGGACTCTGATTTTGCTGTTTTTGTTACTCTGGGCACTTTACCACTGCTAACCAGTGCTAAAGTGCAAGTGCTCCTTTACAAAATGTGTATGTGATTGGTTTATCTGTGATTGGCATATTTGATTTACCAGTAAGTCCCTAGTAAAGTGCACTAGAGGTGCCAGGGCCTGTAAATCAAATGCTACTAGTGGGCCTGCAGCAGTGGTTGTGCCACCCACATAAGTAGCTCTGTAGTCATGACTCAAACCTGCCATTGCAATGTCTGTGTGTGCAGTTTTACCTGTAAATTCGACTTGGCAAGTGTACCCACTTGCCAGGCCTAAACCTTTCCTTTTCTTACATGTCAGACACCCCTAAGGTAGGCCCTAGGTAGCCCAAAGGGCAGGGTGCAGTGTATGGTTAAGGTAGGACATGTAGTAATGTGTTGTATATGTCTTGACAGTGAAATATTGCTAAGTTCATTTTTCACTGTTGCAATGCCTGTCCCTCTCATAGGTTAACATGATGCCTACCTTTAAATCTGATTAAAGTGTAGATTCCCTTTGGGAGCGGATGGACATGTGGAGTTTGGGGTCTCTAAGCTCACAATTTAAAAATACATCTTTTAGTAAAGTTGATTTTAAGATTGTGCGCTTCAAAATGCCACTTTTAGAAAGTGAGCATTTTCTTGCTTATACCATTTCTGTGACTCTGCCTGTTTGTGGATTCCCTGTCTGGGTCAGTTTGACAGTTGGGCTGGTTGCACCTCACACTAGACAGTGACACAAAGGGAGCTGGGGTGTAGCCTGCATATCCTGATGAGCCATCTGTGCTAGGAGGGAGGGGAGGAGTGGTCATTCACACCTGAAAGGGCTGTGCCTGCCCTCACACAATGCAGTCTCCGACCCCCTGGTGAGTGTCTGGGGCCTGGCCTGGGCAAGGCAGGATTTCACATTCCAAAGAGACTTTACTTTGAAGTAGGCCTACTTCAAAGGAGAAATTGGGTATAAGAAGGGCACCCAAAACCACAGACTTGAGAAACACTTCTGGAACCAAGAGGAACCTCGGCCTGGAGAAGAGCTGAATAGCTGAGGGAGAAGAGCTGCCCTGCCTGTGACTCTGCTTTGTGGAGCTATCCTGCAGTTGCTGCTTCTGCCAGAGTAAGAGGGCAAAGACCGGACTTTGTGTGCCTTCCATCTTGAGAAGAAATCTCCAAGGGCTTGATCTAGAGCTTGCTTCCTGTTGTTTGAAGTCTCAGGGACAGCAAAGACTTCTCTCTGCCAGCACCTGGAGTCTCTGGAGAGACTCCTACTCTGCCCTTGGTGCCCATCCAGTTCCTGGGACCCTGAAAGGAGAAGCTGGCAGCCTAAAGACAAGAAAATCCACGCACAGAGCGCGGTGAGGGGAAAAGATTGATGCGAATCCGATCTGCGGCTGAAAAAACGACGCGCCACCGGCTCCGCAGCTGAGAAACGATGCTCGCAGGAAACGTGACTGAAAAATCAACGCACGGAGCAGGAGAAACGATGCGCAGCATCGCTGACGGAGGCTGGGAGATCACAACCTGCGCTGCGGGATTTTCGGATCATCATGCGGCTGGATTTTGGACTCAAGTACCGCCGTGTGGAGTTATTTTTGATGCACACCCGCCCGTGCGGGGTTAATTTTGACGCACACCAGGTACATTTTCACTCTAGCAGCGCTAGTGTATATTTAAAACTACTTAAAGACTCTTTTTGCATTTTTATTGGTAACTTGACTTGTGTATGGTGGATTTTTGTCGTTTTGGTCTTGTTTTGTTTAGATAAATATTTCCTATTTTTCTAAACCTGTGTTGTGTCATTTTGTAGTGTTTTCATTAAGTTACTATGTGTGTTGGTACAAATACTTTACACCTAGCACTCTGAAGTTAAGCCTACTGCTCTGCCAAGCTACAAAGGGGGTAAGCAGGGGTTAGCTGATGGTGATTCTCTTTTACCCTGACTAGAGTGAGGGTCCTTGCTTGAACAGGGGGTAACCTGACTGTCAACCAAAGACCCCATTTCTAACATAGTTCAAGTTTCAGAATAGTAGACTTGTATACATCTAACTCAACTCCTTCTACTTCTTCTAGTGTCTCAGTAATTTCTGGTTAAATGTAATACTTGTCTTCCTTGATCCCTAGATTATGTAGAAGAATGTGTTTTTTACAGGACTGAAATGCTCTCCCCTAATTGCAATCATATAAGACTCAAACAACTTAACTCATTCCTTCTTGGTTAGACAAGGTAAACCTTAATCATTTAAAAATGGTGGTGATTACTTTATCCTGCCATACTGAGCCGTATTGACCTCCACAACAAGACTGGAGGGGTATTGACTGTGTGCCAAGTCCCATAGCGAGAACTACATTCTCTAGTACCTCCTCCCAGACATCTCACAGGAAATTACTATTTCTCCACCCACAAAAATATGGAGTTGAGTAGCTGGAAGACTTTCTCTGTACCATGTCAGTAATACAAAGTCTGCGTAAAATTACACTGTTCTTCATACAGGTGTGTTAAGCCTTTTCTTTGGAAATTTCTTGTAACAGTAGAGTTTGATATACAGTAGATACAATGTGGAGAGTAACAGTGAGGTGGTAAAATGAAAATGCTGTCCACGTCCCATCAAAATCTCGTCACCAGTATAATAATTACTCAAAGCCTTTGACCTAAAAGTAGACTATATTTCATCTTCCACCTCAGAAAATGCACATGTGCTGTAAACCAATAGAATTCCAACTTTTTAAACAGAACAGTCACTAATTACAAAATAGGGAAAGGAGGGGAGAACATCTGGGAAACCATTCTGGGAATATCCATATTATGATAAAGTATTGTTTTATATAGTTATAATTATAACACTTTGGAAAAGCAGATTAATAAACAACCCATCCACTTCCTGGAGTCCAGCTCTTTTTGGATCTTTCTCAGGCTGGTTTTCGATTTACCTATAGCACAGAGTCAGCTCTCCTGATGTCTGTGAATGACATTTGCACTCAGAGGCTTAGCCACCAGATCTTACTTGCCCTCTCCAAGGGATTCAACACTGTGTCACACCCCATTCATCTCAACCAATTATTTGAATTCTATGTTTGCATTAATGCTAAGAATTGGATGTTTACTTTTGTATCTACCAGGTACCAAACAGTCTTCCTTTCACCATTCAGTTGTAATGTTCCCAATATCTCTTGTGGAGTTCCACAGGGATCTTCCCTGAGTGCCACATGTTTACTTCAAGGCTTTGACATTGTATTCAAGTGTTGATGACGTACAAATTATAGGGCCTCATTATGACTCTGGCTACCCGAAGACCCCCAGGGCAGCTGTGGCGGCGTCACTGCTGATGGTGAATACCGCAAAAATAGGAGTTTGGCAGTTAGGTGAAGCCAAATTGCAGAGCCTCCAACCGTCCCACCACATTACCGCATTCCTCCGGGTTGGAGGTAAGCACCTCCAGCACTGCGGATGTAGTGATCCCGCTAGTGGTATCACAAGGAGAAGACCACCAGACTTTTTCTGCCAGTCGCACTGCCAGAAAAAGCTGGCGGTCTTGCACTCTGGCAACAGGAATAAGTATTCCTGTCGCCAGGATACACTCACACACACATCCACATACTCTCACACATGCACTCACATACCGCAACACACAAACACACCCTCACTCACCCACGCACTTGCATCATACATCCCCATTCACATTAACATACATATACAAACACCGCACTCACGCACGCATTCACTCTCCCCTCGGCCCATTTCATACATACATTCACACCACCCTCCCACAGTGCATACATACATTCACACACCCCTCCCCACTGCACTGCATACATACATTCACACCGCCTTCCCCCTGCACCATGTGCACGCACTCCCCCCTTCCATCTGCTCAATCACACTCATGCACTCAATCGCTCACACCCGCACACACGCACTCACGCACTCACAACCTCCCCATCCACAAACACTCACTCACCTCCTTCCCCATCCACAAAAACTCACTCACCCCACCCCCTCACCCCAGCACATACATACATTAACACACATACCCCTGCATTGCATACATGCACTCACTCGCTCTCCCCATCCAGTCACACAAACACTCACCCACCCTCCCCGTCCACACACAATCACTCTCACACACAGGCACACACCCACAAACACTCCCTCCCCTACATTCTCGACATACACTCATGCACACACACACACACACACATACACACACCCCCTTCCCTGTCGGACGATCCACTTACCTCGTCCATCGGGGAAGTCGTCCGGGAGGGGACGGGTCCTGGCGCTTCCACCATTGACAGCGCCTTGCTATCTGGACACAGCCACACTGTATTATGGGTTGTAATATGGTGTGTGGTGTCTTTTTGGCTTGGTTTTACTGGTGCCGTTACCGACTCTGTACTGCCGACCATCAGCACGACTGGTCTCAGAATTCCACCTGAGTTTGGATGGACTTCAGAGACCAGTCCTATTAGGGTGGTCTTAAGACTGGCAGCACTGTCGGTATTTCAGCACCCGCAGCTTCGGTGGTCTTTGGAAAAGACTGCCGAAGTCATGATGAGGGTTACAGTTTCCATCTTAAACAGCTACAGAGATACTCAGTCTAGATTCTATTTTTGCCTGGCCACCAAATCCATCTAGATGAATGATAGCTAGTTAAAACTTAACAGTGGATAAAACAAAGGGCCTGATTACAACTTTGGAGGAGGTGTTAATCCGTCCCAAATGTGACGGATATACCACCAGCCGTATTACGAGTTCCATAGGATATAATGGACTCATAATACGGCTGGGGGTATATCCGTCACTTTACCGTCACTTTTGGGACAGATTAAACACCTCCTCCAAAGTTGTAATCAGGCCCAAAGTCTTTCTGTTTGACAATCTTTTACCTGTCCCCAGCCTGGTGGCCAACTGATGTTGATCCCCTCCCCTTTCCAATCACCTCTTCCAGAAACCCTTTAGTCAATTTGTACCTCACTCTTATCATGACCAGCCAAATTACTCAAGTGGTTACATGGAGTTTCCTCACTCTGAGAATTAAATGGAAAACCTTTCCCTGGCTCCTGCTATCTGCTCAGAAGATTGTTGTGCATGGACCTGTACAGCCCTGTCTTGGAACATGCAATTCCCTCTGCTTGGGCATCACCAACTACCTGTTGATCAGACTTCAAGTGATTCAGAATTTGACGGCCAAGCGTATCCATATATTCCAGCCAATGCTTGAAGAAAATCAATATATCAATATTTTAGTGTGGTCAAAATAACTAAATCGCTAAAAGTATGTTTTGAATAACAATTACTTGAGATTTCCCTATGTCCCACAATGCTCTACACCTTTCCCAGTCCAGCTGCAGCTGTGGGAGACCATACACCTTCGTCACAGAGTATGCAGTATATGGACTGCTCTCTCAGCTAAACAGCCTGAAGGGATAGCTCAACAGACCTGCTAACTCAAGAGTCCCTAACTGTTCCTGCTCTAATATAATTGCCATCTTTTCTGAACAGAAACAATGCATTATTTCTTTTGAAAAGTCTCCCATAGAGCATGCACAGTGTCCATATTGCATCATCAATCAAAGAATGCCAGGGGAAACCTCAGGGGTCTTTGGAACCCAAAAACATCAAAATGATTGAATATATAAGGATTTCTTCTGAACAACCAAGTACAAACAGTCCATTCATACTGCACAGGGAGCTACTATAACAAGCAAATATGATTTTTTTGTGGGAGCCGGTTCAAATCATTATTATCAGTTCTGCAGGTTAGGATGGTGGTTTTGTAAGATAATACTGCATGCCCCCACACTGTGCTGAAGAACTCAGAATATTGTGCTTCATATAAAAAACCACTGGTTATGGGATATGTCTGTACAGACATGTATCTCAGTTTTGGAAGCAAATTCCCACTTGCACCAAATTCAGTATTTGGCACGATTCATTCCCTGCACTCTCATGCCCATCACCAGGGAGCCACATGTGGGACTTTCCAAAGCTCTAATAAGCTTCCAGACCTTCCACTGCATGCATATCCTGACTTCCAGTCATTTGGATGCTATTTGTAAATTACCATCATTTCCCAATCCATGCCGGGTTTTATGGAAGCCAGTCTGCTCATGCATGACAGTCCATTACCAAGAATCCCCTGCTCAGTGCTTTGTCTCCACCCCTGCAGGCCAAGGATGGGTGGAGGAATTCCACACACCTGTGGCTGGCAGCTGATAACCTGCTCTGTCCTGATGCATGTGATTATTGTGAATCCTTTTAAGCTTCCTCTCCCTTCAGCCCAGTGTTTGTCATTGTAGCGGTTTTTCCCCTGAGACTGACTCTTGTTTCCTGATGTTTCTGAGCCATAGTTATTCCTTATTCCTGTTCCTGAGCTGTAGCTATCCTCCTTCCTGTTTCTGAGCTGAAGCAAATCCTTGTTCTTGAACTAGCACTTCCTGCAGAGCTACTTGACTCCTGAGCCTCAGCAATTTATTTTTCCTTATACTTTCTATGCCTGCAGTGTTTTCTGGTGTCCTTGTTTCTTTGATTCCTGCACCAGCACTACTTGTGCTCCCTTGAAGCTTCTCCTTCCGTATTTCCCTTTTCCCAGTCCTTGCCTTTCTTTTGATTTGTTTGTTCCAGTTCCCAGTGAGCTGTTTTTCCTGCTGTCTTAATTCTAGCTTCCTTGTACGTTTGTTACTTGCTTTCTGCCAAGGGTGCCCTTTGTTTTCCCTTCTTTCCTGTTAAGCATTCCTCTTTGCTAGCTCCTCATCTATTGTGGTTGTATTTAGTTCTATACCCTTGCTGTTACTGCATGGCATGTTCCTGTTTGATCGTCAGGACCTGTGGGCTCAGCTGACCACCTAGGTGGTGTTTCTTGTCCACTGTGAATAATGTGTTTCAGTTACTTTTATACCATCACCATATACCCCAGAGGAACAAAGGAATATCCTGTCCCCTTGTTCTGCTATCACATCATCATACCTCCCCCATCCAGTGCCAGCTGACTACATAAAGATGGTGCTCCTTAAAGACTGAATTATATATGGTTAGGTTCGGAGCAAACATGGGCTGAACCACATATTTTGATAGGCACCCTTTCATATCCTTTCTGGTAAGTTTAGGCATCCCCTCCCCTCAACAGCCTTTTTTTTTTTACCACTGGCATCAAAACAGGATTCTGTAGGTGCTAATGTGTGGCAAGCATGTTTGTGTGTATTTGTTGTGTTGTATTTTGTTGTGGTGGTGATGTATTTTGTTTTGTAGGATGCAATGGGATTGTGTTGTATTGCACTGAGTGTGTTGTGTTACATTCTGTTTTGACTGTGTTGTTGTGATATGTCATAATGTTTTAATACTGTTGCATGTTACTTGTGTATTTTACAGTGTCGTGTTCTGTTATTTACTTGAGATATTTCATACAACCCTGCTGTATTTCCTGTCAATAGCAGCCAATGGATTTAGAGTTTGCATGAGAAGCAGCTATTCATCACTCTCTATGGTGCCAGAATAGTGCTGCTCTAGCTCTTCATCTATTAGAGTGTGTAGTTAGCATGAATCAGTGACACAGACTGTGGGGGTCATTACAACTTTGGCGTGCGGCTACCGCCGGCCGCCAATGCAGCCGCACTCCCGCAGTGCCCATTTGGACATCCCCGCTGGGCCGGCCCAGCGGGGATGTGGGCCGCAACATGGAAGCCGGCTCCAAATGGAGCCGGCGGTGTTGCGGCCGTGTGACGGGTGCAGTTGCATCCGTCGTGCTTTTCACTGTCTGCTATGCAGACAGTGAAAAGCTGCACGGGCCCTGTCAGGGGGCCCCACGACTCCCCGTACCGCCAGCCTTTTCCTGGCAGTTCATACCGCCAGAAAAAAGCTGGCGGTCGGGGACTCGTAATCCCCTGGGCAGAGCTGCAAGCAGTGCTGCCCAGGCGGATTATCACCGCCGGGGCAAAAGTGGCGGAATACAGCTGGCCCCGGCGGTGCGACCGCGGCAGAAGCGTAATTGGCCAGGAAGCACCGCCAGCCTGTTGGCAGTGCTTCCGTTATTTTAGCCCTGGCGGTCTCGGACCGCCGGGTCAAAAGGACCCCCTATGTTTTAACTTATTCCCACCTCACCCCACAATACTCACTTTATGTGATATGGCCCTGGGTGCTAGTTTCAACATAAAATAAAACGGAGTCAGAAAAACGTCCTTTATTGATTCTGGTCCCTGGCAAGTAAAAGTGACCACCAGAATTTTCTTAACCATAACCTTGACTGACTGCTTACATTACCCCTCAAGCAGCAATTGTCTGGAAAATGAACTTATTTGCACTCCAAGCATTGCTACAGTAACCTCTAAAAACCTGAGAATGAAAATAGGATGAACAGTTACAATTGGACTTTAACTTTCCTTAAGGTTAAAGTATGGTTTATTTTAATAACTTCCTATTTCAGATGGCCTTGCAGAAAACAGGACATAACTCTCAGCTGGGGAAATACTGTTAATGCATGATGGTGGGTCAGCTTCTCTACCTGACTATGGGCCAGATTTACAAGGCACTATCGTCACTTTTTGTGACACTCTGGTGAAGCTAACCACTGCTCCATATTTGGGAGGAGGTGCAATGCCACTTTTTGTGGCTTTATGCCTCATTATAAATATGGACCCCTCAACACAGGTTACTGCATCACAAGTGCATACAAAGAGTGTTGTAGTGGGTGTTCCATCGCGACATCCACTGCTTTTGACGCTGCCCAAATTTACGAGAAATCATTAATCTGTGGCAGTGCCAATAACTAATGCCACCACGGCGGTGGCGTTAGCAGGGCTGTTAGAAATGGGGTTTTTGTTTGGCATTCAGGTTACCCTCTGTCCAAGCAAGAACCCTCACTCTAGTCAGGGTAAGTCACACACAATCCAAAATTAGCCTGTGCCCACCCTCTGATAGCTTGGCACGAGCAGTCAGGCTTAACTTAGAAGGCAATGTGTAAAGTATTTGTGCAATAAATCATACAATACCATAATATAGCACCACAAAAATACACCACACAGTGTTTAGAAAAATATATAATATTTATCTGGGTATTTGCAGGTCAAAACGATCAAAGATGCAACATTAATTTGTAAAGATATCACTAAAAAGTGATATAAGGTATCTTAAGTCTTTAAAAAGCAAACAAAGGCGGTCATTCTGACCGTGGCGGTCACCGCCCGCCAAGTGGTTCCCGCCGAAAGACCGCACCGTGGTCAAAAGACCGCGGCGGCCATTCCGGCTTTCCCGCTGGACCGGCGGGCGACCGCCGGAAGACCGCCGGCCGGCCCAGCGGGACAGCCCCTTCAACAATGAAGCCGGCTCGGAATGGAGCCGGCGGAGTTGAAGGGGTGCGACGGGTGCAGTGGCACCCGTCGCGATTTTCACTGTCTGCTTTGCAGACAGTGAAAATCTTTGTGGGGCCCTGTTAGGGGGCCCCTGCACTGCCCATGCCAGTGGCATGGGCAGTGCAGGGGCCCCCAGGGGCCCCACGGCACCCGTTCCCGCCATCCTGGTTCCGGCGGTGGACACCGCCAGAAACAGGCTGGCGGTAAGGGGGTCGGAATCCCCATGGCGGTGCTGCAAGCAGCGCCGCCATGGCGGGTTCCCTGGGCCAGCGGGAAACCGGTGGGAAACCGCCGGCTCCCCTTTTCCGACCGCGGCGGTAGAATCGCCCAGGAAGCACCGCCAGCCTGTTGGCGGTACTTCCGCCGCACTCCGCCATGGCGGTCATGGACCGCCAAGGTCAGAATGACCCCCAAAGTCTCTTTCAAGCACAAAGTACCTGGTTTGGAGTGGAAAATCTCTGCAAAGGGCCGCAGAAGAAGAGATACGTGGAAAAATGGTGTGTGCGTCGATTTCTCCCCAGCACACACGGACTTGCGTTGTTATTTTTCACACTGGGAAGTAGTGCGTCATTTTCCGGCGCGCGGACAGTCTCCTTCTGTGGGTCACGGGATTACCAGATGTCCCGGGGTCTGTGCGTGGATTCTTCGGCTTGTTTTCCAGCTGCGCGTCGTTCCGCGAGGCTGTGCGTTGAAGTTTCGTTCTCACGGCAGGCATCGCGTCGATTTCCCCTCTGGAAGTCGGGCGGCGTTGTCCTTTCGAGGCCGTGCGTCGAAGTTCCGGTCGCCCCGAAGGCGTTGCGTCGATCAGCGTTGGTGTGCAGCGTTTTTCTCGCCGCGGAGCAAGCTGTGCATTGAAATTTTCGGCGCACGAAGAGTCCAAAAGAAAAAGAGAAGTCTTTTTGGTCCTGAGACTTCAGGGAACAGGAGGCAAGCTCTATCCAAGCCCTTGGAGAGCACTGTTACAGCCAGACAAGAGTTCAGCAAGGCAGCAGGCCAACAGCAAGGCAGCAGTCCTTTGTAGAAAGCAGACAGGTGAGTGAGTCCTTTGAGCAGCCAGGCAGTTCTTCTTGGCAGGATGTAGTTTCTGGTTCAGGTTTCTTCTCCAGCAAGTGTCTGATGAGGTAGGGCAGAGGCCCTGTTTTATACTAAATTGTGCCTTTGAAGTGGGGGTGACTTCAAAGAGTGGCTAAGAAATGCACCAGGTCCCCTTTTAGTTCAATCCTGTCTGCCAGGGTCCCAGTAGGGGGTGTGGCAGTCCTTTGTGTGAGGGCAGGCCCCCCACCCTCCCAGCCCAAGAAGACCCATTCAAAATGCAGATGTATGCAAATGAGGCTGAGTACCCTGTGTTTGGGGTGTGTCTGAGTGAATGCACAAGGAGCTGTCAACTAAACCTAGCCAGACGTGGATTGTAAGGCACAGAAAGATTTAAGTGCAAAGAAATGCTCACTTTCTAAAAGTGGCATTTCTAGAATAGTAATATTAAATCCGACTTCACCAGTCAGCAGAATTTTGTATTACCATTCTGGCCATACTAAATATGACCTTCCTGCTCCTTTCAGATCAGCAGCTGCCACTTCAACAATGTATGAGGGCAGCCCCAATGTTAGCCTATGAAGGGAGCAGGCCTCACAGTAGTGTAAAAACGAATTTAGGAGTTTTACGCTACCAGGACATATAAACTACACAGGTACATGTCCTGCCTTTTACCCACACAGCACCCTGCTCTAGGGGTTACCTAGGGCACACATTAGGGGTGACTTATATGTAGAAAAAGGGGAGTGCTAGGCTTGGCAAGTACTTTTAAATGCCAAGTCGAAGTGGCAGTAAAACTGCACACACAGGCCTTGCAATGGCAGGCCTGAGACAAGGTTAAGGGGCTACTGAAGTGGGTGGCACAACCAGTGCTGCAGGCCGACTAGTAGTATTTAATCTACAGGCCCTAGGCACATATAGTGCACTCTACTAGGGACTTACAGGTAAATTAAATAGCCAATCATGGATAAACCAATCAATAGTACAATTTACACAGAGAGCATATGCACTTTAGCACTGGTTAGCAGTGGTAAAGTGCCCAGAGGTCAAAAGCCAACAACAACAGGTCAGAAAAAAATAGGAGGAAGGAGGCACAAAGTTTGGAAATGACCCCGTCAAAAAGCCAGGTCCAACAAGGGCAAAACGAGGAGGAATGCTTTTAATCCTCCTCATTTTTTGCTTTTTCTATGTGTACTGCATTCTGCAACACACAGAGGAAGCAAAATGCCATGAATGATTGTTTATGTGCAGGAAGGTGTTCCAATCATTCAAAAATGGCGCTGTAGTACTTCTAGTGTCAAATCGCCATTGTAGATTGTTTATGTGCAGGAAGGGATACCTTTCTGCACATAAACAATCACTCCTTTCAGCGCAGACACTATGGTGCAAGGATGCCTGTGTTGGAGCAGGCAGCTTAATTTAGTGCTGGTGCAGGGGGAAACTCAGGGCTGCTCTGTATTCTTGTAAATACGGTGCAGCCCTACGTTTCAAAACTGGTGCAGAGTGGCACTGCTGATTTTGGCACAGCACCATGCTGCACCAGTTTCTTGTAAATCTGGCCCTATGTGTTTCCCATGTTCAGTAGGAAATCGTGTGGGAAAACTGTCTTTGTGACCAATTTTTACCACATTGTATTCCCCTTAGTGCACTGTTGCTACCTGTACAAGTACAGGTAATAACTGGAGTAAATTGTACATGCAAAACACTACGGACCAGAGGCGGCTGGTGAAACATGACGGGGTGGGACACCTCTTATAAGCTTTTACCATGTGAACTTTATATCACTGTAGTGAGAGGCATTTATTAAAATTGTTAATAAATGCCTTTCACTATACTGTTAATAATAACTGATGTACTAAAGTGCAGCGCTCCTGCATGTTAAAAGCTTACAAGAGGCTAGAGCACTTTCGTTCATGAGGCGTGTATTGTGAACTCACATATTTAAACGTGCTCTCTTGTTTGCTTTTAACATGCAAGAGCATTTTACTTTAGTACTCAGGCTATGCCACTATATTCAGAGGCATTTATTATAACTGTAAATAAATGCCTTTCAATATAATGATATTAACTGATTTACTAAAGTGAAACTCTCCTGCACGTTAACAGCATACAAGAGAGTAGAACACTTTTAAATATGTCAC
The DNA here is from genome assembly GCF_031143425.1 of Pleurodeles waltl. NCBI lineage: Eukaryota > Metazoa > Chordata > Amphibia > Caudata > Salamandridae > Pleurodeles > Pleurodeles waltl. Next base: position 685,782,839 of record NC_090439.1, read on the forward strand.
TTCAAGATGCACACGTACTGAGCTCACATATTTAAAAGTGCTCTCTTGGATGCTTTTAACAGATATGTGTGCTTCACTTTAGTACATCAGTTGATATCACTGTATCCAGAGGCATTTATTATCAGTTTTAAAAAATGCCTCTCAATACAGTGATATAAACTAGTGTACTAAAGTAAAACGCCCCGCTTGATAAAAGCACACAAAAAGAATACTTTTAAATACATGAGTTCCGGATGTGTACTCTGCTGTGCCAGCCTGCGGTTTGTTTTTATTGTTTCTAAAACAGTAAAAACGAACAACAGACTAGCAGGCATGATAGAAGGCCTCCATACCACCATCCCACTTACCTGGCAAATCCTGCTCTGGAACAAGCACTGTGATCTCGAGACACATGCCTGCAGTCTTTCACAGGCTGCAAGCAACACCCTTTCCCAGGTGACGAGTTAGGGAAAGGGTGTTGCTTTCAGCCTGCAAACATGATCGACAGGCAGTCCGGGGAATACAGGGTTTAATCCACTGCTGGCGGCATGAATGGGAGGTCTCTTCAGACCCCCGAAAATTGTGGGCCTGGGCTGGCACTAGGTCAGCCCTTAGCCTACATGGGCTTTTTTTGGGGTTTTTTTTTTAAAGGAAAATGCTGAGGGGCACATGCTCACTATAGCATGTGTCCCATTTGAAGGTGCCTGGCTGCCTGACTCTCATGCACTCCGAAGGCTTAAAGCCGTTACTTACTTTAAAAAATAACTTATTGAATGATAATTGCTCTTTCCAATTACCATCCACATAACTTGAAAAAAACGAGGTGGGTGGTGCCCTGGCACCCTCTAGTAGCAACTGCTGCTGCTAAGGGCAAAGCCCAATTTGTGGTAAACACATGATTTAAAATGGGCAGGAGGTTTGGATCGTAGAGATTTGTTTAGAGCACAGATGGGACAAGATATAACATATTCTTTGAAATCAAAATTAGTTGAAAGCCACCAAAAAGAACATAAACCATGATCCAATGTGGTTTGAGTCTTTTACAAACTGAAATAGCCGTAATATGAAACATACACATCACATCAAGCTGCAGTTAGTTTGTGCTGTAAATATAGCATGTTGAATGAAATATAAATCATTACAAAGTGTAAGGGGAGTATTAAAATGAATATGTTCAAGTTCCTTTGGATCAATTGTTCTTGAAATCCTTTTATTTTTTCTATGAAAGACAAAACAATTCCAGCCATACAACATAAAGGTATAATTGGTTGATAAATGAGTAGTGGCGAGACAGAGCATCTGCCAATAGCTTCTTTGTTCAAGGAAAATAGGTTATACTGTGAAAAGAAAACTGGTGATCCCACTTGCTGAGCCTTCCACTGCAAGTTCCACAGGCATTCCAATGCTCATTCAAGATTTCAAAAGGTTAATGGTAACCATTAACAAATGTCTGCACTCAACATAACATTTTCCATGGCTAGAAGCAAACTATCCATTAATGAATATCTCTATCCACATTCATCAAGAAATGAGATTAATACAAAACAATGTGTTTGTCCATCATCTTATTGCAATTGTAACAGAACAGCTCCCGCTGCCCATTCAGAAGCAGAAGTCTCCAATATACTATTCGTTTTGTGTCAATATAGAATAAGATAAGAACTTGAGTGAAACTTCCTTTTGCATTTTTAGTGTTTAGGACAGTAGAAATATAACCAATGAGATGTAACTTTTTAAAATAAATTAGTGAAAAAAATGTGCAAATCGAAGAACACTTTGGGTTACATGGGTAGGCTAGGACCTTTCAAAGACGGGTAACATCTTCTCTGGATCCATGGTCAAAACGCATGCATTCAACCTTAATAAACCTCAGATAGTTAGGCCCGTATTTATACTTTTTTAGCGCCGCATTTGCGCCGCTTTTTGACGCAAAAACGGCGCAAACTTACAAAATACAATTGTATTTTGTAAGTTTGCGCCAATTGTGCGTCAAAAAATGACGCAAATGCGGCGCTAAAAAAGTTTAAATATGGGCCTTAGTCTTTTCCTTCTCAAATTCACATTTCTCAAGTACTTTTGATGTCCAGTAGGGATTATTGAAAAAAGAAAAATGTTGTACCAAATATATCAGCACACAATTATTCAAGATATCAGTAAAAATTGAATCGATGAAGCACTGAAAAAGGAAAGTGCTGAACATTCTGAATGGCATTACTTGATACTCAGAATATCCAACCAGTGTCTAAAAAGCCACTTTCCATTCATTAACTCTCTTTTAATGCTGAGAAAGTGGTAAGAACATAGACGTCAAGGATGGTAAAAATGTGTCCCTTGCACAGATTCTAGAATATAATTTATAAGAAGAAACAGATACCAATCTATGGTCGAAATTTGATTTACCCTTCTAAAGTTTGTACACATTTTGGGTTCCTAATATTTCTTCAGTACAAAGAATAGGGGTTCAGTGGCTGGTAATTAAGAACATTCAGTGAACCACTTACGTAACTATCTTTTTAGGTTAGCCCTTCTCTTTCTCTGGCAATGAATAAATATGCTGAAGAGTACAATAGTGTCTGGTTCAGGTAATAAGATGGAATCAAAAATCTAGTGTGGGGGCTCATTTCTCAGATTTACAAAAATGCAGTGGCACTAAAGAGAGATTATCCCTATCAGATGTGAGGTTCTGTGGATTTTTTCAGTTCTTCTATAAAAGACTACTAACTTCCTGAAGCATATCAATGATCATAACAAAACTGCAATGGTGGTGACTTTTTTTTCTGGTAGCCAAAGGACTGTGCCTCTTAAGCCAATGAATTCCAGAACTCACAGCATAGATCAGAGAGGCTAACTCGAAAGTAAGTCAAAATATTTATCTCCGGTGACCAATAAAGACCTTTTGTGGAAATAAAATCTTGTTAATCGATCCTGAAGGTAATGGCACACCATCAACTGTCTGTACTTCTTCAAATACTTTTTTTAACTATCTTAGTAAGGCTATCCTTAATCACCTAATCATAATCAATACAAAATCCCACTCTCAAACAGCACAGTAACATCAATTGTCATTCTAGCATTAGTTTTCAGCATAATTTGATTAAAAAATGATTATCTGAGCTATGCATATACTTTCCAATATAGGGAAGCCAAAGCACTTCAGGTTCAACTTAAGGAGAATTGCTGTTTTATAATTTTTGAAAAGTTTAAAAACCCAAAACAAGAATTGTTTTTCTCATTATGTCTCTCTTAAAGCCTATATTTAAATAACAAAACACTGCAAATAAGTTCAAAGAGTTAAGCAGGATGATGAGTTCACATCCATTCATTGTTGATCTCTTTTTTAATCCACATTCAAATAATATCATTGTGGGTCTTCTCAACTGAAGTAGTCTCAGCAGTCAATAGGAAAAAGTCACATACTTCAGTGCATCCATAATTCCTCGCTGGATATCAGATATAGACTCCTGAGTGGAATGCTCACTATCAGAACGTTCAAACATCTTCTTGAAGACAAGTATAAACGTAGCATAAGTCTTCAGATGTGGATCAAAAATAGTAACTACATTTGTAGCTAAAGCATGTCCAGCAAGAACTGTTAATTATATATCCTACTGTGGTTCAATGAATAAAAAACTGTGCAGGGCAAAAAATGAATCTTAGTATGGAAGCCAAAAATTCTGCAATTTTCATGAGAACCACAGAAAAATATTGGACCACATGGATAGCTGAAGACATTAGTAATAAAGGGCCTGATTCCGACTTTGGCGGGCGGCGGAGGCCGCCCGCCAAAGTCCCGCCGACAAATGACCGCACCGCGGTGGCCATTCTTACATTTCCACTGGGCCGGCGGGCGCTCTCCAAAAGAGCGCCCGCCGGCCTAGCGGAAATGCACCTGCAACGAGGATGCCGGCCCCGAATGGAGCCGGCGGAGTTGCAGGGGTGCGACGGGTGCAGTGGCACCCGTCGCGTATTTCAGTGTCTGCATTGCAGACACTGAAATACTTTGTGGGGCCCTCTTACGGGGGCCCCTGCAGTGCCCATGCCATTGGCATGGGCACTGCAGGGGCCCCCAGGGGCCCCGCGGCACCCCTATGGAGGATTCTGTAGGGCAGTGGTAAACCGGCGGGAGACTGCCGGTTTACCCTTTCTGGCTGCGGCTGAACCGCCGCGGTCAGAATGCCCTTGGGAGCACCGCCAGCCTGTTGGCGGTGCTCCCGTGGTCGGTGACCCTGGCGGTCACCGGCCGCCAGGGTCAGAATGACCCCCAAAATCTGTTTTATAATTCTATTCTCAATGAGAAGAGCTGAAGAGCTGAGCAGAAGTTCTGCCCCTGTCTGTGACTGTGCTTTGTTGGGCTATCCTGCAGTTGCTGCCTCTGCCTCTGAAAAGGGACAAAGACTGGACTTTGTGGGATACTCCTGCTTGAGAAGAATCTCCAGGGCTTGGACTGAGCTTGCCCCCTGTTCTGAAGTCTCAGGGCCATCAAAGACATCTTCTGCCAGCACCTGGACTCTCTGCTGAGACTCCTTCCCTGCCAGGTGGTGCCTAATCCAGTCCCTGGGCCACTGAAAGGAAAAGCTGGTGAAAGAACCAAGAAAATCCAAGAAAGCAGACTTTGGACGACTCTGGCCTGACACCGCTGCCGAATCCTGTGACGCCACCTGCAACTGAAGGCGTGATCCTCGCTGGAGTGCAGTGACCCTGCAGGACCAACACTGCTGCAGCCTGACCGAAGTCTGTGACTCCATGGAAGTCGCCGCACCACATCGTGACAGCCGGATATCAACTCTGCCCGAAGTGCGCAGATCCAATGCTTCGCACTGACACCACCTCACGTCCATCACTCCACAGCAAGGACCCGACGCCTCTTCGTGACGCCTCTGCTCCTTCACTCTGCAGCACCGGAACTGACAGTTGGATAAATATTGGCTATTTTTCTAACCCGGTGTTGAGCCATTTTGTAGTTTTCTCACTGTATTACTGTATGTGTTGGTACAAATAGTTTACACGTTATCTCTGAAGTAAGCCTAGCTGTTCGTGCCAAGCTACCAAAGGAGTGAGCGGGGGTTAACTGAGTGTGATTCTCCTTTAACCTGACTTAGTGGGGGTCTTTGCTGGGACAGGGGGTAAACTGACTGATAACCATAGACCCCATTTCTAACACTGGCTCTTTCATCAGGATCATCCCCAAACTTTTTGTCTTCCTCCTCCTATTTTTACTGCACTTGTTTTTGTTGGCCTTATGACTCTGTGCACTTTACCACTGCTAACCTGTGCTAAAGTGCTTGCGCTCTCTGCTAAAAACATGGTCACATTGGCTTATACCAATTTGACATATTTAATTTATGTTTAAATCCATAATAAAGTGTACTACATGTGCTCTGGGTCTGTACATTAAGTTACATTCTGCTACTGGGCCTGCAGCACTGATTGTGCCACCCACTTACCTTAAACATGTCTCTGGCCTGCCATTTCAGAGCCTTTCTGTGCAGTTTTGAACTGCCATATCGACCTGGCAAAATAAACCTTTTGCCAGATTCATACCTTCCTTTTTAGTACATATTAGTCACCCCTAAGGTAGGGTCTGGACAGCCCCAAGAGCAGGGTACAGTGTATTTAAAAGGTCAGACATGTACTTTTAAGTTTTTCAAGTCCTGACAGTGAAAAGTTCTTTAATTTATTTTTCACTACAAGAATTATCTCTCCCATGGTATAACATTGGAGTTGCCGGTTTATGTTTGGTGTCTCTGAAATCCTAATTTAACACCCTAATTTATAATGAAGTGGGATTTTAAATTACTATTCTGAAAATGCCACTTTTAGAAAGGTATTTTTGCCTTTTCCATTTGGTGTCTGTAGCCTGTCTCTGGTCACATGACTGGGAATAGTTAGTAGTTTGGCTTTGTGTATTTCTTCTAGACAGCCACACACAATGAGAGCTTAGTTGTGACTGGATGGGGCATCACTAGCAGGATGGGAGGGAGGAGCTGGGCCCAGCCTCACTGACACCTGAATAGGCTGCATCCTATTTCCACAAAAAAGGCCTAACCACCCTGCATTGTCACTTCAGCCAGCTTGGAGGCAGGGGAGGCAAGGAATTCTATGAACTTCAAAGCCACTGTTTAGAAGCTTCTCCTACCTACCAGTGTATAAAAGAAGGACCTCAGACACCACCATTTCAGTACAATTCCAGGCTACAAGGACTGCTACTCTGCAGGATTGCTGCTCTATAAGAAACTGCTGCCCTTCTGTGCTGACCTGCTGCCCTCCTGGCTCCCCAACAGCTCCTGGACCCATTGTCAGTGTGTTCCTGCCCCTAAGTGGGGCCTCTCAGGCCTTGAACCCTTTGCTATGGTTCTTGGGCTTTTGAAATCAAGCTGTTGGCCTCTTCATGACCCTTAATGGACCTGTTTGCACCAGAACAGCGTCGCTCATACCGCAAATCATTGCATGCTGCCATATACCTATCGCTTCACACAGCAGCATCGTCAGCCAGCAGTGGACCACCAACGCGGAACTCCAGCCCCCCTGTCAGCAACGCCCAGCTTGCTCTTCATCTCATGCCAACTGCCACGCACGACACTCCTCTTCTTCCTCACAACAATCTCCAATACAAACAGGATTCTTGGCTCAAAACCTGTTATGGTAAAACTTCAGGGGGACTAATGTTGGACTGTTTACAATTCATGATTCATCATGGTAGGCTTGAACTTTTGAATGTAATCTGGTCCTGCGCTACCAGATAGCTGCTTTCTGTTTCTGACCACTATTTTACAGTTTTTCTTTTAACAATTCATATTTCTGGTTCTACCGATTGCATTTTTGTTTTGGTTTTGCTGTAATCATTAAATTAAGTCGGGTCTGGTGGCTTAGTGGACTAATGCGTCCACTATAGGGGCCTGTGTTTGACCTCATCGTCACAGGTTCAAATCCCAGCCGGTTCACTCAGCCTTTAATCCAAAATTCTGAGGTCGATAAAATGAGTACCGTTGGGTAACAATAAACATCTGTTATTCAGCGCCAAGATGCCTGCGGGTGAACGTGCGCTTTACAAATACACATGTTATGTTTTCTTCTAACATAGTGTGGGATCGTAGTGTGGGATCTTTATGTATGTTTTGTTTTCAGTGTTTTATTGTTTGAAGTGTTGCGCAAATACTTTACACATTGCCTCTACGTTAAGCCACTTTCCCCCAAGCTATCAGAAGGTTGAGCACAACTTTGGGGTTTGCTTGTGCCTTACCCTGACTAGGGGATTGTGGTTGGTGCTTGACCGGGGCTCACTCCTCAGTCAACCAGTAACCAAACTTCTAACAAAGAGTTACTCTTGTGGAAGATGGCCTGATGTAAAAATATTTCAAACTTAGCAAGGTGCTGCTGAATGCTGAGTAAGGAACGTGCATACTTGTATAACTTTGGTGGGATCACCTAATCTGTTCTCAACAATAGAAATTTAAGGCAAAGTTAATAAAGTTACTGGTGAAATAAATCATTAAAACAGACATGATGCTTATTTAACCTCAATGATAGTGTTGCAGAAAACTCTGTCTGGTGGCTTGGTTGAGTCTATAAAGTTACTAAAATGTATTGTCTGCGTATCACTGGGATTACTGGCAAGGCAATACTTCATGCACCAGTAATGGAGCTTAGCCCCCCGACAGAAGGCAAGACTGAAATACATACTTTACTACACTTATTGTTCTTGGTATTGATCACATGATTTAATTATCAAAAAGTTAACACGCAAGTGCCACACTGAGCTTCATAAGAATTAGTAAATGCCCTTTATGAGTAACAAAAAAATACACAGTTTTGGCTGAAAACACTAGTTTGATTATTATGAGTATGACAAATATACATGTGCATTAGCCCACAGATGATGGCATAATTAGAGAAAGCAGCAACTTTCTGTCTCTATATGCAAATCTTGTACACTGAGCGAGTATGACCAAGACAACATGTGTCTAAGAGGTTTCAGTCACACAAAAACAGACCAAAGGGTTTTTGACTTTACACAACTGGAAGATGAAACATAGGTTTGATCCTCTGACTCAGCCCACTTGCACTTTCTTAGACTGTGCCTGTCCTAGTTTCATCAAGAATGGTAGCAAGACAAGCTCTTATTGTCTTTAGAGCACAGTCCTTCTGGCAACAACTCAGGGCTTTGATGAACTCTTTTGGTGGTGCTTGCAAGAGGCATTTTGGATTTAAATTTGTAATTTCTTTTTTCCTTCACAAATAGAGGGACTGTAGCACCAATCCTTTGAACACTGCTTTTTAGGACCAACAGGCACAAGGTGTCAAGCAGAAGAAACACCAAAGGCCAGAAGAACAAAGATTAGGAATACCGATTTCCTAAGTGTGATTATCTCTAAAACTTATTCCTAATGTAGACATTTTTGTATTCCCAAATAGAGATTCCTATTAGATCACAAATCAACCTACATCAAGAATATTAATAATGTAGGTCTCAAATTGTGACTCATTAAGAATTGCCATGATCACAGGGAAGTCAGCTTGCTGGGGCCATCAGACCACCGTCTCATGATTGTTGTTTAATAAAGCAACCTTTTTTAATGCAGCCAGTTTTCCTTAAAGGAAAATGAGATGTGTTTGAAAAAGAAAATCTAACTTTTAAGTTTTGTTTTTTAAGTGCAGGCACTGGCTCTTAAGACCACTGCTTGGTCTTAAAAATATGTTTTTTAAACATTCTCAAAGGGTAAAGGGACCCAAGGAGATCCATTCCAATTTGTCAGTGAATTACCAACCAATTTAGAATTGGTGGTAAAGAATTAGGCCCTCATTACGACCCTGGAGGTGAGTGATAAAATGGCAGTAAGTACCGCCAAATTATGACCAGGGCGGTGATAACTCCCATAGACAGCCAATGGACCACAACAACCGCCATGGCAGAAACAACAGTCACGACGGCGGTAGCGGTCAACAGCCAGGCTGGAGACAAAGTACCGCCCACCATATTATGATACAGGAAACCGCCACCTTTTCCGGGGCGGTACCAACGCCATCAAACGCCTGGTGGAAACAGAGCTCAGAAGTGAAAGGACTCACCATTGGAGAAACAGGGAAGAATCATGCTACCATGGAACCTGAACTGCAAGTCTTCCCGATGATCTTCTACGTCATGCTCCACCTGGAACACCAACGCCGACAAAGAGGACGACAGTGAGTACAGCCACCTAGCACCCAAAGGAGGGTGGGAGGAGAACGAGAGTGACACACTTCTCACGCACAACACACACCTGACACACACACAACATACACACAACCAGCTGCACACATAAACCAATGGCACACAAAACACTGCCTAATAAAACACAGACCATAATGCTGGATTAACAACAATATATTAGCATAGCAAAATCCACCACACAAACAAAATATATACAAATGTCCATAAAGGGCCAATGCCCAGACCAACATCATGAGGGCACACAAGGCCACAGGTCACAGTCCAAGGCCCAACCTGTTTCCTGACACAGCCGGAGAGAACACTGCAGGGGCATCATTTTGCAAGTGGGAAGGCACCTCAGGGGTGCGGGGGCACTTCAGCTGAATACGGGAACGTCCCAACTGGCCCTGGAGGGGGCAGCATGCCCACTGCTTTGTCCAGGGGAGTGCAAGGCCACAGTCTCTCAAGTGGGTGACCTGCCCACTGGTTCCGGAGGGAGCAACAAGCCTATTGCTTTGTCCTGGGGAGTGCAAGGCCACAGTTTTTCAAGTGGGTGACTTGCCCACTGGTTCTGGAGGGGGCAGCCTGCACAGCAGCCCCTGGAGGGTGGCCTACATGGGGTCCGCTGGCGGTGATGGCTGCACTACGGTTGTGGTTGGAGGAGCCTCCTGGGCAGCCCCTGCACTCCCTGATGGCTGCATTGTGGTGGTTGTTGGAGGAGCCTCCTGGGCAGCCCCTGCTCTGTCCGATAGCTGCATTGTGGTGGTGGTGGTTGGAGGAGCCTCCTAGGCAGCCCCTGCACTGTCCGATAGCTGCATTGCAGTGGGGGTTGGAGGAGCCTCCTGGTCAGACCCTGCACTCACTGATGGCTGCACTTCCACAGCTGGCAGTGGGGGCCCCGTGACAGCTGGTGGTGGTGGTGTTAGCCTGACAGCCTCTGCTGGTGTAGAGTGCCTCGTCTCCTCCTGTCCATGGGTCGTGGATCCCTTACCCTTCCTGGCAGGGGTGGATGGGCTCTTCCCCTCGCTGCCTGGTGGTGCAGGCTACACCCCTTCTTTACAGCTGGTGCAAGCCCCTTCCCCCTTCTTCACAGCTGGTGCAGGCCCCTTCACGTGCTTCCCTGGTGGTGCAGGACTCTTCACACTCTTCCCTGGTAATGTAGGCCCCTACCCCTTCTTCCCTCGGGGTGCTGGCTCCTTCCCCTTCTGTGTTGTAGGTCTGGTATCCTTACCACCACGAGTAGCTGGTGCTACCACTGTCCCCGTGGACTATTTGGCTGAGATGCTGGGCTGAGTCCTTGGTACCCTGCCCATACGTGCAGGACAGGGGTGAAGGGGTAGGGAAGAGGTCAATTTGGGAAAGGAAAAGCTTTTTATCGGCATTGGGGCGGGAGGAGGGAGAGGTAATGAGAGTGCAGGATGAGGGAGTGGTTGTTGGAGATGTATGTCTGCTGGATTTGGGTGCAGGTGCATGGGCTGTATGCTGATGTGAGGTGGATGGCTGTTGGGTGTGTGAGTGCTTGCGTTTGTGTCCCTTAGGAGGGGGGGCAGACACAGTGGGAGAGGACACCAGGGACGCGTGTATGGTTGTTGTGGAGGTGTCTGCCAGTGAGGTGTGTGTTCTGCTTGGTGTGGTGATGCTGATAGTGGATGTAGATGTAGTGTATGCAGGTGTGAGTGTGGGTGTGACTGGGAGGGAGGTGGACGAGGAGGAGGAGGGGGAGACAGTGGAGGCAGTGGATGTTGTCGTGTCTGCAACTGTATGGTGTTTGTGTGAGTGCTCGTGGGATGAAGTGTGGTGCTTGTGTTTGCTTGTGTCACTCTTGTGTGTTGCCTTGTGTGCATGCTTGTCTGTATGTGTGCCTGGGATGGGTTGGGGTTGAGGGGAGTGAGACTGGGAAGTGGTAGTTGGAGGTGTGACGGTAGAAACAGGGACAATGGCTGCCATCAGAGAGGAGGCTAGAGCCTGAATCGATCTCTGGTGGGCCGCCAATCCACAGTGAATGCCGTCCAGGAATACATTGCATTGCTGTATCTGGGATGCCAGTCCCTGGATGGCATTCACAATGGTTGACTGCCCTACAGAGATGGATCTCAGGAGGTCAATAGCCTCCTCACTCAGGGCAGCAGGGCTCACTGGGGCAGGGCCTGAGGTGCCTCTGGCGAAGGAGATGCCCATCCTCCTGGGTAAGTAGGCATGGGCAACTCACTGAGGGGTTACTGGGAAGGCGGTGCTGGTACAGGGATGGTAGCTGTACCTGCAGCTGGGGTCATCACAGAGGTGTTCGCCACCACCAGGGAGCTTCCATTGGAGGATGTATCAGAATCTGTGTTGTCCCCTCCAGTCTGTGCTGTGGTGCTCCCCTCGCCCTCCATCCCACTGATTCCCTCGGCATTGGTGGACTCTGCCTCCAGGGTCATGTGGGATGCAGATCCCTCTGTCGCCCGTGCCCCTGCCCCTCTGCCAGATGATGCTAATGCACACAAGGACAGGATGACAAAATAAGAAACGGGGTGAAGTGACAAAGGATACACTGGTCAATAACTGCACCAACACCACTGTTGGCGTACACAGCACCCTCACACACAGCGAACAGGCCCACACAATATGCATTGCACTACTAGTGATATGGCTAGTCACCAAGGCATGATGAGGAGCACACACCGACAATTGCAGCACACCTGGGAGCCATGATGCCCCATCTGGAAGTGACTACTAACAAGCTAGGTTACCTGTATTTACCATGCAATTGTTACCCTCCAGAGGACCCACGCTGCAATGTCTGGCCTGGCCTTAAGGGCACCCATAACATACAACCACCACCCGGATAACACCCCACCAGCCAACATTTGTAATGATACCCACTGTACTTACCCTCTTGTGTTGTGGCTGCTGTGATTCCCTCAAGCGCCCATCCAGCTCAGGGTACGCCACCGCCAGTATGCAGACCATCAGGGGGGTGAGGGTCCGACAGGCACCTCTTCCTCATTGGGAGGCCATCCCCAGCTGTGCCTCCGCGGTCTTCCGTGCCCAGTGTCTCAGGTCCTCCCACCATTTCCGACAGTGGGTGCTCTGCCTGCCATAGACCCCCAGGGTCCGCACCCCCATGGCGATGGCACGCCATATTCCCTTCTTTTGATGGGTGCTGACCTGCAGATGCAAAAAAGACAGGAGAACACCATTAAACTAACAGTCCAGGCTGTCACACACATGGCCCACTATACCCGTTTCCATCACGATTGGCACACACATTGCCCAGCGCATGACATGTACACCACCAACAGATAATCCCTCCTTACACAATGCCTTCACACACATCTCCATGCATCCATGCTACATGCATTGTGCCCACAGTGTACTCACCTGTTGGTCTGGAGGCCCATGCAGCAGTCCGTACTGGGGTAGGACCCCATCCACCAGTTGATCCAACTCCTCCGAAGTGAAGGCTGGGGCCCTTTCCCCAGTCCCACGGGTCATGGTAGGTTCCAGACACAGGTCACAGGAGCACATGCAGTGTAGGTCTTCTCCTGTTGAAGGTCAGGAAACGAGTGAGGAATGATTTAGAAAATGGCGGTCACGTCCGGGGCGGTGTACACCGTCACCGCCGGTATACTTCCCCATTGGCCACTGTACTCCATAGGGCCCAATATGATCCAATGAGGAATTGGATGGCGGTTCACGACCGCCTACCGCCACGACGCTCAACGTCGGCGGAATTACCTCACGTCTGCCTGTCCCTCCACACAGGACAGGCGGTCGCCATTTCAGGGCGGGTGAACAGGCCTATCGATAATTGCTGCGTCACAAGATAAATAGGCACATACTTTGGAATTTACACTGTCCCAATACCTAATTGCATGATGTGGACTGCTGTTGTAGTTTAGTTGTTCAAATTGTGTCAGCCTACTCACTCTTGGGTCCCTTAGATAACTATTGCTGCGGATGAATAGAAGATGGAGACATACCCCCATGTACAGTCCCCTGGTGGATTTAGCTACACTAGAGGACAGGCACATTATACTCACCTATAGTTAGGACAGGGCCACAATCACAGAGCTGTGTGCCCAGTTGGTGCCTGACCTGATATCAGCTGTCCGTCATCCCACTGGGATCCCCCCTCTTGTGCAAGTTCGATCAGTGCTCCATTTCCTAGCAACCGGTTCTTTCCAAGTGACAGTGGGCTTGGCAGCAGGAATGTCACAGCCAATGTTCTTAATCGTGCTGGCAAGAGTCTCGTCTGCCCTGGTAAAACACATGTGCAGCTACATATCTTTCCCCCAGGTGGGAGATTTGGCCACAGTGAAGGCTGGATTCTATGCAATGGGACATATCCCCAATATTATTGGTGCGATTGACGGGACACATATTGCGTTTGTCCCCCCGCCAGAGTGAATAGGTGTACAGGAATCGTAAATGTTTCCACTCCATGCATGTGCAGATGGTGTGCCTGGTGGACCAGTACATCTCCCACGTCAATGCATGATTCCTTTGTCCTGAGGAATAGCAGCATCCCAAATGTGAATGGCCAACTACAGAGGTACAGAGTGTGGGCCTTGGTCCTCACCCGGTTTATGTTAGTGTATGCCTCTGATGTTAACCTAATAGGATAGTTTGTGGCTAAATGTTGTCCCTTAATGCCTGCAGGTGACTCTGGCTACCCAACCTATTGTGGCTGCTGATCCCTGAGAGGACTGCTAGGACAAGGGCTGAAGAATGTTAGAATGGGACACATGGGCCAGAAGGATCATTGAGATGACCTTTGGCCTCCTGAAGGCCAGGTTCAGGTGCCTCCATCTGACAGGTAGATCCAGGTGCTACTCAGCCGAGAAGGTCTGCCAGATAGTAGTGGCATGCTGCATGTTGCACCACCTGGCCCTCAGATGCCATGTACCTTTTCTGCAGGAGGAGATGACTGGAGATGCCCCTGTGGCAGCAGTGGACCCTGAAGACAGTGAGAATGAGGAGGCAGAGGATGAGGATGTGAACAACAGAACATCAGTTATCCGTCAGTACTTCCAATGACACACAGGTGAGACAGTGCAACTTCACATTTCTATGACTATTGGTGTATTCTGTGTGGCAGTGGCATGCTGGCATTACCCACTTGTTTCCTCTACTTACTGTCACCTATGGATTATCATTTTACAGATGTTGGTGATATGACAACAATGTCCTAATGTGATCACTACAGCCAGCTACAGGTCATTCTTTCAATGTTCTCACTATGTCCAGTTAATTTGCAATGGATGTAGCTGTTTCCACCAATACAAATTTTCAATAAATGAAATACTAGTAGTCGAGCTTTTTCCAAGGGTGTTTATTGTAGTGCTAAGAAATAGAGGGGAAAGTGCAATGGAATGGGGTTATGATGGAGGAAAGCCCAGGGTAATGTCCCAGTCTGTTTGTAGCACAGGTGCAGTGTCCAAGGGGCTATAGGAAAGGGAGCAATGGCAGTTCAAGGTGGACAAGGTGACTGAGTGGGACACAAGGGGGACAATCAGGAGAATCTCATTTCCTGGTGGTGGTCTTGGCTTCTGTCTGGGTCGCAGTGAACGTTTGCGGGGTGTTCACCTTCTGCAGGGGGAGGGGTGCTGGTGGCCTGTGGGTACTGTGGCAGCGGAAGTGGGGGGCTGGTTGATGAACAGGCTAGTGGTAGGGGCCAGCTGGTGTGCTGTTGCCTCCCTCATGATGTTGGCCATGTCTGCCAGCACCCCTGCTATGGAGATCAGGGTGTTGTTAATTGCCTGCAAGTCTTCCCTGATCCCCTGATACTGTTCCTCCTGCAGCCGCCTGTTCTCCTGCACGTTGTCTAGGATCTGGCCCATCGTGTCCTGGGAATGTTGGTAGGCTCCCAGGATCTCAGAGAGTGCCTCCTGAAGTGACGGAGAGTGCCTCCTGGAGAGTCGGTTCCCTGGTCCTGTCTTCCCCCTGGCACACAGCAGTCCTCTCAGTTTCCCTGTTGGCCTGTGCCCCGGTCCCCTGAATGCCCTACTGCCACTGACCCCAGGTCCCTGATTGTCTTGGGGGCGAGGTGTGGCCTGGGGTCCCTGTACAGGTGGGCACACTGCTGATTGACGTGATCTGGGGGCAGAGGTTTGGGTACTCTGGGTGAGTGCTGTGGTGTTGGATCCTGATGGGCGAGGCTCTGTGGTGGTCTCTGAGTCGGCTTGGGTGACCCACTGTCTAATGGTCTCTGATGGCCAGGTAGGTCATCCAGATCCAGAAGTCCAGAGTTACTGTCATCACTCGGGCCTCTTCTGTTGGGGGACTGGATAGTGGTGGCACCTACTCTCCACTGACATTGGCTGGGGTACCTGTTGCGATGTAAGTGATGTATTATGCTTCAAGTGTATGACATAGCTTCCCCTCTATGGTTGGTGTTGCCCTGCCAGCTGTTGCTTGTGTATGGTGATGTATTGTAGGATTGTTAGTTTCCCTATGCTGTGCATGCTTTAGTGATGGGTGTCCATGCAGGGCTGGGAGGGATGTCCATGCATTGGTATGGCATGGAGGGCTAGGCATTGGGGTTAGTGAGATGTGTAGGTGTAGTGTGTGAGATGGAGTGGAGTGAGGGTGTGGATATGAGATGGCATGCAGGTATTGGGGTGGGTGATAGGTAGGAAATATGGAATTACCAGTGTCCAGTCCTCCGGCTACTCCAGCGAGTCCCTCAGGATGCAGTATTGCCAGTACTTGCTCCTCCCATGCTGTGAGCTTTGGGGGAGGAGGTGGAGGTCCACCGCCAGTCCTCTGTATGGTGAGCTTGCTTCTATGGAACATACCTTCCCCCGTAGGTCATTCCACCTCTTCCTGATGTTGTCCCGTGTTCTTGGGTGCTGTCCCATGGCGTTGACTCTGTCCATGATTCTCCGCCATAGCTCTATCTTCCTTGCAATGGATATCTGCTGTACCTGTGCTCCAAAGAGCTGTGGCTCTACCCTGACAATTTCCTCCACCATGACCCTTAACTCCTCAGTGCAACGGGAGTGCCTTTGTGATGCCATGGTGTTGTGTGATGTGTGTTGGTGAGGGTGTGTTGGGTAATGTGGTGGGGTATGTGATGTGGAGTGCGTGAGGGGTGTAAGTGGTGTCTGTGTCTAGTTGTCTCTGTGCTCTTCTTCTCAGTCTCCTGGTGGCCACCGTTTAATGTCCGCCATGGTGATTTGTGGGTTATAATGTGATGGGCGTTATTTTGTTGGCGTAACGGTATTGGGGTTTGGGACTGCCACTTTATCACTGACCTTTGGTCTGGCTCATTTGTGTATGTGGCTGTATTCTGTCGAATTGGTGTGTGTGTGTGTCATAATATGGTGAACGGATATCCGCCACTGTGGCGGTATGTTGGAAGCCATCAGCGTGGCGGTAAGCGGCATTTACTGCCAATGTCATAGTGAGGGCCTTAATGTTTTGTGACCGGAATGCAATCGCAAAATATAATTACACACTACTGTATGTTGGTATTTGGAAGGATTGTCCTAGACCTGACCCTCCCATATACCGAATCACAAATGCAAATTTTGAGGTGGTAAAAAGTTACAGAATCTAATTTTACCTTTTGTACATTAAGACAGCTAGTTGTGGGTGCAAGCAGCCCGATTATACAAATCGGGTCATTTGTGATCTCAGGAAACTTTGAATAGCTGTCCCCAAGTGCTTGTTGCAATACTGAATCTTAACATCACGGTAGACCCCAATGTATTTTGGAAACAATCTATGGCCAAATGTACTATTTACTGCTCATAAAATACTGGTTGTAATCTTTGTGACCAATAAAGAATTTTGTGAACTGGCCTATAAGAAATTGGGTTACTGGTTGAGGGGTGTTGAAATCCTACTCAAGCAAGAACCACAATTCCACAATTCCCATTGCTGTCAATCTAAAACCTCTGTTTCTGGTATACTGTACTGTACTGGTCTCATTCTTTATTGGGTATAGGTAGAAGACCTGACATGATACAAAGTTGATTCTATATGCGCTTCATTGGAATTTAAGTAACCCTTTCCTGGGATCACCAACGTGGTGTTTGACAGGAATTCTAAAGAGGGCTAGGGAACCTGTACCAAAATATTTCAGACGGCTTTAAATCAAACTTGAGATACAAGATAAAATGCAACACAACTATAATCCAACACATTTTATCTCATATGTTGTTTCAAGCTAAAATTAAAAGTCATGTATGAATGTTGTAATAAAACCTATATGTAGTCAACATTAGGACAAGAGTGCATTGTTGGAACATTAATTTAGAACCATATCTAGTTTTAATGACAAACTTACTGTGCTAGACACAACATCCATGTGTTAGTCTTCCAGTAGTCTTAGGCCAGCTCAGTGACAAATTGGGACACTCAGAGGTATTTACATTGGGCTTTGTAATGCTTTTAAGGTTCTAGCCGTGCTGAGTTTTTACTTGCAGGATGTTCCCTCTTATGAAGTGCTAGAAAGCAGCAACTACTACAGGATCTTCAAAGAGCAAACTGCACTCCTAATATACAATTACACTGTTAATGCAGTGAGAAAAAAAATATAATGTAAAAAGGCAGATAATAATTGCTAGACCTGACGTCCTTGGCATGGCCCTCCCCCAGACCTTTTACCTTGCTCCTTCTGTATTTGCTAAATTCATTTTTGTTGGCCTTAGGACAATGCATACTTGCGCTCTCTCCTTTAAACATGGTGATATTGACTTACACCCAGGTGGCACATTTAATTTACCTCATATGTTCCTAGTAAAATAGTCCTACATGTGCTTAGGGCTGGGACATTAAATGCTACTAATGGGCCTCTAGCACTTATAGTGCAACCCACTTAAGTAGCCATTATAAACATATCATAGGCCTGCCATCAAGCCTGTCTGTGCAGATTTAAACTGCCATTTGGACCTGGCAAAGTAAACTTTTTGCCAGGCCTAAATCGTCATTTTTAATACATGTAAGTTCCCTAGAGGGAAGGCCCTACACAGCCCAGATGGCAGGGTGCATAGTATTCAGAAATGTGAAAAACTCAGAAATTCGTTTTTTACTACTGCCAATCCTGCCTCTCCCTTAGGAGAACATTGGTGTACCTTATTACATTTACTAAATTATGACGTTCAATTGGGGGCAGGTAGGAAAGTTTATTTTAGCCTCAGAAGATTTGTCATTTACATTTAAAACCTTGTTTAATGGTGTAATTGATTTTAAATCACAATTCTGAGAATGCCACCTTTACAAAGTTGGCATTTTCTTGTCCTAACCATTTGGTAACTGCAGCCTGTATCCTAGTTCACATGACTAGTTGTAGCTGGCAGTTCATCTTTGTGTATTACTATCAGACAGTAAGACAAAGGGGGAATATGTGTTGTCAGTGTGGGACGTCTCTGTCAGGATGAAGGGGGAGGAGCTGCCACCTACCACACTTGTAAATCACAAGGACTCTGCCTTTGCACACTCACAAAGGGTTTCACATTAGTCTTTCATGCCCTCAGACAAGCAAGGGCCAGGGCAGGAAGGCAAGATATTTCAGATCTCTATGTAGGGGAAGGACGCTGGAAGCTTCTCCCACTTCAAAGTGTCTGCCCTGCTGACCTGCTTGCTGACCAAGGCCTGCTGTTACTGCACCAGGACTCTTCTGCTGCTAGGAGCTGCCCTGCTGAACCTAGCCTGCCTTTCTGGGCCCAGGACTCAAATGAATCTCCAAGGGTCAGTTGGCTGCCCCCGGGTGCAAGTCACAGGGACATAACAGATGCCTCCAATGTCAATGTCAACGCAACTTAATGCTTCTCAGCACAGCATGATACAGCTTACCAGTGACTCTGGGCCAGCATGACACAGTTTGATGCTGAGGCATCTCGGTCTAAGTCCTTGCAAATCCCAGTAGCTTCTTCGCCACCGAAGCAACTCCATGCTAACACCAGCCCAGTGCAATGCATCTCATCCTCAGCGCTGACACACTGCAGGGCAAGTCTTCATAAGCCCCACTAGCTTCCTAGAAAATAATGCAGTACCTTGTATCGCAAGCTCCCGTCGACGGCTCAATGGCTAAACTGCTGCATGACCCATCCCTGTGCCAAACCTCGCATGGCAGCTCTGCCTTAATGCTCATCTACTCATCAGATGCACTATGCATCTCGGCACCAGACATCACATTGCAGCTTCTCGTTGACGACTCCTTGATGCCAGCCCCCCGCAGCTCGACACAAGGACTTTGCATCTCGATGGTCATGAAACAAGGTACCTCTCAGTGTGGTCTGAACTAAACCTTGTTTTCAACCTGTGATCTATTGCGGTTGGCTTGAATGTGTGACTTTGACCCAGTCTACCACAAATAGATGATCAAGTTGGTACTTTTTGCATCTTAACATTTGATTTCTTCCCACCCCTTTACAAGAAAATGATAATAAACACAGTTTATTCTTGTTTTCTTGTAAAGGTTTGGGGGCGGGCGAAGCTCCTCCACCCTAACAGAGCAGCCGACCCTGAGGTTCATGCTATGGAAAAACAAAACTGCTGAATGAAAATAATAGTGTAGATACAGAAGAAACTATAGAAATTATGACTCTGTTTGAGGTGAGGTGCACTGAACATCCATACCAGCCATGCTTTTATTCTTGTGGATCTATGTGTGTCACTTGAAACCAAGTCAGATTTAGTCATTTGAGATCTGAATGCTTATGAATGTATGAAAATGTTCAAAGAAATTTAAATATCTACTGATGTAGTTGGGTATAAAGAATTCATCGCTTTTCTACCTCTGTAAAGTGCCTAGATTTGGCATACTCATTATCTGAAAACCCCATGCTCTGGCTATTTCTTGTTCCATATAGATTATTCTTATCAAGATATTCTAAAAATGTCATCTATGATTCCTCTTAAGTTCTCAATAGCATCAAAGAATCATCTGCACATACTTAAAATTGCCAATTTGCACCAACTGCGTATTTCTGCATTTTTTCTCCATGCACTGTGTGAAGTCTCGGTGTCTGTGTAACCTTCTGTTGGCTATTGTTATTGCTAAAATAACACATCACCAGTTTGCGTTTTTCCAGATTTCCGACTTTAAGGTCTCTACTCATGCAACTCTTGAAATGGCCTTTGATTATCAGTCTTTCACATATGTTTATATAATTACCAATTTCAACTCAAGAAGTGGACTTCTATTACTGATCAGGATTCTGAATGTTTGGGATTTCCTCTGTGGATTTGCGGCAAACAACATGCAGCCCCCTTAAATGGGTCTTATAAATTAAAATATATATATATTTTTTCAAATAAAAAGTGTTCCTTCTTTTACACAGTTATGATTTTACTTGCATGGAGGCTGGAGAGAGAACTGTTATTTGCACAGATAAACTTAATCAAGAAGCAGTTATTTGCAAATGGGGCTGATGCAAAGATTGCATAAGGCGCGACATTAGCTAGCTCTCGACATTAACTAGCTCACAGGCTAACCCGGAGGAGGATTTTGACTGCAAGGGGCAATTGTAAACACTGAGGAGACAGATAATACAATGCGTTTGAATAAATTACAAAACTTCAATAATATCTTATCTTGAACAGATAAATTCTAAGTGGATAATGAAAAACAGGTATCAAGATCTTCCAGTAAAAGCTACGAAAAGCATACTAAAAGCTGGAGCAGTTTTAAATATGTTTACGTTAGAGGAGGCAGACACACTGACATATTTCTAACAGGGTCACCCATTCACGATAGGCAACTTGTAATAGAGCTTCTACGATGGTGAGAGGATTATGGAGGACAGGGTTTTCACACAAAAGCTGTATAAGCTACTTTGGCTCTAGGTCTGTAGCATATTTAAGACTAGCTGAACTACGTATTAGGACAACAAAAACAATACTCTGACAAACTTTGCCAAAAAATGTAGCTACCTCTGGTGAAGAGTAGCACACCAGAAAGTAGAGCATCACCAGACTAGAGACGAGGAGGTGCAGGAAGGGAAAATCAGGAAACAGGTTTTCTCGATCTAGGCAACTAGAATCTGGAACAAAAGCACATTGCTCTGACCTTCCTGCAACCCTGGAATTCAAACAGACATCTCTTCAACGAACATTAGACATCCCCAGATACTAGAACCTACCTGTTGCCTGCCTCATTGTGATAACTGAATTGTACCTTGTCCTATTTAGGGCACTGTTGCTTCGTAGGTACGTTTGTGGTATACAAATACCAATATAAGCATACTTACATCCATCCATTTTTGCCTAGTGTCTCTGGGAATTGTACTATGTTCTCCATGTTTTGCTAAATCAGGTGCTCTGAAATAAAATGTTTCTAGGTGCAATTGTTGACCTTTACTTTAATGGACAGTACCTTTTCAGTTGCTTGGTTCAGAAACTGGAAGTGCTGCTTTTACCATAGTTTGGATGCAATCAGGGCAAAGCTGATGTTGACAACCTTAACTCCATCTTCTGGGCCCTTAGCATCCTATAACGCATCCTAACCCATTGAGACCAATGAAGCCACATAGGCCACAGATGAAAATATAATTAAATTTAAAACCCGGCCTCTTCTCTCTGTATGATGATGACGACATGGACAACAGTTCCACAACTATCTCTGCTATATTTAGAAGTTGTAGATGCCCTGCTTCATGTTTGTGTGACTCACATTATAAGATTACTGATAGAAATTGGATCTCTAGTTGGCAGAAATGTGCACCCTGTCCAAGAAGGAGCCACAGTCCTAGTCAGGGAAAGTCAGATACACAACCTAAATTAACCTGGGCCCACCCTCTGGTAGCTTGGCACAGAGCAGTCAGGCTTGAGAGGCAATGTGTAACGTATTTGTGCAACACTTAAATTACAGCAACCACAAAAGAGTCCACATCATTTTAGAAAAATAAAGAATATTTGTAATGAGTAAAACAAGACCAAAAGGTCAAAAATTCAATAAGTAGAACTCAATATGTGCATTTTTAAAGAATAAACTCCAATAGAATGTTTATAAATCAATAGCACTACAAGGTTACTTGAGTTTGCGCTAGACCGGGATAAATCCATGGGTCAGGTCAATCGCAATAGATGGCAGTCCGGCTACAAGCCCATTTAGGGCCCCCTGAAATTACCTTGGAAGCAAGGTTGCGTCAGCGTTGGGGAGGCAATGCAAAGGTGATGTGTCAGTTCCAATCTGAGCAATCCGGGGGGATGAGTCATCATCAAGCTGCGTAGCCGGCAATGCGATGTCCTTGAGGTGTGGCATCAAACCCTTGTGATAAAGACAATGCCAAGTTGTTGAGCAGTGCAGCTGGGCATGCAAAGCTGATATGTCAGGGCTGTTGGTGATGCACTGGTCTTGAGCCGTATAGTCAGCGATATGAAGACTGGACCTCAGCGGCACTGGCGGTGCATCAGTGTCAAGTGAGGATGTGGTGGTTCCAATCAGTGCAACAGCGTCAATGCATTGATTTGTGCAGGAAAACAGCCCCTTTCAATGCCCAAGACTGAGTTGCCACCTCTTGGAAGGACAGGACTCACAGTTGGCACAGTGCAGCAGCTGAGCAGAATTGTAGGAAGTATTTGATGAACCTGACACTTCAGAACAAGGGGCAAGCCAATAAGCCCTTGGAGTCACTATTGTTCTTTAGAGGATGCAGAGTGGCAAGTCCAGTCCTTCTCACTCCCCGACAAGAAGCAGAAGGCCAACCCAGCACAACAGTTCAGCAGAGTGACAGTCTATCAGAGTCACCAGATCCTCGGGGTTTGTGCACGTTCCCAACACGTCCACCACTGAACAGCTCCAAGACTCTGATAGATCAATCACAGAGACTGAGAGAGTTCAAGAGGGGAAGAGGGGATTAGGTAGGGAACAGCTGGGAAGGAGACCTGTATTAAGAAAAAGGTTAGAACACACAATAAGAAAATTATATCTCCTGAAATCAATACTAGACTATGATCCTAAGCCTAGTCACTCTGAAAACATGAACAATCTAAGAGTTAAGTTTAAAATGACTAAGTTTCAAGATGGCCGGATACCTGTAAGGGAATCAAGATTAATTAAATGAAAACTTTCTTATTCAAGTACTTTCCTTTACATGAGAATCAGAAAAAACATTCTGACTCAATTTTAAACCAGTCATATAAATCCTGTTTTGAGAATGTATACTAGGACCATACAATATTGCATCTAGAAACTCTGGCCTTCTGTGTACTCTTAAAATGTTTCAACACAAATTGCGCATATTGCAGATATATATATATATATATATTTATATATATATATATAGTAAACACCATAAAAGGATTGTGCACCATGAATAACACAATATGGATTCAGGAAACAAATCACATAACTTTTCAACTCGAATATTAAAAAATAAATATCTTAGAATAGTGGCATACAATAAACAACATGAAATAAACTCGAGGAGAGAATCATGCGTTTTGCCGATTCGAGTGTCACCATGTAAAATACCAAGAAATGGTAGCACGCAATGAATATCAAAGTCAACTCATCATTAATCGAATCGCGCGTCTTGCCGATTCGTAAAACACGATGTAAATGTCAAGGAATAACAGCCCACAATGAATAACAAGATCAAAGTACAATGAAACGAATCGCGCTTCTTTTGCCGATTCTTAAGCCACCATGTAAAATGTCAAGAAATGGTAGCGCGCAATGAACAACAAAGTTAAATGCTCATGAAACGAGTTGTGAGTCTTGCCAATTCGTAAAGCATCATGTAAATGTCAAGAAATAGTAGCGTGCAATGGACAACAATGTTTAAACACCATAAAACGAATCGCGCGTCTTGCCGATTCTTAAGCCACCATGTAAATGTAAAGAAATGGTAGCGCGCAATGATTAACAAAGTCAAACCTTTATGAAATAAATTGCGCGTCTTGCCTATTTGTAAACTACCATTTAAATGTCAAGAAATGGTAGCGCACAAGTAATCTGTTACACATTTAAGAATTTAAACCAAGAATATGAAAATTCTAAATAACGGTGTCGTGGCAGTCCAACCACCTCCTTACCGCCTGGAACAATGATCACCAATGAAGGATTAGGGCAGAAGACTGGAAGATCCAAATAGGCCGCCGGGACAGGAGCTCCGGAAGAAGCTGCTGCTCTGCACTGGGACCTCTGAATAGTGAGCACTGGGAGTTGGGCTGGCTCTCTTTTATAGAGTCTTGGCCCAGCCCAGAACCACGCCCAGGCATGTTGCAGGGAAAGTCTCTGGAAAGCCCTGGAAAGGGGCCACACCCTAACACGCTCTGAAAACCTGCAGCAATACATTGCAAAGGAACAGTATTTGTAAGCATATTAAAAATACGTTTTCAGGATTGAACTCTGCAATGCAAAAGGTTAAACCACAACATATCAGCACAATGCATAAATTACGTTGTTTTGAGAGTGCTGGGTTTTTGCATTTTTGTCGCCAATAGAGCGCGTACTGCTCTGGTGTTGACACAGTCCCTCTTGGAAGCACAGCAGTCGTTCTTATTGGCAGAATGTCCAGAATGACAGAGTAACTGCACTTTAGCACTAGTTAGCACTGGTAAAGTGCACAGAATCCTAAAGCCAGCAAAAATGAAGTCAGCTGTAGCATTTGTCCTTCGCATGATAATGATTTAAACAGAGTTGGTTAATCTTTTGGTGCAGCAGAAGGGTGTGGAAGAAAAGTAATTAATTACACAGCAAATCAATGCAAATATGACAAAATGATCAGTATGTCCACACAAGAAAAACTCCAGTTTGGAATAACGTTAGTGGGATTTATTACAAGCACAAACTCAAAATCATGTAGACAATTCTCAAGAAAAAAATTACAAAGATGCCGAATCACCAGGGGTTGACCAAGGCAACAAAAATGATTCAAACTAACTAAAATTAGCAGAACTAAACATTCAACAAAAACAAAACAAAACATCAAAAGAAACACCTGATGTTCAGAAAACAAGCATTGTCAATTCTTACAAACATCAAAACAATCTAAAGTAATCTGAGTTTAGCTAGCTTGGACAAGTCCAACCCTATTAATAAACCAATCAAGGATTAACTGGTGCTGGACTAAACACGTGTGCAAAAAGGCAAAAAGCACAAAAAGAGCTTGGAAAAATTGAAGTGTGGGGTACCGGGTTGTTAACTAAAGTGGACAAAAGTAAGTCATAAGGGAAGGCGTCAGCATTTCAGAAACACAGTCAAGAGTCTTTTTCGGTGGGTCAGGGGAAAACTCTAAGTCTCAGCAAGACATTTCAAAGGGGCAAGGGCAGTGAGGACTATACCTCTCAGAGTCCAATGGGTTCAGTAAGTGGTGAAGAATGGAAAGAATTTGCAAAAGTGAAAAAGCAATGAGTGCTAAAAAATGAATGCGGCAAATTCATTGGGAGAACAGTGTATGTAAGTTCATTGGGCAAGATTATATTTTAAATTCATCACTTCATATGACACAGAAGTTGTAACATCCAATGAAAATCAATAATGTGACACAGGCTGCAGCATTGCCGAAAGTTTTCATTACAAACAGGTAGAAAATGTTCCACCTGGAATCATCCATGAGAGTTGAAACAATTGTATATGTTACCAGTTCCACAGTTCTGAATGTACTGAGCTTCAGGTCAGGTTCCCGAGCTCTCTATATGTAAAACAATAGAACATCTATTACTAAGCTAGCTTTCTCATGAGAATTGACTCTGAAAGAGAAGTTCACATTAGCAAGAATGACTAAATGTTTTCTGCACAGTCACAAAGCAGGGTCTTGCTGGCCTCAATTAGGCGAATGGAAGGGAATTAAAGGAGCACATTCATTTATGCACTGAATATACTTTTAATATTTTAACCCATAAGCTCAATATTGATAAGCTACCAGATTTGTTCATATTACAATTAATTGAAATGAAAAATATTCTGTTAACCCTTTCATGTAACTACAAAGCATTACTGCATTCTGTACATGTGAAAAGTGTAAATTAACATCATAAACTGTAAGATGGAAACTAATTAAACAGTTAAACATAACTTTACAAAGCCATTCCACATGTATTTAATCTGATAGCCTGCAGTTAATGCATGTTAATATTGCTTTTAGTGCACCACTTTACATGGAAACTATTGGTACTTTGGTTATCATAATGCATAAATTGTCATGCATAGATGATCACTGTGACATGAGGGGCAGTATTAACATTTCTGCTACACCACAAGTACATTGTGTTACAGACATGATTGAGGAAGCCGATTAGGTCAAGTGAGTGAAACATTCCGTCCTCTCTCTGACAAACAACCCTGGCAGTTGAGTGTACTTAAACAACTCACACTGGTGTTGTGGAACTAACCACAATGCTGTGTCTCCAAAAATGTATCTGACTTAGTAACATCCTGCCAAATATAAGGCTCTTTCAATACACTTCATTGCCAGGAATGATGACTATGGAAGAAGTCAATAGAATGGTTTCTCTGAAGATGTTTGGGTGTTTAATAAAACTGACTAGTACATGTGCATATGTTTTCAGCTTTGTGCGTTGTCCTTAAACTCTTTTTGATATAGTGTTTTTTGGAAATTGACAAAACCATAACTAGGCCGATACATGTTTCACTGTTGATTGAGAAATATGTCCACCACGAGTCGTACGCAATCATGCAAATTCTCAATTGTGTAACTGACGTTTCTTTTGAATATCAACTCTTATTATCATCCCTCCCTGCTTCGTTAAGCACTCAAGTCAGTTATGGAGTAACATCTTGAAATATGTACTCTTTGATCTTGTCAACCTGATGTGATACTGTCCACAGAGAGATTGGGGACCCTTTCCCGTTTGAAAATGGGTTATCACCAATTTGAAATTGGTGCTAACTGCAATTGTTTTGTGACCACATGGGTCTGTACATTGCAAAATGTGCTTTTCTTGTCGCAAACAGCCTGTGAATAGGGCCATTTGTGACAAGAAAAAAGCTACATATATGTGGCCCTGAAAGTATTATGTGCTGCCTTTGATGTTTAGGGATCACTATGTCTCCATCTCCTTCCCTCATGAACATATTTATGTTCAAGAGCTTCTCCGTGTAGGATGTTTGGTTAAATCTTAGCTAACTTGAATTTCTTAGTGGGCCACTGGGTCTCCTATGGCATTTCTATGAATGTCTGAAGATTTGATCTCTTTAAAAAAACATAATACTTCAGATAAAGCCATTCTAACGTTGGGTGTGATATAACTACTGGCTTGTATGTTATAACACCATTAGTAAGCCAAATATTAGTCTTGAACTTCAACATAGTTTAGCCACTTTTAGATTAGCATGTACCAAACCTGCAAGACCTTCCTGCCTTCACATACCAACCCCCCAATGTGTACTGTTTCCAGCATGTCTGCAATATAAAATGACTCCCTTGTCATCTGACTTAGTTGATTATTAGTTGGAACCTCACAGACTGCTCTCCAAGCTCTTCTTTGGGTTTCATTTTTCTTTTCCTTTAGGGGAAGGATTGAGTAGAGAAAGGTGCTACTTTCTCATTGCCTACTATCTATATAGGCATATGGCTTACATTGCACACACCTATATACAGAGAACCAGAGCACTGTATAAAATAGAGGTTCTATAGAGGGTAGCGAACCAAGACAGGATCACTAATCTGTGTGGCACCTCATGGTGCACCACCTATTCTGGCTGGGCTCTGCGTATGCGCCAGCACTCTGAAACCATCAACCTCAATTGTTTCTAAATAGCATGTCCATTTATCACATTTTGCCCTCAATGAAAACTGTTTTTTCTTATTGTTCGTTCTCAAGATGTCTCTGTTTTGGGGGAACTTATTGGTATTTTTGTTATCTATATAAATGCATTAATGCTAAATTCCGAACTGCTGATTGAATGTTGGTCTCCTATGATCTTATGTTCTTCTTTTACTAGAGACATACTTGGACAACATTTTGTATGCCGTTCTCAAAGTCTTTGTTACTCAGAAGACTAGACATCACTGTTTCATTATCTGTCTTCTATTGTGTCACTGGGAAGACAAAATATTTACTCAGATACAGAAAATTTCTGTCAGTCTTAGGTTGGTGGTAAATGCAGCATCCTTCTTCTGACAATAGTTACAGCCCTCACCGT
This sequence comes from Pleurodeles waltl, assembly GCF_031143425.1. NCBI lineage: Eukaryota > Metazoa > Chordata > Amphibia > Caudata > Salamandridae > Pleurodeles > Pleurodeles waltl. Next base: position 685,811,053 of record NC_090439.1, read on the forward strand.
TTACAAGTGAGCAGGCCTAGAGCACTACCCACCTGGTGATAAGCTAGCTCACCACTCTTAATGTGTAGGTCATTGTTGCTTTGCACCTAAGATAAAACATAGCATTACCTGAGTTCATGCTTCTTCCACTTGCAAGAGCACTGGGCGACCTCCTAGCTGCTTGAGGAAAAGAGGTAAACTAGGGGACAATACTCAAGATATGTGGTGATATAAATTAGTGTTTCAAATTGAGACTTACCAGTAAATCAAATGTGTCAATCATGAAAAACCAATTAACAATATCGTTTAGACAGAGAGTACTTGCACTTTAGCACTGGTTAGCAGTAGTAAAATGCCAAGATCATTAAAACCAGCAACAACATATTACACCACAGGATCCAAAAACTGGAGGTCAGAAGCAAAAAGTACAAGGAAACCACGCCAAGATCTGCCAGCTCTCTTATGTGTCCCCTCCAGCTGAAAGTGGAGAGAACTAACCAGCCCCTTGTGTGGAAAAGGTGGAAAAATCTGGAAAGAACATCAGCACTGGTGTGATCTGTTCCAGGGCTGTGTTCCACCGTAAAGTCTATTCCCTATCGGAAGATGAGCCATCTCAAACGTTTAGGACTCTCACCCCTCATTTGCATTAGCCATTTGAGGGGCCTGTGGTCTTTCTGAACCTGGAAGTGAGCCATAAACAAGTAGGGTCTTAGCTTTTTCAGAGTCCAGACCACAGGAAAAGCTTCCCTTTCTATAGAGCTCCACTTCTGTTCCCTGGGAAGTAACCTCCTTCAAATGAAGAACATAGGTTGATCTAGGCCCTCTTCATTCAGCTGTGAGAGCACAGCTCCTACACCATCCTCTAAAGCATCTGTCTGCACCACAAACTCTTTGGAAAAGTCCGGAGCCTTGAGCATGGTTTTTGGGCACATGGCTTCCTTCAGGGAGACAAAAGCAGTTTAGCACACCTCTGTCCAGATCACCAGACGTGGCTGTTTTTTGGAAGTCAGGTCTATCAAAGTAACAACAATGGAGCCTTACCCCTTGACAAATTTCTTGTAGTAACCTGTGAGTCCTAAAAAGGCCTTCACCTCAATCTGGGTCTTGGGGGTATCCAAGGCAGAATGGTGTCAATTTGTGCCTATAGAGTAGCCACATGGTAATACCCTAACTGGTGCCCCATGTACACCACAGACCCCTGCCCTACCTGGGACTTACTGGCCGTGATAGTGAGGCTTGCAATCTGCAGGGCCCTCAACACTTCCTGGAGGTGGTGCAAGTGGTCCTTCCAGCTGGAGCTGAAGACAGCAATGTCATCTAGATAGGTGGGACTGAAGTTCTCCAACCCAGTCAGGACCTGATTGACCAGCCATTGGAAGGTGACAGGGGCGTTATTCAACCCAAAGGGCATGATACAAAACTGGTAGTGCCCCTCTGGTGTTCAGAACGCAGACCTCACTTTTGCCCACTCAGTTAAGGCAATCAGCCAGTACTCGGACATCAGATAAAACATGCTGAGGAACTTGGCAGCTCTCAACCAGTCAATTAGCTCATCAGCTCTGGGGATGGGGTGTACATCAGTCCTGGTTATGGCACTGAGCTCCTGGTAGTCATCACAGAACCAGAGTTCAGGTGTGACCCCAGGTGGAGCAGCCTTGGGTACCAAGGCCACTGGGATGGGCCAAGGACTGTTGGAGTGCTCAATCACCCCTAACTCCAGCATCTTAGAGACTTCCTCCTTGATGCTCTCTCTAACTCTGTCAATTAACCTGTAAGACTTGGGCTTAACAGGCAGGCTGTCCCTAGTATCAATGTCATGGGTGCACCAATGGGGGACCCCAGTGGTAAGTGAGAATAGGGAGGCAAACAGTCCCAGCAACTGGAGACAGTCCATTTGCAAATCTAGGGTTAGAGTAGGGGAGAGGTACACACCCTCCACTGACCCATCCTGCTCTTTGAAAGACAAGAGTATAAGGACAGGTTCACTCTCCTCTTCCACCCCATCATCTGTGACCAAGAACATGATCAACTCAGACCTCTCAAAGTGTGGTTTGAGTCTGTTCACATGTAGGACCCTCAAAGAGTTCCTAGGAGTCTTCATGTCCACCATGTAGGTGACATTTCTTTTGGCCTCCTTTACCTAAAATGGCCCAGACCAATGGTTTTGGAGAGCACAGGGCTCTACTGGGGCCACCACCTACATCTTATGGCCAGCCTGAAATTCAGCCAGAGTGGTATTCTGGTTATAGCAGCATTTCAAATCTTTCTGGCTAGCATCCAGATTCTCTTGGGCGAGTTTCCAGAAGCGGACTGTCTGGTTCCTGAAGGCCAGCATGTAACTGAATACCTCATGGGGGGGGGGGGTGCTTCTTGAGAGCTTGCTCCCAGACCTTCTTCACAAAACTGAGAGGCCCTTTCACAGGGTGCCCTTACTGAAGCTCCAAGGGGCTGAAGACCCTTCTGTGGTAGCTCCCTGTAAGCAAACAACAGGTATGGTAACAAGACACTCCACTTACACCTCCTGGGTTCAGAGAGACCCATAATCATGCTCTTCAGGGTACAGTTGAACTTCTTTCAACTAACCCATTGTTGTGAGGGTGGTAAGGTGTGGTGAACTTGTATGTTACACCATACGCCTTCCACATGGCCTTCATATACAGCGACATGAAATTGGTATCCCAGTCAGATACATCCTCCTTGGGGAAACCCACATGGGTAAAGATCCCCATCAGTGCCCTGGCCACTGTGGGTGCAGTCAATGTCCTCAGGGGGATAGATTTCAGGTACCATGTGGCATAGTCCACCAAGACAAGGATATACATGTTGCCCATGGCAGTCTTGGGATCCATAGGCCCCACAATGTCAATGCCCACCAACTCAAAAGAGGTGCTCATGAGAGAAAAGGGTTGAAAAGGAGCCTTGCACATCTTCCCAGATTTGCCACTCGCCTTGCAGGTCTAACAAGTCCTGCAGAATGCAACTGAGTTCTTTTTCATTTGTGGATAATAAAAGTGGGTGACACACGTTTCAAAGGTATTGCCCTACCCCAAATGACCTGGCAATGGCACATCATGAGCCAGACCCAGTAAGAAGTCACCAAGACACTGGGGTACCACCAGCACACAAGCTGGCCCAGGCTCAGCAACCATAGGCTCACTATACAGGAGATCTATCTCCCAGTAAATGAGGTGGGATCCAGAGGTGTCACCAACTTCCTGGGCCTCTGCCTGTTTCTGATGGCCCTCAAGGGTGGGGTATGCTTTCTGTGCTGTGCAGAACTCTTCCCGGTGGGGCCTCCTTCCTGTTGCCAATGGGTCAGATCAGGCAGGTCCCCCAGTTCAGGCATTTCTTCCCCTGTAGGTTATGGGATGTCCCCCTCAGGTTAAGCCTCTTTCCGGACGGTGGGAATCTCAGAAGGGTTTCCCTTGCCCCTTCCATTCCTGGCAGGCACTTGGGCTACTGTTTCAGGCTCTAGGTCCTCCTGATCACCCTCTCCGGCGGCCAGGGTGGTCCTGAACACCCACTCTGGAAATCCCAACATTCCAAATGTGACCTGAGCTCCACCTCCTTCCAGGTTGTATGCTCCAGATCGTTTCCTAGCAGACTGTCGACAGGCACATATGGACTCAGAGCAACCCTCAAGGAATCTGAGACCATCCTCCACTCAAAAGGGAACCTGAGCTACCAAGCACTGGTGCTCACTGTTGTCTACTGCGACAACCTGATGGCCACATTAGGGACTACCTGCACCTCACACACCAGATGACAGCGGACTGTATCTTCAGAGCCTCCACCCACCTCCCATTGATAGTCACTATCTGCCTATACCTCTTTGTACTATCAGGCTTCAGGGTTCTCTGGACCACTTCACCCTCTCCCAGGGAGACAAGGGTTCACTCAGCTGGCTCCCCACCAGTAACTGAGGCCAACTCCTCCCCGATCGCTACACTGGTTACCCCAAGTGACTGCCCACTGGGGGGCTTTGCCCGCTTAGGACACTTGGGACTCCCTCTGACGTGCCCTTCCTGGCCACTGGCAAACCACTTATGGGTCTCTTCCCTGCAGGCTTTCCTGAAGGGAACCAACTCTTCTTCTCAACAGGGGGCTGGAAATCTTTACCATGGGAATTAGTTTATGGCCCTTTAGAGAACTCCTTATTTTTGTCCTTGCCCCACCTCCTTCTTTTGTTGAGGACCCTGCCCACACTTTGGTGGAGTCTCCCCCATACAACTTCTTGTAGACCCTGGTACTCACCAAACAGTCCACCTCCTAAGCAAGCTTCCTGGTTTCAGTAAGACTGCTGTTAATCAAGTGCTGGCACAGTTCTGGAAAACACAGACTAGACATGTGCTCCCATACAAACAAATTGTACAGCCCCTGGATATCTGTTTCCTCACTGCCCTTCACCCAATCATCCAGTGCTCTGCAAAATGAATCCACACATTCAAGCCAGATCTGGAAATCAAGTTTCCTACTTTCCCTGAACTTCTTCCTGTACGTTTCCGGTATCAGGCCATACCTACTGATGAGGGCATCCTTCTTGTTAGAGTAGGTGAGCTCGCAAGCTGTCCCTAGTGCTAACAAAGTGTCCCTCCCTTCTGCTGTGCAGTAATTCCACAGGCCCACACCCACCAATCTCTCTCAGGAATCCCATGCATGTGGAGAGCTGCCTCATAACCCTGAAACCACCTCAGGATGTCACCCCCCCTTAGTTCACTCCTGTCCTCTAGTTCCTCCTGAGTCAGGCATTTGGAATACACACTACTGCCTTCCATGGAGGCCCTCCTTCCAGGCAGGCCTTGGTTATCCAACAAACTATCATGGATGCTCTTCCACAGCAACATTCTCCTCCTCTGTGGGCCCATCAGCCTCCTTTGCTGCCAGCCAGGCCTCAGTGCCTTTTGCGGCTTTTTCTTTTTAGTGAGGTTTTTAATAGGACATTTGTACTCTTTGCAGAACATTTTGAGATGAGGCACCATATGGGTCTCCAACCTCTCCTGCTCAAGCATTACTTCTGCAGCTCCAACTGATGGCTCACCAGATTGAGACATGATTGTGAGTAAGGCTCAACAAAGGTGCAGAGTTTCAGAAGGTATGGGAAATCCCAAAAGGAAAAAGGAAAAATCCAAGAGAATACATGTAGTTGTGTAATGGTCTGCAGTATGCAGTAGTGTACACCAATCACTGTATTTCAAGCACAAATACAAGTCCTATCTTCACTGCTGTTCACCAATGTTAGAAATGGGGTTTCTAGTTGCCAATCATTTACACCCTGTCCAAGCAGGGACCCTCACTCTAGTCAGGGTAAGGGAGATACACAACTCGGATAACCCCTGCTCATCCCCTTGGTAGCTTGGTAAAAGCAGTCAGGCTTATCTCAGAGGCAATGTGTAAAGTATTTGTACAAACACACAGTAACACAGTGAAAACACCACAAAAGGACTCCACACCAGTTTGGAATATAGCTAATATTTATCTAAATCAAATAAGACCAAAATGACAAAAATCCAACATAAACAAACAGAGATATGAATTTTAAAAGATTAAGGGGGTCATTCCTAGATTGGCGGGCGGCGGTCGCCGCCCACCAAGCGGGAACCGCCAGAAGACCGTACCGCGGTCAAAAGACCGCGGCGGTCATTCTGAGTTTCCCGTTGGGCTGGCGGGCGACCGCCAGAAGGCCGCCCGCCCGCCCAGCGGGAAACCCCCTTTCACAAGGATGCCGGCTCCGAATGGAGCCGGCGGAGTGGAAGGGGTGCGACGGGTGCAGTGGCACCCGTCGCGATTTTCAGTGTCTGCATAGCAGACACTGAAAATCTTAATTGGGCCCCCAGGGGCCCCAAGACACCCGTTCCCGCCATCCTTCACCGCCAGGAACAGGATGGCGGTAAGGGGTCGGAATCCCCATGGCGGCGCTGCAAGCAGCGCCGCCGTGGAGGATTCCCTGGGGCAGCGGGAAACCGGCGGGAAACCGGCGGGACACCGCCGGTTTCCAGTTTCTGACCGCGGCTTTACCGCCGCGGTCAGAATGCCCCAGGAAGCACCGCCAGCCTGTTGCCGGTGCTTCCTCCGTCACCTACCCTGGCGGTCATAGACCGCCAGGGTCGGAATGACCCCCTATATCCCAATTAAAGCACCTAGAAAGACAATATCTCCAAAAGGGGCTATCACAACGTCATTGACGGAGTCATTCCCAACAGTCCAAAGCCACTCTAGGGGAAGGTGGTGCCGGTCATGGAGTTGCACGGACCCCCATGTACAATACCTTTGGTAATGAGGAAAACAAGCCGGTGCACGGAGTCGGGAGGTGAGGTGTTGCTGGATCCAGTGCGGCATCAGCTCCTTACTGCAGAACAGGGGAGGTGATGTGCAATGGGGCAAGGCATTGGTTCCTTGCAATCTGGCGGGGTTGATGAATCCGGCAGGTCAAGACGCAGTGGGGTGACCTCTCGGGGTCGTGGTCACACCACAGGGTGTCACAGACGTCGGTGACGTGGCACTTGGGAACTCATGATGTCACAGACTTCAGTGAGCTGGTGGTGGCAGGGGGCCTGCAAGATCAGACTGGGTAGCCGCACTGCTGCAGGGACCACGGCTTCGAGTTGCAGGGAGCAGCGTGGAGTCATGTAGCAGGGCGGGTTGTGGAGTCGTCCGAAGTCGGTGACCCTGGTTTTTCTTGGTTTCAAGACAGATTTCACTCCAAAGGGCCCAGGAACTGGATTGGCACCACTTTGGCAAGTCAGGGTCCTCAGCAGGAGTACCCAGGTGCTGGCAGGTGAAGTCTTTGATGGCCCTGAGGCTTCCTAACAGGAGACAAGCTCAGTCCAAGTGCTTGGAGAAACTTCACAAGCAGGATTTCAGAAAGCAAAGTCCAGTCCTTTCCCTCTCAAGACAGAAGCAGCAGCAAGCCAGCAAAGCAAAGCATTAGGAAAAGAGGCAGGTTCTCCTCAAACACCAAGCTCTTCTCCTTGGTAGAGGTTCCTCTTGATCCAGAAGTAATCTAAAGTTGTGGGGTCAGCAGTCCAATACTATACTTATTTCTGCCTTTGAAGTAGGCAAACTTAGACATGTTTACAGGGCTACTCATGTGGGTGGCACAATCAGTGCTGCAGGCCCACTAGTAGCATTTGATTTACAGGCCTTGGGCACACATGGTGCACCATACTAGGGACTTACCACTAAATCAAATGTGCCAATCATGGAAAACCAATTACCAATCTCCTTTCGACTGAGAGCACTTGCACTTTGTCACTGGTTAGCAGTGGTAAAATACTTAGAATATCGAAACCAGCAAAAACAAGTTACAGCACAAGATACAAAAACAGGTGGTCAGAAGCAAAAAAAGTATAGGGAAAGCACGCCAACCTAACACAGTGATATAAATTAGTGTCTAAAATTGACATTGCACTGTCACATTGGATCTGCTCTTTCAAAAAACATCTATATTTAAAACCATCACCTTTCATTGTAGCACTGGAAGGACAGGCATCTAGGGCGATTTGCTCTGCTGAATAAAACTGTGGTAACCTTTGTACTTATCAGCAATTCTGAGCACCAGAATATCTGGTAAAAAAACTAGTAGCAAATTCTAAAAGCAGCAAGCGGAACAAAGAAGAAAAGTAAACTTGGGAAGTGCCTCCCCACAGAAAGCTAACTCTCTAGTTTAGTTGTTCTCTAATATTGATGAAGTGGAAATCCTTACCTTAATCAGTTACTTGGATGGTGGTTCTTTCTCACTGAGTCATGTAATGCATTGTGCCAGCACACATCAAATTCCCCCAGTCGTGTTACATCAAATCACATTAGCAGGCACTTAAAAGAAGGCTGTGTGCAGCAGAGCTCATAGAACACGATGCGTCAGGATGCAATGTGCAAATCAGTTGAGGCTTTGATTGAAAATGTAGATGTTATTTCTTTGCACATTGTTCAGTCAAAAATCAATGTTATATGATCCTTAATTGTTGCTGCAGATAAAAGCATTAGTCATGGGTCAAGAAACGTGTGACATGCACATGATAAGTCTCATACTGTGCTGCACACACATTTGCTAATGGTGCCAAAGATACCTGCTTACTTGAATGCTTTCTGTGATGACTTCGCCAATTCTTAAAGGCACATACAAATTTTACTGCTGATGAGAAATAATGCTGCTGGTATTATACCATATACTAAAGACCTGGAACGGCTATATGTTGGTTGGAGAAAGGAACTTTCAAATACCTCCTTAGAAAGGGTGATATTTCCAAACTCTCTAGCTTATGAACATATGGGGATAGTAGTAAAACGTATTTGAGGTTTTAGAGTGTGTTTGAAATTGTTCTTAATGTGTGTAAATATTGTAAACACTGTTAAATGCTTTGCGGAAATGTTAGTGATTACTCACAGCTATCATTCTTTGTTTTAAAAACGAATAGTGTAGGATCTCTGCCAAATTAGGCTTAACAATGTCAACAAATTGTTTACTTTCTCGCTCTCTAGTTCCATTTAGAGCTGCAATAATTATTTACGCTCTCCCTCTCTCCTACTTGTATTTATCCCTGCAAGAGATGGGCACGTTTCTTGGCAGGTACCAAGTATGATATGAGTCGCTTATGTCAGCCCAAAGTCGGCAAACTGCCAGCGGCAGCTCCTCTGCTATGATGGAGTAGCATCGCCCATGCAGATGCAAAACTTGAAAAATAAGATGATATTAAATATGGTTTTTATTTTATTTTTCAAGGGGGCAGGCCATGGGTGGTCACAGGCAGGAAGAGGGAGTGGTGTGCACTCCCCTCAGTGTGCATGTGTCGGTCAAACCCACATGCGCATTGAGCTCACTCCAACCAGAGCTGGGTTTCTGGGTTGGAGACAGCAGGCACAAGCCCCCAGTCTGCCAGGGAGCACAAAGCCAGGGTGCTCCGGCCAATCCTGACGCTGCTCTCATGCTGCTAGCAGCATGAGACCAGTGTTAGGATTGGCTGCAGGGCAAGCTGGAAACCTGTGCTGTGCCTGCAGTGACTGGGACCAGAAAAGTTACGATGAGGCGGGCGTCAAGATGCTGTTGTCTTTTTGTTTTGTGTCTTTGCCTCACCACTTTGTCCCAACAGCAGCCTCCCCTGCAAACTGCTAAGGTTTTCAACGATGGGTGTTCATTTCTTAAGCAACCAGGGGCCACATGTACTATTGCTACATTTTGCGAGTTCCTAACTGCAATTTTTTGGGACTCTCAATTAGGAACTCTCAAAATATGATGTGCAACTGTGTCTCAGACTCTGTTTGGGATTCCCAATTGATTCGCAAGGGACCTGCTTTATCAATACTATGAGGCAGGTAGCAATTTGGTACTAATTGGGAATGGCCTGCATTCACAGGAAGGGTGGCCTACTGGGCTTAGCAGACCACCATGTATCCATGCCCGTGACTGCTTTTTAAATACTTGCAAAAAGAACAGTTGTTGGACGGAATGCAGAATAAATCAAACATTCACCCCCAGTCACAGATCTGGGTTTAATTCATCAGATTTATTGCTAACCATGCTATTACAGTTTGGACCCAGCCATATACAAATCAGACTTAACCTTGTATCCCAGGGGAACAGTCCAGCTCAAACTACCAGAACAGGTCCTCCCTGGAGCAGAAACGAGCATCCTGGGAGTGGTTTCGGAGTATCACCCCTCTTCAGCCAGCCTTGCTTGAATCTGGTGGCACAGTGAGCACGGGACCCACATCTGCACATACCCTTCTCACTTGGGGTGACAAATGCTAAAAGAACAGATGATGGACAGAATGCTGATCAATGCAGACTTTCACCCCAGTCACAAAGATCTGGGTTTAATCCATCGTTCTTTGCTCACCACGCCATCCCAGTTTGGACCCAGCCATATGCAAATCAGTCTTGACCCTGTTCCCTATGGGAACAATCCAGCCCGAATTGCCAACCCAGGTCCTCCCTGGACCAGAAACAAGCATACTAGGACCAGTTTCAGGGTATCACCCTTCATCATCCAGGCTGGCTTGAATTCAGTGGTGCAATGAGCACAGGACCCACGTCTGGGCATATCCTTCCCACTTGAGTCGACAAATGCAAAAAGAGCAGATGATGGGCAGAATGTAAAGTGTTCTTTTCATTTTTTGAGAGCATATAGTGGTCCCCGGGACCACTGCCTGCTCTTAAAAAGTGTTGACGCGAACATGCACAAAGGGGAAGGGGCCTTTTGGGGACTCCTTCCTGTAAGCGAATTGGTTACCACCTCCTTCATGGAACTGGTAAAAGATTAATGCTTTGAGACCACATTCTAGGCGCAAAATATTCATAAATGCCCTGCGATTCGCTATTAGGAAATGACGCCCTTAGCACATCCATTCCTAATATGGACTTGCAGACCCTATTTTGAGGTACAGTAATTGGTTACTGTATCGCTAAATAGGGTTTGTACACTGTCAAAATGCTATTTAGTGGTTGCAAATGGCCCAATTCGCCCTTTGGGACCTCTAAATACTTTTGTACATGTGGCGCATGATCCCTATAGGTTATAATATTAGAAGACATTTGCAACCCCTGCGGTGCATATATGTGTGCAGAGGGCATGTTCCTCAGATTATTACAGATTATTTGGTATGCCTGGGGTCCGCAGCGTCAGGTGACCAGGCCTTTAGGAAATCCCGTAAAGCCATGGTGGCTCCTCTCCCTTCCATTCCTTGGACTACAGAGTCCTTTTATTCTTGTAATATCCCTGTAACATGAATGCACTTTAAGTGCAACAAAAATGCTGATCTCTGCTCTTGCAATCAGAGGTGCTTATGGTGCTGTCACCACGTGCAGTTAATTTAGGTTGTGTTAAGGAGTAAATTGAGTTCTGATTTGCAGACCTGATGAATTATATGCAAATTGCATTTGTGATCCGTTGTTGCGATGTGGGAAAATTGGAGCTATGTTCTATTTGTCCACTCGTTTTGCAGTAGATTCACCTGTCACAAATTGTGAGGGCAAAGACCTTTGTTAGGGGCAGTTTGTACTTGACATGTAGTCCCATTTCCAGCACTGCCTTTGCTCTCTTTTTTATGTTCAAACAGGAGTTTGCACACAAAAAGGGATCACTAGAACAGTTGTAAACATTTGCTGTTTAAGGACAGAATAGCTGATAAAAGAGGCCATGAGTCTTGGGGGGTTATTAAAAACAAAGAGAAGGTCTTCTGTCTGTCAGACCTCACAGTAGAGGGAGATTGGCTGAATTGTTGTGTAAACTGAGGGCCATATTTAAACTCTGTTTGCGCCGGGTTTGCATCATTTTTGTTTATTCAAATCTGGTGCAAACTTAACTCCATATTTATATTTTGACGCTAGACATGTCTAGCTTCAAAATATTGGACTTAAAGTCATTTTTTGCCTGTGGAAAACTACCTTGCGCCAATGAGATGCAAGGCAGGCGTTCCGGGGCAAAAAATGACTTAAAGGCCCTAGTGCCTTATTTATCCTCCGGTGCACAAATCATGCACGGGAGAAGGAGGGCCTTAAATAACGGCGCTAAGCCTGCCTAGCACCATTATTTAATGCCTGGGTCAGGGTAGGCATTAGGGGACCTGTGGGCCTTTTTCAATGGTCCGAGACCTTGGAAACAGCCCACAGGTGCCCTTCCCTGTCCCCACGGACACCCCTACCCACCTGCACCCACACCTGGTGGACACCTAAGGATGGGGGGGAACAGATCCCAGGTAACTCCAGGTAAGCATTTTGTTTGCAAAGTGCCAAAGGGGGGCCTAACTTGGGCCCCCATACATGACACTGTGCCCAATGGCCATGCCCAGGGGACTTAAGTCCCCTGGGCATGGACATTGGACTGTGGCATGACTTCTGTCTTTACTTAGACAGGAGTCATGTCCATGGGGTTTGTGCATGGAAAGAATGACGCTAATTGGGTTAGATTTATTTTCATTACTCTAACCTGACTATCTCCATTCTTTCACACACAACCTCCATTTTCCCCTATGCCTCCCCGACCACGTTAGCATCAATAATTTTGATGCTAACTGGGCCTTACCGCCATCTAGCATCATAGCTTAAATATGCCACTCGACTGGTGTCCAGGAATGGCGTTAGCCGGAGGTAAACTTTGTGATGCAAACCTGCGCTAACGCAGGTTTGCGTCAAAAAGTATAAATCAGGGAGTGAGTCTCTGTCTCAAATTTTCAAACTTTGTTTACACACCCAAGGGTGACATGAGTGAACGTAGCCCAATGCACCAATGCTGAATGTGAAAGACAGGTTATTGTAGCCCAGCAGAACCTCTCACAATATATAAATGAGGTGGTGTCAATCAATCTATTAATCAGCATTTTTGAAAGTGTGCACCTCACCCATAGGGCATCAAGGCGCTGTGGGGGCAGGTCCTCAAGGTTTAGTGAGAGAGACAGGTTTTAAGGTCCTTCCTGAATAGAGGTAGTGATGGTGACAGCCTGAGGTGGAGAGTCAAGGTGTTCCAACATTTTGCAGCAAGGTAGGTGAAAGATCTCCATCCAGCCGAGGACTTCCTTATGCAGGGTGGTAAGCGACTGCTGGGAGAAGCTGAGATGTCTGGCAGGGAAAAGTGATGCTGTGATTGATATAGATAGGTCCAAGGTTGTGGAGGGTCCTGTAAGCATGTATGAGGAGCTCGAAGTTGATCCTCTTCTTGACGGGGAGTCAGTGGAGATCTCTCAGGTGTCCTGTGATGTGTTCTCAACAGGGGTTGTTGAGGGTGAGTCTGGCAGAGATCTTCTGGATTTGTTGTAGCTTGCTTTGGTTCTTTTGGGTGGTTTTGGCATAGAGGGAGTTGCTGTGGTCACGTCTGCTTGTGATCAGGGCGTGTATCATGGTCCTGCAAGGGTAGCTTGGGATGCATCTGAAGATCTTCCGGAGGAGTCAGAGGGTGTGGAAACAGGTGGAGGCGATGGAGTTGACCTGTCTTGTCATGGTGAACACTGAGACAAGGATGACGCTGAGGTTGCATGTGTGGTCTGTACGGCTGGGGTTGCTGAGTGTGGAGGGCCACCAGGACTCCTCCCAGGCTGAGGAGGAGGGCCCCAGGATGAGGATCTCAGTCTTGTTGGAGTTTAGCTTAAGGCAGCTCACCTTCATCCAGGCGGTGACTGCTTCCATCTATTCTTGGAAGTTTTTCTTGGCCATTGTTGGGTTTTTGGCCAGTTAGATGATCAACTCGGTGTCATTGGCGTAGATGAAGACTGTTCAATCCACAGTTTCTGACAATTTGGGTGAGCGGGCCATTTATATGTTGAACAGTGTGGGACTCAACGAGGATCCTTGGAACAATCCACAGTTGATCTCTGTAGGTTCTGAAAGGTGTACTGAGAGTCTGACTCTGCATTCTGTCTGCCGGAAAGGAGTGTATCCACCAAAGGGCCTTGCCGCATATCTGGCTGCATGGAGTCTGGTGCATAGGGTGCGGTGGGACACTGTGTCGAAGGTGGCCGATAAATCCAATAGGATGAGGGCTGCTGTTTGGCCGTGGTCAAGGAGAGAGTGGATGTCATCTGTGGCAGAGAACAGGGCAGTCTCAATGCTGTGGTTAGTTCTGAATCCTGATTGGGCTATGCCCTGGATGTTGTTGTACTCAATGTGTTGGCGGAGCTGAGCTTTGATTTCTTTTTTGGCGAGCTGGGCTTTTTTCACCAGCGGGTGGATCTCGGCATGCTTCCAGTCCTCAGGGAAAGTGGCCGACTCTGGAGAACAGTTGATGGTATTGCAGAGCATGGGTGTGATCGAGGCACTGGCTTTGTTGAAGATGTAGTGGGAGCAAGGATCGGTGGGGGCTGTGGAGTAGATGCTGCTCATGATGAAGCGAGTCTCATCCATCATGGGGGGGGGTCCAGGCATGCAGTAACTGTGGGGGTTCATTGGATCCGAGCTGAGGTGTTGTTGGTAATTTTTGAGAGCCTTGGGATCCGAAGCTGTCAATGATATCCTTGATTTTCCAATGGAAGAAGGTGGCAAGTCTGTTGCAGAGGTCCTGGGATGGAGGGATGTTAGTGGCCTCAGCTTGTGGTTTGTCAAATAGTTATTTTGTGTTGTGAGTCGTGGCGTTGATACGGTCCTGCAAGGCGGTTTTTCTGGTGGCTCTGGTGAGGCCTTGGTGGGATCTTGTGGTGGATTTGAAGGCTGCAAGTTCCTCCGAGGGTTTGCTGTTCCTCCATTTTTTCTCCATTCTCCTGCAATGTTTCCCTGTGGTCGTTAGGAGTTTAACTAGGGTGTTGGTGCAATCTCATGTGGGCATTTCCTCATTTGCATGGGGGCATGGAACTCCAAGGTGACTTACAAAATTCTTTTAATGCACAGAAGAGGGTATTTTATTCCTTATACTGCATGTTCACTCAATCACCCTTGAAACCCACACACCAGCCTCCTTCAGCAGACACAGTAGCACTTTTCAAACAGTAATAGGTGGGGGCTGAAGCTCACAACACCAGTGGTAGAAAGCAGCATGGGTACAGCAGTTAGAGCACACAGTCCTGGTATACCCTTGCTTATGAGTTACAGGATCTTCATGTTCAGACTCAAGCGTGAGAGACCCCAAAACAGGCAGCCTATCCTCTGGATGAAAGAAAACGTGAAGCTATGCACTGGAATGGACATTGCACATTAGGGGGCATATTTAGCTCTGTTTGCGCTGAATGTGCATCAAACATTTTGATGTACATTCAGCGCAAACCTTGCACCATATTTATACTAAAACGCCTGACCCCGCGAATGTCAAATTCCTCTATGTGCGTATTTTTCTGGATGCGGGAAACCGCCTTGTGTTAATTACATGCAAGGTAGGAGTTCCCGTCCAAAATATGACTTTAAGACCTGTGCGCCTTATTTATACTCCTGTACCATTTTGACGCACAGCAGGGGGCGGGCCTTAAAAAACAGAGCCCAGCCTGATGTGGCCGTTTTTTAACGTCTGGGTGAGGTCAGGCGTTAAGGGACCTGTGGGCTCATTTCCATGGTCTGTGACCATGAAAGCAGTCCACAGGTGCCCTTCCCTGCCCCCAGGGACACCCCCTACCACCCCCACCCACTGCTGGAGGACACGCATGGATGGGGGGACCCATCCCAGGTAAGTACAGGTAAGTTGATGTAAGTATTTTTTAACTTTTTTTTTGTGGCATAGGGGGGCCTAACTTGGGCCAACCTACATGCCACTGTGCCCAATGGCCATGCCCAGGGGACAGAAGTCCCCTGGGCATGGCCATTGGGCAGGGTGCATGACTCCTCTCTTTGCTAAGACAGAAGTCATTTCCATGGGCGTTGTGCGTCAAAAAATGGTGCAAGTCCGTTTAGAGCCATGATTTTTTAATCTAACCTGACTTGCAGCATTTTTTGACGCACAACCCCCATTTTCCCCTACGCCGGCACTGCCTGGTTAGAGTCATTTTTTTTTACTCTGACCAGCCCGCAGCGCCGGCTAACGTCAATCCATGAATAAGGCACCCGGCTGGCACGTTGGAATGGTGTTAGCCGGCGGTAAATTTTTTGACGCAAACCAGTGCCGGCGCTGGTTTGCGTCAAAAAGTATAAATATGGGCCTAGATGTGGGCAATTTACAGGGAGGCTGGAGGGAGGTCAAATTCAAGCCTAGTACTGAGAAATGATTGGGGGATGGCTAACAGGATGAAGCTCTACAATAATGGCATAGAGTCTTCATTGGGGTTTAAGAGAAGGGATACTGAAAGACAGACAAAAGGTTTTGTTGTGGCTTAAGGGATGGACACTTAAAGACTGGTTCTGTGATTTTATTGGGGACTCGAGAGAAGGACACTGTAAGTCAAGAATATGGCCTTTAGCTTTCGATAGAGGATTGTGGTATTCAAATACAGACAGAAATCCTTTATTTTGGGGTAGAGATGGTACCATTGAAGTAATCCTTGCTGGCTACCAGAAGCCCCTAACATAGGGAATAGCTTCCCTCAGGTACTGTGTTTGATTTTTTGTGTTACTGTGACATTTAGTGTGCTGATGTCACAGTGATAAAAGTGAAATCAGTCGGCACCATTAGGCTTTTGCTTTCATCAGTACTCCGGGGCAATGTACCCCAGAAAACAGGACAATGTCCCCATTCTTTTGTTACTTCTCCCTAGGAGATGCCTGCATGGGGATGACTGAAGGACCACGATCCCCAAGTAGGGATCCATCTAGTAGATACTGAGGGGAGAGGGAACAGTCCCCAGGCTTAGACAAAGTGCTCCTTGTAGAAAAAGAACAGTCTTTTGGCCCTCCTGGGGAGCGATTAGGGAGGTTTGCCTCAATCGCCCACCCAGGAGGGCAGAAAGCCCAGTAGACACCAGGGATATAAAACAAAAAAGGGTGGGGCAGCCCACATTAGTATTGGGCATACCCTACCCCAAAACGCCCCCAGCACTGTTTCTGCACCTCCCCCAACAAAAGCTGATTGATGAGAACTACCCCAATCTAACCCCTGGGGCAAAACGCCCACTAGACACCAAAGAAAATAAAGAAGGGGGGACTCACCTTAACATTGGGTCATGCCCCACCCAAAACCTGCTATAACTGTCTGTCTGCCCCCTTTGAGGGACACATTGAGTGAGTTAACCCTTAATCAGCCCACTCTCTCTCAATGTGCAAAAGGTACACTTGACACTGGGGAAAATAAAGAAAAAAAGAAGGGATAGTGGTGGCCTACCCTGTCGTAGAGGTACCATTTTTAACTGGTGAAGCGTGGGAACAGAAAGGGGTAGGAATTTTGTGGAACCCCACAGATTCTGGATAGTTCTATTATGAAAATGTGAGGAAAATGCATGATTTAGCCACAGTTTGAGTTTCCAGGGCATCCTGGGTAGGAAAATATTGAGACACCCATGTGAGTCACACCACTTCCATTGGGTGTTTAGTTTTTAGAAATGTCTGGGATTCATAAATTTCCCTTAGTGACCTTTCTTGTCATGGACAATGCTACTGGTATACATTACAAGTATGGGAATACAGAGTAGTAGAACTCTCGATATTATCATTTGATATTTCATTTTTGATTTCCATAGGTAAATGAGTGTATAAGAATGAACACTTTTGGCAAAATGTCATATGAATCACTCAACAGAATGGGTAATTTCAGAATAGTACAAATACCCAATATCCCTAATGTCAGTATTAGGGCACATTTAAAAAATGCATAGGTTTACTTCATGCTCATTTTTTATTCATATTACATTGTGAGTTGAGCATGGTCAGTACACAATTAAATGTAATTGAGTGCAGTTAAGTTGTTGGCTCTGCATATGATGTTTTTTAAAGTGAATAAACACCACATATCAGTGCAATCAGAAGAATATGTCAAAATTAAAGGTATATAAATTTTGCAGATCATCATCAGGGCAAAAAATGACGCATAAAAATGTCACCAATTTCTATTTTTTTCCTACTCAGTTGTGTTTTTTTGTAATTTCAATGGTTGGTATTTTTGGAGTAACCATAAGCAACCTATACAACTGAACTCTTGTTGAATTTGAAATGTTTTCCAGAAGCTTCCATTGTTCATCAATAGGTTTCACCACTGATTCCACTGCAAATTTCACGCAGGTAGAAATCACAAAAAATAGGAAAAATCAACTTCCTAAAGAATGAAAAACTGTGGCTAAAAAATTACTTTGTATGCAACTCTGCTTGTTCCTAGGCGCTTAGAAGATGGTGATTTTAGTACAGCAAAACCTTTGATGATTATGATGTTTTAAATATGTTATTGAACATCACGGTTTCCAATGTGTTTTTTAAACTACCCTTTCTTATATTTTAGCCATTTTCCCTACCCCCTCCTCCAGATTCTACAAACACTGTGTTTCTTTAGAGTCCCTGTTATGTACCTAACATATGGGGAAAAATACTAATTTGGCCTGGATGTCTTTAATTGAGAAGAGCCCCGGACAATAAAAAATGGCTCTGCATTAGGCCCAGAGAAGACTTGGCAGCTAATAGGTTAACCGCACCTAATGACAGTCACAAAAAAGATGATCATAATGCATCTGGAAGATATCTGATCCCCTCCCCTCCTGTCCTTGCCTGAATGGGTCCATAAAACCTCAGAATGGACAAACCTATGTGGTAACCATCATGTTAGTCTAACATTCAAGAGTACCATACAGGAACCTGCAGACACAGTCAAGGCTGCCAGCATACTACTAACCATAACCTGCATGTCAGTCTCTCATACTTCTTTTTCATACTGCCAAGTGGTGAGTACCATAACACAATGAGTGTACCTCAGTGGTCATCACACACAACATGGAAACAATTCCCACATAGGATCCAGACAAGGACACACTGTCCAAAAAACGCTCCCTTCATGGAATAGCATGCTATCCTTGCAAACAAGCTATTCAACGTCCAACATAGAAGTAGCAAGTGCAATATAGATATTACAGATTCAATTTGACTTTTATTTCTAAGGGCCCAAGGCTTCAGAGATTCACTTGAATGAGACCTGACTACGTTTAATTAAGCTTAGGCTTTGATGTCAAAGCTAAACAATGGAACATTTGAAAATCAATGAAAGCCACATGGCATGGATTGATTATTTTGTGAACAGGGCAACACCGGACAGGAATATTTGGTGTGGAGAGACAATGGATGAGTAACAGCAGATGGAAGCAGGTTTCTGACACTCTGTCTTTCATTGAGTCTGTTTTCTTCAATCAGACTGAAACGTTTTCAGCTTGTTTTCATTCCTAGAAAAGACATTCCCTGTGCTATGTGCACAAGAGTTACTGAACTTGAAAGATGTTTCAGTGCTGAAACCGCTGTGATTAATTGAGCTGCCATTGTAAGCTGGGCAATTGTCAAGACGCTAACACTTATGAAAACCTTAAACCAAATCTTTAAACTGAAATAAACTACATGGAAAGGTTATTCATATCTGCACTTTAACGGAAATTCAGTTGCATTTAGACCATTTAAAGCTTCCATTACTTGCAATTCAGGAAGCAACATGTAAGCCTAATAATTAGGCCTATACAAAATCTTATTACATTTGTACAATTCAAGATTTTTTTGATATCCAAAATTCCATAGAAAATGTCTTGCAGGAGAGGAAAATATATTCTTGGAGACATTTTTTCTCGAGCCTGCCTCCCTGCTGGTACCTTATATGACTTTTGGGTGCAAGATCTGTCCTGTATTCTGTTTTGATGTAGGATATTGCAAACCTGTTTTTGCAAAATATAGTTACACAGTTTCGCACAGGTTTACAGAGGAAGCATGCGCTGAGAAAACAACGTATTTATCTTCATTTAGAGAACTCAAGATTAAAACTGAACTGTATTGGTTAGTTCTTAACCTGTGGTTTGGGGACCCCCGAAGACCAGCAAAGCCTAATCGGAGGTCCTCGACTGCTTAGGAAATTAAATAACATTAATAGATTGATAAAGCGTATATAAATAAAGAAACAACATATAACATTGAACATTTTTAACCAGTTTGGAAATGTGAAGGAATGTGAATTTCTAGGCAGATGCATCAAACAGTATATAGTATGGATGATGAGTAGCCTCAACTAATTATAGAAAAGCTCCATCCTTCCCATTAAAAAGATTTCATTTTGTTATATTGTTTGTGAAGTAAATAACTTATTTTTAGAACTTGTATATTTGAGAAGTGCACGATTCTGTATTGTGTGTATTGTTTTGCTAGTTAGTATCATCACACATGCTTAGGCTGGTGTCCCGGCATCTAGTAATGAATCAGTGGGGGTCCCTGGATTCCAATAATGATTCAGTGGGGGTCCGCAAATGTCGGATTAAGACCCATTGCAGTATACGAAATGAGGTACTTATTTAATTTTGCATTTATTTGTTGTTAAAGGTAAGCTATAATGTTTAGGATATTTAAATGCATCTATCATTTTAGGAATCTGTTTATGCACATTAATTTAAGAAAGGAAAAATGTAATGAATGTTTACCAAATATTTCGTTTGAACACTCATTGCTTGCTTGCACCAACAGTACACGAAAGTATATTCATGCAGAATAGCTTTATAGATGTCTGCTAAGAATTGTATATACAAGTATTTCAACAACGTCTGCAATATTCCAAACATTACAACTCTTTTTCGGCATATAAATTTACATTTAGTCAAAAAAGCCACGCATGGACTGTCAAAAACGACTATCAACCGTTCTACAAGATAATACTAATTTAGCTATGTTTTAGTCTTCTTCTCTCCCTGTGCTTTTCACCAAAACGGCCTGAGCATCCAGGCCCGCAGGAATGGAGGCTCTGTACAGGGCAGCCCGAAAGATGACCTCACATTTCATGTACTTCTCTTAGTTTACCTTTTAGCGCAGGGTGTGGCTACGCCTTTCCTTTAATAGTTCAACATTAGGACTTGTCGCCACGCTATCGCCTTTTGTTTAGAAGCAGCCGTCAAGTGGCCACTCGGTGTGTAAGATTTATGAATCTTTTGGATAAGCTTTTGCTTGATATATTGGGCAACCGCATCAGTTGTCCATTACATTCCAGGTTTGCACTGAGAGCAGGTTGTGATATTATGAATTTACATTAAAGCCTGCTATTAATGCATAATGCATAATGCACGTGCACATTTATTTAACTTTCACTTTCCAGCATTTTGCATTTTTTATGTACTTTAGCTGGACATATACTGTGGGATTTTCGCAGTCTTATTTTTATTGAGTCATATTTATTTTTGCTACGTGATGTTTATTTTTATTGTTTTACATGTAATCAATCTTTCGCATTAACTGAAATAACCATAATTGATTCACCAAGCCTGACTTCCAGGATCCTAGACAGTGGTGAGTAGGGAGTAAATACCTGCTCAGTTATTCCAAATATTTATTTAGCGTTTTAATGGAGGCATGCCGAAGATTTATTAAAGTAATACTGTGAAGTGGTCTTACATGCACTCATATGTGTAGAACGTTACCTGCAGCATGGGTCCTACTATGTGGAACGCTTTTAAGTGGACTTACCCTGAGACCACCTGTGAAAGTGATAACTATCACTCCTACTGCTGCATCTAAAGTGGCAATTACATGTACAAGTGGAAGGGTACAGATGGGGGTATGAATTGGGCTGCTGTAAAAATGACAGTCGCCCGCAGGGGCATTACGACAATCCATCCTTACCAGAGAGAAAGACAAGCTGGAGACAGTTTGGCGAATATGACAAACTTTGTGAAGTTCAAAACAGTTTTTTTAAACGTTTGACAGATGCAGGACATCTGCAGAAAGGTGGCAGATGTCCCGCCTGGCCTTCTAGAGTTTATGTTGCTTAGAAGCATTTGAAATGGGGCAGACAGGACATCAGCTGCTCTTTGGCAGACGTCAAACATCTGGCAAACCCTAAATAAAGCACTACGTCTGACAAATGTTCCTGTAAAAAAATGAAGTAATGTCCTGCAAAAACCTGTATGAAATTCACTACTCTTGCTAAAAGTGGTTTCTCTGCAAGGCCTCCATTAATAGGATTTCCCCACAGTTTTGTTTTTTAAAATTCCCTGTCTCTGAGAACGTTATCAAAAAAACCTTCACTGTGGGAATATTTTACACGAAACATTTTACACGAAATATTTAATTAACAGATATGTGCAAGTATATTTGGGTAACTAGTTGTATGGGAAATTGAATTCATCTTTTCAAATCTTGCAAATGGGAGCTTTTTAGGGGAAGCATAGTCATTAGAATTAGCTGTTATCCGAATCCTTTTCTTTTGTTTTGATCTGAAATAACAGTGCCTCCATTTTCTAAAAGGCAAACATCTGGCTCTTACTACTTCACATGAGCACTCCAAAAATATGATGATTTGATAGGTGAACACTTGCATTGACTTAGCTGGACAGCTTAGATGTCTCGAGATCGCAGTCTTGTTGGTTTACTTTAGAGTTATTATGTGCCATGTTTATGAAAAGGTGGTGCACCGCAGCAAGTCATCTTGCTGCGCTGCGTCACTGGGAAAGGACAGGAATGCACCATATTTAAGGCAATATGGTGTGTTTGTGTCCTTTCCCCTGCGGTGCGCACAATGGGTTCCCTAGCACCAATGCAGGGACTCTTGCACCATGTTGCAATGGTGCCTGCATGGCATGCAGGATTGTTTTGTGCAGGAAAGGACAACATCCTGCAGAAAAACAATCCTGAGAGGTATTTTGCAGCACACATAGAAAGAGGACAAAATGAGGAGAAATAAAGATGTTTCTCCTCATTATGCCTCTTCTGGGAAGGTGTGTTTTTTAGTGTATTCCCTGGTTTACCTGCTCTTGTAAATGTGCAGTGCATCAACATCCATATATGTTGCATGGGGACACCCACTAAACACTCATGGAAATGCCTCCTTGGCACAGAGTAAAGCAACTCAATGATTTGCAATTCGTTACATTACTCAGGATTTATGAAGCCACTCAAAGTAGAGGACTCTGTTCAGGTTACTAAATTGAATCAACTTTGCCTAATAGCTGGGTTTCTAGATAAGCCACTTTCCAAAGATTAAACAGCAATCTCACTTTACTTGAAGGTTGAAAGTTAACAAGTCCAATTGTACTTATACTTATAATACAGGGCCGTCATTTCACAGATCAAAATTATTGCGAATGGCAGTGTTTAAAATTCCTTGTAGTTCAAAATATTTTTAGGAAACATTCCGATTGAGTGCAAATATTATTACAGTCTAGAAAAGAAAACTGCTTAGATTGATGCTTTCTGTGGGTCTAATTTAAAAATTAGACCGGTTTTCTGATTTTATAAACAAGGAACAGGGAGATATTTAACCACCACGAAGATCAACGGTCAACAGAAAAACATATCAAAATTATGAATAGCATTCACAGGGCTGGGAATATGGCCCAAAGATGCTAGTCATTTGAATGGGAGAAGATGTGTCCTTTTGAAGACTAGTAGAAGGACCTATGTTAGACTTTTCATCCTTGGCGTGGTCTCCCTTAACTTTTTGCTTCTTTTTACCAGGTTGTTGATGTGTGCTAGACTCTGATTTTGCTGTTTTTGTTACTATGGGCATTTTACCACTGCTAACCAGTGCTAAAGTGCAAGTGCTCCTTTACAAAATGTGTATGTAATTGGCTTATCCATGATTGGCATATTTTATTAGTAAGTTCCTAGTACAGTGCACTAGAGGTGCCTAGGGCCTGTAAATCAAATGCTACTAGTGGACCTGCAGCACTGGTTGTGCCACCCACATAAGTAGCTCTGTAATCATGTCTCAGACCTGCCACTGCAGTGTATGTGTGTGCAGTTTTAACTGTAAATTCGACTTGGCAAGTGTACCCACTTGCCAGGCCTAAACCTTCCCTTTTCTTACATGTCAAACACCCCTAAGGTTGACCCTAGGTAGCCTCAAGGGCAGGGTACAATGTATGGTTAAGGTAGGACATATAGGCCCTGATTCTGACCTTGGCGGACGGCGGAGGCCGTCCGCCAAGGTACCGCCGACAAATGACCGCACCGCGGTCAAAAGACCGCGGCGGCCATTCTTACATTTCCGCTGGGCCGGCGGGCGCTCTCCAAAAGAGCGCCCGCCGGCCCAGCGGAAATGCCCCTGCAACGAGGACGCCGGCTCAAAATTGAGCCGGCGTAGTTGCAGGGGTGCGACGGGTGCAGTTGCACCCGTCGCGTATTTCAGTGTCTGCAAAGCAGACACTGAAATACTTTGTGGGGCCCTCTTACAGGGGCCCCTGCAGTGCCCATGCCATTGGCATGGGCACTGCAGGGGCCCCCAGGGGCCCCGCGGCACCCCCTACCGCCATCCTGTTCATGGCGGGTTTCCCGCCATGAACAGGATGGCGGTAGGGGGTGTCTGAATCCCCATGGCGGCGGAGCGCGCTCCGCCGCCATGGAGGATTCAATGGGGCAGCGGTAAACCGGCGGGAGACCGCCGGTTTACCCTTTCTGACCGCGGCTGAACCGCTGCGGTCAGAATGCCCTTGGGAGCACCGCCAGCCTATTGGCGGTGCTCCCGTGGTCGGTGACCCTGGCGGTCACCGGCCGCCAGGGTCAGAATGACCCCCATAGTAATGTGTTTTATATGTCCTGACAGTGAAATATTTTTGCAAGGTATGTCCCTCTCATAGGTTAACCTGGGGACTACCTTTAAATCTGATTAAAGTGTAGATTCCCTTCGGGAGCAGATGGATATGTGGAGCTTGGGGTCTCTGAGCTCACAATTTAAAAATACATCTTTTAGTAAAGTTGATTTTAAGATTGTGTGTTTGAAAATGCCACTTTCAGAAAGTGAGCATTTTCTTGCCTATACCATTTCTGTGACTCTGCCTGTTTGTGGATTCCCTGTCTGGGTCAGTTTGACAGTTTGGCTGGTTGCACCTCTTACTAGACAGTGACACAAAGGGAGCTGGGGTGTAGCCTGCATATCCTGATGAGCCATCTGTGCTAGGAGGGAGGGGAGAAGTGGTCACTTACACCTGAAAGGGCTGTGCCTGTCCTCACACAATGCAGTCTTCAACCCCCTGGTGATTGTCTGGGGCTTGGCCTGGGCAAGGCAGGATTTCACATTCAAAAGAGACTTTGCTTTGAAGTAGGCCTACTTCAAAGGAGAAAATGGGTATAAGAAGGGCACACAAAACCACAGACTTTAGATCACCTCTGGACATCAAGAGGAACCTCTGCATGGAGAAAAGCTGAAGAGCTGAGGAGAAGTGCTGCCCTGCCTGTGACTGTGCTTTGTGGAGCTATCCTGCAGTTGCTGCTTCTGCCTGTGCAAGGGGACAAATACTGGACTTTGTGGTGTATTCCTGCTTGAGAAGGACTCTCCAAGGGCTTGGACTGAGCTTGCCCCCTGTTCTGAAGTCTCAGGGCCATCAAAGACTTCCCTTACCAGCACCTGGACTCTCTGCTGGGACTCCTGCCCTGAAAAGTGGTGCCCTATCCAGTCCCTGGGCCCTTGAAAGGAAAAGCTAGTAAAAATTAAAGGAAATCGAATTCCGACAACTCTGGACCAACACCGCTGCTGAATCCGGTGACGCCGCCTGCAACCGAATCTCTGATCTTCGCTGAAACGTGAGGACTTTTGCAGGCCCTACACCGCTGCAGCCCCGCCGAAATCCGTGACTTCGTGGAAGTTAGCGCTCCACGTCGTGGCTGACGCCGTTCGAAGTGCACAAATTCAACGTTTCGCACAGACGCCGCTTTCCCCGACTTCGCACATCTCGTTGTTTTCATTCTTCACCAAGGTACAGTACCTGGGGGTCTGGGTGACTCCATGGCCGGCGCCATTGGTGTCGGATTGTTGGGAACGACTCCGTCACGACACCGTGATAAAACCTCATCGAAGCATTTTGTCTTTCTAAGCGCTATTTTTTAATTGAATCTTTGAAAATTCATAACTCGATTTGTGTATTGTGTTTTTTTTAACGTTGTGGTCTTGTTTTTGTTTAGATAAATATTCTCTATTTTTCTAAACCTGTGTTATGTCATTTTGTAGTGTTTTCATTAAGTTACTGTGTGTGTTGGTACAAATACTTTACACCTAGCGCTCTGAAGTTAAGCCTACTGCTCTGCCAAGCTACCAAGGGGGGAAGCAGGGGTTATCTGAGGGTGATTCTCTTTTACCCTCACTAGAGTGAGGGTCCTTGCTTGAATAGGGGGTAACCTGACTGTCAACCAAAGACCCCAATTCTAACAACCTATATTTTATCTATGTTCAAACAGACATTCCTCTATATTGTAGGTTTTGATTCCAACAAATAAGACTGCCATCTGTACAGATTATTCTGTATTACCACAGATATCCAGCAAGATCTGAGTTACATCGGCATTTAGCTGATACTGCAGACCAAGGGGCTTATTTACAAGTCCCTGTGCGCCACCGAAATGTCACTTTTAGTGATGGTCCAGTGTAGCACACTGCAGGGCCATGCCAAATCTACAAGGCCACGTATAGCCTGTCTAGCTTTTCCTGGCCTTATAGATATGAACTGAAGCAACGCAGCTCAAGTAGCTGCATTGCCTCACCCTGCAATAGGGAGGCATGCCATGGACGTTACGGTGGGTGTTCCCACATAACACATAGCATTCAACACATTCCTAGATTTACAAGAGTTGGTGAAGTTGGGAATGAATCAAAAGCCTATTTCTCCCAGGGGAGGAGCAAGCGAGGCCCAATATGGAGAAATACCTTTATTACTCCTCATTTTTCCTTTTTCTAAGTGTGCTGCATTCTCATGATTTTTTTGTGTGTGCAGGAAAGTGTCCTGTTCTGCACAAAAACAATCAAACCTGTAATGCAGACACCCTTGCACCATGGTGAAAGGTTGCCTGCATTGGCGCATGGCAGCCCATTTTGCACCAGCGCAGGGGATAAGGTAAGAATGTACCATATCTCAAAGATGTGGTACATTCCTGCCCTTTTCATTTGATGCAGGGCAGCACAGCAGGAATCCTTGCGGCACTGTCTGTGCCAAAACCTCATAAATGAAGCCCCAAGTTTCACAACCACCCAAACCTATGGACTGTATATACATTGAAAACGAAGATACTAAGCACGGTGTGTCACCACAGGTTAGTGGGGCAATGAGAAATATCTCTCAAAAAATAGAGTCTATTAGCTACTCCTCATCAGATAGTAATGGATCCACTTCATTGCACTATCAAAAAACCTGAAATGCCCAGAATGTCAGTGGCACAACAACTGGTATTCACATCAACCATACTCCATCTACACATACATGTTTGTCCCTCATATTGACCCAATTCCTACCTGTACATGTATCTCTTTCTACCCGAGAATATGATGTGAAGATTATAAAGTGGCTGTTCAAAATACACATAATCGATGTTCTTATTCATTCATTCCCTCGCAGTGTACTGAAATTACATATTTGACTCCGAAACCATTTTGTTCATGATCCTTGGCAACTTTAACCTTGAATCACCATGTTGAAGAAAATTTCCACTGACCAGTCACCTAGTAAAACTTACTGCGTTCCTACCCACCACCATGGTACCCCTTGGACCTCATACTCAACTATGCAGTACTGTCCTATTCCACACCCACTAATGATCCTTTCCCATTGCACCAGCACATACTGATCATGTCCATAAACACACCATCTCCCCAGCAACACATGCACACACACCCTTACCTGAAGGTAAAATTACCCTATATTTTCCTAATTCTCTCAAACTCATGATGGCTTGCAAAATTTCACTCACAACACATAATTTCATGACAGTTTGCTCAGCAATGACCATGATTCTTTGTTTCTTATCCCTACCAGCCAGCAATAATGTCTCTTATCAATGCCCCAGCAAAAAGGAAACAAGCATTTGCAATGCAATGGGTCTCGCATTTGCTTGAGCTAGACCTATTAGCGTTGTAAACTCATAACCGGACTTTTCTTGCCACATAAATTGAAAATTAAGTCATACTATTTCACATAGATGAGCCGCACCATGAGTGTAAACAAGACACACAAATGGAAAAAGAAGTTCGCTGGCAGTCAAACATATTGGAAAAAAGTGCAATTAACCATGTTACAGGGTCGATATCCAAGGCGGTAACAAAACCGCCCCAAGGAGGGACAAACCAAAAGCATTTACCAATGATAACAAAGGATTTTTGAAGGGAAAGCCCATGAACGAGCGATAGTGATGGGCGTGGTTAAAAGCCCAAATAGGTAATAACACGTCGGAAAAGCAGCGCTTACGTGCTGCTATGCTCAACCTAAAAGTGAAGGTTGGCACAAAAGAAACCAGAATAGTAACAGGCAAGCACAAATATCAAGGAGTTCTGTGCAATTTGTAAACAAAAAACACTATGGGGGTCATTCTGACCCTGGCGGCCGGTGACCGCCAGGGTCACCGACCACGGGAGCACTGCCAACAGGCTGGCGGTGCTCCCAAGGGCATTCTGACCGCGGCGGTTCAGCCGCGGTCAGAAAGGGTAAACCGGCGGTCTCCCGCCGGTTTACCGCTGCCCCATTGAATCCTCCATGGCGGCGGAGCATGCTCCGCCGTCATGGGGATTCAGACACCCCCTACCGCCATCCTGTTCATGGCGGGAAACCCGCCATGAACAGGATGGCGGTAGGGGGTGCCGCGGGGCCCCTGGGGGCCCCTGCAGTGCCCATGCCAATGGCATGGGCAATGCAGGGGCCCCCGTAAGAGGGCCCCACAAAGTATTTCAGTGTCTGCTTTGCAGACACTGAAATACGCGACGGGTGCAACTGCACCCGTCGCACCCCTGCAACTACGCCGGCTCAATTCTGAGCCGGCGTCCTCGTTGCAGGGGCATTTCCGCTGGGCCGGCGGGCGCTCTTTTGGAGAGCGCCCGCCGGCCCAGCGGAAATGTTTGAATGGCCGCCGCGGTCTTTTGACCGTGGTGCGGTCATTTGTCGGCGGTACCTTGGCGGACGGCCTCCGCCGTCCGCCAAGGTCTGAATGACCCCCTATGTGCAGAGGGCAAGGGATTTTCTTAGGAGTCCATGACCAGTACTGCTAAATGGCACGTTTGACAAACATGAAAGCTACAAAATCTTGATTCGCCTCGCAAGCCTCTTTCTTCCACCACCTACACACTCTCTCGCTTTACCGCACTCTCCAGATTCTTTTTTATTCCTGCGTTCTCCATGTGTTAGTTTTCCTGTCTTTCTCGCCCTCCTTTATTCCTTTTTCCTGCCTTTCTCTCTTGCTCTAGGTCAATGTCTGATGATGAAAAACAAGTCCTGGTCCCCACCACCAGCAACCACCTGCACAAATTATTCACTCTAGCTTGAATTGTGATAAAGAGAGGGTCATACACCTGTAGAGCACAACAATTTAAAAGTGTTTTTCAAAAGCAACTGATTGACTTTGTACATAAAGAGACATAGGGGGTTATTCTAACTTTGGAGGAGGTGTTAATCCGTCCCAAAAGTGACGGAAAAGTGACGGATTTACCACCAGCCGTATTACGAGTCCATTATATCCTATGGAACTCGTAATACGGCTGGTGGTATATCCGTCACTTTACCGTCACTTTTGGGACGGATTAACACTCCTCCAAAGTTAGAATAACCCCCATAATCTATGAAAAAAAGACCCGAAAGGACACACATGCGATATATATATAAAAAAAATAATTTAACATAATGAGCAGTGTAGATGAAAGGGGTGACCTAAAGAAGGTCCTGTAATCCCGTGCACGGCTGAGGCTGTGCAGAGAACACATGCAGTTTCAGGTAATAACGTCCGACAAAGAAAGCTTAGAATGTGAAAAGAACCCAATATGGCATGAGGAAGAACATAATAAAATGTGTAAAATGTATGTCAAGCATGTTTGTTAAGAGGAGGATGCGCAAAAAAAACTAACGTGTAAAGGGAAGCAGGGGTGTAACAAAGGCCCCCGGAAGCCCCCGCAGTGGGGGCAGGGGGGAGAGCTCCAGGGGGCCCCATCAGCATACTACACTGTGCACGGGCGGAAGTTCCCCTGACTGGGTCCAGGCTGCCCACTACAGGTACTTTGCATGGGGGGGGGGGGCCTTAATGTTCGTTAGGCCACTGAAGGGAAGAAGGATGTTCATGAATCAAAATCAGAACATGGGCGGGGGATGGAGAGAGCAGGCAGCATATAAGATCGAAACACAAGAGAAGAGACTGTAAGTTTCGGCTCTGAAGGTATGTGGCAAATGAAAGCAAAGTGACACATGAAAGCAAAGTTTTTGAAAGAAGGGTCTTAGAAAACCATAAAATCTGTGCACATGAAGAGGCCCAATAACAGAAACTAAAGGTGAAGCACCGGAAAGAACATGATATGAATGTGTAAAATTAAATCAGTTAAATAGCAGAAAGTGGAGGTGGGAGGTAAGTAATTAATATAATTCAAAGTGTGTATGTGCTGCAAAAGGAACGCATGAAGCTGCAGGCATTGGAAGAAGGTAACACAAATGTATGAACCTATTTTGAATCTTTAAATTTCTTATTTCCAATTAAAATGCATGATTTAAAACACGCACTTCCAATACAATGGGTCTCGCGTTTGCTCGAGTTAGAGCTATTAGCGTGGTAAATTCCGAAATGGCCTTTTCTTGCCACACACACTGAAA
The DNA here is from genome assembly GCF_031143425.1 of Pleurodeles waltl. Taxonomy (NCBI): domain Eukaryota; kingdom Metazoa; phylum Chordata; class Amphibia; order Caudata; family Salamandridae; genus Pleurodeles; species Pleurodeles waltl. The sequence continues at coordinate 685,841,065 of NC_090439.1, forward strand.
ATGAAAAGTAAAACAGTTGACATAAGCGAGCCAATTCAAAGCGCCACCATGAGCGTGAAGAGAGACACAAAAGGAAAAAGAAGCTCAGTCGCAGTGAAAGTTATCAGCAAAAGTGCACTTATTCATGTAACAGGGTCGATGGCCAAGGTGGTAACAAAACTGCCCTAAGGAGGGACAACCATAAAGCAGTTACCAAACAAAACAAATGATATTTGAAAGGGATGCCCATGAACGAATGATAGTGATGGGCGTGCAGAGGGCTTGGTTAAAAGCCAAGATACATACCAACACGTCGCAAAAGCAACACTTGTGCGCTGCTATGCTCAACCTAAAAAGAGCTAGATCTGTGAAAGGCTGAGTGATTTGCAAAACAAACTGGTAAAGTAGAAAAGTGACATTCATTTACAAATGTAGTTGCAATAGCAGCACTGCATCTTTTGTGCAAGTTGCAAGGCAAAGAGGTGATAAATGGGCATTCTCCCTTCCATGTGATTTGCAAGGAGGGGTTGCCCAGTGGCGTTGCTGGTCAGTACCAATCGGAAAAGTGGGATATGTCTTAATGGACTATTTTTGCTACGTGAATGATTCTTGTGGGCATCAGGGACTGCTGCATGTTCACTGTATTCTCCTTTTGGCAGTGTTCCACTTTTATTATGTTACATCTTGTATGCCATTAACAGGGATTGCGCTACCAGCACATTTCGAATACATATAAAAACATGGATGTTTCCTGTCCCTTTTAGGCTGCTTGTTTCTCCATTTGATGCCAACTGAAAGGATTCACAGAGGGAATAAAGAAAGAACAATAATTTCTAAGAATGCTTTTAAATTGCCTCTTTATACTGTGCTTGATTATTACATTTGGCACAGACCAAAGGTTTTGTAGCCAACTTTGTGCAAACTCTGACTGGGGTGTGAGCCCTGATCAAGCAGCAACCTCAATCCTGGTCAGGGTAAGGCACAAGCAAACCCCAAATTAAACTGTGCTCAAAGCCCTGGCAACTTGGCACAGAGCAATCAGGCTTAACTTAGAGGCCCTGTGTAAAGTATTTGTGCAAAACCTCAAGCAGTGAAACAATGAAAAGATCCCATACTAGGTTAAATAAATAGAGCAAAATGTAATAAATAAAACGAGACCAAAATGCCAAAAAATTCAATAGGTAGAACTGGAGTTATAAATGTTTAAAGAATAAACTGTAAAATAGCAACTAATAACAGAACACGAAAACTGCAGCTCTCTGGTCGCACTGAGCCAAGTCAAAGTCAGGAGTTCATGCTGACAGTGATGGAGCATGGGTGTGATATGGACTCCGTCCAGCTGAATGCTTACCATTTCAAGTTTTGTGCCAAAAGTCCATTCATGTTGGAGGCAGTTGAGAAGAGCAAGAAGAGTGCTGTGGGTATGGTTGGAGTAGAGCGATGGACAGGCTGGGTGTTGTGGACAAGCTGGCTGGTGCTTCACACTCATGGTCCTCCTTGGGTAATCAATGCTTGCTGTGTGAATAGATGGTCTGGCAGCACCTCACACAGATTTTCTGTGCAAGCAGAGTGGTCTTAGTGTGAATGGGCCCATTTGCGATCATGAAGAGCCCAAAAGCTTGAATTGAAGGCCTTGGGAGCCACATCAAAGGGTCCAGGACTAAGAGGCACCAATTGGGAGTCCGCAACTCTCTGAAGACAGGTCCAGGGGTGGTTAGGGAGCCTTTTATGTCCTTGAGGCTCAGATCGGGAGGCCAGCAGACTAGTCCTTTGAGTCACATGGGGGTCTTGGGTTTAAAATGAGTGTCAGGTCCAGTTCTTCCTCCCCAGGCAAAAGGGCAGCAAGCAGCAGGGCACAGTAGCAGGGCAGAAGTTACTTTAGAGCAGAAGTCCAGCTGAGTGGCAGTCCATCCAGTTGCACAGCAGTCCTTCTTTCTAGCAGAGTATCCACAGGTCCAGAAGTGTACTAAAGTGATAGTGTCTGAGGTCCCTCTTTTATATCCGGGTGCTCTGGTTCTGGAAGGTGGGAGAAGCTTGTAGACAGTGGCTTTGAAGTACACGTAATTTTCTGCTTCCCCTGCCCTGGATTCAAGCTGGCTGAGGTGACAATGCATGGTTGTTAGGTCTTTGTGTGAAGGCAGAACATGGGCTATTCAGGTGTATGTGGGGCTGGACTCAACTCCACCCCCCATCCTGCCAGCAGATGGCCACTCAGACACACCTAATCCCTCTGTCATGTGACTGCCTGAAAGGAATTCATAAAGTCTGACTGTCAGCTACACCCAGTTATGTGACCCAGGTCAGGCTGCATGCACAAAAGTGCTAAAGGCACAAAAATGGCAACATTCTAAATGTAGCATTTTTAAAATTGTGAACAGAAACCCAAATTCACCACTAAATAGGGCTTTTCATCCTAATACCAAAGACACTAAATGCGAACAGGTTTTCTCTTCCCATTTGGTAGTGATATAAAATAGAAATAGAAAATATAATAAGGCAACTTCAATGTCATCCTATGGGAGAAATAGATCTTTCAGTAGTGAAAGACAAATGTAAAGGTTTTTCTCTACCAGGACATGTAAAACTTAAACATACACTGCACACTGCCCTTGGAGCTGTCCACGGCCTACCTTAGGGGTGACTTATATGTATTAAAAAGGAAGGTTTGGGCCTGGCATAAGGTTTACTTTGGCAGGTTGGCATGGCAGTTTACAACTACACATAAACAGGCTGCAATGGCTGGCCTGAGACATGTTCAAAGAGCTATTTAAGCAGGTCTCACAACTAGTGCTGCGAGTCCATTAGTAGAATTTAATTTACAGGTCTGGGTACATATGGTATCACTTTATGTTAGACTTTTCATCCTTGGCGTGGTCTCCCTTAACTTTTTGCCTCTGTTCCCCAGGTTGTTGATGTGTGCTGGACTCTGATTTTACTGTTTTTGTTACTCTGTGCTCTTTACTACTGCTAACCAGTGCTGAAGTGCAAGTGCTCCTTTACAAAATGTGTATGAAATTGGCTTATCCATGATTGGCATATTTGATTTATTAGTAAGTCCCTAGTACAGTGCACTAGAGGTGCCCAGGGCCCGCAAACCAAATGCTACTAGTGGGCCTGCAGCACTGGTTGTGCCACCCACATAAGTAGCTCTGTAATCATGTCTCAGACCTGCAAATGCAGTGTCTGTGTGTGCAGTTTTAACTGTAAATTCGACTTGGCAAATGTTCCCACTTGCCAGGCCTAAACCTTCCCTTTCTTACATGTAAGGCACCCCTAAGGTAGGCCCTAGGTAGCCCCAAGGGCAGGGTGCAGTGTATGGTTAAGGTAGGACGTATAGTAATGTGTTTTATATGTCCTGACAGTGAAATATTGCCAAATTCGTTTTTCACTGTTGCAAGGCCTGTCCCTCTCATAGGTTAACATGGGGGCTACCTCTAAATCTGATTAAAGTGTAGATTCCCATTGGGAGCGGATGGAAATGTGGAGTTTGGGGTCTCTGAGCTCCCAATTTGAAAATACATCTTTTAGTAAAGTTGATTTTAAGATTGTGTGTTTGAAAATGCCACTTTTAGAAAGTGAGCATTTTCTTGCTCATACCATTTCTGTGACTCTGCCTGTTTGTGGATTCCCTGTCTGGGTCAGTTTGACAGTTTGGCTGGTTGCACCTCATACTAGACAGTGACACAAAAGGAGCTGGGGTGTAGTCTGCATATCCTGATGAGCCATCTGTGCTAGGAGGAAGGCAAGGAGTGGTCACTTACACCTGAAAGGGCTGTGCCTGTCCTCACACAATGCAGTCACCAACACCCTGGTGAGTGTCTGGGGCCTGGCCTTCTGGACACACTTCTGGAAACAAGAGGAACCTCTGCCTGGAGAAGAGCTGAAGAGCTGAGGAAGAAGAGCTGCCCTGCCTGTGACTGTGCTTTGTGGAGCCATCCTGCAGTTGCTGCTTCTGCCAGAGTAAGAGGGCAAAGACTGGACTTTGTGTGCCTTCCATCTTGTGAAGAAATCCCCAAGGGCTTGATTTAGAGCTTGCCTCCTATTGTTTGAAGTCTCAGGGACCGCAAAGACTTCTCTCTGCCAGCACCTGGAGTCTCTGGAGAGACTCCTGCTCTGACAAGTGGTGCCCTATCCAGACCCTGGGACATTGGAAGGAAAGCTGGTGGAAATTCAAGGAAATCGACTTTGGACGACTTCGGACTGACGCAGCTGCTGAATCTGGTGATGCCGCCTGCAACCGACTCAGTGATCTTCGTTGGAACGCGGCGACATTTGCAGGCCCGACGCCGCTGCAGCCCCGCTAAAGTCCGCGACTCCGTGGAATTCGCCGCACCACAACGTGACCAATGCTGCTCGAAGTGCGCGGATTCAACGTTTCGTACAGACGCCGCAATCCCAGACTTCGCGCATCAACTTGTTTTCACTCTTCACCAAAGGTACTGTACTTGGGGGTCTACGCGACTCAGTGTCCAGAACCGCTGGTGTCGGCTTGTTGGGAACGACTCCGTCACACTGTCGTGTTGACACCTCCTCGAAGCATTTTGGCCCAAATTTATACTGTTTGACGCAAAACTGCGCCAGCGCAGTTTTGCGTCAAAAATATTACCGCCGGCTAATGCCATTTTGGTGCACTGTGCGGGCGTCAGATTTATACTTTGACGCACGGCGGCGCAAACAACAGGTGGGAGTCATTATTTTTGACACACACCGCGGCGTCAAGTCGTAAAGGAAAACTACGTTAACGTGGCGGAAATGACTGTGGGTCGATTTACGACACCGCAAACCAGATATGCGCCGTTTTTTGACGCAATAGCGTAAAAAAAAACGCCAGTTCACCAGAGGAGAGCCAAAATGCATCCCAGATGCCACTACAGACCCCAGGAAGATGACAGCAGACCAGGAACCAGCCAGGAGGACCCACACAAGAACCAGGACACTTTTAAGAAGAAAAGAAAGTGTCACTTCAGTGCAGAGGAGCAGGAAATCCTAGTTAAAGAGGTGACAGAACACCAGCAGCAACTGTTTGTCACCTCAAAGTTGCCAATCAGTAGGAGAGAGGCTATATGGCAACAAATTGTCGACAAGATTAACAGTGTGGCTGAAGTACGCAGAACAGTCATTGAGTGCAAGAAACGCTGGAATGACTGCAAACGCAGGACCAAGGAAAAGATGGCCAGGAACAGGAAGGCAGCACTGCAGACTGGAGGTGGGAGTCCAGCACACCAGGAGGCCCTGGACCACATGGAGGAGATGGTCGCAGCCCTCATCCCTGAGGAGATCGTCACAGGGATTCAAGGACAGGACAGCGCAGACTACCAAGAGACAACACACATGCAGGGTAAGTCGCATGAGGAATTGAAATAACTGCAACCGGGGGGGGGGAAATACCTACTACACATTGCATGTAAGTCATCATATACATGGAGTGGCATGGGTAAAGGGGCACAGCAGGGGGGCATGGCCCGTTCTGAGAAGACCTGGGGCACACCATTACACAACACCAACAACAGTCCCATGGGGGCATGCTGTCATGCCAACGATGGAGCAAAGGGAAAGCCACGACAGGAGGGAAGGCCACTACGTCAAACTGACATCCTGGCACTCATCAGCCAACATACCTCCTACATTAACTAGGGCCCTATTAGCAATCCTCTAGCCAAACCGACAACTGCAATGTAACTGCAACAACAGTTGCCACTACCACTTCTGATCTGTGTGCAGCTCAAGTAGCCAATGGCAGTAACCTCCCCATGGAACATACATACCTAAATTAGGGGGTGAGGATGACATCTGCAACAATCTCCTGAAACAAGAAAAAGGCCCCAGTACTGTCAAATGTCAATGCCCATAGTTGTCGCAAACATCAGCCAATGTAAACAACAATAGGAGCAACACAGCACTAAGGACACACCCATGCTGCATATGTCAGGGTCCATCCTGTGCCTGGGTAACAAGGCAACATCACAAATGTCATACTGCTCAGACAACAGCATTGAGGAGGGGACACATGTAACTGGTCACTGAAATACACCTGCTCAGTCAGAGGACGAAATAGGACACTGATACGACTATCAGGGCAATCCAATGTAACACACATTACCCAACATCAGCAGGACCCATTAACAATGTCAACATCCATATCAGATCATAACATTGCCATGCTTAGGATATGCCACATGTCAATTACATTTAAGTGGATGTGAACGATCAGGGATTGGGGCAGGTCCAGATTGTTAAGTGTGCTGCCAGGGCCATAAGAACACCCACAGCCAGTGAAAGGTCTCACCATGAGAATGGATGTACACGGAGGGTCGAGTAGGACAAGAAGGTAGCAATTCTCTATTTGGCTTAAAGCAACACCTAGAGGGGATGAGGCTGACAAGTCTGATAACTCAATAACATACATGTGACACACAGGTGGGCCATAGGCCTGAAACAATGCCCATCTGAAGGACTGCAGATATTAATACAAAAACAAGATCACAAAGTGAATTCATCAAAAGGCAGGCATGTCACGTCAAAATTGTCACAACACAGACACACTAATTGTACCCTGTTTCATTGCAGAGGAAGATGGATCGCCTGCCGATATGCCTGTCCCAGATTTCCCTGATGTCATGGATGACGAGCCGATAAACATTCCCCAGGAGACTATCCAAAAGGTCCTTTAAACCCTCCAGACCCCACCTTCAGTCACAAGGAGGCGCACAGAACAAGCAGCCATCGCAGAGGATCCACCCACCACCCCAATTGTAAGACCTGCCAGCTCCAATACAGCTGAGGACTCAGACGACACTGGCACCAGCTTTGAGAGAACTGTAGTTGGAGTACAGCAGGAGCTGGCCAAGGAGGTGCGGGTGGGGATGCAAAATATGGCAGCCAGCCTTGAGGGGGTGCGTTCGTGCATGATGTCATCTGCAGATCAGGCAGCAGCTATCCAAGCCCTAACATCTATCTTGCAGGAACTGCAGAAAACCCAGAAGGAAATCAGCACAGCTGTAATACAGTTGACCCAACACCTACAACAGCAATCCTGCCAACGCGTGCACGAATGCAACATTGAACCCCTCAGGGTCGACCTGGCTGCCTACCATCGTGATGTGGCTGCTATTCTCAAGAACCAGCAGGCCCTCCTTGCAGCAGTACTGCCCTTAAGACCTTCACAGGGAGCAGTGACCGGGATGTCTGACTCCACGTCTTCTAACACTGAGGTGTGTGTTGCCCCTTCACAATCAACAACAACAAGGACAAAGCAGGCAACACACACATCAGAAGAAGAAGACATGGAACAGATCACATTCACAAGTAAAATGACCCGGAAGCACTAGTCCCTGCCACATGGCCGACATTTACCAAGGTCCTGCGCTTTGTAACTTGCCAGTCTTGCAACAACTGTACTCAAGCACTGTTCTGCAAACCACTGTATATCTTGTCACCCAGCCCAGTGATTGTCTCTCTCCTACTCATTGGCTAAGTCTGTCCCTCTGCACTGTCTGAAACAGCAACCCCAGCATGACAAAAGCATTTTGGTAAACCCTTGTGTTGGATCACAATGGAAGATATCACTATAATGGACTCACAGTCATGGACAATGTACATATAGCACTACAGCACTTTTCAATAAATAGCACTTACACAACTAATATGTCTCTGGGTAATGTGACATATCAACTGCGCAGTAGATAATTGAAATGTCCCTACTGTCAAATAACGTAGCTTGTCAATACAACTGTCCAGATATTATGTAGTTAGAGAAATCTGCACAGTGACCATGATTGCATCATACTCTGCCCATCCTGAGGGAATAATCTGATGAAGTGAGAAACCATAGACCATCATGCTGTGTTGGACAGAAGAATGCTTCCTCAGGGGATAACTAAGTCATCCAATAGTGCCCGCTAAATGTTGTCAACGTGCATAAATAACACAATAAACATGCCACACTAAAAGTAAACATTAAAAAAACTGCACAAATGAAAGTGTCTGAGTTAACGTACAAATAGGTAATCATGCCGAACTGTGTCACAAATGATGTATGAGGGTCATGAAGACAAGAATACAAGATTGCCAATGAGAACTCATTTTATAAGGGTGTGCATGATCATCACACTGCAGTCAGACCTAAAACTGTTTCCCCAATATCAAGTCTGGAAGCACTGTTAGTGACTTTGAAAACACACTTATCAACAGAAACACATTGTAATCCATATTAACTGTGATTGGTGGTTGCAACAAAGGGTAGACACTTTGCGAGGTAGCTCTGGATTAGCTGCCAATCATACAGCTCATTTGGGATTTGTTTGTAGCATTGGACACAGATGTTATAGTACAAAAGAGATGTACACGGAATCCAAACCCACGATCAAGTACCATTCAACACATACTTTTAAGGGGTAACCAAATATTTATTAAAAGCTAACCATAGATGAGGAAACTGAGGGAAAAATCTTACCTACCCTAATCTACCCTGACTACTCATTACCCACAACTGTCCCTAACTAACCTAAGCTACACTTACTTATCACATGTAACGAAACGTTCTAAACATCTACCCCCCACCCCCCTTATGAGACGGGACACATTGAGGACAACACTTACTAACTTAAACACATACTAAACTATCCGAAACAAATATATATTTTTTGGGTAAAGTTTTTTTTATGTTTTTTGCTTTTTTTATTTTTTTTTATTTTTTTTTACACACAAGAACCCCAACATAGCCCCCCACTGACCCACCCACACATGTAATAAGTCAACAAAGAAACAAGCAGGACCCCCTACCCCCCACCCACTAACACTGACTAAACTAACAACCTATACTAACCTAACACTAAGCCCCCTAAGCCCACTAAGTATAAGAACACGGAAAGAGGAGGGGGGGGAGGGTATCACGTCCATCTATTCAACTGTCTAGAGGTTGGCCCTCCGGAGGGTCCTCTTGATATCCTTGACCCGCTGTTTAATGTGCTGCATGTCCCGGCTCAGGTGGTTCACCTTGCGCAGGACTTTGTCCATCTTGTTTTCAAGCCTATTGAAGGCGGCAGGGTCAACAGCTGGAGCAGTGGCAGTCTGGGTACCGGTGGAGGAGGTCTGTGTGGGCTGTCCTGCACCGGTGGCAATGCTGGGGCCAGGAAGTCCAGCAGATGTAGATTGAACAGAGGCAGCTGTGGGTGGGGCCACCTGGCTCTCATTGGTGGTTGTTTCTGTGTTGGCTGTGGTGGGCACAGTAGGCCCACCCTGTGGGAAGGCTCGCCATGCCCCGGAGGCACGTTCATGGCGATATCGCCGGGCCATCCTCCGGAACCCCGACTCCACCAGCAGGATGTGCTGGTATCGCATGGCCCGACGCTGAAATTCACGGACCTGGTCTGGAGTCATGTTAGCTGCTGTGAAGACAAATGCAGATATGCCACATTAGTAACTGCATTGTGTGAAACAGCACAGCAAGTTAATCAGACAATACATCTACTGTACTTCTAACAGCTCATATCACGATACAGAGCATCGAATGTCCCTGAGGAAGTACATGGCAGGCCAGACAACAAAGGTCACATCACACAAAACACATTCATAACCCACAAGATGGGTAACAACTGGCCTTGACTTGCAATCTGAGTTCTGACAGTTAACATCTAAGAATCATGCTGCATATCCTCCACCAAGAGCTGGGCTACAAATGTCAGTGTACGGAAAGCAAAACTAAAGCCACATGGTCTGCAAGTTGTAACTGGACTTTCCAGTATGGTACCAAGTGCCAAACCTGAGTGTGTATACTAGTATGCAACCAAACCGTCACTTATTCACAGGTATGTGGAACATACTGGTAGCATCTATACTAGGTACCCCATTCACAAACCCATGGCCGTGTTTGAGGGGGGGCGGTGGATATACAACTATAATTTGCCAACAACATGTACACCGAAGAGTGTATAGGCTAATCCACACATGTTTGTCTCTACAGACACACCACAGGTAAGGTCTATCTACATTTTGGAGTCAGCAAACCCTAGAGCACTCATAGGGTCAGACATGTCAGGAAAATCAGAACTTAGTACACAACATATACTTCCAGTGAGGCCATGCTTACATCAGACACAGAGTTGCTAGAACACCCATGATCATGAATTGCATGCACACCTAGGTCATTACACTCAGGTTCCACAGACTTGATGCACTACATGTGGAAGTACATGATGCTAGGAGGTTCTACCTACTGTTTCAAACTTACGTAGGTAAATAGTGAAGCAGATGTCTATTGGGAAGCTATTAGCTCCACCAATCTTAGAGAATGTGGGTCTGACAGGCTGACTAAATAGGGGCTGACTTCCATTGCGACTCTTGGTGATACAAGTGTCAGACACATGACTAGCCCCTGTACTCACAGTGGGGCCTACAGGGATGTCCTACAATCCCTACATGATACCATTGGATACTCATTGGCTAACTCAAAACATGTGAAAACTGCATTCCCACTCATGGAACAAGTGAAAAACTTGACCACAGCATCACACTTTGCTATGCATCCAACTCACACGAGTCCATAACCAGCAAACACAACACATAACAGACATATCAACACTTACTGTAGTGGTCGGAGTCCTCAAATGTCGCCACCTCTCCCACAGTGTAGGGCGCCGGTCCACCTGTAAGGTATGGAAGGAAGAAATGTGTTCAAAATCTGTGCACAGTGCAACATTTTCAGTATCATTTACAATGTGTAGGCTGAATAAGTAAATGGCAGCCATTCAGACATGATGGTACTGCATCTGATATTTCACGCCCAACTTGTACATAGCATGGGTCTCCTGTGACAGTTACACACATATCTACACACATACATTGGCCCTAACTATCATGTGGTTGCAAACTTGACCCATAATTGGTGAGCACGGAACAATATGGAGTTTAATCGTCTCATCATGTGCATCCAAGAGAAACATCCAACGCCTGGTTACTTGAGGACTGCATTACCAGTCAAACATGCCTTGTGGCCATGACACATTTAGTGCACATAGGCCCAATGTACAGAGGGAGGGGCAGGGACTCCTGTAAGCCATCCTGTTGTTACAGTATAGTCAACTGATGTGGCCCAGCTATGGTGATTTGCACCAACCATGGAGATGTAAAGCCATGTGCATACACTTGGTCTGCCATCCATATTTGGACTGTGGCTCAACCGATTCCAACAAACATCTTACGATGTTAGCTGAGGGCACCTTACACCTTTACACAATGTATTCAAATCATGAACTGACATTTATCCTAAAAGATTAAGAAACACAATAATCCCACACATTCATAATACTTCTGTGAACGCTTTCCTTCCACACTCACCAGACTCACATGAGACCAATGTTTGAGCCACTTTGCTATTATAAATTGTCGTGAAGGCAGCACTCATTTTCAGCATCATGTAGTGATTCTAAAGTCAGTCTAGCAATTTGCGTCAATATAGTTGGCCTAAATGTTGGTACATCTGTACTTCTCTGTCAATAATACCCTATATAGACATGATTGGCTCCTATTTTGTTAGCTGTGCTGACAGAAAGGCCGCACCAATTTCCTTCATGGTAAAGTTACCTGTAAGTTTGCTGAGCACGTGCTACCTGACACCTAGCAATTGTGATCCATAGTGCATCAATGATCCTCTTATATGTCCCCAAAATTACACACAGTCATCAAGTTAGCTGGCAGACATTGCACTAATCCACTGATGTCACAACAGAGCATTCATTTGTGCACAATAACAATAGTCGTACTCACCAACAGTGCCACCAATCATGATTCCCCGGTGCTCCAAGAGATCCTGCTCCCTGGTGATGAGGTCAGCCCACCAGTGCTTCAGCTGGTGGTCACTCCTCTGGCTGGCATACACACGCTGCAGGTGATGCAGAACCTTTCCCCAACGGATTCTGCGTGCCTCTGTCGGGTAGCCCTGTATGATCCTGCCCCCTGCCTGGATCATGAGCGGCAAGAAATGTATCACCAGCCAGATGAAGCCCCCCAACTCCTCTTCCCCCATCCTGCCAAGACGTGGCCTACCAGACATACTTCTAATTGAAGAGAAGGAATAGGGGTAAAAGAAATAGAAAGGGGAAATGGGTGAAAGTAGGGGTAAAAAGACAGAATAAAAGTAAACTTAAACACTAAAAGAGCCCAACTTTCCCCACTACCCACAACAGACTCCCACAAACAAGAAATACACAAGATAAATGGACAAATGTAGACAAAACACAGTACTACAGTATACACAAACAAAATGTATTTCACAAAAGGACTTTACAGATAGCACACAGGACAAATACAGCACAAAATCTCTGAACAACACTCTCTACACAGCCACACAGTCTAGAAGGATCATAGACTGCAAAGTGAAAGTGAAAGTACACTCACTGTACAAGATCTGTAAACAGGATATCCTATTACATCACTTCCTGAATGAAAAGTCCCGCCTTTTTCGCGTTATGCGTCATTTTTTGTTGCACAAAACTGTATTTGCGTCATTTTTTTTTACGCACAGACGTGAATATTAACCCGCATCCACATAATGACACATGGACTGTACAAATATCTGGATGCGGGCTATATTTCACTCCTGTGCGTCAAAAAAAACGACGCAAACACAGTTTTGTGCAACAAAAAATGACGCACACCGCTAGGGACGTCAAAATTACAGTGCATTAACTGGTTTGGGGCATTTTTACATGTTTTTTGGTTAATTTACATTTGGAACACATCAGAGATTGGCTAATTGAAGACAGTATGGTGTTGATGGTGTATGTTCACATTTGGGACATCATACTGCAGCGGAACATCATCCACTACACCCTTCACAGTATGTTTACAGTTGGCTGACATCATAGATGGTCATATGTGTGGCCCACATATATGTATGGCACAAATTGTGCATGTTTGCCATAAGGAGAGGATAGCAATGTGACGAACATATGTACAATACCTAATTGCCTTTGGCTCAAAGTGTGTGCTTTGACAACTAATTTGTTGGTTGACCAGGTGTATGTGTACATCACATGAAGCATTATTGTACATTTGGTTGTATGAATGTGACGTCCATGTGTCCAACCCTAAGATGCAAGTAAAAATTGGAATGAGCAAGGGCATGTGTTAGTCATACATGTAACAACACCCGCAAAGTATACTTCCAAGTTTTAGGGTCACGTAGACACCACATGTGACAAAGCGGGCACCAGATGGATGGCAGACACATGTTCATGTCAAAGGTCCACAATTTCTACATCCTATGTCCTAGAGTATTGGTAAGAGCTTCCTAGGGACTAGTTGATGAATCCAACAGTGAGTCATACACATGCATTGAGGAAGTGGTTACCATGTTGTTTGCAAAGACAGACAAGGGTCAATCTCATATGTATGATGACACCACAGTTGAGGCCATAAAAGTAAGCCCCAACTATCGAGTGGCTGTGGTGGACCAGCATACAAGACAGCACGTGTCCACATATTTCCAGTGATCATTTGCACATAGGTGTCTTGTTCATGTGTGTGGTCCAATGATGATCCTGTAGATTTTTTTGGATGTAATTTGTCATAGTTCGGACCAGGACTCATAATGAGTCAGTGGCAGCTATTCCTGTAACTACTGAGTATCCTTTGTTGATCAATGTGAGTAAAGTAGATGTGGACATGTGAACCAACATGTGGATGGTCCCACCCTGTCACTAACGACGTGTAATGAGACAGTCAACAGGGCAACCTTGGTGTGCTGAGTGAGATCATGTCTCAATTGTCATGTTACGGTAGGTGTCATTACAACATTTGTACACAGGTTGGCCTCTTCACTTCCCACTGCATCTGGGAACATCATAGCCTATGTGCTGTTTATTCTAGCAGCTATTCAGCACACACGGCCCATCACTATGTTGTGCGCACTGTGATGCTGTATGTGAACTGTCATGGTTCTGACATTTGTGTATTAGTCATGTACATTATCAGAGGTTGCTGGTTGTGCTGAAAGCCCTGTACCCAAGCCCTGCCTATGACCCTGGGACACTGTCACACTTTGTCATTCATGCATAAATGCAACCCAGAAAAGGGATGGGCCATGAAATTTGCATTTCCAAGAGGATTTAACTGAAATGGTACAGTTAAAAGGCAGATGATGCTATACAATGTATTTGTGTATGCATGGTAGAAGCCCATGCCCAATGCCCCCTGATGAATGGCAGGTTTGCCAACGCAAGTGTGGTACATATGTAGACACAGGGATACTTTAGTGTGACGCACAGACAGTTGCCAGTCAGGCTGACAGAATGCAAGATGATTCAGGAGCCAGCTACTGGACAAGTTACATAATCAGTGGTCTGACTGAGACTGTTTGGAGGACAAACTAGACAGTTGACATGTCAATCTGTGTATGTACTGTGTTTTTGAAGGTGACAAATGAACCCAAGGGCTGTGTTACACGGCTTAATTACAATCAATGGTTGACGATGTATTTGACATAATGGCTACTACAATGCTGTTCCAGGCATCATCAGGGGCAGCGCTTTTTGTAATGGGTGGTGAGCATGGAGGTATTCACAGGTGTGGGCTGCATCTGTTTCTCACCAGTCCTGTAGGTGAGACTTGCATTCTAAAGGCCAACAGACAGTTTCACAAGGGGAAGCAATCTACATGTGCTAACAGGGCTTTGAAACTAGAAGACAGTGTATAAATTGACCTGACGTCCATGCAGTCAGATGTTCTTTGACAATGGCATACCTTAGTAAAGGGTGTAGCACACTGGTTTGCTAATGTTGGTCTGTGTTTGTAGAGGAGGTATTATCAGGGTACACATCTTTGTATTCCAGGGACCTCTTCCGACAGGTGGGTTGTGACCAGGTGCATGGGTGTGTGATGAGTTCAGAAATGGGCTGACATGTACATGGAATGTCATGTGCACAATGCATGTCATATGTGTGGCACTTGTGCTGTCTATGTTCTGCTTCTATGGAACTCTAGTCACAGATATTCCTTGCAAATATTGGATGCAGTTGGACTAACTGCTGTCAAGGGTCTTGTCAGACATTCCAATTAATGATGCCAAAGCACATTGACTGCCTCATTTATGAGGCTTGTTTTCCCCTTATTGAGTGATGGTGTCATAGTTGTGTGCCATATGCTGCGTTGGACCTTGCTTTCAACATGTATGTGTGAAATAGTTGTGGTCCTCTGCTATAGGCCTTCAAAGGAGATATGTACATGATATGTGTCATTAAGAGTGTGTGTGTATGTGACCATTGTATGTTAGGCATCACATAAGCTCTGGGATGTTCCGTGTCTCACTCAGTATCTCAGCAATGCTCCATGAGGCAACACTCTTATTCTGATAAGTAGATATGAAGTTGTGTAAAAAGGAATAGCCAGACCATGATATGGTGATTATAATAGGTGTTTATTTACATTAGTTAACTAAAGTGGTGAAGGTGATCATATTCAGAAGAAATTATTTACAATCTGTTGCCGCCTGCGTATACCAGCAGCTGTGTTCTGTAGTTCCCCCTCCTGTTGCAGGCCATCATCCTCCTCTTCCTCCTCTTCAGGCATGTGTGGCTCTGGTTCCAGGAGGGGAATGTTTCTTCTGACACAAATGTTGTGCAATATTGCACATGTGAGGATGATCCTACAGACCATCTCGGGGGAATATAGGAGGCTACCACCAGTGATGTCGAGGCAGCGGAACCTTGACTTGAGGATGCCGAAGGTCCGCTCGACAATGCTGCGTGTCCTCCTATGGGCCTCGTTGTATGCACGCTCTGCAGCTGTACTCGGGTTGCCAAATGGTGTCATAATCCATGGCTGGATGCCATACCCCTGATCAGCTGCAAGAGAAAATGAATGGGATCATGCTGATGTAGATGGCACTATTGAAAAGACCTTTAATGGCAGTAGTTGTCTTGTGTTGTCTGTGACTCTTTTGTGTACTAATGTGACATCCTATTCTTGTAGGCTATACCATCTGCATTGTGTTGTTTCCTTGGCTGAACAAGTGTTTGTCTGCTAACCGTTTGTCAGCAGTATGTTTTGGGATTTTCACTACAGTGTGCCCTCCCTAGCATTGTGACTTGTGATACAGGTGTCCGTGTGTCTTCACTGGGGGTGAGATGATAGTTCCATGCAGAGTTAAAATTGAAAGTGTTGTTAACACGTTCATATCACAGTACCCTAGACATCCCATACCTTTAGACTTAGGCAGTGTATTAATGTAAAGGTCATTGGGACACTTACAATTTGCAAAGTGACATTTAGGCAACCACACTCATTAATGTCTTAACATTAGGCTGTACAGTAAAATCCGATGTGTGACAGGTTCAATGGTGA
This sequence comes from Pleurodeles waltl, assembly GCF_031143425.1. Taxonomy (NCBI): domain Eukaryota; kingdom Metazoa; phylum Chordata; class Amphibia; order Caudata; family Salamandridae; genus Pleurodeles; species Pleurodeles waltl. The sequence goes on from NC_090439.1 coordinate 685,857,382, forward strand.
CTTAAGAAACATGGCTAGTGATGTCAGGACCTCAGTGTGTTCCTGTTGACATGTTGCTGTTGTGGTGTATGTGTTCTGTGTCCTAGAGGGTTGCTGTGCAGTGTATATATATATGTAGGTTTTTGTACTTACCAACAAGTAGTCCATTGCCATACCATCTATCCTGGAAGTGTTGATTGATGGTGCAGTGACGGAAGATGAAGGAGTCATGTACACTCCCAGGATATTTATCCACGATGTTGGTGATCAATCCTTGGTGATCGACTATGGCCTGCACGTTGATGGAATGTGTGTGCTTCCTGTTGCGGTAGAGGTGTTCAGTTGCAGCAGGTGGCACAAGGCGTACATGTGTGCAGTCGATTGCACCAAGGACGTGTGGGAACCCATTGATTGCGTAGAACCCCTGTTTAGTTTCCTGCTGCTTCTGCAGTGTGTTAGGGAAGCAGATGTGGCGGGTGTCAGTCGAATGATGGCATCCAGTACTTTGGGCAAAAAGGCAGGAATGATGGTTGTGATATTCCGCCAACCAGGGCACCAGTTGGAAAGAGCCACTTGCCAGCATATGAAGTACGGCAAGCAGCTTTGTTTCTGTTGGGATGGTGCAGGGTGTCACCAAAGTGGGGGCCAACTGCTGTTCAATGTTTGGCAGCAGCTGCTGAATGGCCTGCCAGTTCAACCGGTACCTCTGTATGATGTTCCCTGAGGCCCTGAAGAGTTGTTCTTTGGCGGAATATCCTCTCCTGCCTTCTGCGCTGCCTTTGGGGTCCCTGCTGTTGTTGTTGTAGCTGCTGTTGTTGTTGCTGGGCTCTGCGTCTGCGTGCATGCTGAATTAGAATCACCTCCATGGCTCCCTGTTGCTGCTCTGCTACTCTGCTGTTTGTTCTGTGTGTTCTGATTATATACAGGTGTGTTTGCCCCATTTTAACGCCTGCCCTGACCCAGGCGTAAATTTTTGATGCAAATCGGGCTGTGCGTCATTTTCTGGCTCCGCCTCCCGGCCGTGCGTAGTTTTTGCCCGAAAGCATAAATACGACACAAGGCCGTTTAAGCCATTTTTTGGACGGGAACGCCTACCTTGCATATAATTAACGCAAGGCGGGTTGCCGCATCCAAAAAATGACGCACACGGCGGAATTTTGTCATCCGCGGGCTCGGGCGTCAAAGTTTAAATACGGGGCAACGTTTGCGCTGATTGTGCGTCAAAAAGTTTGACGCACAATCGGCGCAGACGGAGTATAAATATGCCCCTTTGTGTTTCTAAGCGCTATTTTTTTGTTTAATCTTTAAAAATTCATAACTTCACTTGTGTATGTCGGATTTTTGTCGTTTTGGTCTTGTTTTGTTTAGGAAAATATTTTCTAATTTTCTAAACTGGTGTTGTACCATTTTGTAGTGTTTTCATTAAGTTACTGTGTGTGTTGGTACAAATACTTTACGCCTAGCACTTTGAAGTTAACAAGGGGATAAGCAAGGGTTAGCTGAAGGTGATTCTCCTTTACCCTGACTAGATTGAGGGTCCTTGCTTGAACAGGGGGTAACCTGACTGTCAACCAAAGTCCCCATTTCTAACATTGGTGATCAACGGTTGGGAGTTGGACTTGTATTTGTATTTGACATACAGTGATTAAGTGTACACTACTGTTTGAGTTCACACCACTACGTGACCACATACTACTTGTTTTGTGATCTTTTGATTTTTTTCTCTTTGGGACTGTTTTTGTTCTACTTCCATTTTTTTCGCTGATTCCTTGATTGACTTTCTTTGGAACTTCATTTGGGAACTTGTTTTTCTGCCCTTGGAACTATGCACTTGTTTTTGAATCTTCATCATGTCCCAAGCTGGAGATGCATCAGTTGGAGCTGACTTTGACCTTGAGAAATTGGAGAGTTATACCAAAGCTCAGTTGAAGCAGTTCTGTATAAGTTTTGACTGTCCCATTAAGAGCTCATCCAGGAAGGAGGAGCTGCAAAAGGCGCTGAGGGCCTGGGTGAGAGCCAAGAGCACTGAAGGGCAAACAGAAGATGAGGGAGAGGAGGAGGGGGAGGAAGAGTGTTCAGTACACAATGGTATTGTTGGTGGGCCTGTTATGTCCAGGGAGAAGGTCTCCAGGGCAGGTAGCAGTGTCTCATCTAAGGGTCTGACAGCTGAGGAGTTACAGGACAGACAGGCAAAAAGGGAGTACCAATTGGAGCAGAGAAGGCTAGCCCTTGAGGAGAGGAAGTTAGCGATGGCTCATGAGCTTAACTTCAGAGAGATGGATCATAGAAGCCAGTCCAGTAGAGATGGTGGCAGCAACCCTACAGTGCAACCTGAGAGGAGGGTGCACATTCCTAAAGACCTTGTGAAAGATTACAAGAGGGAGGATGACATATACTTGTGGTTCAAGGGGTATGAGTCTGCTCTCCACATGAATCTGGTCCCTGAAGCTCATTGGGGGGCGGGTCTCTGGAAGCACTTTGAGGTAGAGGGGAGGGATACACTGACAGCCTTAGGGGGTGCTCAGAATCTCACCTACTCTAGCATGAAGGATGCCTTGCTTACAAGGTATGGTCTTACCCCTGAGCAGTACAAGGATAAGTTTAGGTCCTACAAGAAGAAGGAATCCCAAACATGGTTGGAATGTGTTGTTTCTTATTGCAGGTCACTGGATGGTTGGGTGAAGGGCAGTAAGGTAACTACGTATGAGGGGCTTTGCAATCTGATTGCTTGGGAGCACTTGTACAGTTTATGTTTTCCAGAGCTGCGCCAGCACCTGATTGACAGCAAGCTGACTGACCCCAGGAAGCTTGCGTAGGAAGTTGACCGCTGGGAGAGCACCAGGTTCCAGAAGAGGTATGGGGGAGACCACGCCATGGGTGGGCAGGGTCCCTCTCAGAAGAAAGGTGGGGTAAGGGTAAACAGGGGGAGTTCTCTAAAGGGCCCCAAACTGATTAGGGTAAAGATTCCCAACCCCCCAGTGAGAAGAAGCCATGGTTCTCCAAAGAGAAGCCAGTGGCAGGTGGTCCCCCATGTAAGTGCTATGCATGTGACCAGGTGGGTCATGTGAGGGGGGACCCCAAATGCCCCAAAAGTACACCGGCACCCACTGGTGCGCCGTCCCAGGGTTTGGACAGTGTAGCGCTTGGGGAGGAGTTGGTTTCAGGTGGGTGGGAACCAGCTGAGATGACACTTGTCTCACTAGGGGACACTGAGATGGTCCAAAGAACCCTAGTGCCTGAAAACACTAGGAAGTACAGGCAGTGGGTGACCATTAATGGACAGAGGGTGGAGGCTCTGAGAGAAACACAAGCCAGTGTGACTACAGTGAGGAGTCAGCTGGTGTCTGAAGAGCAGATAGATCCCCGGGTACTTCACCAAGTAGTTGCAGTGGACATCTCAGAGCGCCTGTGCAGACTGGGGCAGGTTCCCTTTGAATGGGGGGTGGTCTCAGTTTCCTTTAAGGTAGCTGTGAGTCCACCCATGCCTGTTGATTGTTTGCTAGGCAGTGACTTGGAGGATTCCCCTTGGAAGGAGGTGGAACACAGGTCTCACTTGGAGATGTTGGGTCTGCCTGGGTGGGTATGTGTATCCACCCAGTCAATGGCAGCCTGTCAGGGTAATCAAGAGCCCCTGGAGCCTGAAACAGTGGCCTAGGGGACCGTCAAGAAGAGGAAGGGCAGGAGGGGTCGGAAACCGGCCCCAGAAGTTCCCACGGTCTGGGAGGAGGCGGAGCATGAGGGTGACACCCCAGACCTTACTGGGGAACAGGTGGCTGACCTGGGGAGGTCCCTGAGCTGTCGCAGTGGCAGCAGGAAGGGGGCCCACCAGGGAAGCATTCTGTACAGCACAGAAGACATGCCCTACTTTGGAGGGTTTGCGGCAGCAGGCTGCAGACCAGACAACTGGCAAGGAGCCAGGATCACACCTGATTTATCGGGAGGATGACCTCCTCTATAGCGAGCCTAAGATTCCTGAGCCTGGGTCAGCCCGTGTGCTGGTGGTACCCCTGTGCTCCAGGGCCTTCCTACTGGGGTTGGCTAATGATGTGCCTTTAGCTGGACATTTGGGGCAGGACAAGACCTTTGAGAGACTTGTCACTCACTTTTACTGGCCCCTAATGCGCAGGCACTCAGATGCACGTTGCAAGTCTTGTCAGACATGTCAGGAAAGTGGCAAGAGTGGGAGGAAATGTAAATCTCCCCTCCACCCTTTGCCTGTTGTCAGTACTCCCTTTGAGAGGGTAGGCATTAACATTGTGGGGCCTCTGGATCCCAAAACAGCCATGGGCAACAGGTTTATCCTGGTCTTGATGGACCATGCCACCCGGTACTCAGAAGCCATTCCGTTGAGATCAATTACTTCCCCTGTGGTGGGTCGTGCTTTGATGGGGGTTCCAAAGGAAGTGGTATCTGATATGGGTACCAACTTCATATCCACGTATATGAAGTCTCTGTGGAAGGAGTGTGGGGTAACCTACAAGTTCACCACCCCTTACCACCCCCAAAGTAATGGTCTGGTTGAGAGATTCAACTGCACCTTAAAAGGCATGATCATGGGCCTGTCAGAGCCCTTGAGGCGGTAGTGGGACGTCCTCTTGCCATGCCTTCTGTTCACCTACAGGGAGGTGCCTCAAAAGGGACTTGGGTTTAGTCCCTTTGAGCTGATCTATGGCCACCCTGTGAGGGGACCTTTGAGTCTGGTTAAGGAAGCTTTGGAGAAAGCTCCTAGTAAACCCCCCAGGATGTATTCAGTTACATGCTGGCTTTGAGAAACCAGACTGCCCGCTTCAAGAGTCTCGCTCAGGAGAACCTGAAGCAAGCCAGGAGGACATCAAACGCTGGTATGAACAGAATGCCACTCTGGTCGAGTTTCAACCTGGATAAAAACTGTGGGTGATGGCACCAGTGGAGTCTAGGGCACTCCAGGATAAGTGGACTGGTCCATTTGAGGTGGTGGAGCGCAAGAGCGAAGTCACCTACCTGGTGGACTTGCGTTCTCCAAAGAACCCTTTAAGGGTCCTGCCTGTCAACCACCTCAAACCTCACTTTGAGCGGACTGAACTGTCCATGCTCCTTGCGACAGATGATGAGGTAGAAGAGGAGAGTGAGCCTCTTCCTGACCTCCTGTCTGCAGGAGAAAAAGATGGGTCAGTGGAGGGAGTGATTCTCTCCCCCTCCCTGACTGAGGAGCAGCAAGGTGACTGTTGCCACATGTTGGGACAGTTTTCCTCACCGTTTTCCCTGATCCCAGGAGTCACACACTTGTGCACACATGATGTGGACACCCATTAAACAAAACGTTTACAGGGTGGCTGACAGGGTCAGGGCATGCATTAAGGATGAAGTATCCAAAATGCTTACCCTAGGGGTTATTGAGCACACCAGCAGTCCTTGGGCCAGCCCAGAGGTATTGATGCCAAAGGCTGCTGCACCTGGTGCCACTCCAGAACTCAGGTTCTGTGAGGACTACCGGGGACTCAGTGCGGTCAGCAAGACTGACGCCCACACCATCCCCCGAGCTGGTGAGCTCATTGACCGGTTGGGAGATGCCAAGTACCTCGGTACGTTTGATTTAACATCTGGGTACTGGCAGATTGCCTTAACTCAGAGGGCCAATGAGAGGTCAGCATTCTCCACACCAGATGGCCACTTTCAATTTAAAGTGATGCCTTTTGGGATGAAGAATGCCCCTGCTACCTTTCAGAGGTTGGTCAACCAGGTGTTGGCTGGGCTGGATGAGTTCAGTGCTGCCTACCTGGATGACATTGCTGTGTTTAGTTCCACATGGGAGGAACACCTGCAACACCTCTGGAGAGTGTTAGAGGCCCTGCAGAAGGAAGGCCTCACTATTAAGGCAAGCAAGTGCCAAATAGGGCAGGGTTCTGTGGTGTACTTAGGACACCAGGTGGGGAGTGGCCAGGTGGCACCCCTACAGCCTAAGATTGACACGATTCTGGCTTGGAAGCCTCACAAGACCCAGACTGAAGTGAGAGCCCTTTTAGGTCTCACCAGATACTAGAGGAGGTTTGTTAAGGGATATGGTACCATTGTTACCCCCTTGACTGAGTTGACCTCTAAAAAGCAACCCAGGAAAGTGATCTGGACAGAGGCTTGCTAGAACGCTTTTGATGCCCTAAAGGCTGCCATGTGCACAGCACCTGTGCTGAAGGCACCAGTCTACTCCAAGGAGTTTGTTGTGCAAACAGACACCTCAGAGCATGGTATTGGAGCAGTACTCTCACAGCTTAATGAAGAGGGCCTAGATCAACCCGTAGCCTTCATTAGCAGGAGGTTACTACCCAGGGAACCTAGGTGGAGTGCCATAGAACGTGAAGCGTTTGCTGTGGTCTGGGCACTGAAGAAGCTAAGACCCTACTTGTTTGGGACTCACTTCCGGGTTCAGACTGACCACAGGCCCCTCAGATGGTTAATGCAGATGAGGGGTGAGAATCCAAAACTGTTAAGGTGGTCCATTTCCCTACAGGGGATGGACTTTACGGTGGAACACCGTCCTGGTACAGAACACACCAATGCTGACGGTCTGGACAGGTTCTTCCACCTTAGTGATGAGAACTCCCATGATGCTGGGTAGTTGCTCCCCACTTTCAGCTGGGGGGGACACATGTTAGACTTTTCAACATTGGTGTTGTCTCCTTTAACTTTTTGCCTCTGTTCCCCAGGTTGTTGGTGTGTGCTGGACTCAGATCTTACAGTTTTTGTTACTCTGGGCACTTAACCACTGCTAACCAGTGCTAAAGTGCAAGTGCTCCTTAACACAATGTGTATGTAATTGGCTTATCCATGATTGGCATATTTGATTTATTAGTAAGTCCCTAGTACAGTGCACTAGAGGTGCCCAGGGCCTGTAAATCAAATGCTACTAGTGGGCCTGCAGCACTGGTTGTGCCACCAACATAAGTAGCTCTGTAATCATGTCTCAGACCTGCCACTGCAGTGTCTGTGTGTGCAGTTGTAACTGTAAATTCGACTTGGCAAGTGTACCCACTTGCCAGGCCTAAACCTTCCCCTTTCTTACATGTAAGGCATCCCTAAGGCAGGCCCTAGGTAGCCCCAAGGGCAGGGTGCAGTGTATGGTTAAGGTAGGACATATAGTAGTGTGTTTTACATGTCCTGACAGTGACATATTGCTAAATTTGTTTTTCACTGTTGCACGGCCTGTCCCTCTTATAGGTTAGCATGAGGGCTACCTTTAAATCTGATTGAAGTGTAGGTTCCCTTTGGGAGCGGATGGACATATGGAGTTTGGGGTCTCTGAGCTCACAATTCAAAAATACATCTTTTAGTGAAGTTGATTTTAAGAACGTGTGTTTGAAAATGCCACTTTTAGAAAGTGAGCATTTTCCTGCTTATACCATTTTTTGTGACTCTGCCTGTTTGTGGATTCCCTGTCTGGGTCAGTTTGACAGTTGGGCTGGTTGCACCTCACACTAGACAGTGACACAAAAGGAGCTGGGGTGTAGTCTGCATTACCTGATGAGCCATCTGTGCTAGGAGGGAGGGGAGAAGTGGTCACTTACACCTGAAAGGGCTATGTCTGTCCTCACACAATGCAGTCTCCGACCCCCTGCTGAGTGTCTGGGGCCTGGCCTGGGAAAGGCAGGATTTCACATTCAAAAGAGACTTTACTTTGAAGTGGGCCTACTTCAAAGGAGAAATTGGGTATAAGAAGGGCACCCCAAACCACAGACTTTAGAACACTTCTGGAAACAAGAGGAACCTCTGCCTGGAGAAGAGCTGAAGAGCTGAGGAAGAAGAGCTGCCCTGCCTGTGACTGTGCTTTGTGGAGCTATCCTGCAGTTGCTGCTTCTGCCAGAGTAAGAGGGCAAAGACTGGACTTTGTGTGCCTTCCATCTTGTGAAGAAATCTCCAAGGGCTTGATTTAGAGCTTGCCTCCTATTGTTTGAAGTCTCAGGGACAGCAAAGACTTCTCTCTGCCAGCACCTGGGGTCTCTGGAGAGACTCCTGCTCTGACAGGTGGTGCCCTATCTAGTCCCTGGGCCCTTGGAAGGAAAGCTGGTGAAAATTCAAGGAAATCGACTTCGGATGACTTCGGACCGACGCCGCTGCTGAATCCGGTGACGCCGCCTGCAACCGACTCCGTGATCTTCGCTGGAACGCGACGACCTTCACAGGCCCGACGCCGCTGCTGCCCCGCTAAAGTTTGTGACTCCGTGGAAGTCACTGCACTACGTTGTGACCGACGCCGCTCGAAGAGCGCGGATTCAATGTTTCGCACAGATGCCGTGATCCCGGACTTTGCGCATCGACTTGTTTTCATTCTTCACCAAAGGTACTGTACTTGGGGGTCTATGTGACTCCGTGTCCAGCGCCGCTGGTGTGGCTTGTTGGGAACTACTCCGTCACGAGGTTGTGTTAACACCTCCTCAAAGCATTTTGTGTTTCTAAGCGCTATTTTTTAGTTTAATCTTTAAAAATTCATAACTTGACTTGTGTATGTCGGATTTTTGTTGTTTTGGTCTTGTTTTGTTTCGATAAATATTTCCTATGTTTCTAAACTGGTGTTGTGTCATTTTGTAGTGTTTTTATTAAGTTACTGTGTGTGTTGGTACAAATACTTTACACCTAGCACTCTGAAGTTAAGCCTACTGCTCTGCCAAGCTACCAAGGGGGCAAGCAGGGGTTAGCTGAGGGTGATTCTCTTTTACCCTGACTAGAGTGAGGGTCCTTGCTTGAACAGGGGGTAACCTGACTGTCATCCAAAGACCCAATTTCTAACACTTTACTAGGGACTTATAAGTAAATTAAATAAGGCAATGTTGTATAAGCCAACCTAATATGTTTTAGGGTGCGAGCACAAGCACTTCAGCACTGGTTAGTAGTTGTAAAGTGCTTGGAGTCCTATGGCCAATAAAAATAGGTTCAGCATGTGAGAAAACAGGGCTGATTGCAGAGGCCCCCTAACTTTTTGCCCCCATTTTCCACTTTTTGCTGGTGTTTTCCTGACTCTGATGGTGCCCTGGGTACTGCTAACCAGTCCCAGGGCCTGTGCTCTGTGTAAAATGGATATGCAAATTAGGCTAATTATAATTGGCTAAGTTAACCTACCTATAAGTCCCTAGTATATGGTAGAGCATGTAGGTTTAGGGACCACAGCATACGTGGTGCACCCATAGGTGCACTGCTGAGGTGCCCAGTGTCATTTTAAAGGCAGGCCTGCCTTGCTGGCTGCTTTTGAATTAAAGTTATATGCAAATTCGACTTTGGAATTAAAAGTAGTTCCAAAGTCTTAAGCTACCTTATTTTTACATGTAAGTCACCCCTAAGGTGTGCCCTATGTGCCCCTAGGGCTGGGTGCCATGTAACTATAAGCAGGGACTTTATAAAAATAGTTGTATAAGCCCTGATGAGGTAAAAACAGCCACATTCGTTTTTCCCTCATTGTAGTAAATGGCCTTCAGAGGCTAGAATGGGGAGACTTTATTTTGATTTTTAAAGTCTCCTTAAATGATGCATAGCAAGAATTTGGTATCAAATTAATTGTTGTAATAAATCCCACAACTTCCAGTTGTGGGATTTAATATAACTTGTTCAGGTAAAGAGTTTTAAACTTTACCTAAAAAGTTGCCAATTTCAGCCCTGCATTGTTTTTGCAGCTGTGCTCCGATTGGCCAGCCTTTAGCAGCTTGGCCAAGCTTTCTTGATGAGGTGTGAAGTGGCCTGGCTTCACACAAAGGAATGTGCCTGTGGGAGGGAATCTCCCCTCAGCAGATGGTGAGGCAGGAAGGGGATGGGCTGCCAAACTGGTCTTCAAAGGCAGAGAAGGACATTTGGAGCAACCAGCAACACCCCACATCCTGCAACCCCAGACAACTAGGTGCCCCCTTGATTAGATTAGGAGAGGGCAGGAGAAGGGGGGGGGGTTTATGATTTTTAGCCACACCAGTGGGTGGGCTCAGCCAGATGTAACCTCCAAAAATCTGATTCAGCCATGATGGATTTTTGGAGAATGTGGCCTTCTGCGATTGATTTTTGCCACACTTCCCAGGAAGTGGTCATCACAGGGATAAGGACCCTGCACCTGATTGGAGAACCAGGACCCCCCGGCTTTTCACCCAGGAGCAAGGATAAAACTGGCAGACCTGCACCCACACCTCAGTTCCCTACCACATTCAACAAGGAAGAACAACAGAAGAAGAAGGACTGCCCTGCTGGACCCCTGGCCTGCACCTGGAACCTGCACTCAGAAGGACTGCACCAGCTGCACACTTGGGCTTCACCACAAGAAGGACTTTGCCTGGCTTCAACTGGTTCAAGGAGGGACTCCCTGTTTGCTACAGGTGAAAAATTGCTATCCAGAGTCCCCTGCACCAACTCCTGAAGAAAGCGACCAGCTGACCACTGTCCAGGGGCCAAAAAGGAGTTTGCGCCAGGTGCATTCTGGGAGTTGTAGTCCGCACCCCCCAAGGACCATCTCAGAACTTCTGGACCCTTGGGGTGAGCTGTGGACCCCAAAAGAACCTTAAAAGGACATCTGGGAGAAGCCCCAGAAGTTTGGAGAAGTTTGGACAACTTTTGTAAAAAAGCTCCATAGAGGGACCGACCCGCCGCGGCAACTCTAGCTGGCTTGTCTCAACCGCGACTCGGCCTGATTTGCTGGTTCGTCCCGGTGAAGAAAATCTCAGAAAAAGAGACTAAGTCCGAAGGTAAAAAGTTGACCGGGACCTCCCAGCCAGCGTATCCGAGGAGGGCTCCATGGACGTAGGATCAAGATCCAGCTTTACCCCGGTCGAAGGATTTTCACCTCGAAAAAAACGACTAAGTCCGAAGGTAAAAACCTCCACCGAGGATTCCAGCATCGCGTATCCGGAGAAGGGCTCCAGGAGGTCAGATTACACTGGCAGGTTCGTCCCGCTGAAGAAAATCTTCGAAAAAAAGACTAAGGCCCTCATTCGGACCTTGGCGGGCGGCGGAGGCCGCCCGTCAAAGTCCCGCCGTCAAAATACCGTACCGCGGTCGCAAGACCGCGTCGGGTATTTTGACTTTTCCCCTGGGCTGGCGGGCGGCCGCCGAAAGGCCGCCCGCCAGCCCAGGGGAAAACGACCTTCCCACCATGAAGCCGGCTCGTAATCGAGCCGGCGGAGTGGGAAGGTGCGACGGGTGCTACTGCACCCGTCGCGTATTTCACTGTCTGCTATGCAGACAGTGAAATACTAGCGGGGCCCTCTTACGGGGGCCCCTGCAGTGCCCATGCCATTGGCATGGGCACTGCAGGGGCCCCCAGGGGCCCCGCGACACACCCTACCGCCATCCTGTTCCTGGCGGGCGAACCGCCAGGAACAGGATGGCGGTAGGGGGTGTCAGAATGCCCCATGGTGGAGCAGCGAGCTGCGCCGCCATGGGGGATTCAAATGGGCAACGGAAAACCGGCGGGAGACCGCCGGTTTTCCATTTCTGACCGCGGCCAAAGCGCTGCGGTCAGAATGCCCAAGGGAGCACCGCCGGCCTGTCGGCGGTGCTCCCGCCCCCGTTGGCCCTGGCGGTGCAACACCGCCAGGGTCATAATGAGGGCCTAAGTGTTAAGGTAAACTTTTAACCGAGGCCTCCTGCGGCCTGTAGCCGAGCAGGGCTCCATCGCGGTCGGCCTTAAACTTTGACTTTGCCCCGGTCGAGGTGCAACCAGATGACCTGATTGGCGCTTTTTGTTTCTAGGTTCTAAAAAATAATAATTCTTTAAAAATTAATATCTCTGGTTCCCCTTTTTATTCGTTTTGGTGTCATTTTAAAGATAAAGATATAATCTATTTTTATCAATTGGTTTTGGATTTTTAAACTGTTTCCTGTGTTTTATTTAAATACTGTTTTGTGATATTTGAATGCTTTACACTCTGTCTCCTAAGTTAAGCCTTGACGCTCGTTGCCAAGCTACCAAGGGTTGAGCTGGGGTTAATTTACTGAGACCTAACAGGACCTTAGTGGAGGTTAGTGGCCTATTGCTAAGTGTAGGTACCTACCTGCCCTTACCAATAACCCATTTTCCAACACAGCAAAATGGACAAGGAGAGGCAAAATGTTTGGGGGATGACCACCCTAACACTGACAGGTCTAACAGACACCTTCCCACTGTCTCTCCAGTTGGTTGCTTACACTTCTTAATGAGTTAAGGTGGCTTGCAAATGTAAGAAAAACATTATTTGAACATCAATAATTCAACGTAGGACATGAAATTGCATTGGTTATGAATAAAACGCTTTTCTTGTGAAATCAAATATATCCCTTTGAAGACAGTAACATTTCTTGGCATAACAACTGTTGGAGGGTTTGGTGAGCTACAGCATAGTCATTTGGGTTAATGTGCCTTCAAGATTGAAATGGCAAGATGCAATCATTCTGTTTTGTGGATTAATAATGTTTCACTTTACATTTTTAAAAGATAGTTAATTGAGGGATTTTCCAAGCATACCATCCTTTGGTATTCTCATTGACTTGAACAAAACATCAATAAGATTAGTTGTAAAAATGTAAGCCAAATGGCAATGGAATATCCTCTACTTTCTGGAGAAAATGCTGAATCCTAAATAGAATCCACCCGCAGAATTTATTACATCATACCACCTCAATAACTGCAGAAATCCTGATGGTATCTCGGTGTCTCCTATGGATTTGGCATTTCCTCTACAATTTTGTGAACGTTGTATTACCACACAACACTGAATCAGGTCCTAACTATTATTAGGTTATGTTCTTTGGTCCTAGTTCTTGGATTTATTGCATGTTCTTTGGTTCTAGTTCCTGGATTTATTGTAACCATATCTGAAAAATGAATGCCTCTATGGACTTGTTTTGATAATCAAGTCTGCTTGAATATATTCACAGTATTTATTCTGATCTTGCCAATCTGTTCTAAAAGATTATTATTAAGTTATGAGCAATGTACCCTGGACAGCTGACAACTATGGGACAGATTTACAAGGCCCTAGTGCCACCAAAGCGTCACTTTTTGTGATGCTCCAGTAGCGCTGTGCAGTGCGCGACATTTACAAGGTGGCGCTAAGACATATTTTGTGGCTTAACGCCACCTTCTAATATGGGCCACTCCAACGCACTTTTTTGTGTCTGAGGGGCGTGCAATGGGTGCTGCTGTGGATGTTCTACCACAACACACATTGCTTTTGACACAGCCCCAGATTTACAAGAAGGCATAAATCTGTGGCAGCGTCAAACACCAACGCCACCGCAGTATTGACGTTAGCATGTAGCAATGAGAATGAATACTTTTATTCCTCCTCGTTTTCACTTTTCCATCTGTGCTGCATTCTGTAGCACACATAGAAAGAGCAAAACGCCATGAATGATTGTTTATGTGCAGGAAGGTGTCCGTTTCCTGCACATAAACAATCATACAAAAATGATAATTTGGTAGTTCATGGTCGGCTGCATTATGCAGCACACATTGAACTCACAAATCGCCATTGTAGATTGTTTATGTGCAGGAAGGGACACCTTCCTGCACCTAATCAATCAATCCCCTCAACACAGACACCATTGCACTGTGGTGAAAGGATGCCTGCCTTGACGCTGGCAGCAAATTTAGCACGACGCAGCGGGAAACATAGGGGTGTGTTGTATTATAGTAAATATGGTGCATCCCTGCATTTCTAAAGTGGAGCAGCGCAACGCTGCAAATTTTGGCACAGCAGCACACTGCGTCATTCTTTAGTAAATCTGGTGCTATGTTTCTTATTGACTCACAGAGCTCAGTCTCACAGAAGGAAAAAAAAATAAAAGAGCACTCGCCCAATGTTTGCAAATTGTTTATGTTGAAATATTTAAAAAACTCCAAATTATGTCATGTACACTTAGCACAGGTTCTGAAAGGTTAGAAAGGTACTCTGTGCCAGATGACGCTGACCTGCAATGCTGAATCTCATCATCACTCTTTCTAAAGATTAACAGAAGCCATTCAGCCCGATTGTGAGTGCAGACAAGAAATGCAGGGCTTGCTGATATAATGAACATAAAATGTTAAGGTTCAAGATGTGTAAACAATCTGGAAGTCAAATTAGGCCTTCTGTTTTGCTGCTAAGATTAGCTTAGTGGGTAAAGAAATGAGGGCGGAATTGTTGAATAAAAAACACTGCCACTTATTCAGTAGTCTTTTTCCGACTAGCTGATCAATTATGAGGATGCCAACAGTGAAAGAGAGACTTGGAGTGAAAGTGTGACACAATGTTATTTTATCTCCCTCGAAAGATATGCTCCTTTTTACAAAGCTATGTTACTGCAAGGACCTATTGGCTTGTATTTGGGGAAGTGATACAAACCTGAGTTATGGTAATTTCTTTGTGTGTCGGCACTGCACAAGCGTATATTGGACAGTGGCCCTTGGTGCATATCACCTAGGCTAAATCTGAGCCGTGAATGTCACTGTCTTTGCATTATTTCCTTTATCCCTGTGGCTAGTCACTAAAATGGTGAGAAAGACAAACCATTGCTACAGCATACATCATCGTCTCACCTAAACCTTAAAATTATTTTCATATTCTTCCTGTTTCTTGAGCTTTTTGGTGAGGTCTGCCAAGAATAGCTGTTTGCCTTCACAAGAAGTGCTTACTGTAAGAGCAGTACAAATGTATGTTAATATACCAGAGCCTATCTTTACTAACCACTTTCATATATTTCTTCACATTCAGGTCGAAATAAGTGAGTGATTCATCGAAGCTACTGGCACTGAGAAATTGGATTTAAGAGAAAAAGTGCAACACCCCTAGAGGGGCAATTCATGGAGAAAAGGCCACCTACTCGACAAGGCATGTGGAACGCGTCCAGATTTTCCACGGGGCACTGGTTTCTTGATTCACAACTTCCCTAGCACTACCATTAAGTGAATTATTGTAGACTAATTTGTTTTTCAAAAGCGTTCAATTACTTTCCACGGACAGTTGTAAACTGTAAAATCTGTTTTCTCTTGTTAATATTTCTAACCTTAAAAGGCATGGAAAAAAAATGATCTGTGAAAGTGTGTTCAATATTGGTGTGTACGAGAATGTGGTGTTCCACTCAGTAAATCAGCATTTGTAGTCTGATGTAACAAAATGTTAATCGATTTTATTAAACCCCAATAAATTGATCAGTTTCCAAAGCACATGCAATAATTTTTCTTTTCAAAAGAATGTAAACAGGCTACTTCGATCCATCGCTTCTACATCAGGTGATAAGATATCTTAAATCCAACTTGTACCACACTAGGTTGATTTTACTGAGCGATTCTGTTAGTGCGTGGTAAAATCACCCCAGTACCAAGCAATTATGATTAAAACAAATGGGATAACGAATTACCATGTGAGGGTGATTTTTTTCCGGGCACAGAACCACATGGAATTAGTCATTCCTTGAGTTTTTTTCCCACATACATTTACCACCTGCTGCGAGTCGGAGAGGGTGCGTGGGGTGAGGGAAAGGGAGACGGGAGTAGCAGGGTCGACAGGAAGTTGTTTCTAAAAGAAGAAGCATGATAAAAAAGCAGAATGAGTCGTGGCAGCTGCTGCCAAGTCTCAGGCTAATTTTCATAGTGGAAAAAAATGTCTTTGGTGTTCCCACATCGACTAAAACCAGATGAGGAAAAAAAAAAAAAATGTATAATCAGGTTATGCCAAATTAACACATACAATCATTATGCTCCGCCTGGGTTATAATCTGGGCCGAAGTGTTCAATGGTTTATAAACTTTGAAATACAGAATGTCGCTTCTCGATTCTTCCAACCTTTGCTGTATTTGATTGGAGTTCATTCAGTTTAAAACTTAATAAAGATAAGCGGCTCCGAAGCATCTCTGAAGGTAAGTGTGTTCTGTGAAGCATTTTCACACGTTTAATGAATCCCTTTCAAAGATTAAACCATGTCGTTTACAAAAATGTTAACGGTTTCCCCGTGGAATGTACTGATGTGCATAAACTAGTGAATCGTCTAGTATGGATGTTGTGATCGACTGAGTTTGTTTTTTTACATTGCATTTGATTATTATTTTTAAACATAAGCCCAAATATCTGAAAGCTCATCTGAGAGCTCACAGATGATAAAAAGCATCAAGTGCAAAAGAACCATCTTCAGCCTTCAATGCACCACCCCAGCTGTTCACATGTGGCTGTTCTTTATAAAATAAATATTATAATAATCCTACCCCTCCACAGTCAACAAACATTCCAAAAGGAACACAAGACAGCACTCTAATAGTTGGAATTTCTAATGTATTAATTTCCCCACAACCAGTGTTTTCCTTCGGCCATGAAGAGGTGGACTACCATGCTGCTGGAAGCTAAATGGCTGATGTGAAGTATAGCGTGATAGCTGTGATGCTGTTAGCCCCTTTAGCTTTAAGAAAATAAAAATTCAGCAGTTCGGCCTGAAGGGATGTTGAACTCTAAGAGGGAAAGAGAGCTCTAAGAATCCTTGGGGTGTTGAGTCTTGACACTATTTTTTAAAGATCGGTCGTAACACCACATTGGTAGCAGTTATGGTGATGATAAAAGGTAATGTGCAGGATTTTGAGATGTAGTATCATTCTCCAACTAGAGAATACAAAAGCATGAATGGGACCAAGACAACGTACCTAGTTAAGCTGAAGACATGCGAACTCTGGTCCTATTTTTAATTATACTCTCATACAATTATACAATTAGACAGCTACTCCGGGATCCATGTTTTACATCAACAAGTTGGACTTTGTCCATCACTCAGAACATTTTCTTTATGCCAGAGTACATTACTACAATCTGACAAGAGTATTGAAACACTTTTCAGACTCCAACTGCAGCCTGTCACTTTAGAGATCTTTTCTCTAACAATGCTGATCAGCGACCCATCTGGGAAAACTGATGGCATTAATGCATGGGGTGCTCATCCTGTTTTTGTCCCCAGAAGCATCATCTCACTTTTGAAGCTGTTTCAGCACTTCACAGTATCTCCAGTGCGAGCTCCTATTGGGACATACTGTATCCTGCTTTGGCACAGCCATTGATAAGTGAACAGAACTTCAAAGTTACTTCTAAGTATGAGGGTACCTTTTCTCAGCCAGCCTTATCCCCATTGATCCACATCCAAATGCCACGCACTGCCTATTACCCTACAGATTACAGTATTCGTGACATCTTTGATAACAGAATTGATAATATCAATATAATTTTTGCAGTCACATTTCTGAAGAAAAAACTGTGCATGGTGGGGGCGTGAGTTATAGTTACCTTAGGGCGCGAGTTATAGGTACTTGAAATAACTCTAACTGGTGAATTTCTATGGTTTTGTAAGTTTAAAATGTGACCCTGTAACCTTTGTTTTTTTCAATTGAATATATATATATATATATGTATATATATATACAGTATATATATATATAAAAATACACACACATATATATATTTCCATATATATTAAAAATAGGGTTTATACTTACCTGACAAATACTCGTTGTAAAGGCATGTGTGGTAAAGGCATGTGTGGTTAAGGCATATTCATTTTAATGGACGCATTGTAAAGGCATGCATGGAAATGACATGCATGGGTCCATTATACAACCATCTGTGGTGTTCCCACACATGCATTCTGACACAGTCTCAGATGTAACAACACTGGGAGACCTGGGAATTTCTCAGAATTGTACACCTCCCTACCAGAGGGACAGCAAGGAGAAATATGTTCATTTCTCCTTGTTTACTATTTCTAGGTGTGCTGCATTCATGCATAGAAAGAGGAAAATGTCTCTGAGGAATTTCTTTGTGCAGGAAGGTGCCCAAAAACAATCCTGCCTACAACCATGGTGCAAGGGTTCCTGCATTGGTGTTAGGCAGCATATTTGTGCATCAGTGTAGGATGAGAACAGGAATGCATCATGTAATGTTAAATACAGCACATTTCTGCTCTCTCTGTTTCATGCAGCGCAATGCAGCAAACTGGCTTGCTCCTTTGCATGAATATTTGATAAATATGCCCCATAGTCTCATTTTTGGAGCTCAGATTGCCCCAGTAGGTCAAGGCAGCAGGCTGTATCCGGGAAGGATGAACCGAAGTCAGCTAGGCTTGCCATGAGCTGGAAAATGATGCTGCAAAAAGTGCAGAGTGGAATCAACCTGATTTTCATGTCCAGTGAGCTCCCACCATGTGCTGATTGACTTGGATGATCCTCTTGGGGAACTCAGGAGGTCTGGAAGTCCAAAATATTTCCAAGTCCAAATTGTTCAGAGTTATCAGAATATGTACTTCTGGACACCATTAAGGCTCCTAGGACCTCAGGGAAAGCATATAATGGCCAGGAGCAGGTAGTGTAACAACTTTGTTGGTTTCACTAATCAGTTGTTGGGGGATGATTTCTAGACACTCCCTATCAAAAGGAGTAATATTTCCCAGAGCCAGCCATACCCATTTTTGCAGCACATTCTGTTTGTTTTACTGCAAACTGTCCCAAAATGCACTGTTTTGCAAGAATCTGAAATGACATATACCTTCTTTTCTTGGAGGTTTTTGTGTGCCACCCCTGGGTGTGGCTAGAGAAAGGAGCAGTCCCTTCCTAAGTTACACCGTACTGGTTCTGGAACCAACTTTTCTTCCTACTAGGATGGTGCCCCATCAACTACCAAGACACATAAGAAGGCAGTTCTGGAAGAAATCACTTACAAAAATGTATTACATGCTACTGCAGGGGCTAGTTGACTTAAAAGCCCTACTACCACAATCAGGCCAATATTTATACTTTTTGACGCAAACCAGTGCCGGCGCTGGTTTGCTTCAAAAAATGTACTGCCTGCAGACGCCATTCCAACGTACCAGGTGGGCATCTTATTTAGAGATTGACGTTAGCCGGCGCTGCGGGCTGGTCAGAGTAAAAAAAAAATGACTCTAACCAGGCAGCGCCAGAGTAGGGGAAAATAGGTGTTGTGCATCAAAAAATGGTGCAAGTCAAGTTAGAGTAAAAACTCACAGCTCTAATCGAACTTGCGCAATTTTTTGACACACAACCCCCATTGAAATGACTCCTCTCTTAGGAAAGACAGGAGTCATGCCCCCCCTGCCCAATGGCCATGCCCAGGGGTCTTCTGTCCCCTGGGCATAGCCATTGGGTACAGTGGCATGCAGGGGGGCCCAAGTTAGGCCCCCCATGCCACTATTTTTATTTTACCTGTACTTACCTGGGATCTGTCCCCCCATCCATGGGTGCCCTCCAGGGGTGGGTGGGAGTGGCAGGGGGTGTCCATGGGGCCAGGGAAGAGCACCTGTGGACTGCTTCCATGGTCAGAGACCATGGAAATGAGCCCACAGGTCCCTTAACTCCTGCCCTCACCCAGGTGTTAAAAGGCGTTTTTTAGGGCCCGCACCCTCCTGTGCATCAAAATGGCGTGGGAGTATAAATAAGGAGCACAGGCCTTAAAGTCATTCTTTGGACTGGAACACCTACCTTGCATTTCATTAACGCAAGGTGGTTTCCCGCATCTAGAAAATGACGCAGACGGAGGAATTTTGACATTTGCTGAGTTGGGCGTCATAGTATAAATATGGTGTAAAGTTTGCACCAAATGTGCGTCAAAATTTTGACGCACATTCGGCGCAAACAGAGTATAAATCTGCCCCTCAATGTGCTACAAATTTGTGATCTAGACAATTTAATAGCTTGTCATTAGTTGTACATTAATTGCATTTGTATAATATATATATATATATATATATATATATATATATATATATATAGTGAGAAACAAAATAATGATAACAAAACTGTGTGCTTGAACATATAAATTGACATATAACTAGAATGTCTTAATCATGTGGACAATATAACACAAAATAGAATCCAGTTCAGAAATGATTTTACAGATAGTTATCACGTACAGCACAAAAAGCAAACATGATTAAGACTAATTAGTCGTTGACCCCAAAAACTAATTTGAACAGGGTCTTCCTCAGGACAAAAAAGCAGCAACCTGACAAATATGTTACTACACAACATGAAAAAACAGACCCAGATCAGCAAGGTCCAACAGAGAACAAAAGCATCCAAGTGTGTCCCCAGGACATCCGATCGCATGTCAAAATAGTTATAATGGAGGTCACACAGGCAGTAAGGTAAATCACCAAGCTCTCTGAGCATTATGGTAATACCAAACCTGAACTACATGAGGCCACCATACTGGTCACCATTACAGATTCATCTACTACTCAGTAGGAGTAAGGACACTCTCAAGTTGGATTACATTTACTGTATTAAGAATACACTCATGAACCATCCCTTAACACAGTGGTTCCCAAACATTTTCGACCCACGGCTCCCTTGATCTATTGGCCACTGGCTGCGGCTCCCCATTATGTTACTTTTTGTTGGCGGGTGGGGGATGTAAGCCTGGCCTAGGGAGTACATCCATTTTTCTCCCTGAAAAGAATTGGGATGACGCCAATGAAGGTATTGTAATTCTATATATAACTGTAAAAAATAAAAATGTAACAGTTGTTTAATTACAGCATGCATAGGGTTTTTTAGTAAGGGGAAAATATTGGTTGACGGTAACCCTAGTAAAATGGGCAGGTCTCATTTTTATGTAGTTATAACATAACTGTTTAAATATTGTGAAATGTAGAATCCCTTTATTTGTGTTTAACCACCAGAGGGCGCTCAAGGACAAAATTAAAAAAGAGCTGCTACAACTGAGTAGTTTTATTTTGTACGAACTGGCCCAAGGGCTATAAATAGCTCAGTGGTTCCCAAACTGTGTGCGGCGCCCCTGGCTAGTTTTGATGGCGCACCAGCGAGCCGCGGCGCACAGATTGGGAACCACTGCCTTAACATTTTGGACAGCCCAATAATATTAGATAAGAATTTAGAAATGCTGTTACCAAGAAGGGGATACATATGGGAAATTTAGATGTACTGAGTAAAGATATATTTTCATTGCTAGTTGAATGGAAGACAGTGACGTGTGAGGTTTTGTGCAACTTTCTGTTCACAGAACGACTGCTTGATGATCATCCAGGGCAGCTGAGTTAGCAATTTGCTAATACTGTAAATGCTAACACAGAGCAACTGACTGTGGCTGCAGCTAAGTGGGTAGCACATATGTTTGATCCAACGGGGCCAGAGCAAGTAGCCAAAGCAAGGTACAGAGCATAGTCCTCAAATGCATAATCTATAGCTGGAAAGAAGGGCACATTCACATGGCTGTCAAGGGGTGTACACATCCAGTGGGGATAGGTCCTTTCATAAATAACAGATGTAAGGTTGCCCAGTTGTCAGACAAGGCTGCCTGCTTTCCAGACAAGAAGAACAGCTCTGAGTGTGTAAAAAGATACTTCAATACCAACTTTGCAGATAGCCTGTATTCCTTTCAACAAAGAAGAGGGACACATCACAGTAACTATATCAAAGAACATCCATTCATTGGATGTGTGGAAGACAGGCCCTAAGGCACTCTCTAAGTTCTTCCCAACATCAATCAGTCTATCAAAAGCATCTATATAAAAGGTCTTTTGTGATTTGCAACCAATTTGCAGTTTCCAAGAAAACTATCAAGTGGGTCATGGTTGCAGTGAAGCAAGAAGTGGGACCATCCTATCATACTCAATTACTGACATTGATTTGTACATCAGGAAGAAAACCAAAAGGATCAGCGTGGGTGTGAGACAGACTTCAGCATGAATTGCTAGCTGGTGAATTAAATAGTTGAACTGTGAGTGGTGAAGACATTGAAGACATACCACTAGAGAACAGTGCACATTTCCAGTTTCAAAATGGTTTAGCTGGCATACCAGTGCAGAGCACATAGCAGAGTTTGAAAAGTATGCTAGGTTCCAGGTGCTAGAGTGTGGAAGCATTCTAGAAATTCAGAAGTTGCTGTCTTATAGATGTCTCAGTAAGGATAGCTTCTGTGGAGTCTCAGAAAATCTTCCTTCACTGGTAGCCTGTGCTCAGTGGTAGAAGCAAAGATGAACAGTGAAGCAGCTCAGTATCTCACAATTGCCTAGGAAGATGGACTGCCACAGCATGCCCTCTAATATTGTGTCTGATGTGAGCAAAAAGCTGGTTGTCACCCAGATACTATAGAAATTCCTCTGGAGGTATCTTTGCAATTCACCTTAGAGTCAAAAACAAAGGAATGGCAGTATCCCCTATTCTACTGACCCAACAAAGCAGAAGATACAGAGTAGTTTCCACAACTACTTAACTTGACAGCCAAGTGGTAAATTAGCAGGGCAGGCAAGGCTTCTCACTGTGCAGTTTAAAGGTGACGATCAACTTTCATGGTCCTTTGGTATACTTCATACAAATTCAGTTAACATATTTAAACTTATTTTTGTGTATTATAACTCAAGGTAACCAATGACTATTCTTCCAAGTGCTCTACTACAAAAGTTGTTATGAATCTCCTCGGAATCTCAACTGACAAAGGTTCCATAAGGTAGTGATCTGACATTGGAAGAAACTTCATGTGCAAGTAAATAAAGGCCATCTGGGATAAGAGCAAGGTAAATTCCTATTTCATTACCTCATCTCACCCTTTGACTTTGACTTTGACTAAGAGGTGGAGAAAATGTTTAATAAAATGTGAAAGAAGTTGATTGGTTCATTGGATGAACCCTTAAAAAGGAAGTAGAACATCTTCCTGATTCTACTTTTGATTGATCATTCTGAGTTGCCCCAAAAGGGAGTAGGTTGCAGTCCCTTATATCTTCTATTTGAATGCTACATTTTC
The DNA here is from genome assembly GCF_031143425.1 of Pleurodeles waltl. Classification (NCBI taxonomy): domain Eukaryota; kingdom Metazoa; phylum Chordata; class Amphibia; order Caudata; family Salamandridae; genus Pleurodeles; species Pleurodeles waltl. Next base: position 685,880,066 of record NC_090439.1, read on the forward strand.
AGCTATTAGGGTTGTGAGGAAATACTCGAGGTACCTCATTCAGGACTTAGTGAATTGTGTGCTGGACTTCAGGAGGAGCATGGTCCATGTGAAGCACAAGAAGACATACAGCATTCAGGTAAACCAGGAGCTCCTGAAAAGTGTGATTAGACTAGATGTCAGCCTTTGTTAGTCACCCGGAAGGTCAGCAAATTTTGAAAGTTAATTTGTTCTTGTTCTTTGAATGCAGTGAGCATGTGTGGAGACCCACACAAAAGTAATGAAGAAGATTTCTTTTTTGTCAGTGGGGCCAAAAAGAATCCAGCAGTGTACTCCACTTGAATTGGCTGACATCATAATTCTTTTGGAAGAGCTGGAAGAACACCTTGCGAACCTTGGATTATGGAGAAGAGGAAAGTGTGCCCCTCTCTGACATCTGCAATTAGACAAAATGTTGAGGATAAGCTGACTTCAAAGTTAAGTTTAGGATGTCATAAAAAAGTCTTAGAAAACATCAAGGTGAAAAAAGCCAAAATGCTAGAGCTGGGAGTGAATGATTAGTAAGCCGGTGTATTGGTGCCCTAGCAAAGTTCAGTTGTAGTGCCTTCCTGATAAAATGCTTGGAGTTTACACACAGCGATAAATATAACTATCTTATTACATTCCTTGAGCTGACAAGGTCATAAATATGTTTTGTGCCAAATACTTCAGCACATTTGTTTTGACAGCTGCTGCGGGCAAATTGCTTTGGTCCCTAGAGCCTCATAATTGCTATCAATTCAAGGCTAAATTCTTTGGCCCAAAAACAGTGGTGAGCTGTGTGCTGTCTGACATTGAGCTGTTCTATATAACATCTATGTTAGAATTGGGGTCTTTAGTTGACAGTCAGGTTACCCCTGTTCAAGCAAGGACCCTCACTCTAGTCAGGGCAAAAGAGAATCACCCTCAGCTAACCCCTGCTTATCCCCTTGGTAGCTTGGCAGAGCAGTAGGCTTAACCTCAGAGTGCTAGGTGTAAAGTATTTGTACCAACACACACAGTAACCTAATGAAAAACACTACAAAATGACACAACACCAGTTTAGAATAATAGGAAATATTTATCTAAACAAAACAAGACCAAAACGACAAAAATCCAACATACACAAGTCAAGTTATGAATTTTTAAAGACTAGACTCAAAAATAGCGCTTAGAAACAAAAATGCTTTGATGAGATGTTAACACAGCGTCGTGACGGAGTCGTTCCCAACAAGCCGACACCAGCTGCGCCGGACACGGAGTCGTGTAGACCCACAAGTACAGTACCTTTGGTGAAGAGTGAAAACAAGCCGATGTGCGAAGTCGGGAATCGCGGCGTCTGTGCAAAACGTTGAATCCGTGCACTTCGAGCGGCGTCGGTCACGACGTGGTGCGGCGACTTCCACGGAGTCGCGGACTTCAGTGGGGCTGCTGCGGCGTCAGGCCTGCGAAGAGCGTCGCTTTCCAGCGAAGGTCACGGCGTCAGGTGCAGGCGGCGTTACTGGATTCAGCAGCGGCGTCGGTCCGAAGTCGATTTTCCTTGGATTTCCACCAGCTTTCCTTTCAAGGGCCCAGGGACTGGATAGGGCACCACTTGTCAGAGCAGGAGTCTCTCCAGAGATTCCAGGTGCTGGCAGAGAGAAGTCTGTGCTGTCCCTGAGACTTCAAACAACAGGAGGCAAGCTCTAAATCAAGCCCTTGGAGATTTCTTCACAAGATGGAAGGCACACAAAGTCCAGTCTTTGCCCTCTTACTCTGGCAGAAGCAGCACTGCAGGAAAGCTCCACAAAGCACAGTCACAGGCAGGGCAGCACTTCTTCCTCAGCTATCAGCTCTTCTCCAGGCAGAGGTTCCTCTTGGTTCCAGAAGTGTTTCTCCAGTCTGTAGATTTGGGTGCCCTTCTTATACCCATTTTAGTCTTTGAAGTCACCTTTCTTCAAAGGGGACTGACACCTACTTGTGAAATCCTGCCTTGCCCAGGCAAGGCCTCAGACACACACCAGGGGGTTGGAGCCGGCATTGTCAGAGGCAGGCACAGTCCTTTCAGATGAGAGTGACCACTCCACCCCTCCCTCCTAGCAGAGATGGCTAATCAGGAAATGGAGGTTACACCCCAGCTCCCTTTGTGTCACTGTCTAGTGTGAGGTGAAAAACAACCCAACTGTCAAACTGACCCAGACAGGGAATCCACAGACACGGCAGAGTCACAGAATGGTTTAAGCAAGAAAATGCTCACTTTCTAAAAGTGGCATTTTCAAATGCACAATCTTAAAATCAACTTTACTAAAAGATGTATTTTTAAATTGTGAGATTAGGGACCCCAAACTCCACATGTCCATCTACTCTCTAGGGGAATCTACACTTTAATCATATTTAAAGGTAGCCCCCATATTATCCTATGAGAGAGACAGGCCTTGCAACAGTGAAAAACGAAGTTGGCAGTATTTCACTGTCAGGACATATAAACCACATTACTATATGTCCTACCTTATCCATACACTGCACCCTGCCCTTGGGGCTACCTAGGGCCTACCTTAGGGGTGCCTTACATGTAAGAAAAGGGAAGGTTTAGGCCTGGCAAGTGGGTACACTTGGCAAGTCGAATTTACAGTGTAAGAATACACACACAGACCCTGCAGCGGCAGGTCTGAGACATGATTACAGAGCTACTTATGTGGGTGGCAAAACCAGTGCTGCAGGCCCACTAGTAGCATTTGATTTACAGGCCCTGGCACCTCTAGTGCACCTTACTAAGGACTTACTAGTAAATCAAATATGCCAATCATGGATAAACCAATTACATACAATTTACACGGAGAGCATATGCACTTTAGCACTGGTTAGCAGTGGTAAAGTGCTCAGAGTTGAAAAGCCAACAGCAACAGGTCAGAAAAAAATAGGAGGCAGGAGGCAAAAAGACTGGGGATGACCCTGCATAAGCAAAAGTCCAACACGACCCCCCACCAGCCTAAAGCCAGGGGAGAACAATCAATACCTTGATGTACTTCCCTGATTGGGGCGATAGAACAAGGACCCAGGCCCACAACAGCAGGGGCATGTTCCAGTTCTACGCCTTCCTGACTCCAATTGGATCCCTCTGTCCATACTCTCAGGGCCCACTAAGCTAACCCATGGGGAACCCTTCTCCACATCTGCAGACACCATCTGTGCAGCGCCTAACTTTACTTTGCTCACAGATGTATTGCAATGGGCAGATAGTACCACCAGGGCCAACACAGTGGTGTTGCCCACTCCACCCCTGGGGTGTGACTCTCATTCCCCCCCCAGGGGCAGCTCTGTCCACCAGGACAGCAAACCACAGAAACCCCTGACAACTGTCAGGGATGAGAGCCTGACCTCAGGCCTCTCCAACCACTGTGACTGTAGAGAGTGGGGGGCGGTAGCCCCAGGTGCCTGACACCCTTTGACCACTCTACCTTCCACCAGGTCAGAGAAGATAACCTGACCCTGGTCCTCCCCTCTGGGGCTCTGTACCCTCCCTCCAGGAGCGGCACCCCCAGAGTAAAAAATTGTCAGGATGCTTGTAGAAGCAGTCCTGCACAATTCTTCCACCAGTGCAGGGATGTTAACCTGCAACTGGTCCTCCAACCTGGGGTCTGTACCTTCAGGTTGGACCAGGGCCAGGGGTGAGGCTTCCCTCCCCCTGCCCTCTCTTCTGGGGTCCTGAACCACCCAACTAGGAGTGCCCCCCCCAGAAGACAACATGGTAGGGGCACTGTTAGCAGTAGCCCCTTCCTTCAGGTCAGGGTTTATCCCCTGCACCTGATCCTCCAGTCCAGGGTCTGTACCCACAGACTGGACCACTGCCTGGCAACCCAGGAATTCCTGGGGGGCATACCTACCCCCCACCAGGTCAGAGTTTACCCTCTGAACCTGGTCATCCAACCCAGGGTCACCACCCTGCGGTTGAACCACTGCCTGGCACACCAGGACTTCTAGGGGGGCACACTTACCCCCCTCAAGGGACACACTGTCCCCAAGGGCCACACAAGAGTCTGGCTGGCACAGGTCTCCTGACTTCTGCCCATCTGACAGAGTCTGGATTCCCCCCAACCCAGAAATGGTCTCACCAAGGTCATTCCTGGGGGGCTCTGCTCTCAGAGCTGACCCCTGACCCTCCAGGTTCTCCACTGGGGTCTGCAAACCCCTCTCAACCCTCTGTCTGGACTTCTGCACCCCCTCACTAGGAGTGGTACTGCCAGACACCAGAACTGGTGGGACGCTGGCTATAGCCACCCCCCCAAGTTCTCCTGACACTGTGGGATCTCCCTCAACAGATGGCCCTATGGTACAGGCTAGGCTCCCCTCCTGGTGTTCCCTCATGGAACCCTCCAGGACCTGGGACCGGATCTCAGGCACCTTGGACCTCAGCCCATCCCCATTCCTTCTCCTCAGAGACTGGACATGGGGTCTCTCACCCATCCCACTACACTGGGACCTACCTGGGACACTACAATCTTTCCCTACCTCACCTGGTTGGGAAATACCTAGACCGCTCCTCTCAGGAGCCCCCCCAAATGCCTCTTCAGACTCTCTGGTACTCACCAAGAGGTCTGCCTCCATTGTAAGCTCCTTGGGGTCAGAGAACTCACACTCCACCTGGTGTTGGTGTAGCTCTGGAAAATAAGGACTAGACATATGCTCTCCAGCAATTACATCACTCAGCCCCTTACATGAATTAACAAAAGTACCCTTCACCCAACCATCCAATGACTCTGCTTTGAAAAAGCACCCCACATCTTGTGAGACTGGTGAGACAGTACCTGACTGTCCCTGACACTCAACCCACACTCTTCTGGGATGTCTTCACACTACATAACCAGGACTTCTACCTGGGGGGAACCCCTCTCCCTGTCACTCTCACCTAGAGTCAGTAGAGTGTCCCTCCCATCAGTAGGAATATGACTCCCCATGCCAGTTCCCCAATCCACCTCAAGGACCCTGTGCATCACTGGAGCTACCTCATACCCCTGATCCTCCTGGAGTGTGTTAACTCCCTCCTTCAAGTAGGGCACCACATCTCTGGGCATGTGCACTTCTTCAGCAGTACTGGATACAAGATTTTTGCTGCGACCATCTGAACTGGACTCAGCCCTCATGGCCTCCAGCTTCAGCTCTTCACAGCTCAGCTCTTGAGCTGTAATCCTTTCTTTTTCCAGGACTAAGGCTCTCTTCTCCTCAGCCCTCTCAAGCTCTGCATCTAGCTCTTCCAGACTCCGGATTTGAGCTAGGAGCCAATCATCTCTTTCTGTTCCCTCCTCAGGGCCACTGCCCTCCTCCTCAGAGTAGTCCTCCTCCTCAGAGTAGTTATCCTCCTCAGACTTATTTGGTGGTGTTGCCTGACAACGTTTCAATTCATACTGAAACAGGGCTTACTCAAGATCCTCCTTTCTGGATTTCTTGTTCACAGCCAGTCCCCTTTCCATGCAAAATGCTTTAAGCTGCCACTTTTTATACATAAATAGGTGCCAGGAATTGACTTCCATTCTGCAAAGGCTTCACAACCAAAAACCAAAGTCCAAAAATATTAGCAATACTTCCAGGAGGACATCAGAGAACAAAAAGCAGAATCACAAGACAAGTAGTATGTGGTCACGTAGTGGTCTGAACTCAAAACAGTAGTGTACACTTAATTACTGTGTGTCAAGTACAAATACAAGTCCAAATCCCGAACCCCCTGTTCAAGCAAGGACCCTCATTCTAGTCAGGGTAAATGAGAATCACCCTCAGCTCACCCCTGCTTACCCCCTTGGTAGCTTGGCAGAGCAGTAGGCTTAACCTCAGAGCGCTAGGTGTAAAGTATTAGTACCAACACACACAGTAACTTAATGAAAAACACTACAAAATGACACAACACCAGTTTAGAAAAATAGGAAATATTTATCTAAACAAAACAAGACCAAAACGACAAAAAATCCAACATACACAAGTCAAGTTATGAATTTTTAAAGATTAAACTCAAAAATAGCGCTTAGAAACAAAAATGCTTCGATGAGATGTTAACACGACGTCGTGACGGAGTCGTTCACAACAAGCCGACACCAGCGGCGCCGGACACGGAGTCGTGTAGACCCTCAAGTACAGTACCTTTGGTGAAGAGTGAAAACAAGCCGATGTGCGAAGTCGGGAATCGCGGCGTCTGTGCAAAACGTTGAATCCGTGCACTTCGAGTGGCGTCGGTCACGACGTGGTGCGGCGACTTCCACGGAGTCGCGGACTTGAGCGGGGCTGCTGCGGCGTCGGGCCTGCGAAGAGCGTCGCGTTCCAGCGAAGGTCACGGCGTCAGGTGCAGGCGGCGTTACCGAATTCAGCAGCGGCGTCGGTCCGAAGTCGTCTGAAGTCGATTTCCTTGGATTTCCACCAGCTTTCCTTTCAAGGGCCCAGGGACTGGATAGGGCACCACTTGTCAGAGCAGGAGTCTCTCCAGAGATTCCAGGTGCTGGCAGAGAGAAGTCTTTGCTGTCCCTGAGACTTCAAACAACAGGAGGCAAGCTCTAAATCAAGCCCTTGGAGATTTCTTCACAAGATGGAAGGCACACAAAGTCCAGTCTTTGCCCTCTTACTCTGGCAGAAGCAGCACTGCAGGAAAGCTCCACAAAGCACAGTCACAGGCAGGGCAGCACTTCTTCCTCAGCTATCAGCTCTTCTCCAGGCCGAGGTTCCTCTTGGTTCCAGAAGTGTTTCTCCAGTCTGTAGATTTGGGTGCCCTTCTTATACCCATTTTAGTCTTTGAAGTCACCTTTCTTCAAAGGGGACTCACACCTACTTGTGAAATCCTGCCTTGCCCAGGCAAGGCCTCAGACACACCAGGGGGTTGGAGCCGGCATTGTCAGAGGCAGGCACAGTCCTTTCAGATCAGAGTGACCACTCCACCCCTCCCTCCTATCAGAGATGGCTAATCAGGAAATGCAGGTTACACCCCAGCTCCCTTTGTGTCACTGTCTAGTGTGAGGTGAAAAACAACCCAACTGTCAAACTGACCCAAACAGGGAATCCACAGACACGGCAGAGTCACAGAATGGTTTAAGCAAGAAAATGCTCACTTTCTAAAAGTGGCATTTTCAAACGCACAATCTTAAAATCAACTTTACTAAAAGATGTATTTTTAAATTGTGAGTTCAGGGACCCCAAACTCCACATGTCCATCTACTCTCTAGGGGAATCTACACTTTAATCATATTTAAAGGTAGCCCCCATATTATCCTATGAGAGAGACAGGCCTTGCAACAGTGAAAAACGAAGTTGGCAGTATTTCACTGTCAGGACATATAAACCACATTACTATATGTCCTACCTTATCCATACACTGCACCCTGCCCTTGGGGCTGCCTAGGGCCTACCTTAGGGGTGCCTTACATGTAAGAAAAGGGAAGGTTTAGGCCTGGCAAGTGGGTACACTTGCCAAGTCGAATTTACAGTGTAAAAATACACACACAGACCCTGCAGCGGCAGGTCTGAGACATGATTACAGAGCTACTTATGTGGGTGGCACAACCAGTGCTGCAGGCCCACTAGTAGCATTTGATTTACAGGCCCTGGCACCTCTAGTGCACCTTACTAGGGACTTACTAGTAAATCAAATATGCCAATCATGGATAAACCAATTACACACAATTTACACGGAGAGCATATGCACTTTAGCACTGGTTTGCAGTGGTAAAGTGCTCAGAGTTGAAAAGCCAACAGCAACAGGTCAGAAAAAAATAGGAGGCAGGAGGCAAAAAAACTGGGGATGACCCTGCATAAGCAAAAGTCCATCAATCTATTTGAACAACATAGTCTTGGTAGACACCATCGAAAGGATGTTGGCAAAACTGGAAAATTTCAAACTGAATATTAAGATCTCCAAGTGTCAAGTTGCTCAGATTTGTGTTCTAATTTGAACACTAGTTGGGGTATTTTGAAGTCAGTTTTCGGGCTGTGTGGACCAAGAAGACATAAAAACCCGGACATAGGCAGGGGTCTTTCAGAGAATTCTGTTGCCTGTGCTGTGCCTGAATATCCTAAATGCAGTTCATGAAAACTATCTAGATTACTGAGTGTCAGCAGTCCTGTAAAAGATTGAAGAAGGCATTGTCCAAGACATATGTGCTGAAAGCAGTTGGCTGCACTGCCCCATCTCAGAGGGGAGGCTAGGAAGCATCCAAGGGCATTCATCAAATGTAGAACTATGCTCAAAGAGCAGCATTGGGCTTCAATTAAAAAGAAGTGATTTGCCATCGTATGTGACTAAGAGTGTTTTATGACTCACTTTCATGTGTCTAAATAGACCAATAACTGTTCATTTTACTATGGTGCACAAGGGAGTTGAGTCACATGGAAATGCAGGCACATTTCCTGAAAAGCTTTACCTATCAGATTATAGGGTACATTCTGGGACGCAGGAAGCCCATTGTACTTAATATTGAAGGGATATACAGTAAGGTCAATCGCTCTATCATGGACTTGGTTCTGTTGTACTGCCTGTTTTATATTATGTTACAGTAGAAAATATGTGAGTGCATTAGAGGTGACGTGCGCTCTGTGACAATATTTATTAGTAGAATCTAGGTTCTAATGGTAAGGTATGTTTAAAATGTTTTCTACCTCCTGTAGTCAAGAATGGCTATTGCCACTTCAAACTAGGCTATATGGTGGCTGGTGATTGGCAAAAGCTGAAAGATAGTCCAGGACCATATGCCTTTGGATCTACACTCCTTGTGGGGATGCAGACTACGAACCCTACCTCTGTAAAAACCCACCCCAACACTCATAACTGGGTTCTTGTGTTTCCTGAGGTAAGTTTTGTATTTAGTGGTGATGTTGCATGTAGTTAATGTGTTCAAGATGAGGAGACCCGGATCGAGGTAAACAGTGGTCATAGAGGGCAAATTAGCTGTGTCTGCCTTGAGACCATGGTTTGCTGGCAGGTTTCCATTACCCTCTTTGTGTGTAATAGCCTACATGTACGTTTGTTCTATGTCCCTGGCACAAACATATAGGTGTCTGGCCAAATAAAGACTCTTCAATATTTTGTGTCTTGTATTTGGGGTAGTCTAGCAACTGGGTGGGGATGCTTGGTCAAGTATGACAGGAGACAATCCACAAACCAATAATGTTTGCTGTTTAGAACCAAATCTACCTTTTCCTGAAGTCAAGTAAGTCAGAGAAAGTGATGGAAAAATCCAGGAAACACACTCCCTTCTGATTGGAGGAGTATTTTGGAATCTGACTGGGCCTGATTTATATTTTTTGCCGCAAAACTGCACAAATGCAGTTTGCGACAAAATGTATAGCGCCGGCTTGCTCCATTCCACAGCATCAACGGGGCGCCATTGTAAAGGAATAGCACAAGCCGGCGCTCAACTTGGGCTAGCGAGTAAAAGAAGATGCTAGCCAGGTGGGGGTGGCGGTAGGGAAGGAGGGGGGTATGCGTCAAAAAATGATGCTAGCCTGGTTAGAGACAAAAAATATGCCTCTAACCGGAATAGTGCCATTTCCTGATGCACAACCACCAAAAACATGACTCCTGTCTTAGGAGTCATGCCCACCACCCCAATGGCCAGCACAGGGGACAAGTGTCCCCTGGCCATGGCCATTGCACCCTGTGCCATGCAGGGGGCTCTAAGTTAGGGCCCCTGATGGCAAAAAAAAAAAAAAAATACTTACCCAGACTTACCTGGTGGGGCTGGGGGTGTTCCTATGGCTTGGGGAGGGCACCTGTGGACCCATTCCATGGTGTTTAACCATGGAAATGGGTCCACAAGTCCCCTAACACCTGATCTGACCCAGGTGTTAAGTAATGGTGCAAAGCAAGCTATGCACCATTGTTTGGCCCCTCCTCCCACCCCACGTGTCATTTTAGCACAGGGGAATACATTTGGGGCTATGGGCCTAGCACCAATTTTTAGATGGGAATGCCTACCTTGCATCTCATTGATGCAAGGTAGGTGCATGCATCCAAAAAATGGTGCAAGCTCCTATATTTTGACGTTAGACGTGTCTAACGTCAAAATATAAATATGGAGTCAGGTTTGTGCCGAATTTGCATCACAAAAATTATGCAAATTCAGTGCAAACAGAGTATAAATCTGTCCCAAAATGTCTAAGCAATGTTTAAGAGAACACCTAACATTTTGCCCTGTAGGCTGACATTGGCCACATAAGGCCCAAGTACATAAACTCTATAAAAGTGTTACAACCTGGTGCCAAAAGGTGCCAACAATCTCTGGCTTTTCTGCATATATTATTCATTAGTGCCGTAATTCACCAGCCTGGAAATGATAACCTATTTTTATAAAAGTGGTTGTTTTGGTTGGATATTGAATTCAACGAATTATATTTATTGTGTCATGCTTTATTAGTATTTGCAACCCACTACTACCTTCTGCAGTAAGCCTTGACGGGTCATCTTCACACTTTTGAAATGTCATGTGCCCAACATGAGTTACTTAGATATTCAACTGGTGTGTACACATATATGTGTCTATGTATGCTGAAAATCTCGTACTACTCAGCCACACGGAAATAGGCCTTCAGAGACTACTCAATGACACTCAGCACCACTCAGCTACGAATGCCTTGACAGCGAACTTTGGCAAAACACGCACACTGTTAATTAGATCAAAGGCATCCTCGAGAGCCTGGTTTTTGGGTGAGATACAACTTGTTCAAATAGACAAGTATAAATATCTTGGAGTCATTGTTGACAAATCGGAGAACTTCGTGCATCATGAGGAAAAGCCTAATGGGAAAAAGTCTAGCCATAGCGCTATCTCTAAAAATATTTAAAACCCTTCTGTACGGGCCCTCATACACCTCCCTCTTAAAAGTGCTAAAAGACAAGCTCCTCCCCACAATAACATATGGGAGCAAAGTACAAAGAGGCAGGGACTCTGATATCTTAAACCATGCAGTAAGAAAAGCTTACCGGACAATCTTCAACATCCCCAGATTCACCTTCCCTGCCCAACTGAGACTGGAGTTTGGTCTGCTGAACCAACCCCTGGCTCAACATGTTGCCTACATAAACTTCTGGAGCAAAGCCCGCAGTGGGTCCCTGAGCACTCTCAACTACTAACCAACTCTATCTGCCGCCTGTGGTGAGGACACAGAAGATCTCCGCCATGTCCTCTGTTCATGCAATCATCTTGCACTAGAACAAAAAGCCCTACTAAAGATTTAATGAAAAAAGCATTCGGACACGGAGACAAGCAGTGATGGCATGCTTTACACCTGGTGACCTACAGATGAACTGTGCTTTGGTGAAGTTTCTATTGCAGGTGTTACAAAAGCAGGATTTAATTAATCAGCACTGCCCCCCTTGTGAACCGCAGGAGGTTAGCTCACAGCTCAATATCTGACAATAGACTATAATGGCATCAAGCGATGCTCTACTCACACTTCAGCAAGCAAAATCTTAAGTAGCAACACTCAACTACGTTTAAAAATAAGCTCCTATGGAGCGTGAATCAAAATGACTGGACAATATAATCACTTGATGGATTCTCAGTAACATCAGAATTTCTTTTTTCTTTTATATAGTGTTTATCTATTTTTAATTTTTGTTATGGTTTTAAATAACTAAACAATAAATCTTTGTCTTCTATATGTGTCTATGCGACAGAAGTACAAAGTGATAAAATCTACAAGTACTATTGACGATGCCAAGAACAAAAGAAAAAATCCTCTCATCAAGTCAGTGTGCTAGACAGAACTTAGGGCTCGGTGTGCTATTGTAATGATTACTGAATCGAAATGTGCAAATTCTGATGAACAACAATAACAATTACCAATTCGCTAATCTGTATCTATTAAGAATTTCTAAAATGGTGAATTGTTTCTAATTGCAATTTGTATTTGGCAGTTTCCACGTTTCAATTCTATAATATTCACAACATTTTTATAGAATCACAATTTGTGAAAAGGTATTTAATGACTGCCACTTTGTCTGAAAATGGGGACATCACAAGCAGGAAGTGATGTCTCACTTTCACCTCTGAAATCACGAAGAAGCAGAGAACAGTAGAAGACAGACAGAAGTTTATTTGTACAATCTGAAATGGCATCCCAGGAGCTTGAAAGAGAAGAAGTGTCCAGAATATTACCCCATAAATTTAGGGGCATATTTATGAGCCCCTAGCTCCACCGGAGAGTCACTTTTCGTGACGCTTCAGTGGCGCAATGAACTGAGCAGTATTTACAAGGTGGCATTCTGCACACATTCTGTTATTCCCCAGATCAAAGATTAGCTAAAGGAACAGCTGCAGCACATGAAGCATGCAGATGCACAACATCAGTGTCTTCCGAAATCCAATATCCATGCAGTGAACTGCATTACAGCATCAGTATTCACTATCAGTTGTCAGATGGCAGAAGGACATACTTCATATGTGTCAGCCCTAAATAATACCCTTGGTCTGCTGCTGGGAGGAACAAGAAATTGCACTGTCACAAATGGCACAATTTGCTGCTTGGAAAATGACCACTCATTCTATCCCTTCTACTACGTCCACCTCCCCATCCTCTCAAACATTGCCACAAAGAAGACTGATGCAAGCAACAAGAACACAACTACTGCTTGACCATGTCAATGAGCCTGTTTCGAAAAATGATTAGTGAACATGTGTTATTTATGTTAATATTGCTTTGAAAAATTATAAATATTTGCATGCTATGTATGCCACAAATTATTTAACTAGAGGTGTTCAAATACATATGTTTGCAGTATGTTAAAAATACATATTGTGACATGTTTCACATTGGTGGCAACTGTACAAAGATTTTGTTTTGAAGTGCACTAAAAATATTTGCAATTGCACTTATTAAAAAATGTTATGAAACCAATATTTTGAATATTGTTCTTTTTTAACCTAAACACATATATTTGAATTAATATTTTGTGAATAGATGTGTTACACGACAATAGCCTCTGATATGTAGACTTCATTTACCCATTCAAATAATTAAACACACAATCAACCATGTGCATATCAAATGAATTGTAACATAATAAAACATAATCAAACAATGTTTAAAAGAAAACGTACTTTCATTCAAAACAACAAGACTTTTAAAAAAATACCAGCCATTAATGGCTAATGGTGTTTTTGGTGCTGAATTCGGGTAACTTTCACAATGCCACCTCACTTGGAGTTTAGTTTTCCTTTATGTACCACAAGCTAGAATATGACATATATTTTAGCACACGTAGTAAACACCACAAAGTAAATAAAACAAGCAATAAAATGTCTACGGAAATGTTCAGTACATGCTTTTGCATATGCATAAGCAACTTGTAGTTGTGTGAAGAGTTTAACATTTGCATATTTTACCAACAAAAGTGCAAATATTGATACCACACAACTCGTAATCAAGCCAAGAGTAGAGTTGAGAACCATTTGAATAAAGACAATTGGATTAGGAGAGCCCCGTGAGACAATACGAAGTTGTTGAAAGATATGATATATAAAAATGAGATATATTGTGCAAAAAGTCCAGGGGTTCCCTTATTAGTGGACAGGGGCTTATTTTAGCAATCCCAATGCGCTCTTTTTAGGGGGTAGTGTAATGGAGCATTCTTAGGCTTATAAGAGAAGAGTGTGAGGCATCTGCAAATATACACAAAGTCAATAAATGAAACACATGACTCAATAAGGAGATCCACACCATCTTACAAAAATAGAAAGTATCTTTATATATGTTTTGCCACCATAATCAACATGATCAGAAATGTCGAGACTGTGCAGTTCTTGGAAGTTGCAATGTTATCCTAGCGAGGAAAAACAAATGTGGCAAACAGGTACAGTACAGTGACTTATGGGACCAATTTCCTGGACTTAAGGTAAGCACTGGGTAAGGATCAGGGCCACACCAGCAAGTCACACCGGGCATCACTAGGACGGCTGGGTGCAGAGGTGTAGAACAGCAACAGGTGCCCAATGTTAGTCAGTGGGGATCGGTCCAGTTATAAAGAGGCTGCAGGTTTTGACTGGGGGTCCACTCTGGGTGAGACACCAAGTGGGCTCAATTCTTGTGATGCTCGAAGATGTAGGAACACTGTTTGTCCTCTTCTCCTCGGTCCGGAGCCTCTGGGTGCAGAGGGTTCTTGGACCATTGCGTGTTTATCACCAGTGGCGGTCGTGGTGGAGTGGGTCCAACAGATACAGGCTGCAGGCATGGACTTGGGGACCAGTCCGGATGAACTAACTAGTGAGCTCAAGTCTCCTGAGCCTGGGGGACACAGCAACACCAGTGGTCCTCTTCTAATCTGTCTGGGCTGTCCGGGTGCAGAGGTGCAGTGGACCATCGGGTTGCCATTACCAGATGTGGTTGTGGTCGAGGAGGGCCTGCACAAAGATGCTGCAGGTGTCGGTATGGAGGTCATTTGGGAAACTCAAAATGCATTTAGTCTCTGGAGAGGCTGGGAACTACCCTGGTACTGTTGCCCCACTTCGACTCGAGATGGGGGCACGGATGCAGTGGTGCTGTCCAGTGTTGGGTTTTGGCGGTATGGAGTCCTGTACAGCACCTCCTGGGTGCCTACAAAGGTACAGGAAAGCCGCTCTGATGCTCAAAGGGAGTTCCTTGTGCTGGGGTGAAGGCTGCATGTCTTCTCATTCTCTTGGAAGATTCAGCAGCTGGAGGACGAGGTGTCTTTCTCGCCATTGTTATAGTCAGCAGGCAGACTGGCAGGGTTGGTACTGAGTCAGTCACTGTTCTTCAGTTCTTGCCTTTTCCATCTCCAGAGTGGCAGACTATCAAATGTTGTGTCCACATCAGGCAGCTCACCGTAGGGGTGGGTCTGACCTGAGAGGTGGGCACGTCTCCCTGACAACTAATTTTCCCGCCTGTCCTGGTGCCAAATGGGCACATGGCGAGGTGCCAGAATCCTCTCCTTTAAAGGAAGCCAGATCTACATTTCATAGGCAGTGGTCTTCCTTGAAGCCCCCTTCCTTGGAATGCAGATTCTCGGATCATCTTGTTGAGAGGGGTGTGCTAACACCCCTGCCAGAGCAGACTTTGTTTCTGTCTGTCCGAGAACAAAAGCTCTCACTGCTCGGGGTCAGAAACATGTCGGGTGGTGACAAGCCAGTCAGAACTAGTGAGCCAGCCCATAGGTAAATGATAGGGTTTTCAGGAAGCACCTCTAAGTTGCCCTCTGGGTACATGTATTAATAAATCCATCACTGGCATCAGTGAGGGTTTATTAATATGACATCTGTATTTTAAGTGAAGACATCATGTAGCTGGGGAACTCGTAGTGACCAGTGTCAAGAACATGTACTTAAAAATGTCTTCCCTGTTTACTCACTATGGACCTGATTACGACCTTGGCAGATGGCATACTCCGTCACAAACGTGACAGATATCACTCCCACCATTTTCAAAGTTCCATAGGAAATAATGCAACTTGTAATATGGCGGATAGGATATCTATCACATTTGGCACACAGGCTGTGTGTCATGTTGTGTTTTCATTTTCAGCTGCACCAAGACACACAGCCTGCAATAGCAGTCTGCATGTGCTAGGTGAGAGGTCCCAAGGGGTGGCACAATAAATGCTGCAGCCCTGTGGACCCTTTTTGGTTCATGTGCCTAGGTACCTGGGTTTCCACTTACTAGGGACTCATAGGGGGGCAAAGGTGTTGCCAATTGGAGAACAATTGCACTGTTTTAGGGAACAAGATCTGGCACTGGGGCTCGGCTAGCAGGATCCCAGTGCACTTTCTGTCAAAATTGCATCAGGGACCAGTTAAAAAGGGGGGGGTGATTATGTCAAAAAGGGGTACTTTCCGACAGCATGCTTAAAGTATTTTTACTAATAAGCGATAATTCTGTTTCTCAGTTTAGACACTTTCTGTCACTTAATGTACATTGAGTGGTGGGTTGAGTCTTACTATTGGAGCATTAATGTTACTGCTTTTATTTGATAGTTTACTTGTTAATATAATGTTCAATGACATGACAATGATGTATAGAGGCAATTGAAATAAAATAATAAAAAGAAAAAGGGCAGCATGACCTAGTGTCTTGTACAAAAGAAGGAGGAAAGAAACATCAGTCAAACATGAAGCACTGAAGAGGGGGATTGGGCCATTAACCAAACCCTGTTACCCAGTTTGAGGAGGTAGCAGAGAGTACAATGTTGACCTAAGCTGTGTCTGATGTGTTAGATATTGTTACGTTTTGCCAACACAGCCACAACCAGGTAAGTGCTGAAGCTTTTTTAATTCTAAGTTATGGATTTCAATGTATCATTTATATTATTTTTGTGGGGTTAAACTTTTCAAAAATGTAAAAGTATTAATACAATTTAAGACTTAGTTTCCACATTCATTATTCCACAATGTTGCATTCTGGGATATGTAGTTTGTCAACGAAGGATCAAGTCATCTAATATTTTAATATGTTTATTTGATAGTTTGATAGCTACAGTCAAAGTAATAACTTTACATACCTAAAAATAGGATTATTACAATTAATGTGGTCACTAAGATGCCTACAGACGAGAACGAGAAGAGGTTGGACCTGAGTAGCAAGAAGAGGATGCCTAGTGTGAAGGCACTTCAGATGTAGCCAAATTGCATCCACTAGTGAATCAGCTGAAAAGCACTATAACGTCAGTAGACATACAACTGCAATACAGCAACCTGCTCCTCAAAAACATACTGAAGTCCAATACACTGCAAGGCTTCAAGTAGTTGTACAAAGTAGTTCAATAAAGACTTTTATTGTGACTTAGGGCCTGCTTTAGATTTCAGTGGACTGGTAACTCCATCGCAACAGTGAAGGATATCCTATCCGTTGAAATATAAATCCCATAGGAAATAATGGGATTTATATATCATGGGATATCCGTCACCATTGTGAGGGAGTAACCCATCCGCCAAAATCTAAATCAGGCTCTTACTAAGTGTCAGATCTAGGCCAATGTTTGGTCAAGATATAGGGGCATGTGCTCCAAGTGTAAGGGAATTGCATATGGAATAGAAAGAGCAATACAACTAACAGTACAACATCAGCAAGAATCTGCTGGTCGCGAGGATTAATGATTTGGACACAATTGTTCAGCAGAGTTTCCAGTTAGGTTACAAAGTATAGACATATTAATTGAAATTATGAGAACATTAAGGGCCTGATTCTAACTTTGGAGGACGGTGTTAAACCGTCCCAAAAGTGGCGGATATACCACCTACCGTATTACGAGTCCATTATATCCTATGGAACTCGTAATACGGTAGGTGGTATATCCGCCACTTTTGGGACGGTTTAACACCGTCCTCCAAAGTTAGAATCAGGCCCTATATGTTGTAACAGTGTAGTCAAAATATAGCTAAAGGTCGCATACAAGTAACGGTGCCTGAAGTCTTGCAGACTTAACAAGTATGCACATTAGATAATGCATGCATGTCACCCGAAAGTGATGAAATATCAAGTCTTAATAGCATTTCTTTGCCAGACATATATCTAGAGAGTATAGACAGAGGTAGAAACAGTAAGTAGAGGTGAGAGAAAACACTAAAATATAATGTTTAAAGGCATCCGTTTTGTTTATTATTTTTCCCAAAAAAATAGCTGTGCACATTAACAAAAGTGAATGAAATCTTGAATGTAACTGTGAATATACAGTGATACTAAATATGATAATATTAATGAAAAAGCTTCTTCGTAGACATTCATAAGCTGTCCTGTTGCATCATATCAAAAAGGACGCAGGAGTTGTGCCTCATCATCTAAATCATAGCTTTCTGTATTGATTTGTAGTCTAGCAGCTACACTATAAAGTGTTGCACAAAAGGCAATATCTTTGCTCTAAGTTTCAGGAGAATATTAATGGGCACAAGCAGTCTTATGAAGGCAACTGAATCTTCCTTGTAAAAGTCCAAATGTATGTTTAAATACATCCCTCATACATGTATGTACTTTGGAGTATCTTCTCTCACTGAGGGTAACAGTATTCAGGTAAGATGTAACTAGCCAAGGAGATATTGAACATGTTCTTTCATCTGTCCATTCTGCAGCACACATAGAAAGAGGACTATGCCTCTGAGAATTATTCATTCAGGCACGAAAACAATCTTGCCTGTAACACAGGCCCCTGCCTGCATTTGCTCTAGGCTGCCTCGCGTGCACCAGCACAGGGAGAGAGCAGAAGAATGCCACATCTTAGTACTCATGGTGCTGTTCGACTCTATCCCAGTCACACAATGCAGCGCCGCAACTATGCTTGCTGTCCTGCGTTGAGTGAACTTTTAATACATATGCTCAAGAGATTTTTCTGACCCATAAAATTGAATAGGACTATCCTTGATACGTATGCATATGGTGGAATTTCAGCCGTACTACCTGTTTGTCCCTCATTAATAATTTTCGTGGACTATACACATAAGCCTGAAATATGTAAAAGTACGTTCCTTTTAACTGTTTGTCTCCAATATCGAAAACATTTTCCCAGCGTAACAAATGGCCAAAAATGACATACAAACGGTACATGACTACCGACAAACTTGCAGTTTTAGGTTGTGCAACGCCGCTTGTTTTGCTGCTCCCCTGCCCGCTTCCATCCCTTTCTCTCACTAAAGCTGTAACTGAACAGACTGCCATACGGGCGTATTGTCAGCACTGGAAAGTCCAGCGTGTGTGCCAGTGGCGTAGCGTGGGGGGTGCAGGGGGGGGCGGCCGCACTGGGTGTAACACCTGGGGGGGGCGTGCTCGCACTCGCGAGTGCTAAAATCCACGGGTTAGGGGGCGCAAATTACTTGCTTTGCCCCAGGTGCTGACAGCCCACGCTACGCCACTGGTGTGTGCTGAAAAGTCCACTCTTCCCCATTCAGTGAACTAGGATCAAGAAATGGCTTCCCAGACAGCATTTTTGCGCACCTAAACGCCATATTCTTTGTACAAAGAAATCATATTGATAGCAAACTTTGGACAGGAAATAACCATTTTGTTTGGAAACCTTCGCCGAAGAAACATTTTTTCTAAACGTTTATTACAAATATGTTCAACACAGAATCCTTACACAATTAATTTCTTGGTAATTTCAATTCATTCTCACGCAGCTGCTTGTCTGCTTGTCTGCTTGTTCAGTTACATATTTAAGCTGGGTCACCTTGTAACAATGCTGTTCTGAGAAAACATTCAAATATTTGCTGAGTAATGTTTTATAATTGGATTTTCAATGCACAACGAAAAGAGTTGACAGCTCTGTTTTTTTGACATCTGATACACGTGGATGTCTAGCTTTCTTTTTGCTGACCTGTAAACTAGGTGATATATCTTGAGAATCATCAAAAAGCATCAAACTAGCATTTTGCAAGTGGAAATTATGTTCAGCGATAGGATAGAAACCACAAAACATTGAGGACAAGAAACAAAATAAACAATTAGAAGCAGAATAAATATGAAGTATGAATTGTTTCACAAATAAAAACAGTATTCTGAAGGGACCCGCGGAGAGAGAGACGCAGTCTAGTCTCTCCGCGGGTGGATTTGGGACGGGGGAAGTGGCGCGCAAGGCGCCTGATTGGATAGATGGTAAGTGGGGGCGGGGATTAGGTTAGGTTTATAAGGGGGGTGGAGGGTGGGGTCGGCCCTTTTGCGCGCCGACTTAGGAGGGAAGGAGGTTAATTTAGTGAGAGGTATTGAGGTTTCCCAGACAGTTTAGCCAGGCCTAATAGCAGCATGGGGTTTTTCGGTTGCCAGGGCCCCGGGACGCGGCTGACAGAGAGAGGAGGGCACCGGAGGAAAGGGGGGCGGCCCAAGGGCAATTTTGTAAGTCCGTTAGAAGTCGGAAAGCGGGTAAGCCACCCCCTTGGGCACCTAAGAACAGCGCCGAATCAGAGGAAGCCGGCCCCTCGGGCGCTTTAATTTTCAACGCGCGTAGAGCGCGCGCGGCGGCACGAGGCGGCCCCTTGGACCGCGGGCAGCACTAGGAGGCGTGCAGGAAGGCCGGCTACTGCAGGCCTAGCGGCCCAAGCGGCGACCCCACACTCCCGCGGAGGGCCCCCGGAATAGGCCGCAAAAAGCGCACCGGGCGGTGAGGGCCCCTCGGGATATATAAAAAAAAAAAAAAAAAAAAAAAAAACGTTTTTTTTTCGGGAATTGGGTAACTCAGCGTTAGACCCCCTTGCCACCCCCCAAGCAGGTGGGCCACTGGGGGAAACATTGAGCACGAGTGGCCGGGCAGGACAGGCCCTTTAAAAAAAAAATATATATATATATATAAAATACACACCCAAGGATAAATATATAATACCATATATATATCTATTCAGAGCAGGGAAGTAAGAACAGGACCACATTAGAACGGCAGCTGATAGTGCCGGTTGGCGGTATGGCCACAGGCCACGACGCAGAGGCAGTGAGGGCCGCGCTACGCGTGCTGGGCGAAGCAGGCAGGGCAGACTTGCTCAGGCCAGGGGTCCTAGATCAGGCTTGGGTCGGGATGGCACGCCCCACCAGGGCGGCATCTGGCAGGGTCGCGGCCGCAGTAGCGGCCTGTGAGTCACAGGAATCCGACAGGGAAAAAGATGAAGGGCCTATACCCCCCGGACAGGGCACGTTGGCACAAACGCTTCATGGTGCACAGAGCCCGCTGATGTTCGGCGAAGAGACACAAGCTTCCCAGGTCAAGGGCACAGACAGCGCACAGGCAGGTTTTGACCCCGCAGGCCCGGGCGGGCAGGCGGCGGGGGGGGCGGGTTTGAAGGACAAGGCAGGGAGGCAGAGCAGCCCATACCGGGGACCAGCGGGGTTTGCGCCCCCCTAGATTTGTCATACCACAGAGGGGAGGCCCCCAACACAGGTTGGTTTGGGGCGCCAGTAAAGAAAAGAGGCAAGTACGCCGGGAAAAACAGGGGAGGGCCGGGGAGGGCCAAGACGGCGCCCCGCCAGGCCGGGGGGGGAAAGTCAAGACACCACAGGAACCAAGGGCCGTGGTGGGCCAGAGTTCGCACACACAAGGGAACTGGGAACAGGCAGATACCTGGGACTTAGAGGCCAGAATCAGGGAACAGCGCAGGGTTGTATTAGAGACGGAGGCCAGGTGGGCACAGCTGTGCAAAGACAGGGAAGAGGCGAGCGCCTACAGCGAGACAACTCCTAACACTAGAGAGGCCAGAGGGCAACCAGGTATACGGCAGCCAGGGCAAGAGAGCGGAACCTAGGTATGGGTGCCACAGGTAAGAGGAGAACAGGGTCAAGAGGCTAGAGCGGCTGAAGGGTTAGTTGGCGCGGGGAAACCGGGTGACGCAGACGGTCACGGGTACAACAAGGCAGCAATGCCAACGACAGAGGTTGGCAAGAGGCGGTACACGCCGACTGGGCGCAAGACGGCCCAAAAACGTTGGCACGAAGCACTGGAGAGGTCTACGGCGGCCTTCTCCACACCGAGGGACCAAGGACACCGTCACGAGGACACGCCTTCTGCGGGCAGGGAGGCAAACGAGAGTACATCAACCAAAGTGAGAGATGTGGGCCAACGCAAGGGCCAGTGGGAAGGAGAAGATGAGTTGGAATTGGATTACGAGGAGGAAGGGGATGAATGGGAGGATGGCGAAATACGTGATTGGGAGGTGAGCGCTGTGAAAAAGGGTGGCGGGCGAGGGCGCAAGAGCGGCGCAACCTCTTCTTCGTGCTCTGTTTTACAGGTTACAGCTCCTTTGGAAGGCCCCACTGGGAGTAGGCAAGTCATGCAGCGTGGCAGGAGCTTGAAAGGAGTGCCAAAGAACCTGGGGGACACCGCTGGAGGTAAGAAATGGTGGTCAGTATGGGGTGGGGGGGACAATAAGGGAGGCTAACACGAGTAGGTCCATCGGAGTAGGTGACGGGTCAGTGTTGGAGGTAACAGGCAATAGCGCTACGCAGAAGGCGGGCGAGAACAAAGAGAAAGAGGGTACCGCCACGATAGATACAGCCACAGCAGGAAAGGAGGATAAGGGGGAAAAAACGGTAGAAGATAAGGAGGGGGGAAGTCACAAGAAGAGGCTGCGGCACATGGATTTAGCCATGCCACTGGGTTCACATTTGGCAGAGAAGACAAAGAGCAAGATATGGAAACACGAATACGTAGATGTGTTTAAACTATTACATAGGGACATACAGGCGAAGGAAGGGTCCAAAGAGGAAGAATGGGAGCTAGCACACAGGCCCCGGGTACCCATAACAAGGGATAACTGGACGTCGGCCTTTTTGATATTCGCAAGTATATACTGCGAGAAATACCCGGCCTGTTTAAATACATGGATATAATTAGAAAGGCTCAAATGCATTTTGGGGGCTTCGCGTGGCTCAGTTACGACGAGGAGTTCAGGGCCCGAGTAAGTGTTAACCCAGAAAAACCATGGGGTGACGTGGACTCCGAACTGTGGATGCAATGGATGGCATCGGCACAGATGGCGGCATCCACTCACACGGCGAGTGGACTGCCGGTGACTTACAAGCCCTTTCAAGCGCGCCCCGCTCATGGGGGGGCGGGCAATTCAACTAAGACAGCGGGGGCAACCGCGGGGGCTTGTTGGAACTTTAACAAGGGATTTTGTTCCAGATCACAATGTAGGTTCAAGCATGACTGCTCCAAGTGCGGGGGTCGTCATCCAGTCACACAATGTTTCTCATTGTCCAGCCCAGCGGAACCGTGGAGGGCTTCTAGAGGGAGAGGGGCACATGGCGCTCCTGCGCCAAAAGGGGCCTACACCAGTTAGACTGGAATTTCTGCGGCCATGGTTGCGCATATACCCAGATATGGATAAGGCACGACTATTGGAATGGGGCTTTAGGGAAGGTTTTAGATTAGGTTACCAAGGCCCCCGTCAAAGGAGATGGGCTGACAATTTGCGGTCAGCCAAAGAGCATCCGCAGATTGTGCGTGACAAAATAGCAAAGGAGGTAGGGTTAGGCAGAATAGCAGGCCCATTTTACAAGTGGCCAAGTGACGCTCTAATGATATCACCATTGGGAGTGGTACCCAAGAAGGCGCAGGGAGAATTTCATTTGATTCACCATCTGTCATGGCCCGAAGGTACGTCAGTCAATGATTTCATTGCCCAAGAGGACTCTAAGGTAATTTACGCGTCAGTCGATGATGCGATAAAGCTGGTACTAAAGTGCGGTACGATGGCGGAAATGGCAAAATGTGATATTCAATCAGCTTTTAGATTGCTTCCTATTCATCCAGCAGACTTTGACCTCTTGGGCATGCAGATGGATGGCAACATCTACGTGGACAGAGTGTTGCCCATGGGTTGCTCGATATCATGCGCCCTTTTTGAGACGTTCAGCACCTTTTTGCAGTGGGTTTTTGTGAAGACAAGCGGGCATAGGTGGGTGACGCATTACTTGGACGATTTTCTATTCGTAGGAACAGCAGCATCTGGGGTTTGTGGGTGGGCCCTGGACACATTTCAGAAGCTAACACAACAGGCGGGTGTGCCTCTGGCCCTGGAGAAAACAGAAGGCCCGCGCCGATCCTAACCTTTGCGGGCATTGAACTAGACGCGAGGAATTTTGGTCGCTAGGTTGCCAGCGACAAAAGTAGGGGAGATACTGGATTTCTTAGCAGCGGTGCGCACTCTGCGCAAGATGGATTTGCGGACAGCTCAAAAGCTGTTAGGTTACCTCAATTTTGCATGCAGGGTAGTTAGGGGAGGTATGACTTTTTGCAGGCGGTTGGGACTTTCCATGTCAGGTGCCGTACTTCCGCACCACAAGATACGAGTGTCATTGACATTACGAGAAGACATTAGAATATGGGAGATTTTTCTGAGAAGGTTCAACGGAGTACCGATGTCTTTTGGTGAGTCAGACACAATATGGCAAGTACAAATTTTCTCGGACGCGGCAGGAGCGTCGGGTTTTGGATTATACTGGGATGGGAGGTGGTGTGCGGAGTCTTGGCCGACATCCTGGAGGCAACAAGGGAGAAGCATAGCGTTCTTGGAGTTCTTTCCCCTTTTAGAGGCACTAGCAGTGTGGGGACAGGAATTAGCCAACAGG
Source organism: Pleurodeles waltl (assembly GCF_031143425.1). Classification (NCBI taxonomy): domain Eukaryota; kingdom Metazoa; phylum Chordata; class Amphibia; order Caudata; family Salamandridae; genus Pleurodeles; species Pleurodeles waltl. The sequence goes on from NC_090439.1 coordinate 685,904,060, forward strand.
ACAGTGGTTTTTCAAATAGACAACATGGCGGTGGTAGAGCTGGTGAATAGACAGAGAGCAAGGGACATCAGAGTTTTGCGCTTGTTGCGGCAGTTTATGCTTTTATGTTTATCTTTGAATGTCATATTTAAAGCTGCACATATACCAGGGATTTACAACGAGATTGCAGACTCCCTATCTCATTCACAGTGGCGGCGTTTTCGCGAATTGGCCCCAGGAGCAGATCAGAACAAGACTGTGGTCCCGGCAGACATCTGGGAATGGGGGGCATGACGATCACGGGGCTGGTGGAGATGTCATTAGCAGTATCCACGCGGCGTAATTACAGACTGGCATGGTTGGAGTTTCAATCTTTTGAACAGTTTGGGGGCAATTTTTGGGAGCAAAGCCTGCCGGTACTGGAGGCACGGACCAGACGTTTCGTGCTGTTTCTGATCAGGGAGGGTTTATCTCCGGCGATAATTGGTGGAAAACTGGCTGGAGTGTCTTTTTACGGAAAACAGTTTTTTGGATGTGACCCAGCACACAGTGATTTGTTGGGTAAAATGCAGAAGGGATGGGGCAGGGTTAGAACGAGTGGGGATAGACCAGCAAGAGAGCCCATTACATTCGAAATGTTAGTAGAGATGACACAGGTGTTACCAAGTTGTTGTAGGGACGAAGATGAGGTGGGTTTATTTTGTTTATGCATGTTGTGGATGTTTTTTGGTGCATTTAAAGTATCAGAGTTGTTGGGGGTGGGTAAGGATATTGGAGTAAGGAGAAAAGAGGTGTGCATGCACAAAGACAGGTTGGGGATATGGCTAAGACGGTCCAAAACGGATCAGCTGGGTAAAGGCAAGTGGATATGGCTTGAGAAAGGAGGAGTCGAAGCGGCTTGCCCGGTAAAAGAATGGGTCAGTTTCAAAACAAGGTGGCCAGGGGCAGGTGAATCAGGGGTTTTTATGCATGTGTCGGGGAAAAAGCTAACTAGTTATCAATTGTTACAAGTTATGAGAATGACCCTTATAAGGATAGGGCGGCGCGCAGGAGATTATGGAACACACTCATTCAGAATTGGCGCAGCGACGGAGGCAGCACATATCGGCTGGGATTGGGCTAAGATCAAATCCATAGGGAGGTGGAAGTCTAGATGCTGTGAGCGGTATGTCAGGCCTTGAAAAGTGCAAAGTGAACAGGTTGGGGGGGGGGCGTTTGTGGTTAGTTTATCAAGACAGTGGTTACAATGTTTTTTCTTTACAGGCTGTGTGGCCGGGCCAGAGAAGGAAAAGATGACGACGTGGTTGGTCGGCCATTCGTTCGTTCATTGGGCGGCGAAATTTGCAGAGAAGCAAATTTACGGCAGATCATTGGGACTGCCCAGCAGAAGCCACGAAGTGCGTTGGTGGGGCAAGAGTGGTATGAGGTGAGGGAGTCTGCTCCCATTTATCACGGGTAACTTGCCGCAGTGGGGATGCCCAGATCTTTTATTGATTCACCTGGGAGAGAATGATTTAGTGAAGCTATCGGGGCTCACTTTGATACAATTGATGCAGAGGGATCTGGAGCTCTTGAAACGGAAGCTATGCGGGACAAGCTTGGTTTGGACCGAATTTGTGCCAAGAAGGGCATGGAGAGGGGCGATCAATCATGGAGCCATTGAGCGGGCTCGAAAGAAACTGAACAGAGCCATGAGAGTTTTTTGTTGGGCTCAAGGGATCAAGGTTTTAAGACACGGGGACATAAAAGAACAAGAGCAAGCGTTATTTCGTGATGACGGGGTACATCTATCACAGATAGGTAACGTGTACTATATCACAGAACTGAGACTGATGCTGGAAAGCATATGGGGTACAAATTTGTGTACCCGAAAATAAAAGGGGGTGGGGCAGCGAAACGCCTCACGGGTTTCCCTGGGTGGCAGGAGATTGGGGAGGGTGGAGAGCCAGGTGCGGGCTTGTCCACCCTTCCAGGGGGAAAACAAGAAGGTGAAGCATCAGAGCGGGGAGGGGTAGGCTACAGGCAAGGAAGGCATGGGCGGAATAGGGGAGCATATACGGCAGGAAAATTGAAGGGAGACATTTGAGGAGAAAATGAAGGCGAGGGAGTTGTAAAAGTTAAAGTCTGCTTTAAAAGATATACAGTTAAATGTTTTGAAGTATTGTTTGTGTTTAAATCCTGTTCTAATAAAATGACCTTTTACACCAACAAGAGTGTCACGTATGTATGTCCCGATGAAGGGACCCGCGGAGAGAGAGACGCAGTCTAGTCTCTCCGCGGGTGGATTCGGGACGGGGGAAGTGGCACGCAAGGCGCCTGATTGGATAGATGGTAAGTGGGGGCGGGGATTAGGTTAGGTTTATAAGGGGGGTGGAGGGTGGGGTCGGCCCTTTTGCGCGCCGACTTAGGAGGGAAGGAGGTTAATTTAATGACCACCCACCCACCCAGCTTAGGAAGACAGGGGGAGGAAGGGTTTTTAGTTAGGCAGGTTAGTTAGGTCAGGTAGGGGGGATCAACAGTCATTTAGGACAGGTGAGTTGTGAAGAGGTAGCAGGAGATGGGGGAGGGTGGAGAACCAGGTGCGGGCTTGTCCACCCTTCCATGGGGAAAACAAGGAGGTGAAGCATCAGAGCGGGGAGGGGTAGGCTACAGGCAAGGAAGGCATGGGCGGAATAGGGGAGCATATACGGCAGGAAAATTGAAGGGAGACATTTGAGGAGAAAATGAAGGCGAGGGAGTTGTAAAAGTTAAAGTCTGCTTTAAAAGATATACAGTTAAATGTTTTGAAGTATTGTTTGTGTTTAAATCCTGTTCTAATAAAATGACCTTTTACACCAACAAGAGTGTCACATATGTATGTCCCGATATGGATAAGAGGATTTTTCCCTGCCAAGAAAATAGTTTTTTGGCAGATTATCATAGCTGCCAAGTTGCCGTGGCAGGAACGATACCTTCATGCATTCCTGATTTTGTATCCGAGAGGAGTTGTTATGCTGGGACTGCTGAATCCACAGTGCAGTGTTCAAGATGAAATTGCAAGCCACAGAATGCATTGCGGTGTTGCGCAAAAAGCAAGATTGGCTGTAGTTTACAGACAAGACATGGGACCACTTGGCAACTGTGCGATTTACTTTACTCTCTCCTGGGTATATAGTTTGTTCTGATATTTTGACATATTGGGTTGGTATTTGCTGAATGAAGGCATGTTTGCAGACTGAAATTTATGCTGTGCCAGCTGACTAAGAGAAGAAAACAGAGAGCTGACCTTTGGATCAGAGATGGCAGAAGGTGTTAGCGCGTCTGACCTTATTTGGTTTCTTATTGTTAGATTATAAGGGGACATGTTTGAGGTTCGATGAACCTTTTGACTGCGCTTAGAGTAGTTCCCACCATAAGATTCAGTTCCAATACAAATCAATTGCAATACCAATCAATAACATCAAAAATCTTGTGAGTCAATAATTTGCACACACCATGACCCATTGGCCATGAATAAACACAACTCTAAAAGTTAGAATGTTTATTTCCCTATATTAACAATGCTACAATCACGTAACTTAGGGCCAGATGTAGGTAGCTGTTTGCATGTCGCAAACTGCGAAAAACGCAGTTTGCGCCATGCAAACAGCCTAACGCAATGCACATCCCCAAATTGTGAGTCGGTACCGACACGCAATTTGGGGATGCGACTCGCAAATAGGAAGGGGTGTTCCCTTCCTATTTGCAACCGCATTGCCATGCTGAGTTGCTTTGTGACCGCGAATGCGGTCGCAAACCAACTCGCAGTTACCACCCACTTGAAGTGGGTGGTAACTCATTCGCAAAAGGGAAGGGGCCCCCATTGGACCCCTTCCCCTTTGTGAATGCCGATTTTTTTTTTTTTTCAGAGCAGGCAGTGGTCCTATGGACCACTGCCTGCAATGAAAAAAACGAAACCAAATGGTTCAGAAGTTTTTCTTTTTGCAACTCGTTTTCCTTTAAGGAAAACGGGCTGCAAAAAGAAAAAAAAAACTGCTTTATTAAAAAAGCAGTCACAGACATGGAGGTCTGCTGTCTCCAGCAGGCCACCATCCCTGTGAGTACATGGACTCGCTATGGGGTCGCAAAATGCGACCCACCTCATTAATATTCATGAGGTGGGTCTTTGCGACCCCATAGCGAGTCGCAGAAGGTGTCTGAGACACCTTTCTGCATAAAATTTTGCCAGTTGCAAATTGCGAGTCGGTATGACTCGCAATTTGCAACTCGCAAAATTTTACTTTGCTACATCTGGCCTTATGTCTCAAAATCAAATGGTAAGCATACAGAAACAATACTGGTCGACTGAATCTTCTAAAGAATCTCAATTTAATCAAATCTTGGATCACTACACATTCTAAAGTTATAGTAAAAATCAATAGCAAGAATAACTGTGCAATAGAAATGGCATACATTTAGATTCAGCAAAGAAAAGACATCAACTGTTGTTAATATTTAGCAAGTATCATCGGGAGTATCCTAACTAACCTTCTGATTAGAATAGCATGTTTGGGCTTCATGTAAAACATCTAACTATGGCTCTATCAATATTAGCGGTTGGAACCTAAGGACAAAAGCAAATCGACATAGCAATCAGTAACATCGTCTTATACCTTGCCTCAGCAAGCTGCAAAAGTTTTTATCAATTGGACATCTGTTCGGTCAGCAAAGCATTAGAATTCAGCAATAAAGTTCAAGATAGAAATGTCTCTTCATGCAGTTCAGAAAGAATAATGACTATTAGCGCATCTCCTCTCGGGACAGTTAGGAAAAATGGGGTGAATGGCTTCTCTCCTCTCGGTGCAGTCTGGCTAAATTAACTTCCCTAAAACTACTTCCCACATTGCTATTGGTCAAAGAATTGTATGTTTATGTTTAGTCCAATGAAAGAAGAACCTCAAATCTAAGAATTTACAAAACCATTTTTCACATTTTGATGATTGGCTCCTCTTCTCCTTTTCCCGTTGTTGGGCTCAGGTAACAAATTTGCATCAGTTTATACTTCAGTCAGTGCATCCATTGTTAGCTCCTGGGAACCTAACCTTTACACACACTAAGTTATACAAAGTATCCTTAGCTAGTACAATGTATGCTAGCAAGCAGTTCTCATGGGAAAGAATTCTAGCCACTAACTTTCGGTTAATGCAATAGAAAATTTCAATTTAATTTACTAAGCAGATATTTTATGATTCATCTAAGCAAAGCCACTTGACGTGAGGTCGTGCAACTAGGCTTAAGACCTCACTAAATTAAGGCCTATGATTAATAAAGCAAATACATAATACATAACCATCAATATGACATACTACTACATTAATCCAAACATGAGCTCAACATTTTACATTAATGAGCTGTTAATAAGTACTCTTCGTGATTATTGGTGGTCACTCATTAGGCACATGTGTGAAGCTCTGTATTATTTTCTATGTTAATTCATTTTCTATGCAGATTTTACATTCAGAATCCATGAATATACATTAGAAAAATTTCAGCGTTAACAATGGAAACAAACAGGTGTGAAACTGAGCAGCCATGTGAGCTTGAATGTCTGCAATCTATTTCCTGAAACAAAGGCTACCTTTCCAAAAATCAACAGAGAGTGTACAAGAGAGAAATTTGCATTTTATTAACAAACATTTATTACTATATAAAGTGAACATTTTCTATGTGATGATGAACGTAACAATGACGAGCAAGTATTGGGAAAGCCAATATGTTTTGCTTTGAAAAGTAAAGTTACTTGTTTTGGCAGATTGTACTTACAAAATGGCCACCATTAAATGACGACTTATGTGCATGGGCAGTCAAGGTGAAATCGGTTTTCATTTACAGAAAAGCCATTCCAAGATTGGTGCAGGTGCATTGCCAGAGATCATTTTGGCATTTTTATTTTATTGGTCTAACCTGGCTATGTCAGAACAATAAATTAAAAGGAAAAATAGAATGCAAACAATAGAAAACAAGTGGACAGTTAGCAATTTGCAGCTGCCAGGTCCTTGAAAAAATAAAAGAAAAAAACACAGTCAGTGGAACAAGGAGCACAGCGGAGGAGAAACAGACAAGAAAGAGAGCAGTATTGTCTCTCTGGCACAAAGAATACATGATCACTGGTGATAAAAAGTTACTAAAAAATAATCAAGATGGGAAATGGGGTGGGGAAGGAGAACAATGGAAAAGCTGTTCAGGGGAGAGTTTATGGAGGCAAAATGTAAAAGAAAGCAAGCACATAATGGAGAGAGAGGAAGACACATGCTCTTCAATGGGGATCTGAAAGAAAACTAATTCTTCCAATCACTGTAAACTAGCTGTGCTCCATGTGAGGGACAACCACAAGAATATGAAGGAAAGTCATATCACAAAACACAACCAATAAGATTGATGAGAAAGACAACTAGGGATATGTAACGAACTGCCACAGGGCTGCCACAAAGTCCACTGTGAGTATTAGTATTGTACACAATAGGTCAATTTACAACAGAAAATACAGTTGCCTGTAAGTAAGACCTACAATGATGGAACATTTTTTCGAGACTTTGAAACTTCAGAATGGATTTGTTGCCCTTTGGCATATGGATAACACTTTTACAGGAAAATATGTAAATGTAGTGTGGGAGTCACGATCCTTGGAAATGATCTCTGAGGGTATTGCACGCCATTGACAATGACCACTTCCGGGCAAGGTGCTCAGAAAGGATGCATGGTCATCTAAGTGAACACCCACATGTAGGGCAGAGATCCATATACAATGGACTAGAATAATGCACTCAGACATACACTCATAGATAGTGTGCATGTATACTTCTTTAATAAATAAAGAGTTAGATCTATGATATACCATATGACACACCTGGCTTCTGTCATTTCAATCTCATCTTTGTGGAAAAGGAACAAAGCAGAATAAATGCAACATCTAGTGATGAGATAAAGAGTGCTCTGATCCAAGTGAGCACACCGTGCAGACGGGACATGAACAACTCAACACACATTGATTGGTTAGTGAATCACCCGGTGATGCTGATTTGTCATGTGCCACACAGTCTGACTCAAATGTCAGCTGTGCACCAATTCAGTACAGTGCATGGTCCTTTGAGGCACATATTGCACATTCCTGGTCAAAACCTATAATCTGCCTGCAAACCAGTTGCATCTTGAAATCCCATCCAGTTCTTGAAACCCACCTGTAACCTTCCTGAAGTGTGTCCATTGATGTCCTATGCCTTGTGCAGCACAGAGACAGCTAACAAGTGTTCCAATATAGAAGGCTGAAAATGCATTGTCACCGTCTTAGAAAGGGAGGTAGGGGCGTGGTCTGGCCGTCGAAGAAAATGGCCGCCTGAGAAAAGATCTCCACGCGCCGGGCAGGCCAAGCTGGCAAACAGAGGGTCTCCCCCCTGCGATCCTGACCCCCTGTGTGGCCTCCCGGCTGGTGGAGAGAGGGGTCCTCCGGAGGGGCGAAGTTGCGGGACCCGAGCGACGGCAGCCGCGTCCGGAGACGCAGGAGTGAGTGCGGCCTCCGAGCTTCCGCGGAGCCGCGGACTAAGGTGCGCACCGCACGGGCCCGGGGCGCGTCGCGAGGGAGGCGCCCGGATCGGCCCTCTTCCGCCTCGGCCCCCCGGGTGCTGGAGCGCCACGCTGCCCCCTTGTACGGAGGGGGGGGAGAGGGGACCCCGAGGAAGATGGACCACCGAGGAACCTGGGCCTGAAGACGACCACGACGACCACAGCGGAACAGAACTGAAAAGCACAGGCAAAGAAGCACTATCACACGAGGACTAAATAGTGCCTGAAGGGGATCGCACGCTGAGACGGTGAGATCCCCCAAACAGCATTATCCAATGAAAAGACCCCACCAGCAGCAAACAAAAGTCACACTCCCCCCCCTTGTTTATGACCTAGCGCGTGAAGAATAAGACTCTCCACGACATCCAGAGGGGGGGCAGAGGAGAAGGGGGAAGGAAGACAAGGGGGAGACAGCAAAAGGATTTCAAAGAGCAACGGAGGGACAAAGATTTCACACATAAGGAACGATAAAGAAACAACGAAGGGGGAGGAAAGCTGGAATAGGAAGAAGAAAGGAGAGCAGAACAACACGTGCCGCACTACGCAACCCGACCCTCCAGCCAATTGCCCTCCCAAAAACAAGAACCATTGTACTGGGTACCACAACAAGAGACTGATCTAAAATAAAACATAGACAAGATGCCCCCCCCCTGTTGCACGCTGCATCACACTCAAATTCATTGATCTCTCTTCAGCCCTATATCAATGGACCTCTATCAGAAACTGAGCGTATTCTAGTCCTCTATAGATCACGCTCTAAAGCTTGGCAGGTCACAGCAGGACACCAAACCGAGTAGGTACCTTATCTACAGATCCTATAACCCAAAGTCTGACCCATCCTTGGAAGTCGAGGAAACTGTCCGTAGATCTACAAGTTCTCGAGTGCTAGCTCTTAAAATAATATCTTCTATCTGACTTCCACTCCTTGAGAACAATGCCCAACGACAAGACCGCAAGTAAACATTCTTGTCAACTGCTATTCTCGGAAGCCATTGCTCAACCCAAAGCTATGACGGCACAAACGGCACCACAGGGGCATACATCTCCCCCGGTAGATCAACCCACACTAGTCACCACAGACCGTATACTGCAAGAGATTGCCTCAGTTGGACGGCGCCTGGAGGCAATGGACCTAAAAATAACAGAACTAGCTTTGGCCTCCTCCTCAATCCGCGCTGATATAGCAGGCTTTAGAGAAACAGCAAACAACCTAGATCAGCGCCTGTCGGCAGTAGAAGACCATATAGCGGCAACCCCTGATCAGGAAGAGGAACTAAAGTCGCTCAGAGCTAAACTCACTGAACTGGAGGACCGAAGACGTAGAGACAATGTACGCTTTTTCGGTATACCGGAACAAAAAGAAGGATCCGATATCAAAACCTTTCTTAGCTCACTGCTGACCAACCACTTCGGCATAGAGTTTTCACCACCTCCAGAATTTCAGAGGGTGCACAGAATTAGTCCTTCACACAAAGCATCTGCAAATAAACCGCGCCCTATCATTGCATGTTTCCTGCGCCATGAACAAGCCCGCCAAGTCATCTCCACAGCTAAAGCACGACAACCGATATCACTGGATGGACACGAAATCAGAGTGGCGGCAGACTTCTCGAGGTTAACGAATGACAGAGGAAGAGCATTTCTTGCCCTACGTCCGCAACTAAGATCTTTAGACATCAAGTATGGTCTTTTTGAACCGGCACGTATGTGGATCACACACCACGGCGCATCCAGAGACTTCACTGACCCCGAGGACCTCAGTGCCTATCTACATAGTGTGACCCCGCAATCTATGGACACCGCCCCCGGCCATCTGGACTCTCCAGCGCCACATACAGAAACTGCTGTTAGCTTGTCAACCCCATGGCTCCAGACTCAACGTACCCCCTCGCAAAAAAGAGGCCGAGGATATGATCGGCCCCCAAAGACACAGGAAGCCCGGGAGCACATCCTGCAAGCAGTGATTGGTCACACTCATGATACGGGCAGAGACAAATCCCCCACCCCCCGTTGCCCCAGGAAGGGATGGGCGGACCACTCAATACCCTAGACCCAAACGGCAGCAGCGTAATAATACTGATAGCATCCTTTGGGAGAACCCCAACGTCCCTACCCACTAGGAAAACCTACAGATGATATTAACAGACGGCAACACGCCCCTACTCTTACTGAAGACAAACCACAAAAAGGTACACCTGCAGAACAGCGCAGCTAACTCTTAGGCATATAACAACTGCACTGAAGAGAGTAATGAGACTAACACAACTCGGGGTCACGATGGCTCCGAGACTACCACAAGGGACATGCTCCCGGGCGATCACTCAAAACGCAATACCGTAGGCCATCATAAGATACTACGGATTTTCACATTCTAAGATGTCTTAACAGATGATAAGCACAGAACGTGTAGTGGGAGGTCCTGTGGCGCGTATCCCCGGGCCCGTCCCTCTTCCCCTCCCCCCTCCCTCCTCGTTCTTGGACCCTAACATTTGCTCTGGGCCCACGCCCAGCCCCCCGGCATCTCATGCATCCATTTATGCGCCCCCCCTTCCCCTGGGAGGTCCCATGACACCAGGAACGAAGCATATATTCCCTCATCATGCACCATTGATATAATACCCTACCGGCGCGCGGGCCTTACAGGTTAGACCCGCAGATTAGAAGGTTATAGGTAGTAGTGAGTGTTTTCATCCTCTGACCAATTTCCACTCTCTATTCTTTTTTCCTTTTTATTTATTCTTTTATTATTATTATCATCTATTTTTTTGTTTTAGTGAGATTCCTGTACCCACTCTTCTCTCCACTTCTATACTTACCCATACCCAAGCAGGAATCGCTGTCTGTCTCTCTCTGCACATCCCACGCTATCTCTGTCCATCTTCCCCCCCCCTTTTTTTTCTCCTTTTTTTCCTCCTCTTCTATATTTTTCGTATTGTGACCAAGGGGAACTCTCCCAACCTCCCAAGGCCTAACTGAACAAGAAACCCATATTCCTCGCCTCTCAGGCCAGTCATTACTTACTTCCTGGCCCTACCACACGGACCATAACATATTCAATACACCATAAACCATGACATACCCGGCACCCTCGGGATCGACAACTCCACTCACGGCCCTGTCCTGGAATGTACACGGCATGACCCACTATATTAAATGACAGAAGATACTGTCCTATCTCCGCTTCAAACATACCGACATTGCTCTACTACAGGAAACACACCTCTCCTCGATGGAATCAGAGAAACTACGTAGAGATTGGGTGGGAAAAGTAATATACAGCGGAACACCACCCATGTTGGCAGGTACACAGGGAACTGGAAGGAAGTGTGGAGTGGCAATACTCCTGCGTCGCTCCCTGCAATTCCGACTAGTTAAAACATGGCATGACCCAGAGGGACACTACGTACTGGCTAAACTAGTGGTAGGATCCTCCACAATATGCATAGGCTCCATATACGCCCCCACCGGCTCGAAGCGCACCTTTTTCCTCTCCCTTAACCGTCTTCTGACACAGATAGGTGCCTCACAATATATTCTTGGGGGGGACTGGAACGTAGTCCAAGATGCCATTCTAGACCGATCAAATGGTCTTGATGCGGGTAACAATGCTGATAGAGCCGTACTAAAAGACATCCTCTCAGACCATGGCCTAATAGATTGTTGGCGTCTCTCCCACCCTTCCAATAGGGAATATACCTTTGTCTCTTTGGTCCACAGGACCCAATCACGGCTAGACTATTTCTTGCTTAATCATAGAATGCTACAAGCGGTTAAGTCAATAGAAATACTAGTAGCCGCACTATCAGACCACTCTCCGGTATTAATAACCCTGGAACTCGGAATGATTACACCCGGCCGTAAACCCTGGTGCCTCCCTAACACTAGGTACCGATCCCCGACTGGGAAGGAACAACTCAAGACTCATATCGCCACATATATGAAGGACAATAGAGGCTCAGTAACCTCACCACAACTTCTCTGGGCTGCGGCGAAAGCAACTATTAGAGGGCAACTAATGAGAGATGCAGCTATCTCCAATGCCCAGAGACGGGCCCGACAATGCACGTTAGAAGACACAATAACGCAGGCCATGAGGAAATACACACAGCAACCCACCCCCCCAATCGCCGCGCCCTAGAACAGGCTAAAATGGAGCTTAACACCCTCTACACCTCACACGCAGAATATGCCCTACAACGGCTGAAGGGACGACACTATGAGCACGGAGAGAGAAGGCGGGGCGCTTATTGGCTGCCCAACTACGCCAACGGGAAACAGCACTTGCTATACCGGCACTACGCACCCAGGATAACTTACTCATCACACACCCCCAGGCGATTGCAGAAGAATTCGGCCGGTACTACCAAACTTTATATTCCTCAGAAACATCGGAGGACATTACCCGCTTAGACGCATTCCCTCAGAGGACGCACATCCCCCATCTTACAGATGAAGGCAGGGCTCTTCTAGAAGGGGACATTAGTAAAGAAGAGATACAACAAGCAATAGCTAATCTATCATATCACAAAGCACCGGGGGAGGATGGGTTCACATCTGAATTCTATAAATGGACGGGAACCAACACTGTAGATGTCTTATACGAGGCATTTCCAGGGGCCGAAAGGGAAGGCTCCTTACATCCTATGTCTAATAAAGCCACTATCACAGTCTTGCCGAAACCCGGAAAAGACCCACTTCTCAGCGGAAGCTATCGTCCTATCTCCTTATTGAACGGAGATATTAAAATATTAGCGGGAATACTGGCCACTCGCCTTAAAAAAGTTATTCCCTCGTTAATCCATCACTCCCAAGTAGGCTTTTTGCCAGGCCACTCCTCCAGGAATCACCTCCGCACACTCTTCCATGCCATTTGGACTGCCCGCGATCCACAAGAGGAAGCCTTAGCCCTCTCATTGGATGCAGAGAAAGCATTCGACCGAATAGAATGGTGGTACCTCTTCGAAATCTTGAAACGATTCGGGTTAGGAGAAGGCTTCATTAACAAGGTGCGCCTCCTATATGGCTCCCCGACAGCACAGGTAAACTGTGGGGGGTTCCTGTCGGACACCTTTGAGATCCAGAGAGGGACACGTCAGGGATGCCCACTATCACCCCTCCTATTTCTACTCGCGGTGGAGCCTCTGGCGGCAGCTATCCGTAACCTCATATCAGGAATCCCGCTACCAGGCGGAAAATCTGACATATATTTATATGCAGACGATATCTTACTTACCCTTACTGACCTGCCCAACTCCTTTACTGCCCTGAGGGAGATTCTAACGGAATTCGAATGCATATCAGGATATCGAATCAATTGGGACAAGTGCGAAGCTCTACCACTTTCCCCAGTCACAGTGAGTGCCTCCATACAAGGCTTACCGATTAAATGGAAACACTCCCGACTAAGATATCTAGGAATTGACGTAAATACAGGGTTGGTCAATGTAGTGACAGACAATATAGACCCACTGATCAATGCCATGAAACTGGACTTTGAGAAATGGGGTCAACTGAGCCTCTCCATGTGGGGCAGGGTACAAGCGGTGCGGATGGTAACCTTGCTGAGGTTCCTATATGTCCTAGGTATGCTCCCCTTACAGATCCCCTTACCTGTATTAAGAGAGATAGACCGCTGTATCCGCTCCTTTGCCTGGGGATCCATGCGCCCACGACTACCCAAAACCACCTTGATAGCCCGTTGGGAATGCGGTGGACTAAGCCTTCCCTAGATCTAACACTATTCTTACGCGTTACACATTTCACAAATGGCCCTCCTACTCTCGACTGAAATAAATCCGCCGCTATGGGTGGACGTAGAACGAGCCCTTACAGGGGCCCCCTACGGCCTTCAGCTATTATACGATACGAGCCAAAAATGCCCCCGATCCACCAATCCTATGATAGGAGCCATGAAGAAAACCTGGCAGCGGGTACATCGGCTCCTTAAGATAGACCCCCACCTACATGACAGAGCTCCGTTATGGGGCAACAAAGGGTTCCAAATTTGAGGGAAAACTATTATCTGGAAGGACTGGGGTCAACGAGGCGTCATGCGAGTGGACCAACTTATATCAGGGGAAACCTGCAAAACATTTAGGGACCTACAGGTGGAATTCAACTTCCCGGAATGCCACTCATGGCGCTACCTCCAACTCAGACATTGTCTTAAACAGAGACTAGGTGTCCATCCCCGACAGCTCCCTCACTCTCCTATACTACATTATCTAGAGACATGGGGGCAGATGAAAGGGGCGATATTGGGACTTCAGGCATTGCTGAATCGCCACCTCTTCTCACTCCCACTCCTGACTTCCCTCAAAAACAAATGGCAGACGCACCTACAAACTGAATATGACCTGGAGGACTGGATTGACCTGATCGAAGCCAGAGACCGCGGAGCACGTGAGGCTCGCCTGAAATTCTGCCTTTTTAAGACACTACATGATTGGTATTGGACCCCACAAAAATTACATATGGCAAGACTTCTACCCCATGCAAACTGCTGGAGGTGCCCACACACGCACTGTGACTTACTCCATATCCTACACGATTGCGCAGCCGTACAACCTTTTTGGAGAACAGTGGGAAACACCCTCCGAGAAACTCTACCCCTCCCACCACTTCTCACCCTATCTCTCCTATTGCTACACAACATGGGAGAACTCCATAAGATCACACAAACTCAAAGTAGACTCCTACACACCGCACTAGCAACGGCCAAATTATGCATCCTTAGACACTGGCGTGCACTGACCGTCCCCTCCCATGAGGAATGGTTGAGAGCAATGTACCAAGCAGCCACACACGAATTACTTATCTACAGTTTACAGGACAGAACGGAGGTGTTTCTCCAGACCTGGTCACCCTTCATCTCCGGACACTAGGACCGGATCACCCCTAAAGAACTCCACAAAATACCACGTAGTGGGAACACACCATTCCTGATGCCATGCCCATGCAGGTACATCCACCCATACCTAACACATCATCCCTCCCCTCCTGGACTCAGATGCCCCCCTCCTCTCCCCCGGTAGAAAGGTAGAAAGTCACCGTATAACCTATGGTAAAGCCGCTGTTCACTATCCACTATTCATTGACCTTCCTGGCATAACCTATACCAATATTCATATCCCAATCCTTATATATATTATTGATGTTCATGTCACTGTGTCATTCTCCGATCCAACCCCCCCCACACCCCCCTGCCCCAAAACATTTTGCAACATTTTATAGCCTGGCCCTATTCTCTTCATATGGAAGCAGCCTCTATAATGATTTACCTTTTGAATTCACACGGTCCCTTCCCCTTGGTCACTATCGCTATCACTATCACTACTAATATCACTACTAATATTATCATCATTATTATTACAGTGATTATTATTGTTACTATCGTTGTCACTTTCCTATTCTTTTTCTGCCTATTAGACAACATGGACACTAATATAATACATATATATGCCCTCTCTCCCTCTACCCCTGCCATACCCTCCATCTCTATTCTACATTTTCAATACTCTTTGATTCCTACCCAGACGCCTTACCCCCTCACCCGCCACCCCCCATTCCTTCTCCCATTTCCACGACCCACACTAATCACTGCTTTTCCCTATATCCCTCAGTACACTCCTAATGGTCCCCCCATTACCATTGACCGTATCCCATCCTTATCACAAAACATTATGACTCATACTCATTAAATGACTAGCAACATATTCCTGGGAGACTCAAGGAGATGGCAAATGGGACACCTGATTAGTATTGAACTCGACTGTTATTACAGTAGAATTGTATAACGAGGACATCATGGAGCGAACAGATCCTTGTTCTTTTGTTTTCTTACTCCTTTTCTATAAGTTGGTTATAGTGAATCCTTTAACGAACCTCTGATTATATCTGCATTATTATATGAAAAAGCCACAACTATGGCAAATGGCATAGCAATAGACAAGAGAGATATAAAACAATAATTGTACAAGCATAATGTTTAAAGGAAACAGACATGTGTACTGATAATGATTTACAGAATGTAAAATTGTACTTGTTGCCTTCCCTAAGAGAAAACATGATTAGAAACAGAAATGGCTTAGGTTAATAGACTGTTCACTATATACTGTGTAATATGATGCAATTAACAATAAAAAAATACAACACACAAAAAAAGAAAGGGAGGTAATCGTGTAGCCGTCAGCAACCATTTTAAGAAGAGAGATATCCCTGCGGACTGCTATTGGTGGAGCAGGGACTTTAAATAAATATTTGGTTTATTTATTCAATCTTACCAACACAATCGGGACATAAATTCCCTGCTCTTTTACTGGGTCCAAAGTGACAGACCTTGGAGGTAAGTGGGAATTAATTAGGGGCTGCAAATCAAAATCAATGTATTCATCACTTTTGTAATTTCAATATTAAGAGTTGGTGTGAGTTTCAAAGCTTTATTTAAAGTATTTTAGTAAGTAAATCTTTATTGATCATCATACGAGAAAATCAGTCAATTAATCAATACTAATCATTAATATCAGAGCAAATGCTGAAAGTGTATTCCATAAAAGAAAAATCCTGATACTAAACTATGGAAAATGAGAGACAAGCTTAGTGAGAACCCTTAAAGAGCTCTAAATTCAAGAGGTGAAAGCATGAAATTTTAACATATAGGCCCTCATTATGACATTGGCGGTAAATTACACTAAGCGCCATGCCGACTGCCACCAACATACCACCACGGCGGCGGATATCTGGTAACCATATTATGACACGCATGCACCAATCCATCACTGTTCAGACACACACACAAATCCGTCAGCCAAAAGGTCAGTGATAAAGTGGCAGTAGCAAAACCCACACTGTTACACCAACAGAACAACCCCCATCACATCATGATCCACAAATCACCACCGTGGACATTCAATGGCGGTGTACCATACCGCTGCACTCAAAATACACACACACAAACAAAACAGCACCACTTTGGAAAATTCAAACTACACACACCTGACACCCAAACACACCACACCCACACCACCATAAAACACCCACCCACATTACACACAACCCTTTACGACTACAAAACATTGCCAACAGACTGACATCACGACTACTGACAAGACCAGACCCACACACCACCCACGAGCCTTACAACACACACCCCAACACACCCTCACACACACCACTCACACTACACCCATGGCACCACAACGACACCCCAGGTTCTCTGAGGAGGAGCTAAGTGTCACGGTGGAGCAAATCATCCAGGTAGAGCCACAGCTATTTGGAGCACAGGTGCAGCAGATATCCATTGCTAGGAAGATGGAGCTATGGCAGAGAATCGTGGACAGGGTCAACACCGTGGGACAGCACCCCAGAACAAGGGATGATATCAGGAAGACGTGGAATGACCTACAGGGGAAGGTACGTTCCATTGCAGAAAGACACCAACTCACTGTACAGAGGACTGGCAGTGGACCCCCACCTCCTCCCCCACAACTAACAACATGGGAGGAGCAAGCCTTGGCAATCATGCATCCTGAGGGCCTAGCAGGAGTAGCTGGAGGACTGGACTCTGGTAAGTCAACTCTATACTACTACTACCCCCTACGTGCATGCCATCACATACCCCCCCTCACCCTCACTCCCATCACTCCACCACTTCCCACACACTCCACAATCACATCTCACTCATCCCAATGCCAAGCCCTTGATGCTCTACCAAAGCATGGACAACACACACAGCCCTGCATGGACACCTATCACAAAAGCAGACACACTAGAGAGAATCAGCTAGCCCACCAAATAACAACTCACACAAGGCAAAGCTGCCAGGGAAATAACAATCATAGAGGGCAACCCACCCATGCACAAGATGTCACACATAGAAACAATGACACTGCATTTATATCTCCACATGTATCCCGACAAATGTCACCACAGAAGAGGTGCCAGCAACATCCAGTACCCCCACAGAAGAGGCCCACAGTGATGACAGCAGCTCTGCTCGCCTAGATCTGGATGACCAACCTGGCCCATCAGGGACCTCTGGACAGTTGGTTAACCAGGCACAGTCTCACACCACCACAGAGCCTCCCCCCTCAGGAAACACCACCACCGCACCCACCCAGGGGGCCCATACCTCTGTCCCCAGGACACATCAATCAGCAGTGTGCCCAACTACAGGGACCCTAGGGCACCCCACAAACCCAGGACAATCAGGTACCTGGGGTAAGTGGCAGTGGGCATACGGTTTAGGGGACAGAGGCATGGGACAACAGGGAAGCTGGGAGGACTGCTGTGTGACAGGGGGAGGACAAGCCCTGGGAACTGACCCTCCAGGAGGCACTCACCGCGATCCTGGGAGCCTACCATAATTCCCAGGATACGCTGGGCCAGATTCTAGACAAGATGCAGAAGAACCAGCGGCTGTAGGACGGACAGTGCCTGGGGATCAGGGAGGACTTGAAGTCCATTAACACCACCCTGGTCTCCATTGCAAGGGTGCTGACAGACATGGCCAACAGTATGAGGGAGGCAGTGGCACACCACCGGGCCTCTGACACTAGACTGACTACTGAACAGCCCTCCACCTCTGCTGCCGCTAGTGGACAGGTGGCCCTGCCACAGATCCAACAGGCCACCAGCACCCCTCCCCCTGCAGAAGGGGAACACCCCACAAACGTTCCCTGCGATCCAGGTAGAAGCCAGAGACTATTGCTAAGACCCCCAGATCTCCTGATTGTCACCCCCGTGTCCCACTCTGTCACCTTGAACTGCCATTGCTCCCCTTCCTATGCCCCCTTGGACACTGCACCTGTGATACAAATAGACTGGACTGAACCCTGGACTTTCCTCCATCATCAACCCAGCCCATTGCACTACCCCCTCTTCTTCAGAGCACTGCAGTAAACACACTTCGAAAAAATACTAGTATGGTGTATGTCAAATGATTTAAAATTGTATTCGTTTAACAAGGTTCAAACATTGCAATTCAACTGTACAGTAATGTTTACATAGGAAAGAACTGTAGTTGGCTGCACTGAATACACCAGGAGCAATAGTGGGGCACCAACATTTGCAAAGAGAGGAATTTACAGCCTGCCAGTGACAATGTCACACATCAAACTGTAAATGAAATGTGAAATAACACTGTCTTACCTGTGTGTCATTGGGAATATTGACGAATGACTGCACTTCTGTTGTCCTCATCCTCATCCTCTGCCTCCTCTGCTCACTTTCCACAGGGTCCACTGCTGCCACACGGCCATCTCCAGCCTCCTGCAGAAAAGGCACATGGTGCCGCAAGGCAAGGTTGTGCAACATACAGCATGCCACGATGATCTGGCAGACCTTCTTGGGTGAGTAGCACAGGGATCCACCAGTTAGATGGAAGCAACAAAACCTGGCCTTCAGGAAGCCAAATGTCCTTTCTATTATCCTTCTTGTTCGCCCGTGAGCCTCATTTTAACGTTCCTCTGCCCTTGTCCTGGGATTCCTCACAGGGGTCAGTAGCCATGAGAGGTTGAGGTAACCAGAGTCACCTGCAAATATCGAGGGGCAAATGCTAGCCACGCACTCACCCTTACGGCCCACAACATACCTATACACCAACATCCACTGGGTGGGAACCAGGGCTCACCTATTAGCCACACCCTGTGCCTCTGGAGTTGGGCCATCACATTTGGGATGCTGCTATTCCTCAGGATAAAGGCATCATGCACAGACCCAGGATACTTAGCACTGACGTGGGAGATGTACTGGTCCGCCAGGTACACCATCTGGACATTCATGGAGTGAAAACTCTTTCGATTTCTGAAGACCTATTCATTCTGCCAGGTGGGGGGGAACAAATGCAATATGTGTTCCATCAATTGCCCCAATGATGTTGGGGATATGTCCCATTGCATAGAAGTAAGCTTTCACCGTGGCCAAATCCTCCACCTGGGGGAAAACGATGTAGCTGCACATGTGTTTAATCAGGGCAGCCAACATTCTGGTCAGCACTATTGAGAACACTAGCTGTGACATTCCTGCTGCCAAGTCCACTGTCATTTGGAAAGAACCATTTGCCAGGAAATGGAGCACAGATAGGACTTGCACAAGAGGCGGGATCCTAGTGCGGTAACGCATAGAAGATATTAGGTCAGGCTCCAATTGGGCCCACAGCTCTGTGACTGTGGCCCTGTCAAGTCTATAGGTGAGGATAAAGTGCCTGTCCTCCATTTTTGCCAAGTCCACCAGGGGACTGTACACATGGGATTTCTCCATCTCCTATTCATCCGCAGAGGTTGCAATCTATGTGTCAAAAGAATGAGCTGCTGGTCATTATCTGTACACTGCAACCACTACAGTTCTATGCATATTGTGATTCTTACATTATTTAGGTGTGATAGGTCCAAAATGTGAATTTGTGTCATGTGATGCAGTTAGGATCAATGGCCTACGCCCCCCCTAAAATTGCATCCTCCTGGCCAGTATGGAGGGACAGGTGGAAGTGAGGTAATTCCGCTGATGTTGTGCTCCGTTGAGGGAGGCGGTCGAGAACCGCCGTGCAACTCCTCATTCGTGGTCATTGGGCCCTAAGTGTAACAGGCAGGATGGTCAGACTAATACCTTTCCCTGTATTTCCCTGCAGGTTGGCGGTCATCAAAAGAAGGGTATATGGTGTGCCATCGCCAAGGACGTGCGGACCCTGGGGGTCTATGGCAGGTAAAGCATCCACTGTCGGAAACAGTGGGAGGCCCTGAGATTCTGGGCAAGGAAGACGGCGGAGGCCTAGCTGGGGATGGCCTCCCAATGAGGAAGGGGTGCCCGTCGAACCCTGACCCCCCTGATGGCCCACATCCTGGCGGTGGCCTATCCGGAGCTAGATGGGTGCTTGGGGGTATCACAGCAGCAACGAGGGAGTGAGTGCAGTGCCCTTCATTACAAATTACACCTTTTGGGGCTTGCCATCCGGGTGGGGGGCGCCCAGGTGGGACTTGTGGGTGCCCCTAGGCCAGGCCTGATATTGCAGAGTAGGTCCCATGTTGGGAAGGGTTCTGATTTGAAGGTCCTCCAACCAAGCTAGTGGGCATCCACTACTGGGCAGGGGTCTGTGGGTCTCAAGTATGCTGCAATTGCCGTTAGGTGTCCCTATCCATTGGCTGGTGACTAGCATTGTGACTGGTAGTGCATTGCCTAGTATGTAGGGCTGTTCCCTCTGTGTTGTGTACACCAACGGTGTTGTTGGTGTCACCATTGACCAAGTGTATCCTTTGTCACTTCCCCCCCTATTTTTGTTTTGTCACCCTGTCCATATGTGCATTTGCATCATCTGGTGGAGGAGTAGAGGCACCAGCGACGGGGGGGAGCTGCATCCCACAGGACCGAGGCAGCCGAATCCACCGACGGTGAGGGCACCAGTGGGTCGGAGGGCGGGTGAAGCACCACAGCGGAGGCTGAGGGGACAGTTCGGACAAGGATACCTCCTCCGATGAAGCTCTCTGGTAGTGGCGGACAAGTCTGTGCCCACCCCAGCTACAGGTACAGCCGCCACACCGTACCAGCACCACCCTCCCAGCAGCCCCTCAGCGAGTTGCCTGTGCCGACTCACCCAGGAGGGTGGGCATCTCCTTCGCCCCAGGCACCTCAGGCCCTGCCCCAGTCAGCCCTGCTGCCCTGAGTGAGGAGGCTATTGACCTCCTGCGATCTATCTCTTTTGGGCAGTCAACCATTGTGAATGCCATCCAGGGGCTGCCAGCCCAAACGCAACAGTCCAATGCATTTCTGGAGGGCATTCACACTGGCTTGGCGGCACAACAGAGATCAATCCAGGCTCTGGCCTCCTCTCTGATGGCAGCTATTGTCCCTGTTTCCACCCTCCCCCTCCAACTTCCTCCACCCAATCCCATTCCCCTCAACCCCAACCTATCCCAAGCGCACAAGACGAACATGCACACAGGAAATACACAAGAGTGGACATGGCAAACACAAGCACCACACTTCATCCCACAGGCATTCACACAAACACCATCCAGATGCAGACATACCAACATCCACTGCCTCCACTGTGGCCCCCTTCTCCTCGTCATTCACCTCCCTCTCAGTAGCATCCCCACTCACACCTGCATGCACTACATCCTCATCCATTATCACCATCACCAGCACACCTATCAGTACACACCACTCACTGGCAGTCACCACCCCCACATCCATGCACATTTCCCCTGTGTCTGTGCCCCTCCTCCCAAATTACACAAATGCAAGCACTCAGACACCCAACAACCATCCACCTCAGAACAGCATCCAGCCCATGTACCTCCACTTTATCACCGACCGCCAGGATTGTAATGAGGGCCATGGTCTTAAATCATAAAGCAGAATCTTCCATAAGGAGAAGTTCAATAACCTCAGTAGAGTCTCAGGGCAAAATTGATTTAGGTTAGGGAAATGAACTATGAGCAAAGAGTCTGGGTCAGAATAGATCTGAAGTGATGACTTTCTTATACTCTAGGAACACACACTTACATAGTTTTTCATATCAATATTTGGCTACAATTTGTTGCAATCCTAAGCAGCTCATCCAATACGGTGGCGGTTATGGAAACAGGAAAGCTTCAGTCGTCTAAGCAGTAGAAACAATTACTAACAAAAATGCTCTTTTTAGAAAGAAACATTATGTACAATTTGCAAGTTGAAGTAAGACTCACAGCTTTCACTTACTATGAGAGAAAAGCAGTTCACATTAGGCCTCTACATTACATTATGATGTCATAGGTTTCCCATCCATTCTAAACTGAATACTCTTCTGTTGACATTAAACATTCTATGGAAAATAAAAGAAGCATTTTGAAACATTAATATATTTTTATTAAAACTATGCATATGGGAACATCGACGTATAACAATTTTATATTAAATCATTCTATCTCAGTACCTCTCCATTATTAAAAGTTTAACGTCCCACTATCCCAATCTAAGTCAGGGTTTTGTAAAAAGAAGAGAAAATGCATATAACACCACTTCTAACTAAATACATGTATCCTATGAAAGCCTACTGCTCTCACTTATATTTGAAAATCAGCTTTTCGTCTGAGTTCTACACATGTATTTCTACATGTTAATTACATTAATTGTCATTATTATAAAACACTCCTGCACTATATTGGGAAGGAGGACCCACCTTAAGCGGTGGTCATTTTAGAAAGGGCCAAATACTCACTAATGAGTATTACAAAGGCCAAATAATAAAAGAGCAATCATCCACTGCTCAAAAATATACAGACTAAATAAAGGTAGAGTAAATTGTCATGTCAGAGACACAACTCATAATTACAAACAGACACCAAAAGAGAAACCAAAGTCACACAGTAAAGACAAGAATGATTAAAAAGGAACATTACCAAGAGCAAAACAGATAAAAATAAAAATCAGTGTCGGTTGCCAAAACACAAGAAAGAGATTCCAGATCTTCATCAAAGAGTGCCATACCAGAGCAGTTATGACATAGTCTGGAAAGAAAGATGTCAAGAGGCACCACACCACGCTATGATATTACATCATTTTTAAAACCACTACCATCATTTGATGCTACCAGGAGGGAGGGAGAACCTAGGCCTCAAAATAGTCAAACAGTTTGTAAAATCTGATGGCTTCATTGAAGCACAAGGTGAAACAGGTGACACAAAGTTAATGAAGTGCATAAGAAACCTGGAGACAGAAGGGATGGAAACCAATCAAAAAAACTACCAAAATAAATAAGGGAACGTATCAAAAGCTAAAAGGGATCTTAATAAAAAATTCTGACCTAGTCTCAAACGTTGACCACGGATGCTACATTTTTCTGGAAGGCCAGCCAGATGAAAGTAGAATCATGGAAGCGTATGCAACCCATCTGGAAAAACTATTAAAACATTTTAACAACAACACATTCAGTGAGGATGCAGCAGTGTGACTACACATCACTGTTCGGTGCCTGATGAATTTGTTCGTGCAAAGAATACTCAAAGAAACACTTATACTGGATAAATACTAGTAGAAATAGCGGGAAATCAAGCATCTTCCATGGTTGTAGGAAGTTTGTCAGAACCAGAGCTGGTCATCACAGTGCAAAGCCAGAAATCAACCAGATGAAGGAAGGTGGAGCCTTTGGCGGGAAAACGAAAGTTAAGAACTCACTTACTTCCTACCTTTGTGGCCTGGCATAATGAAGTGACGGTAAATACACCCACTTCAGACCACCACTATGTCAGACTGGATGTGGGGAAAAAAACACTTTAAAACAGGATGCAGAAGTTGTAAACATTGTCAAAGGGCCAGTAACACCACCATTACAACATCTAGGAACAGAGCAAGGAACTCCTGACACAAGTTTGTGCAATAAGCACAACATCAGAAGGACAGTCATCAGCATTATTCTTTGCAAAGTCCTTAACTTCACTTGTCAGCTCAAAATGACATGGAAATGTACATATCTATGTTATCGAGCAGATACCTAATTAACAGTGCTCCTTCCATCAATTTTTGGGTAAACCCAGGCAGCACTCCCAATTTCTAGTGGGTGTCTCTAAACGTCTCTGTGAGAAAGGAGCATGATCACCACCACGAGACCTGACTTAACTTACACCAGAATCCCTCACACTTCAAACCAATCATCTGATGAAAGGGCGGGAAAAAATGCCACCACAGTAACAACAACGGGCAACTCACATGGGTAGACTAAATTGGAGACACCTGAGGTCATGCCAGACCCAAAAAAGATGTAGTTATGACTTGTCATAGGAATTCCCCTGTGGCTCATTGATAACGTGAACTCTGACTGTTCTGATTATTTTTAAAAGAGAGAGACGTATGGAGCATAAGATAGGCCTCTGGGGAACGATCTGGACCCTGAGGTAATAAAACACTAGACAATGACCACTTTCAGGGAGAGCTTGGGCAGGATGGGAGTGAAATAAAGGAGTCACTTGCACAAAGGACAAAGACCTATACACAGGGAGCAAGAATAGCAAACCAGTTTTACTGGGTACCGTGCGTGCATACTTCTGTTAATGAAATAACTAGGTGGCAGATTTATCAAAACGTTACTGTGCTGCATGACAGTGAAAAGGGCAGGAATGCACCGTATATAACATTATGAGGCACATTCCTGCTTTTTCCCAGCACTGGCGCACAATGTGCTGCCTAGCCCAAGCACGCATTCTTACACTATGTTGAAAGGGTGCCTACATTGTTGGCAGCATTGTTTTCCTGCAGGAAGGCGCACCTTCCTGCACAAAAAACAATCCCATAACGCATTTTCCTCTGCAGCACAGATAGAAAGAGAAAAGAATGTAATGGAATAAAGGTATTTCTCCTTTTAAGCCTCACCTGGAGAGTCATAGCAGTTGTGGGCATTCCCAGGCTTACCACTTATGTTAAATCTAGGAAGGAGTAAAAATCCATCAATGTTGTGTGGGAACACCCACCCACCACCCATGGAACACCTCCGTAGGACACAATAACACAATGAATGCGATTTGCCCTGCGTTGCACTTCTCGTTTATCAAGAAACTTAGGGCCATGCAAGGAAGCCTTGCGTGACTTGATAAATCGCATTTAAAGGGTCGATTCACATTTGGACCCAGTGGCATGGTGCAAAAGCAATGCAACCCTTTGATAAATTTGCGCTTAGAGTTAAAAGACATATCTGGCTCATGTAGTTTTTTTCTTGACCCTGCTGGGAAAGGGGTGGAGAAGAATATACACAACAGGCTATTTACCTGCTAATTCAGCAAACGCTGTGACCGTGTTGTGCTTGAACTCTCAACATTTGATTCAAACACCACAACAGAAGGGCAAGACTCGGCGCCTGCTCTTGAGACAGATATAGGTTTCCACTCTGTTTAGGTACTTGCTGCGCACTTCACTATTTGTGTCAGCCATGCAGTTACTGTTACACTGGATGTGTTTCTAAAATGACACTGTTCCTGGCAGGGCTACCCACAGAGCAGCAGATGCTGCCAGATATCGAGCAGTCAGAAAACAAAACACATATCAGAACTGGCTTATGCGCACTCAAGTATTACTTACTGTATTGATTGCTTTAGTCTTACAGAAGGACGCACTGGATTACACGAGAAGGCAGTCCGCACCTTCATTAAATCACACCCATCTACAGTGTGGTGGCGTGGGGAAGCATTTGGGTTGGGACATAGTTGAAGTACGGTGTCTGCAGTATGAGCACGGACATTCTCTCTCGTGGTGGATTAACTGAGGTATTTTGTAGAGACAGGTAGAGGAGTTGCAATGCATTACTGTAAAGGCTTTGAACAGCAAAATAAAAGACGCAGCAGGTCCTCATGTGTAATGAGCCATAAAAACACAACATGCACAAAGATTTTCTGTGAATACACTTGTTTCTTAAACACTTTTTCAGTCCAAGCGACTGGTGAAGGTGTTGCACAGTAAAAATATAGAGCTACCCGTGATTCCCCTCCAAAAGAGGAAAGTTCCGCCACTAGTTATAGACTAGACCCTCGAATTTCATTACATACTCATTTCGAGTCAGATCACAAAACATTTATTTCTTGCACTACCAAGATAGTGCTACTTGGTCTAAACACCGTTTACCACAGTAGTATTAAAACAGGATTCTGGAGGTGGTAATGCATGGTAAGACCATTTGTGCACATTTGTTGTGTGGCATCTTCTTGTGCTAGTGATGGGTTGTTTTTTGTGTGCAGCTATGGGAAATAGCCCTTTTTGCAGGGTCACCCCAAACATTTTGCCTTCCTCCTCCTCGTTTTCTGACCTTGTTTTTGTTGGCTCTAGGACTCTGCACTGTACTATTGCTAACCAGTGCTAAAGTGTTTGTGCTCTCTCCTTAAAATACTGTAACATTGGCTCATCCACAATTGGCATATTTAATTTACTTGTAAGTCTCTTGTAAAGTGCACTGTATGTACCCAGGGCCTGCAAATAAAACGCTGCTAGTGGGCCTGCAGCACTGACTGTACCTCCCACTACAGTAGCCTTTCAAACATGTATCAGGTCTGCCACTGCAGAGACTATCTGCTTTAAACTGCCCTTT
The DNA here is from genome assembly GCF_031143425.1 of Pleurodeles waltl. NCBI lineage: Eukaryota > Metazoa > Chordata > Amphibia > Caudata > Salamandridae > Pleurodeles > Pleurodeles waltl. The sequence continues at coordinate 685,930,659 of NC_090439.1, forward strand.
TTTAACCGGCAAGTGCACCCGCATGCGAAGCCCAAACCGTCCTTGTTATTACATATAAGTCACCCCTAAGGTAGGCCCTAGTTAGCCCCAAAGGCAGCGCACAGTGTATTTAAAACGTGGGTCATGTACATTTTAGTTTAACATGCCCTGTTAATGAAAAACTGATAAATTATTTTTTCACAATTGCAAGGCCTATTTTTCCCTTAGGTTAACATTGGGGTTACCTTGAAGCATCGTTTAAGTGTCGCTTTCAATTGGGAAAAGACAGAAATATGGGGTTTGGTGTCTCTGGACTCATATTTAAAGTCACAACTTATGGTGAAGTTGGGTGTTAGACTTTAAGTCTGAAAATGCTATTTTTAGAAAGTTAGCTTTTTTTTACTTTAACCTTTCTGTGCCTCTGCCTGTCTCTGAATATGCATCTGGGGTAGATGATAGCTGGGCTTTGTGCATTTCCTCTAGACAGTCACACACAAAGAGAGCCGGGGCATGACATTTGCATCCTTACGGCCCATCACGAGGCAGATGGATCTTCCTGGGCCAGATGGGAGAAAGTAGCTGACACTTACACCTGAATAGGGCTGTGCTTCTCCTAACTCAAAGGGCTGCATAACCCCCTGTAGAGTGTCTGAAGCCAGGGAAGGAATGGGAGGTACCTTGTGATCTTCAAAGGCCTCTTCAGAAGTCTCCCCCACTTCAAAGACCCATTGGGGTATAAGTATTGGACCTCAAACCCAAACAAATCAGAACTCTACTGGAACCAAGGACACTCTGTCAGGAAGAAGTCTGCGGTCCTGCCAAGAGGGACTACCACCCTGCAACTGCATTGATGTGTTAGCCAGCCTACTGCTTGCTGTGTCCCGTGCTGTAGGAGGGACTGCCACTTTGCCTTTTCCTTTGCTGTGTTGGCCTGCTGCTGGAGCATCTGTGATTCCTACTCTTGTATGAGATGCCCCCCTCCAGTCCTGGGCCTCGGAAGTTGGTTCTGCAGCACATTTCTTCAAAAACTGACACTTTACCTCGACTGCATGAGAAAATTGGCTACTTCGCTCCTTCGATGCCAATGCAGAGGCATTTTGACAATAGCATATTCACAGCCTGCGTGGTTCGATGTCGATGCTCTGTGCTGCTCAACGGAGACACATTGCATTCACTTCCATGGAGCCCTACACCAATGCAGTGACCTGACTGCGGGGAAAATCCTGGTGCATTGTGCCCTTGAGACTTTGCTCCATTGAAGGTATTGTTTCAGCAGAACCTGCTTGGGTTCTGTAGCTGGCCTAGCCTCCATTAACGTTGGTCTGGATTTCGATTTTCACCAGTCCCTCGTGACCTCAGGTAACCTTTTGGCCGTTAGTGACTTCTATGCACAGTTTTCACTTTTAATCTTTAGAAATTCAAATCTCAACTTCTACTTGTTAGATTTGTGTTGTTTTGGTGTTGTTTAACTCTGATAAACATTCTCTATTTTCCTAAACTAGTGTGTAGTCTTTTTGTGGTGTTTGTCACTGTGTTACTGTAATTTAATTTAAGTGTGTTGCACAAATATTTTACACATTGCCTCCTAAATTAGGCCCAACTGCTCTGTGCCAAGCTACCAGAGGGTGAGCACTGGAAAATTCAGATTGTGTATCTGATTTCCTCTGAGTAGGATTGTGGTACCTACTTGGACCACATAAATGCTGACGCCATTGTCCTAACATGTGCCATGGTGCCCTATATTGTAAATATGGCACACACATGGTGTTGTTGGTGGGTGTGGGGGGGCGCAAGAACAGTGGCGCATCACAGCTGATATGCCACTTTCTTGGAAATCTGGCTGTATGCCTCTATACAATACTCTTCTCAATGATAGTCCACTCGACGACAGTCCACTTGATGATACTCCACTTAATGACTCTACACTCTTTGACACTCCACACCATGCCTCTCCACTCTCCACCATGCCACTCCACTCTATGCCACTCCACTCTAGCACACTACTCTACGCACCTCCCCTCTAAGACACTCTATGATGGACCAATATATGGACCAATGTATGATACACCGCTCCACTTACTCAAAGACAAGCCACTTTACTCATGCACTCCACTTTATGATACTCCATGTCACTCCACACCACTCCACGGTACGAAATACCACTCCAATCTATGACTCACAACTCTATGCCCCTCCACTTGAAGGCACTCTATGATATGCTATTCTGTGACACACCACTCTACTCTATGACATGGAGCTCCACTGCACGTCACTCCAATCTAGAACACTACTCCACTGTATGTCCCTCAGCCCTACTCCACCCTACAACACACCACTGCGCTCTGATACCCTTCTCCAACTCTACGAGATGCCATTCCACCCTGACAGTCAAATCCTCTCTACGACATGCTAATCCACTGTATGACATGTCACAGCACTCTGTGAAATGCCACTCCAACACTATGAGACGTTGTTACACTCAATGCCCCTCCACTCTAAGACAGTCTAGGACACCCCACTCTATGACACACCATTCCACTCTATCTCACTCCAGTGTATACTTTGACACACCATTCCACTCTACACCACTCCACCCTACGTCACTTCATGGTATGCCATAACACTTTATGACACAATATACTATACCACTCCACTCTACTCCACTGTGTAACACTATACTCCACTCTATACCCCTCCATTCTACAACATTCTACTTCACAGTATGCCTCTCCACTCTATACCTCTCTACTGCACTCTATTCCTGTGAGATGGTGTGGCAGCACTACAAATACACGTAGATATATTTTTATCATCTTTACTGGTCTTTCCTATAGCTCTTTCTTTCTTAAATAGATAAGCTCACTCCTGATGGTCTTCGGGTCTCTCTTTCCTCCTATTTCAAGGTCCTTTGTACCACCTCGGCTACAAGGAAGTTGTGTGTCACTCAAAACAAACCACATAAATAAGCAATAAATATTTCACGATTTCGGTGCATACATGAACTGTCCATTACCCATGCTACTATTACCATATACGTCTGTATACCAGATTAAATTGAGATCCCTAAGTACTGAATGTGATCAGTGGCTAAGGTGGACGCTCCTGGGTTAATCGTCAACCTGCCATAATGTAGGAGTGGAGTGTCATGGCGGAGAGTGGACTGGCATGGAGTGTCATAAAGTGTAAAGTCATTAAGTGGAGTATCATCAAGTGGTCTCTTGTCGAGTGCACTATCATTAAGAAGAGTATCCTAGAAAAGACACAGAGTGAAGTAGCATGTTGTAGGATGAAGAGTCATACAGTGGACTAAAGTGTCATAGAGTGCAGTAGAATGAGGTAGCATAGAGTGTTGTAGCGTGGCATATAGTGGATTAGAGTGTTGCAGAGTAGAGTGGCATAGAGTGGAGTAGGATACAATAGGGTGCAGGGGTGTAGAGTGTCATAGAGCAGAGTACAGCGTTGTAGAGTGGAGTGGCACAGAACTGAGTTGCATGTCATAAAGTAAAGTGGAGATTTCAGCCTGCACTGTAGTGATCAAAAGGGCACAACTGTGTTTCTTGTTATCTCAATAGTTGATAATCTCAACTTCACCCAGTCATGAATCTCTGACATACTTAGAAAGTGCTACTGTTGAACAAGTGATTGTCAAAAGAAATTGTTGAAGATTGATTCCCTACTCCTCGTAGATTGGTATATCCACTTATGTGTAGTCACCATTAAAGGTTCTCCGCTTGGTTCACCTCTAAGACCAATACACTAGACAATGGATCTTAAATACCAGACCGATCCAAACTATCCACCAAAATTGTCATCTAAATTCAGAACATCTCTTACAGCCCAAGACATCAACATCCTCACAAAGCTCTTTGCTGAATTCCTAACCAAGATCATAGTGGCTGATCTTGTCCTAAGGTAACAGGGGTTGGGGGCGCTTCTCATGGACATGGCAAGGTCAGATTAGGATTATCTTGTCTTGCTCTCTCTAGGGTAGAACATAAGCTTTAGGGAGGAATTTGCATTTCATGTTTATTGGAAAATGTTGGAGTTGTTCATATTTACATTGCTTATTTTCACAATCCTGATTTTGTTATTCATCATTATCATAATCATTGCAGCTCATGCATTTTATTGCAGATTGCAGCCTTTTCACTAAATGTACTGAAAATTATCCTGCATATTCTTTCTTGCCTCTGTGTGTGTGTAAGAGACTTACTGCTAATGAGAGAAAAGGGTACGACTTCCACTGTGATTTCCTGAGCGGTTTGCAGAGTCCATGTGCTAGGCTGCAAGAAATCATCTTTACTATTTGAGTTTTGGTGAGGTGCTGCTAGAGAGCCAGAGGGATTGGGCCGACGGTTGCCAAATGGTGTAAGAGTGACTCAGTCACCTACAAGCAGAGATGTTGCCGCCCCTAATCCAGCAGTCTCGTCGCGATACGAGATTACTCACAGCACTTTCCCCTTCTGTGAAAAAAGAAGGGGCGGACAAAGAGAATCCTAAGAGTGTCAGACCAATCACCAACCTGCCCTTCCAAGCCAAAGTTCTGGATTCAGAACTTAAACTTCGCTTTGATGAAAATGACCTATTCAATGATATCCAATCCAGTTTCAGAGCAAAATATGGCACAGAAACGTCTACCCCCAAAATAGTTGACGAAACCCTAAACATCCTGGACTCTTCATTCTCTTGGACCAGTTCAAGGGCCTCAGTCACAGTTAACCAATCACTTCTCCTTCCAGTTAAATCCAAAATGGACTCTTAGGGGCATACTTATACTCATCTTTTTTACGCAAATCTGGCGCAAAATTATCTCCATATTTATATTTTGACCCTAGACCTGTATAGCGTCAAAATATTGGAGTCAACATCATTTTTTGCCTGTGAAAAACTACCTTGCCTCAATGAGATGCAAAGTAGGCGTTCCTGGGCAAAAAATGACTCTAAGGCCCTTGAGCCTTATTTATCCTCCTGTGCAAAAATCGTGCATGGGAGAAGGAGGGCCTCAAATAATGACACTAAGCATGCTTAGGCGCCTGGTCAGGGCAGGCGTTAGGGGACCTGTGGGCCATTTTCCATGGTCAGGGACCATGGAAACAGCTCACAGGTGTCCTTCCCTGCACCCAGGGACACCCCACCCACACCTGGAGGACACCTAAGGATGGGCGGACCCATCCCAGGTAAGTCTTTTTGATTTTTTTTAAAGTGCCATGGGGGGCCTAACTTGGGCCCCCCTACACGGCACTGTGCCCAATGGCCATGCCCAGAGAACATAAGTCCCCTGGGCATGGCCATTGGGCTGGGAGGCATGACTCCTATCTTTTCTAAAACAGGAGTCATGTCCATGGGGGTTGTGCGTCAAGAAATGACGCTAGTCACGTTAGAGTTATTTTTTTTTACTCTAACCTGACTAGCGCCATTCTTTCACGCACAACCTCCAGTTATCCCTACACCTCCCCTACTCGGTTAGCTTCATTAATTTTGACGCTAACCGGGCCTTAGCGTCAGCTTGCGCCATTCCTTAAATAAGCCACCCGGCTGGCATCCTGGGATGGTGCTAGCCGGCGCTATACTTTTTGATGCAAACTTGCCCTAACGCAGGTTTGCGTCAAAAGTAGAAATCTGGGTCTTAGTATTAGCGCTCTAAACTGGTTCTCATCCCTCCTAGCAAAATGTGTAAAAGTAGCCAACACCTTCTCTGACTCAGCTAAACCCCTGCAAGAGTCCCACAAGGTTCAATCCTTTCACATTTGCGGTTTAAATTTTACATTGAAAAAGTTACCTCAATTTTCAATCAATTGAATCACCACTATCACTTCTATGCTCATGATACTCATCTCTACAGAAAAATATCATCACCAAAAGACATCACCACAGTGACACAAATTCTCCTCGAAACGTCAAAATGATCTACTGCTTTAAAGGAATTGATAATCTTACATTTACATCACTACTTCTGAGTATAATTGCAATCATAAAACTAAGCATACACTCTTTGCCTCTTTATTGACTTTTGCCAGATAACCACTTACCTCTATTGAGCCCATATTGTAATTTGTTAAATACTATCCTCTTCTTTACTACCATCCACATTCGGCATCTACTCTATAGTCTGTAATTTTACCATCCTTTGGCTTGCTGTTGTTGAACTGTCTAAAACCCTTGGGTCTTGTTCATGCTATACAAAAAATATATTAAAATATATAAAAGAGGCTTCATTGAGAAATCCAGATATCCAGTTTATTTTGATTAGCCCACTTAAAGGAGATTGATAAATATTGATTGATTGGCCCCAACAAGAACAATGCGCTGTGGCAGTCATTGCACGACTAAGAGACAAGGGGCCAGATGTAGGAAACGATTTGCGACTCGCAAACGGCAAAAATGGCCGTTTGCGAGTCGCAAATGTGAGTTTCCTATGGAGAAATGCATTTTGCGAGTCGGGACCGACTCGCAAAATGCATTTCCGACTCGCAAATAGGAAGGGGTGTTCCCTTCCTATTTGCGACTCGCAGTGGGATGCAATTCCATTTGCGACCGCGTACGCGGTCGCAAATGGAGTCGCAGTTACCATCCACTTGAAGTGGATGGTAACCCACTCGCAAATTGGAAGGGGTCCCCATGGGACCCCTTCCACTTTGTGAATGGACCCAAAAATATTTTTTCAGGGCAGGGAGTGGTCCAAGGGACCACTCCCTGCCCTGAAAAAATACCGAAACTAAAGGTTTCGTTTTTTTTTTTAAGTGCAGCTCGTTTTCCTTACACTTAAAAAAAAAAAAAATGCTTTATTTAAAGCAGTCACGAACACGGAGGTCTGCTGACTACAGCAGGCCTCCATGTTTGCGAGTGCCTTGACTCGCTATGGGGCCGCAATTTGCGACCCACCTCATGAATATTCATGAGGTGGGTCATTGCGACCCCATAGCGAGTCGCAGTCGGTGTCTGAGACACCGTACTGCATTCCAAATTGCGAGTTGCAATTTGCGAGTCGCTGGGACTCGCAAATTGCAAGTCGCAATTTGGAAGTTTGCTACATCTGGCCCAAGGTCCCTGCATCCTGAAAATACATTTTAAAAATCTAGGGCCAGATGTAGGAAGCCTTTTGCACCTCGCAAACTGCTAAAAACGCAGTTTGCGAGGCGCAAAAGGCTGAACGCGATGCAGAATCACATTTTGCGAGTCGGTACCGACTCGCAAAATGTGATTCCGACTCGCAAATAGGAAGGGGTTTTCCCTTCCTATTTGTGACCGCATCACGATGTAGAGTTGCTTTGTGACCGCAAAAGCGGTCACAAACCAACTCGCAGTTACCATCCACTTGAAGTGGACCCCTTCCCCTTTGTGACTGCTCCCAAAAATATTTTTTCAGAGCAGGCAGTGGTCCTATGGACCACTGCCTACTCTGAAAAAAACGAAACAAAAAGGTTTCGGTATTTTTTCTTTTTGCAGCTCGTTTTCCTTTAAGGAAAACGGGCTGCAAAGAGAAAAAAAAACTGCTTTATTTAAAAACAGTCACGGACATGGTGGTCTGCTGTCTCCAGCAGGCCACCATCCGCGTGAGTGCCTAGACTCGCTATGGGGTCGCAAACTGCGACCCACCTCATAAATATTCATGAGGTGGGTCTTTGCGACCCCATAGCGAGTCGCAGAAGGTGTCTGAGACACCTTTCTGCACTTCGGTTTGCGAGTTGCAATTTGCGCGTCGCTATGACTCGCAAATTGCAAGTCGCAATTTGTAACTTATCTACATCTGGCCCCTAATGTATAATGTAATATGTGAGGTCATAAGCAGTGCACCATAGGTTACAGTTAGTTAACAAAACTTTAACTGGTTTATTTGAGTGTTTTTGTTTCTTTACTTTAGTTCTTGTCTAATTTCAGCACTAGTTACTAAGAAATATATATATATATATATATTTATATAAATATATATATATATATATATATATATATATATATGTATATATATATATATATATATATATAACCTACTGGCTATCACCACTAGGTAGTTATAGTTAGGACCATGTTTCCATAGAAAAAGCATTTTTTGCCTTGCCTATATTTTTGGCATTGTTGGACAAATCTTCACAAAATGTTCCATAGAGTGGAGTGATGTGTCATGTCATCAAGTATCATACAGTAGAGTATAGTGGCATAGAATGGAGGGGCATTGAGTGGATTAGAGTGTTATAGAGTGGCATAGAGTATAATACATTGTTGTAGAGTGGAGTTGCACACAGTGGAGTAAGAGTGTCAGTGCAGCAGCGTAGAAAGAGTATAGTACAGTGGCATAGACTTGGATAAAGTGTAGCAAGGTGGATTATAGTGGAGTGTAGTACACTGGAGTGGTGTAGAGTACAGTACAGTGCCATAGAGTGGAGGGGTGTGTCATAGAGTTTAGTGACATGTAGTGCAGTAGAGTTGAGGGGGGTACCACACAGTTGGGTAAAGGTGTCATAAACTCGACTACTGTGTTATACAGCAGAATATAGTGGAGTGTCGTACTTTTTTGGAAAGTGATCTAGACTACAGTAGAGTGGAGTGACATGCAGTCAAGTTGATTTTTGTGGCGGGGAGTAGGGTATAGTACAGTGATGTAGAGAATAATACAGTGGATTGTCATACAGTGTTATAGAATACAATAGCATTGAGTAGCGTAGAGTAGAGTGGTATACAGTGGAGTAATAAAGTACAGTGGAGCACTGTATTAAAGTAGAGTGGAGTAAAGTGGGGTGCAGTAGCATACAAAATGTCGCCTACAGTGTCATATAGTTGACTTGAGTATCATAGAGTGCTGTACAGTGGCACACAGTATGATGCATTGTTGTACAGTGGAGTGAAGGGGTACAGACAGGAGTAAAGTGCCAGAGAATGGCATACAGTGTAGTGGAGTGTTGCTGAGTGGAGTTACATAGAGTACAGTAGTGTGTGAAATAGTGGAGGTGCGTAGAGTGGATTGTTGTATAGTAGCATAGAGTGAGGTAAAGTCTCTCGCAGTGGAATGGAGTCAAGTGAAGTGGTGTAATGTAGTATGGAGTAAAGTACAATAGAGTGTATCGGTGTATCATAGAGTAGAATGGCATGGAGTGGAATGTATTGGCGTAACATAGGTAGAAAACTGTTATAAATTGCAGTGGGGTCTTGTACAGTAGAGTGGACTGCATTGTCATATAAAAAAGTGTTGTATAGTAGAATAGAGTGTTGTACATTGGAGTATATGGGCATAGAATGGAGTATAGATTTGGATAGTGGAGTGTACAGGGGCAGAGTGGAGTAGAATGTAGTAGAGTGCCATCAATTGTGGTAGACTTTTGTAGAGTAGAGTTATATAGAGTGGAGAAGAGTGTCATACAATTGAGCAGCATAGATTGGAGTGTCGTACACTGTAGTGGCGTAGAGTGGATTACTGTGAAGTAGAGTAGCTTACAGTGGAATAGCATAAGGTAGAATACTAAGCAGTGGAGTGTAGAGGAGTGAAATGGCATAGTGTGGAATTGCCTAGAGTGTAGTTGTGTACAGTGGAGTGGCGGAGAGTGGAGTAGGGTGGCATATATTGAAGTAGTGTAGTGTAGGTTTGAGGAAGCTGTCATTTGGAGTGGTGTTTCATACAGCAGAATGGTGTGCTTTGTCGTGCAGTGTTGGAAATAGCCGCAGAGTGGAGTGGAGTGTTGTACAGTGGAGTACATGGGCACAGAGTTGAGTGCAGATTTGGACAGTGGAGTGTACGGGGATAGAGTAGACTAGAGTCTAGTGAAGTAACCTAGAGTGTAGTAGAGTTTTGTAGAGTGGAGTTATATGGAGTGGAAGAGAGTACACTGGAGTGGCATAGAGTGGAGCAGCGTACAGTGGAGTGGCATAAAGTGTAATAGCGTAAAGTGGAGTACCATATACTGGAGTGGCATAGGGTGGAGTGGCATAGAGTGTAGTAACATGTAGTGTAGTATCGTACAGAGAAGAGACAAGTGAAATAGCATATAGTGTAGTGGCATACAGGGGAGTGGCATACAAGTAAAGTGGTTTTACCTGAAATGGCGTCTTATGGTGGAGTAGAGTAGTGTGGCATACCATACAGTAGAGGGATGAAGATTGAAGTTACGTACATTATAATAGTATAGAATGGAGGGGCATACTGTGGAATAGTATACATTGGAGTACAGTGGACTGCGTGGAGTAGAATAGCATACAGTGAAACAGCATAGAGTAGAATTGCATAGAGTGGAGTGGGATATAGTGCAGAGGTGTAGACTCGAGTAGTGTACAGTGAAGTGAGGTAGAGTGTAACAGCATATACTGGATTGGCGTAGAGTTGATTGGCATCCAATGGACTAGCATAGAATGGAGTGGTGTACACTGGAATGGCATAGAGTTGAGTAGTGTAGAGAAGAGTAGCATGTAGTAGAATAGTGAAGAGTGGATTGGTGTACAGTAGAGTGGCACAGACTGGAATAGCGTATAGTGAAGTAGCTTACAGTTCAGTGGTGTACAGTGAATTGGAGTAGACTAAAGTGACTTATACTGGAAAGAGGTAGAGTATAATAGCATACAGTGGAGAGCGTCTAATGGAATAGCATAGAGTGTAGAGGGGTAGAGTGGAGTGGCATACACTAGAGTGGCGTAGAGAGGAGCAGCATACAGTGGAGTGGCATAAAGTGGAATAGCATAGAGAGGAGTGGTATGCAGTGGAATGGCATAGAGTGGAATAGCATATACTGGAATAGCATACAGCGGATTAGCATACAGGGAAGTGACATACACTGAAGAGGTGTAAAGTAGAGTTGCATACAGTTTAATAGCATAGAGGGGCCTAATGTAGAGTGGAGTTGTGAACAGTGTGATAGCATCAATTGGAGTGGCATAGAGCAGAGTGTTGTACAATGTAATAATGTATTGTGGAGTAGCGTTCAGTGCAGTGGTATAAATAGCAGTGGTGTCGTCTGGATTAGCATACAGTGGTGTGGGGAAGAGTGTAATAGCATACAGTGGACTGATGTACATTGGAGTATGTTCCAATCGAATAGCGTAGAATGAAGTGGCATAGAATACAGTGGCGTTCCATACATTGGAGTGGTGTAGTGTGGAGTTGAATACAGTGGAGTGGCATACAGTCGATTAGCATATAGTTGAGTGTTGTAGAGTGGAGCTGCAATCAGTGGAATAGAGTAGAGTGGCATTCAGTAGAACGTCAGAGAGCGGCATAGCATATAGTGGAGTAGCATCCAGTAAAATGGAACACAGTGAAGTATTGTAGACTGTAGTGGCTTACAGTGGCATCGCATATAGTGTAATAGGATAGAGTGGAGTAGAGTGGAGTCTCGTACAGTGGTGAGGCATAGAGTAGAATGGCGTAGAGTGGAATAGTGTATAATGGAGTGGCTACAGTGGCATGGTATATGGATGTATGTGAAATTTAGCAACAATGTAGATTGATGTGTGCAGAGTAATGCAAAACAGCAAACTGCACTGCTTGCTGTTTCTCCAGCTTTACGAACCAACAGAGGACCACACATTGTGGCTTAGCGTTCCTTAGTAAATACGAATTAAGGACTGCATTGCCTGTGTGACACCACGAGTCCCGCAAGGGTACTGCAATACAATAATACAGCTTAATTTTAGTTATAGTTTGGGCCATGGTATACCGTGATGTCGTTGCAGTATACCTTAGTACATAGTGATAACAAGCTACTATGTAATTTGGTAATGCTTGTTTTTAGTGAATGAAAAGGCAGCCATATTGTTTTTACTACACTGTGTTCAGTGTTAGTGCCTTAGATAAATGTATTTATAATTTTTGATGTATTTTTAAATAAGTTTGCACCAAAGTACCTCAGTAGTTTCACAATATTTTGTGATATTCTATGAAAGTACCATGGTAATAGATATCACTAAGTTTTAATGCCTTTTGACTTAAAAAATATTTACCCTGCTCAACTGCAGTCTTCAAAAAGCATCACATCTTCACCATAATGCCTAATCCTGCCAGATGTTATGTAAATCCATTCAGATTTTTTTGTTTTTTTGTGCTATGTCAAATACAATAGCCTATGAATAATGCTTTGGTGGAAAAATGCTCTTTGAGGCCCCCTTTTATCTTTACACCCCCTTACGATTCACAACAAAACTTCACATCATCTCAAAATGTAGAAAATGCTAGAGGTCTGGAAACGTTTGTGGTGATTTGTCAAATGGGTGGAATGTTATTAGGGAGCTAATCTCTGAGGAATTCCTATCTTTGGGAATACTAACTATAACGAGTGTCAATCAGATTTAAAACTATTCCTTTCATTTTATCTATTGTATTTGTTATATTTTGTTAATTGGTTTACTTAATTATGTGAACATAAATGTGTCTCTTAGTTGTTCATGTAGACATTCTGAAACTTTACATATGCAGTCTAGTTTATTTTTTGGGCTTCCTTTCTACTTTTAGTAGGATTGTACCACATATGCATCCCAAAGAGAATGAAAGCCAATCATTGTTGTTTATAAAAAATTAAGATTACTACTTTCCTACTGGCTAATTATCATGTCTTCCATATAGTAGTTTGTGTAGCTCATTGCTAGATCACTTTTTCATTTTGTTGCACAGAAGTACACAAGGAAGATGTTTTTTTATTTGGCTTGTTGGGCATAGTTTTATTTTGTGAGTTGGAGAGCATGCAAAGAAAACTTCCGTAGATTAAGATGTATTATATTTGTAAGTATTTTTTTATAGGTTTTCATTAGAATGTAACCATTAATTAGTCTTTCAGTTCTTCATGTATCAAATCTGAAACTTTACATATGCAGTCTAGTTTATTCTTCGGGCATCCTTGCTACTTTTAGTAGGACTGTGCTACATATGATGGTAGAAGTGAATGAAAGGTAATCATTGTTATTCCTATGAAAATTGAAATTTGTTTTTTTTTAGGGACCACATCGCATGCCCTCTAAATAGTAGCTTGAGTGTCTCATTGCTAGGGCAATTTTTCATTTTGTTGCACAGGGGTACATAAGAAATATTTTTTTTTGTTTGGCTTGTTGGGCCACATTTATTTTGTGAGCCAGCGATTAAGACATATTCTATTCATTATTTAGTTGGTTAAAGGTTTTCATTAGCATGTGACCATAAACGGGTCTTTCAGTTGTTCATGTAGTAAATCTGAAACTTTGCATATACAGTCTAGTTTATTTATTGGACTTCCTTGCTACTTTTTAGTAGGATTGTGCTCTTCATGAAGGCCAAAGTGAATGAAAGGATATCATTGATATTGTTAAAAAAGTGGAGATTATTATTTTTATCCTACTGGCCAAATGTCATGCCCTCAAAAAAGTAGTTTGTTTAGCTCACTGCTATTCTATTTTTCATTGTGTTGCACAAGGTGCACACAAAAATGTTTTTTGTTTGGCTTGTTGGGACAGTTGAATTTTATTAGCCAGAGAGCATGCAAATAAAATGTATGTAGATTAAAATGTATTCTATTTGTTATGTATTTGTTTATAGGTTTCCATTATTATGTGACCATAAATGGGTATTTCAGTTGTTCATGTAGTAAATCCAAAACTTTACATATGCTGTCTAGTTTATTTTTTGTGCTTCCTTGTGACTTTTAGTAGTTTTATGCTACAAGATATCACTAAGTTGAAAAAGCTTGTAACTTATCAGTTACTTACTCTACTTACCTGCAGTACTCCCACAGAATCCTCTGCACCTCCTAATATGTAATACTGCCAAATTTAATAAAAATCCATCTGACTTCTTTTGCACTATGCACAATACAAAAGTCTGTGGAAAATGCATTGGATTTGAAGGCTGTTTTGGGACCCTTCTTTTTCCTTTGCACCCTCATGACCAAAAACCGTGAAACTTTCAGTCCTCCCAAAATGAAAAAGGCGGCAGCAGATTTGCAAAGTTTCACACCCATTCTTCAAATGGGTGGACTTAAACAGAGTATTAATGTTATTACATGAACATAAAAGGTTTGTTTACTCACCAGTAAAAAAATAAATATAAAATGATTGTATAATTAATTAAAATCTTTAAATATTCTAATCACAAGTAAACAACTACACATTAATGGTGAATTGCACATTAAGATTCACTTTGCTGTTAGTTCTTAATAAAATGGTAGCCTCAATATAGCAGAAAACTGATAGCTGCTAAGTGCTAGTGATGAGTGATAAAGTGCAAAAAAAGACTCTAACGGAATTAGTATTGCTTAGGGGATGGATTCAGTGATCACACATGATCCTTTCCATGCATAAACACCTGAGCAATAGTCTACAAGAATTAAAGTGTCTATGTTCCAAGAGGGTCTTCTCACTTGCCCGGCTGCATTGAAAAGGACTTAAGCCCCCATTAAGAGTTTGGCAGGCAGCCTCATACCGCCACCTGACTGCCAGTGTGGCCAGAACACCGCTCGCCCTATTACGAGTTCACCGAAGGTCCGGCGGGGGAAATAGCGTTTCCACCTGCCGGCCCTGTGGTCAACAGGGCCTCACCATTGACGCCGGCTCAGCAATGTGGCGGTGCGGCGGGTGTAGCAGCACCCATCGTGCTTTCCTTACCTACCCTTTTATTGGCCAAGTTGTAGTTGTGGAGGGCCTTTAATGCTTTCTGGATCCCTTTTCAGGAATGGTCCAGCAAGATAAGGTCATCTGCATATTGAACAATAATGACTTTGTGGGCTCCAATTGTTGGTGGGATTAAGTTTAAGTTAGCCTTTCTCAAAGCAGACCCCATGTCAACAGTATGAAAATAGATTAGCAGGGGTGCTAGTATGCACCCTTGTTTGTGGGAATTCTAATTGATGACATGGTCTGCAATAACTTGAACCTCACCCAGATTGAGGTATATAGTAAAATGATTACTTGCAATAAATTATTTGAAATGTCCCACCCTCTATGCTTCCTCCACAAGATGTTCCGGTCTACAGAGTGAAACGTAGCAAAATATTCAAAGAAGAGCACAAACAGGGTGAGTTGTTTCTAGATAGTGGTCTGGTGGATTAAATAGGAAAGAGTCACTATGCTGTCAAGGGTTGACAAGTTTGCCCTGAATCCTGTTTGGCAGAGCAGGATGATCTCATTTGACTCATCCCAGTGCTCCAGCTCTTTTAGGAAGATGGATGCAGACGCCTTTGTTTCTAAATTCAGGAAGATGATATGCTGATAACGGGCTGGATCCTGCCAATTGCCTTTCTTGAATATGGGGTGCAAGATCAAGCCTCTCCAGCTCTCCGGGACTAGTTGGGAACATAAGCATGATGGGTACAGTGGTAGTAAAATTCCTGACCACAGGTCAATGTCTTCCTTGAAGATCTGGGCAGTGTTATCACTTGGACCGAGGGCTCCGGAAAGTCAAATTTTCCTTAATATTCTGTGTTTGCCATCAACGTATAATAACAAGTCGGAAATTTCTGCAGTGGCACCTAGCATGCCAGGGTATTCCTTGCTTGTCGTTAGGATTCCATATTATTTTTTTACATGTATTATCCACTGGTCACCATCAGCAAAATTTGTTTTAGATGGTTCTGTGCATGTGTTAACCCTGATATACCTCTGTCGGTCTGCTTGGTTCCATTTGCCCATTAAGGTATATGCGTGTAGCCACACTGTCCACCTGCTCACGTTTTGCAACCCAAAACAATTGCTTGTGTTGTTTGTTTAAGGACCATAGCCTTATCTTTATTTCTACTTTACTTGTTTTGTGGCACACTTTTTGCAATTTTCTTACATTCCATTTACTTCCCGTACTTTTATGATTTGAAATTATATGGATAGGGGCTTAAACGGCATTGGTTGAGGCCTAGGGGTGTTACCTAGTACTCTGTGAATTTCTTCATTCAGTTTGTCTCAGTTATGCAATAGGTATTTGCCACTTTCGTTTTTAGGATGTGGGCCCCTGGTTAATTTCCAAGATGTGAGTTTCTGCATGCAGACTGGGCCCCACTTAACTCTCCTAATCAGCTGCCGGCATTTGTCTCTGAATGAATCACCTCTACTATCAGCTCTTTGTGCTTGCTTATGCTGGCTTTTATAGTGGTGAAGAGACGAAGGGTCTTTAAGACATTGTCAGTGACTAACACATTCATTAAGTTCTCCAGGGCTTTTAAGACATTGTCAGTGTCTAGCACATAGTCCAGGGTGCTTAATTTTGGAGTCACATGTTTATCTTGTGTGTGCTGGAGAGATTTGATGATGTAGTTCTAAGAATGTGCTAAGATGTCATCAGTAGGTCCCATCCCTAGATGTTGCAAGTTGAAATCATGAATTGTTGTTATATTCACTCTGTTATAAATCAATCAATCAATCTATCTATCTATCTATCAATCTATATTTCTCTCTCTCTCTCTCTCTCTATATATATATATATATATATATATATATATATATATATATACTTCCCAAAATTCACAAAATGAACAATCCTGACTGTCCCATCATCTCTGGCAATGATACAGCCACTGAGAGACTATCTTTATTTGTCGACCTGCACCTCCAGCCCATTGTCCAAGAACTTCCATCATTTGTTAAGGACACTAGTCACTTTTTTCAGATTATTGAAAAATTAAATCAAACCAACACATTTGATGATGACACTCTTCTGGCTACATTTGATGTTCCATCATTATACACCAATATACCACATGATGATGGGCTTATGGCATTATCTGAAGCTCTTAATAAATAAAAGAACTGTGCTAAAACCATCAACAAATGCGCTTACCAACTTTGCAAGAGTTATCCTTAAAACCAAAAATGTCACCTTCAATGGTAAGCACTATCTGTAGATACAAGGGACATCCATGGGCACTCGGATGGCTCCTTCCTATGCAAATATCTTCATGGGCAACTGGAGGACTATATACTTGTGAGTACTAACATCAAACCACTGGTATGGCTATGATACATTGATGACATATTTATAATATGGAATGCAGGAAGCAGAACACTGGAGCAATTTACAGCTTTTTTTTTTAAACCTATTTTTTATTGTTTTCAAAACAAGTCATACAGTGGTTGTACATGGGCATTGTTTAATCGACATATATGATGGTATATAGCCGTTATCATTTTACATCACCAATATTGTCGTAGAATTTTCTGGATCTATACTCCATGAGTAATATTAATCTTACACCATCATTAATGGTACTCACCATTGGTATGACATCTTATATTCTTAACAATTAAATATTTTTTTTTATTCTTTTAACTGCGAACAATTTAACTAGACATCTTTGTGTTCTGGTGTTCTGCGTCATTTGTCATGATCTGTTGTGTCTGCCTGTTAATGCGTATAAAATACTCTATGCGGTTGGGGATAATTAACTAGTTCTATTATATATGGCAAAGGCTCTATTTTGGAGTGCTTAGTTCTGACTTCATTTGTTTAATTGGATTCATGGCACTCGTTATCATTATTATCTCCTTTGTTCAATGCTATAAACGTATCCATTAATTCATCCCATTCTTGGGCTATGGGATAATTCCTATTACCAGCGTTTTCTTCCCTTCTGAGGGCAACTCCTTCTGCTCTTCCCCACTCTATTACTTCCACCTTCCACTGCGCCACTGTAGGCGCTGTTGTGGCCTTCCATCGCTTTGTCAATAGGCGTTTTTCTAATATGAGTGCCAGGTTTATTAATCTAGGGAGCACTTTCTTTTTCTTGGGGCGTGGGAGCATTCCCAGTATACAGATTTCCATTTTACAATATATGGCCTTCCCTGTTAGGTTGTTCAGTATGGTGGTTATATTTTCCCAGTACTCAGTAATACCCGGACAACTCCAAAGCATATGTGCAAGTCCTGCTTCCTCTTCCCTATATCTGGGACATGCTGAGGGAAGTACTGGGTATAGTATATGCAACCTGTGTGGGGTGAGATATGCTCTGTGTAATATAGCATATTGGATAAATTTGAATCTCGTATTACGAGATATTTGACTTGGATAGTTTAGTATGGTAGTCCACTCTTCATCCAATATCTCCCTTCCTATATCTGTTTCCCATTTGATTTTCAGCGTTGTCAGAGGCCGTATCAGGTGGGCCTTCAAACCCCTGTACAGCCATTTGATCAGGTGTGTACTGTTACCCACAGGATATATAGAGTGTACTAGCGCATGTGTAGGTGGTTCTTTGTTGTTAGGGGCCCAGTGTTTTTTAACAAAATGTGTAATACTAGCATGCAGGAGAAAAAGTGAGGATGATAAATTGTGTTCGTGAATATAGTCAGTATGTGTAAGTAAGCGTTGATCTTTAAACAGTGAGCCTATGGAGTCCATTCCTTCCTGTGTCCATTTTTGTTGTTGCGCAGAGGTTAAACTGCCTATGTTTACTGGCAGGCCCAACAGTGGAATATTAGGAGAGTAGGTGATTGCATCAGAGGTACATCGGAGTGCCATCTGCCAGTATTATATGGCTATTTTTAATAAAAGAGGAGTCCGCCCCGGGAGTGAGGCTCCGGGGCACAACATGGAGTGCAGGTTGCCTTTATCCAGCATATGTTGGTTGTATTCTATTTCTTGTAGATACTGTCCACTTATCCACCATGCTAGCCATTGAAGCTGACTCGCTATGCAACACGCTTTAAAGTCTGGTGCGCCCATCCCTCCCTGTTCCACCAACATCTGCATCTTAGCTAGGCTTATTCAGCGTCTCCCTCTTCCCCATATAAGGTCTAGTAACATAGAGTTTAGTAATTTAAAATAGGTCTCTGGCACTTTCACCGGTAAATTAGTAAAATAATATAGCAGGTGAGGTAGCACCACCATCTTGGCCAATGCCAGCCTACCCGCAATCAAAATTGGCAGTGTTATCCAAAATTGGATCTGTGGTTTTAATTGAGGAAAGGGGTCTTTTTAGGTTACACTCCAGGAGGTCCTCTGGTGTGCGATATACCTGAATGCCAAGATATCGGAAGGTGTCTGGTGCTACCTGAAGTTGGTGGTCTCCAAATAGTATTGTGTTATCTCTGTATGATTCATAGAAAGAGAATGCTATGGATTTATTAAAATTTATGGCTAATCCGGACAGGGGCGTGAATTCTTCAAAGATACTTGCGGCTGCGACAGGGTTCTGTTTAAGATCTTTTATGTACAAAATAATGTTGTCTGCATATAGTGAAACCACATGTTGCGTCTGATCTATTTCAATGCCCCAAGCATTGCTCTCCTGTCTCAGCAGCTCCTGTCTCAGCAGCTGTGCCAAGGGTTCTATAGCCAGGACAAACAACAAGAGGGACAAATGACAGCCTTGTCTGGTGCCTCTATACACATGGTAGGTGTCTGATATATTTTGCCCTGTGCGTGCTCTGGCTGTTGGTGCTGAATAAAATAGGCGGACCCATTGAATGTAGGCTTGAGGGGCTCGGAATTTCTCCAATACCATTATCATGTATTCCCAACTTAGGGAGTCAAAGGCCTGATGGAGGTCTAGCGAGAGGCACCCTGCGTGTGGGAACCTTCCCATTGTTGCATCCATCACATGGTACAATCTACGTACATTTAGGGAGGTGTTCCTGGCCGGCACAAATCCGCATTGATCCGTATGTACAAGAGTAGTTACGTATGGGAGGAGTCTCTGTGCTAAAATCTTTGCTAATATTTTATATTCCATGTTTAGTGGAGATAATGGTCTGTAAGATGAGATATCTGTTGCGTCTTTGCCTGGCTTTAAAAGGGATGTTACTAATGCTTGTCTAGTAGTGTCTGGTAGTCGCCCCTCTTCTAAGGATGTCCGGTATAATCGTTCTAAGTGTGGAGCAAGCTGTGCACTGTACAGTGAATGAAATTCAGCTGGGAGACCGTCCGATCCTGGCGTTTTATTGCGTGCCATGGTTTTAATAATTTCCCGTATCTCCCCCTGTGTGATCTGTGCCCCCAGCTTCTGCCCAGCCTCTGCGCCAAGTGCTGGGAGTTCTACCCTGGCCAAGAAGGAGTCAATCCCCCCCCTCTACTGTAGGAGGGGCGGAGCATAGTGCTATGTAGTATTCTTTGAAAGCTGTGTTAATGCCTAATTGGCTAGTTATATCATCTTGCTGCGTGGTGTTGATATGCAGTATGGGAGTGGGAGCCCGTTCCTCTCTTATAAGTCGTGCCAGAACTGGTCATGCCTTATCACCTTCCCTGTGTATTTGTTCTCTGTATCTAGCATAGTCAAATTTCTGCAGTTTTTCAAGCAGCTGGGCATGCTCAGTCCTGAGTTCCTGCAATATTCTAGTTTTGGTGGGGTGTAAGATCGACTCTCTCTCCAGGGCACCCAACCGATCCTCTGCTTGTGTAAGTGCTCTTACCAGTGTTTTTTGGACTGCTGATATTGCTCCCATTATTGTACCCCGTATCACTACTTTAAATGCCTCCCACTCCATTAGTGGGGAGGACGCCGTGCCTGTGTTATTGTGGAAGAAGGACTCAAATGTCTGTGTTAGCTCCTCTCGTAGAGCAGTGTCTTCTAAAACCATGGGCTGTAGTCGCCATGTTGGGATAGGTGTAGATGTTCGCCCCCAGTTCATTGTTAGCTCCAAGGGGTTATGATCTGATAGCGTCTTCCCCAGGTAGGTGGTTTTGGTCATTTGTGTCTGTAGTGCCACAGTACAGACTATCCGATCTAGTCTCATGTGTACCTTGTGGGGATGTGAATAAAAGGAATATTCTTTCATGCCAATGTTTTTAGCCCGCCATATATCTGCTAGGGACCATCCCTGTAACCATCTCCGTAGTGCGTCTGCCTGTCTCCACGCATTTGTTCGAGACAGTGGCGGGGTGTTCTGGTCCATGGAAACATCTAGTACTGCATTGAAGTCCCCACCAATCACCCATGGAATGTGTGCCCACTGTGTTAGTGCTCTCGACAGGCGTTCTAGAAAGACATCTTGTCCAGTATTTGTGGCGTATACGCTGCCTAGTACTATAGGTTTCCCCCATCTAAATGACCCCATATCAAGACGAACCTGCCCTTGTCATCAATCTTAGTATCAACCATTTCGAAGGGTACACCGGCTCTTATCCACACAGCTGCTCCTCGTGCAAATGTCGAGAAAGATCTTTCCATGCCATTTTTACGTAGCTTAACTGCTTCGTGTGAGGTGAGATGAGTTTCTTGGAGATAAGCAACATGTATTTTGCGGCAATTTAATTGGGCCAATATTCTGTGCCTTTTTTAAATAAATCCTATCCCCCTCACATTCCAAGTGATAATATTATATTTGCATTATATAGGCATATTTGGACATGATTATGTGTATCGAATTTTGTTTTTGAACCAATTCCAGTTTATATTTGCTGCAGAGTAGTGTATCTGGCCTATATGTAGATGTCTGTCTTTGTAACAAATAAACAATCCTATACATTAATCGAAATACCAGGTAAAGCCTAAACCAGCTTTGCCAAACAGTTATATAATACATAATCTTGGGCTGTAACAAAAACAATCACGTTTTTCAGGGGGCCTACGCAATGGGAGGTGGCCAAGAGTTCTGTCCCACACTCGTAAGTCCACTATCGATAGTAAAAGAGAAAATCGATGTGTGTCAAGGAGCTCAACCGACCGAGCCCACCACAACTAGAGAGGAGTGAAGGTTCCACACAGTAAGGAAATGGGTGTATTGACAATGGTTGTGTGGGGACTTGACTGCTAGAAGTCTCTCGCTAGTTGCGGAGTAATATTGGGAAACAGAGCCATGCTCCCATCAGAGTCTGATGCTGTAGTGCTGTCCACCGAAGAAGCGGCCTCACGGGGAGAGGAGTTCATTTCTTGTTGGGAGTATGGTGATTGTAATGCATTATTTTGCCCCTCCAAGGCCTGTTGCGGTGTTGGGCCTGTTCTTCTCTGGAGCATTTGGGTTTTATTCTGTTTGTCTCTGCGAGGCTGAGGAGGTAGTTTCGTATGGAAGTCGTTACCTTGTTTTTCAGTCTGTGAGTGTGGAAAATTTTCATCAAGCCAGGTACATACTGGGGCGGGTGCTTCAAAGAAGTGTGTTTTTTGGTTATGCGTAATGCGGAGTTTAGCTGGGAACAGCAGCGCATATTTTATTTCCATTTTGCGTAGTTTTTGCTTTATTGACTGGAAGGGTGGTCTTCGCTTCTGGACCGCCAGTGTATAATCTGGATATAATGAGATTCGGGCATTGTCTACCATAACTGGGTCCATCTCTCTCGCCACCTGTAAGACAACGTCTCTGTCTCTATAGTTCAGTATTTGTGCTATTAAGGGTCTCGCTGGTGCTCCTGGGATGGGTTTTCTGCCAGGGATACGGTGCGCTCTTTCCACCACAAAGTGTACCAACAGTCTGTCTTTGGCTACAGATTGCAGCCATGTCTCTATATATTGCGTTGGGTCGTTTCCTTCTTTGCCTTCGGGGAGTCCAATTATGCATACATTATTGCGCCGTGAGAACCCTTCTGCATCCTCAATCCTTTCTTGCAGGGCTTCTACTTGCTGTTGAAGCCTTTCAATGACAACTTTGCTCTTATTATGTGTCAGGAGGATTTCTGCGATGGTTGACTCCGTTTGTTTTAGCCTATCCGAAAGCTTTGTTTGATCATCCTTCAGGATATTCAGTTCCACTGTGATCGTGCCTAGTCTACTCTCTATGGCTTGTCGAGAATCTTTGATTTCTTGTAAAATAATATCTAGCTTGACCACATTTTCTGTCGATGGTAGTATTAAGATTTGGTCCAGAGGAGTCGGAGCGCCTCCACCTTCCATTGGTTTACCCTTTGTGCGACCCATGGCTTGGTTCTTCTGCAAGGATATAGTTTCCACACCTCTAATCTTGCTGTTGTGTGGCAAATGCAGGGGGCAAGGGCTCTTTGGGTTGTGTGTGGTTACTGAGCAGCGGTTATTCTTGGATCTTTACTGCGTATTGTAATACCTCGTCAGGTTGTCAGAGTTACATTGCGTCTCAGCGGTATTCACTGGGGGATCCTGGGGACTCCTGTTTGGGAGCTGTAACATTCATGTGGATTAAATTGGTAGTAACCGATTGTGTGCCTCAGGCTGTCACTTTCCCTTCAGTGTCATCACTGTGGATATGATCCTGGTTTATAGTTCTCGTGACAGTCTATATTTTAATAAGTTCCGCTTCTCAAATGACCAGCCCGCCCCATGTGTTAGTATGATGGTGTTGTGCCCCACAGTGCGTTGTGTAGTTTAGCTACTATCACGCCGGGACCGCATCGGGGGTCGGAACTCGCTCCACCAATTCTCTGCCTCTTCCTCAGCCCCGTGATCACTTCCTCACTGCGTACCCGCTCCTCGTTCAGATCAGATTTTGATCTTATGGCGGGCCCGGTCGGGAGCTCCCCGTTTAAGCAACCGCCATCTTAAGCGTTTAGCCACGCCCCTTTGAGCAATTTACAGCTTTTATCAACAGTATCCATTCTACCATCAAATTCACTGGCAGCAATACTAAACAGAAGAGTCATCTCCCATTTCTGGATGTGTTACTCGCCATTCATGAACAAAAGATTATAACTGATCCATACCACAAGCCTACAGATGCTCATTTGTATGTAAACTGGACTTCATGTCACCCACGCCACACTAAACTCAGCATCATCTACAGCCAAGCACTCAGAATAAGAAGCATCTGCAGCAGTGAAGACACTTGTAAAGACCATCTACAGGAGCTTGTTACATTAAAAAGCGAGGCTATTCTCTGCATATCATTCTGCAACAAATTGACAAGTCTTTGCAGTTACCCAGGGAAGCACTTATTTGGAATACCAACAGAAGAAACAAAAGTGACAGAATCCCATTTGTGGTTGATTATCATCCATCAGCTCCCAACTACAGAAATATAATACAAATAACTTTTCCCTTACTATCCACTTGTGAATAATTGCAAAAGCTTTTTGTAAAACTGCCAGTCATTGCTTACTGCAGAGCTCACAATTTACGATCGCTTATTGTGTGAGCTGAACTTAAGCAAGCTGAAACAAATGCAGGAGTTCATTGCTGTGATTCGAAAAGGTGCATCACATGCAAATACCTTTTACAAATATCATCAGTAACTAGCTCTGTTACAAGAAGGACCTATGGAATAAGACAGCATCTTACATGTCATTCAACATGCATTATTAATGTGATTCAGTGCCAATGCCAAAGCTGTAAAAAACAATATGTAGGCCAAACAGTGAATGACCTCCCTACACGATTCAGGAAGCACAAATCAGCAATAATTAACAAGAAACTTGACCAGCCCGTAGCCAATCATTTTAACCTTGTGGACCATTTACTATCAGATTTAAAGATTTTCCCAGTGGAACATGTTCTAAAGGAAGAACTTCTGGACATCAGAGAAAATTTCTGGATGCACCGCTTACAATCACTGCATCCAGATGGACTGAACATCACTGACAATACCACTTGATTTCTGCATATCTGAAGAGTTCTCAGGACTGCATTGATTCAACATTCCAATTGGAGTCTTCACTCATGATGTTTTTTGAAAATGCAGCTATGTCAGCTGTGCAGCCACTGAGCAAACCATCTTATACTACCTGAGGAAGGCGGAAGCTGAAACGTTGTAGTAGAAATATATTTTTGTTCTTTGGTCATCTGTTTGAGTCACTTCTTTCTTGGATATATATATATATATATATATATATATATATATATATATATATATATATATATATATATATATATGTGCATATTTATATGCATATACATACATATATATATAAAACCTATTGCCACTTGCCACTAGGTAGTTATAGTTAGACCTAGTTTCTAAGTGTTTTGTTAATAACTTTCGTAATAACTTTGGTGCCATCTGATGTATCTTCACAGAAGTTTTGGAAAAATTTGACACTCACTTCAACTGTCAGGAAAACTTCAAGTTGATTCATCAAGCGTGGGCCAAGAAAAAGGGGGGAGGTCCCAAAATATTTTTCTCCCATGCATTTTTCCATAGGGATTTTGAACAGGAAGAGCGCCCAAACCACTGGACGAATTATACCAAATTTGGCAGAAAGATATCTCTTGGTCCAGAAAGTGACCTTTTTGTTATTTGGTGTAAATCTGTTTTTGAAAAATTAACCCGTACGGTGCCTCGTACGAGCTGGTCTCGTCCTCGCACAGGGTTCCCCTGTGACGGGGACGAGACCAGCTCATCCTGCACCGGGTCCATGGGGGCGCGCTAGTGCTCCCCCCTGGGCCTCCCACCTACCCCCCCAGGGCAGAGTTGGAAGGGGAATCACTTCCCCTTCCACTCCCAACCACCCCCTCCCTCTCAGTGACGTCTGATGATGTCAGCGTGCAAATCGAGCGCTGACCTCATCAGAGGTCACCACCGATAGTACGATACCGCAAAAACATTTCTCTTCAGATCGGGAGGAGGCATGAAAGGAAAGGAAATACCTTTCCTTTCCTTACATGTCTCAGCATTTCTGCTACCCGATTGCGATGCGATCAGGCAGCAGAAATGCCCAAGGATTTTTTGTTTTTTTTACATATTTCAATAAGGGGAGTGGCCCCTTGGGCAAGGGTCGCACCCAGGGGGGCAATCATTTTTAAGGCCTTTTCTGCCCCCCCCGAGGGCAGTTCTGCCTATTGTTATGAGGCTGATCTGCCACCAGGGGTGGAAGAAAGCTCTAGACACCAGGCATTATGTATTATTATTTTTTTTTTGCAGGAGTGGAGCGACCCCTTAGGCAAGGGTCGCTCCCCTGGGGGCAAATTATTTTTTAGGCCATTTCTGCCCCCCTTGGGGCCAGATTGGCCTATTTTTATTAAGCCAATCTGCCCCCGGGGGGGCAGAAACCCCTAGACACCAAGGATATATATTTTTTTTTACTTTATTTATTTTTATATATGGGGAACGAACCCTTAGTCAAGGGTCGCTCCCCGGGGGGGGGGCAAATTTTATTTAGGCCACTTCTGCCCGCCTTGGGGACAGATCGCCCTATTTTTATTTAGCCAATCTGCCCTCAAGAGGGGCAGAAACCATTAGAAACCACAGATTTTTTTTGTCAGTTTCATATAAGGGGAGTGACCCCAGAGGCAAGGGTCACTCCCCTAGGGGGGGCAAATTTGTTGTAGGCCATTTGATCGGCCTATTGTAATTAGGCCAATCTGCCCCCGGGGGGGCAGAAAACCCTAGACACCAGGTATTTTATTTTGTATTTATTTTATTTTTTTATATGTGGGGAGCGACCCATTAGGCAAAGGTCGCTCCCCTGGGGGGCAAATTGTCAGGGGCAGATCGGCCTATTCTTATTAGGCCAATCTGCCTCCAGGGGGGCAGAAACCACTTAGGCACCAGGGATTGGTGTGTCTGTATGTGTGTGTTTTGTTTGGGGGAAGCTCCTTGGGCAAGGGTTGGTCCCCATCGGGGCACATTACTGTTGGCCATATCTGCCCCACTTGGGGGCAGATCAGCCTATTTTTGGATGACACATATGCCCCCATTTTCAAAATAAGAGGGTGGGGGTATGGCCATACCCCTACCCAAAATAAATGGGGCTAAAGTTGTTCTGCCCACCAGTGGGCAGATGGGGCAATTAATCCCGATCCACACCCCAGGGGGCAGAAATTCTACTAGATGCCAGGGATTAAAAAAATAAAATAATGGGGTGGTGGCTACCAACTAGTATGTGCCTAGTTATGCCCCCACCCCAACTGAAAGGGGTAACAGTCTTTCAGCTCTCCTCCGCACACTAAAACATCTTATCCCATGGCAAGCAAGAGGACATTTGATTATTTTCGGTTTTGGTTTTACTTTTGGGCCATGAGAGATTGGCTAACTCTCAAAATTGTCCCACTTGGAATGGTGAGGGCTGCACTTTTTGGACTTTGGGATGTTGCCATAGAAAAATCCACAAGAACTGGACACATCTGAAAAACAAACATCTGGGTGATTCCATGGTGGTGTGCTTCACATGCCCCTGCATCATTTTCTTACCCACAGTGCCCTACAAACCGCCAACTTCTCTGGAAATCACACATTTTCCCACATTTTTGTGATGTAACCTTCCGGAATCTACAAAATTCCTACCACCCAGCATTGTCTCATCTATACGGAAAAAAAATCTGCCCTACTTGTCAGCCTAAAAATGTTTTTTTCAAACTGCCCTTTTGGACCCGCTTTGGTTTCCCCTCAATTTTGACATGTTTTTGGCTCTTCCCTGTCACAGGCACTTGGCCCACCTACACAAGTTAGGTATCATTTTTACTGGGAGACTGAGGGGAATGTTGGGTGGTAGGAAATTCGTCCCAGTGTGGTGATCCCACACAGAAATGTGGGAAAATGTGATTTATTTGGCTATGACGTTTGCTGAGGAATCTGGGTAAGATACATTGGAGGATCCATGTAAGTCACACCTCCTGGGATTCCCTCGGGTGTCTCGTTTTCACAAATTGTCAGAGTCACCAGATCCTCGGGGTCTGTGCACGTTCCCAACATGTCCACCACTGAACAGCTCCAAGACTCTGATAGATAAATCAAAGAGACTGAGAGAGTCCAAGAGGGGAAGAGGGGATTAGGAAGGGAACAGCTGGGAAGGAGACCTGTAGTAAGAAAAAGGTTAGAACACACAATATGAAAATTATATCTCCTGAAATCAATACTAGACTATGATTCTAAGCCTAGTCACTCTGAAAACATGAACAATCTAAGAGTTAAGTTTAAAATGACTAAGTTTTAAGATGGCCGGATACCTGTAGGGGAATCAAGATACATTAAATGAAACCTTTCTTATTCAAGTACTTTCCTTTACATGAGAATCAGAAAAAACATTCTGACTAAATTTTAAACCAGTCATATAAATCCTGTTTTGAGAATGTATACTAGGACCATACAATATTGCATCTAGAAACTCTGGCCTTCTGTGTACTCTTATAATGTTTCAACACAAATTGCGCATATTGCAGATATATATATATATATATATATATATATATATATATATATATATATAGTAAACACCATAAAAGGATTGTGCACCATGAATAACACAATATGGATTCAGGAAACAAATCACATAACTTGTCAACTGAATATTACATAATAAATATCTTAGAATAGTAGCATACAAAAAACAACATGAATTAAACTCGAGGAGAGAATCGTGTGTCTTGCCAATTCGAGTGTTACCATGTAAAATACCAAGAAATGGAAGCATGCAATGAATATCAAAGTCAAATCATCATTAATCGAATCGCGCGTCTTGCCGATTCATAAAACACGATGTAAATGTCAAGGAATAACAGCCCACAATAAATAACAAGATCAAAGTACAATGAAACGAATCGCGATTCTTTTGCCGATTCTTAAGCCACCATGTAAAATGTCAAGAAATGGTAGCGCGCAATGAACAACAAAGTTAAATGCTCATGAAACGAGTTGTGCGTCTTGCCAATTCGTAAAACATCATGTAAATGTCAAGAAATAGTAGCGTGCAATGGACAACAATGTTTAAACACCATAAAACGAATCGCGCGTCTTGACGATTCTTAAGCCACCATGTAAATGTCAAGAAATGGTAGCGCGCAATGATTAACAAAGTCAAACCTTTATGAAATAAATCGCGCATCTTGCCTATTTGTAAACTACCATATAAATGTCAAGAAATGGTAGCGCACAAGTAATCTGTTACTCATTTAAGAATTTAAACCAAGAATATGAAAATTCTAAAAAAAGGTGTCGTGGCAGTCCAACCACCGCCTTACCGCCTGGAACAATGATCACCAATGAAGGATTAGGGCAGAAGACTGGAAGATCCAAATAGGCCGCCGGGACAGGAGATCCGGAAGAAGCTGCTGCTCTGCACCGGGACCTCTGAATAGTGAGCACTGGGAGTTGGGCTGGCTCTCTTTTATAGAGTCTTGGCCCAGCCCAGAACCACGCCCAGGCATGTTGCAGGGAAAGTCTCTGGAAGGCCCTGGAAAGGGGCCACACCCTAATACGCTCTGAAAACCTGCAGCAATACATTGCAAAGGAACAGTATTTGTAAGCATATTAAAAATACGTTTTCAGGATTGAACTCTGCAATGCAAAAGGTTAAACCACAACATATCAGCACAATGCAAAAATTACTTTGTTTTGAGAGTGCTGGGTTTTTGCATTTTTGTCGCCAATAGAGTGCGTATTGCTCTGGTGTTGACAGTAATGTTTTGGTTTGGTAGGTTCCTTATATGGCTGCTGAGCCCAGGACCAAAATTGCAGGTCTCCCCCCACAAAAACAGTTAGTTTAGTATTTGATCATTTTAATGTGTCCACAGTGTTTTGGGCCATTTCCTTTCGCAGGCAATAGGCCTACCCACACAAGTGAGGTACCATTGTTATCGGGAGATTTGGGGGAACACTGGGTGAAGGAAAGTTGTGGCTCTGCTCAGATTCCAGAACTTTCTGTCACCGAAATGTGAGGAAAAAGTGTTTTTTTTGGCCAAATTTCGATTTTGCAAAGGATTATGGGTAACAGAACCTGGTGAGAGCCCCACACGCCATCTTGGATTCACCTAGGTGTCTAGTTTTCAAAAATGCACAGGTTTGGTAGGTTTCCCTAGGTGCCGGCTGAGCTAGAGGCCAAAATCCACAGCTAGGCACTTTGCAAAAAACAGCTGTGTTTTCTTTGGGAAAATGTGATGTGTACACATTGTGTTTTGGGGCATTTCCTGTCACGGGCTCTAGACCTACCCACACAAGTGAGGTACCATTTTTATCAGAAGACTTGGGGGAACGCCGGGTGGAAGGAAATTTGTGGCTCCTCTCAGTTTCTAGAACTTTCTGTCACCGAAATTTGAGAAAAAAGTTTTTTTTTTAACAAATTTTGATTTTGCAAAGGATTCTGGGTAACAGAACCTAGTGAGAGCCCCACAAGTCACCCAATCTTGGATTCCCGTAGGTGTCTAGTTAATTTTTTTTTACAGGTTTGGTAGGTTTCCCTGTGTGCCGGCTGAGCTAGAGGCCAAAATCCACAGCTAGGCACTTTCCAAACAACAGCTCCGTTTTCTTTGGGAAAATGTGATGTGTCCCTGTTGTGTTTTGGGGCATTTACTGTCCGGGGCACGACGCCTACCCACACAAGTGAGGTACCATTTTTATCGGGAGACTTAGGGGATTGCTGGGTGGAAGGTAATTTGTGGCTTTTCTCAGATTCCAGAACTTTCTATTACCGAAATGTGAGGAAAAAGTGTTTTGTTAGCCAAATTGTGAGGTTTGCAAAGGATTCTGTGTAACAGAACCTGGTGGGAGCCCCACAAGTCACCCCCATCTTGGATTCCCATAAGTGTCTACTTTTACAAAATGCACAGGTTTGGTAGGTTTCCCTAGGTACTGGCTGGGCTAGAGGCCAAAATCCACAGCTAGGCACTTTCAAAAAAACACGTTAGATTGCAGTGTAAAAATGTGATGTGTCCATGTTGCATTTCCTGTCGCAGGCATTAGGCCTACCCACACAAGTGAGGTACCATTTCTAATGAAAGACTTGGGGGAACACAGAATAGCAGAACAAGTGTTATTGCCCCTTGTCTTTCTCTACATTTTTTCCTTCTAAATATAAGACAGTGCGTAAAAAAGACGTCTATTTGAGAAATGCCCTGTAATTCACATGCTAGTATGGGCACCCCGGAATTCAGAGATGTTGCAAATAACCACTGATTCTCAACACCTTATCCTGTGCCCATTTTGGAAATACAAAGGTTTTCTTGATACCTATTTTTCACTCTTTATATTTCAGCAAATTAATTGCTGTATATCTGGTATAGAATTAAAACCCATTGCAAGATGTAGCTCATTTATTGGCACTGGGTACCTGTAGGTTTTTGATGAACCTACAAGCCCTATAAATCCCCGCAACCAGACGAATCCAGCAGATGTAACAGTATATTTGTTTAAAAAATTCTGACATCACAGGAAAAAGTTACATAGTAAAATATTGAGAAAAATGGCTGTTTTTTTACCTCAATTTCAATATTTTTTTATTTCAGTTGTTATTTTCTGTAGGAAATCCTTGTAGTATCTACACAAATGACCCCTTCTGAATTCAGAATTTTGTCTTTGTTTTAGAAATGTTTATCTGTCTGGGATCCAGCTTTGGTTTCACACCCATTTCTGTCACTAAGAGGAGGGAGGATGAAAGCATAAAAAAATAGTAAAAATGGGGTATGTCCCAGTAAAATGCCAAAATTGCATTGAAAAATGTGTTTTTCTGATTTAAGTCTGCATGTTCTGGGAAGCTGGTGATTTTAGCACCGCAAACCCTTTGTTGATGCCATTTTCAGAGGAAAAAAACACAAGCCTTCTTCTGCAGCCCTTTTTTCCCTTTTTTAAAAAAAAACTAAATGTTTGCTGTATTTTGGCTAATTTCTTGGTCTCCTTCAGGGGAACCCACAAACTCTGGGTACCTGTAGAATTCCTAGCATGTTGGAAAAAAAGGACACACATTTGGTATGGGTAACTTATGTGGACAAAAACTTATGAGGTTCTAAGAGCAAACTGCTCTCAATAGCCAAAAAAAGGCCTGGCACCTGAAGGGAAAGAGGCCTGGCAGCGAAGAGATTAAAGAAAAACAAGTTTGTATATAATGGGGCGCAAAGGCTCCATGAACCCTCTTGAGCTTCTGCTGAGATCTGATTGGTTGCCAACACTTCAACAAGGAAGTATTGGCAACCATGTTGGGACTCTGCTTCACACGAGTACCAGAAAAAAGGATTTAAAAAAAGAAAAGGGGCCAAGGTAGTGACACCTTGACCCCTTAGCTCCGATGCTATCGTCGAGAATATAACCTCAGAGCAAAATATCATATTTTTTCATTTTCTCTGGGAGTCTTGGCGGATCCTTGAATCTGCCAAATTTTTTTTTTAAAACAGCACAGGCTTCTGCGCTTGTTTAAATGAAGCCAGGTCCCGGAGGCATGTTTAAAATAAAGAGGGGGGCGCACAGGGCCCCCTCCTGGCCTTACTGAAACCCCGGAGACCACCTCCTTCCCATGGCAATTATGACATTGCATTCGGAGGAGGCCATGAAGACTCATGTGCCCTGGGGACTACCACCTCCCGGGGAAAAATGAATCAGGAAGGATGCCTGCTCCCCCGCAGCCCTGGGAGCCACCACCTCCCTGGGGCCACACATAGAATTAAATGCAGAGGGGCACATATAGATTTAAATGTGGGGGTTGCCTGCCCCCCCCCACAGCTTCGGGGACTGCCACCTCCCTGGGCAAATATTAAATTAAGAGCAGGGGGACCACATGACCCCCTCCTCAGCTCAGAGGACGACCACCTCCCCGGGGCTGAATTTAAATAAGATAGTGGGTCTGTTGCAGCCCCTCAGCCCCAGAGACCACCACCTCCCTGAGGCAAAGTGTAATGTTGGAGGGGGGATGCTCGGCCCCATCATGGAGCACATATTGGCCCTGGGGCCAACCAACCCTCAGTGCCCACATCCGGGACATAGCTGTTTGCTCTGACTAGTGAAAGCTTTCACAGCTCCCACCAAGTTGAAGCAAACACTCCGGTTCTAGCAAGTGAGAATTTGCTGGAAGTGGAGATTTCCTCTGTTTCCCTGTCTGTAGAGATGCAGGCATCGAAACAGAGGAAACAATTATTCTCACAGAGAGGGAGCTGCATTTTTAGCAGCTCCCTTTTCTGTGACAGTAATGCCTGCTCCCCCTGCAGTCCCCAACCATTTTGACTGGGTACCCTCGAGGGCACCCAGGTGACGTGGCCCGGCCCCGGGGGATGAGTTCCCTGGAGCCGAGGTTGGCCTGGGGAATGGGGCTGAGTGGCCCCCATCTACCCCCTAAAAAATGTTCAGAGCATGCCCTGGGGAATGCCCAGCCGGGGCCACGTGGCCCCACTCCCCCAAAAAAATGTTTAGTCTGCACCCCGGAGGATGGGGTACCTGGGGCTAAAATTCATGCAATTCTGTCAGTTCGTCTCAGCGTGCTTTCCACTGGTGCCAATGTTGGAGCCTAACTATGATCTGTACTTATCTCTGTAACAATAATATGCCTGAACTCCAGGAGATGAGATTCTTGAAACTATTTTCTTTATTAATCACCACACCATAACTTCACACCAATGCTTTTCTACTGGCACGAGTCTTGTTCACTGCCATCTCAAATGACATCACTGATGACATCACCCAGTGAGTTTATGTTTCGTAAAAGTCTCTGAGACTTAAAGATATATAACAAGCTACTGTATAAGTTAAATTTCTAATATTTCTGTACTATTGATTGATACTATTTGTAACATATGTGATCTGGTCTATAATATTGTTTTTAAAGTAGGTGTACTATTAATCAGTGAACTACCGTCTACATGGACACATGTTCTCTGTTGATGTATGTGTACGGTGTTGCTTTGCTACAGTCTAAGCTGTTTATTGAAACTTCACTCCACAGGGATGACTGAGTATTCTTCTTTTTTACTCGATACTGACCAGTTTTCTTAGACAGATTAAAATTATTTCATCTGTTCACTAAGACCTTTTGCTATGTGATGGCCCAGTTTAGTAGACATCTACAATAGACTCACATCTCTGCTCATACCTTTCTCCAGGATAAAGAATCATTTTATTAGTGGTTTGTCACACAGTGTCCTCTATGCGAATACCTCTTTACTGGTTGTATGTTGTAGTGGTTTGAGTAAACCTGACATTTGCACTAAAACCTCTTTCCAGGTTCAGGAATAGTGTTGTTATGGTTTGCACTAGAATAGCATATACTTGGTCATTAGTGTTATTCAGAAGAGACACGATTATCCATTGAGAAGTATCTCTTAGGTGATAAGTGGATGTAGTATTTGATAAGGTTAGAATGAGCTGTGAGCTGTGTCTCTCACCTGTGTCTGCTTACAAATGTAAATGGTGTTTTATTAAGTACATTTAAGTTAAATTTGCTAGATAATGTCATCAGTGATGTCATCAGTTATGTCATTTGAGATACAACCAGTGATGTCATCAGTGATGTCCCTGACCATATCATGTGTGATGTAATGTGTGAGGTGCTGGACGTGGTTGTCTTTAGGGAAAAATTCAGAATTTTTTTGCGTTTTCCTTCCAGCCTATGCTGTCTCCCGCGCTGGACCTTAGGACTCTGGACACTTCCCCACTGTCTGGCAGGAGGGAAAGGAGCCCCTTGTTGTACCAAAGATAGGTTGGGGGAAGATGTGGCTGGAGTGCTGCACCCCAGTTGGCCCCATACATTAGGTGTGCTAGATACCTGGGGTTGCGTCCCTGGGTGCCAAGGGGAATTATGGTGCATAAGCTGCCCCTATTAGCAACTACTTTGGCCACATCCGAAGCCTGATTGAATAGGCCTGTGAGGTCTGCGGGCACCAGTGCTCAGGATAGGGATCCCTTGTAGGGGACTAGACTTGAGTGGGCACTACACCATCCCTGGAGGGCCCCAGTAGAGGGGTTGGTAGTTGGCGTTGAGCTGGGTGGGTACATCGCAAAGGAAGTGCCCAGGTAGGGGTGGCCACCGTAGGGGGAACACCTACTGAAATGGAGACTGCTGGATCCCAAGCTTGGGAAATGGTTTCCTGATGTGTGTTTGTGGGCCACGAGCATCACTACCCTGTGTGGACAGGGTGGAGATGCAAGCGCAGGTGCTTTCCAAGTGGGAGACCGCACTGACCAGTGGGTAGAGGACCAGCCATGGTTGGACCCGGAGTGTATCTTAGGCCTGGAGGGTCAGCATACCAACGCCCTGGAGACACCCTGTGTGGTGCTCGTCCACAGTAGCCTGGAATGTGCCTAACTGTCACTGGGCACCATATGACCAAAGAGCCCAGGGGATAAGAGCACTTTCTGTCTGCCAATGCAGAGTGAAAGTGCCCACAGCATCCATACAATTTAGAAACTGCTACCTCTACCCCTGTGAGGGTTTGAGTACCTGGGCCGGGACAGGTAGGGATGGGGTTTGGCCTTTCCGACCCGGGTGTCCATGACTGGTAGGGTGGTTCCTATGTGAATGTGCACATGACTGAAGTGACCACGGCACACACATATTTAGGCACAAGTATTTCATGATAGGAAGTGAGCCTGTGGGCTCAGGCAAACCGAGTCGCATTGGCACAATGGTGGTGGCTCTAGTCAAAGTGTTACCTGCCCTGGCAGATTGGTGAGCATGCTAGGATATAAGTGCCCAGGAAGTGCTGAAAACCTATGCATGTTAACAATGCCCATGAGAGCTGCTCTACCTATACAGTGATATAGGACACAGAAGCTTATTAAGTCCGGCTGCAATAAGGGATTGCTGGGGAGCTGCTTCATAGTGTTTGGTATCGTTGGACACAGGATGAAAAACCCAAGCTGTTGGTAAATAGAAGTTTTGTCATCATTGCCCAGGAAGTGCCACTTCTAGGGAGTGGGCATTTCTGGACATTGGGACTGGTTCTGGTCCGGTAGGAAGAGCACATCTGCACATTCCCCAGATGACGCTATAAAACTCAGGCATCCATAACAACAGATCCCTACAATTTGGGACCTGGTGGGATAGATGGGAGAGAGGTTGTGGCACTCCCGGAGTCAGAGCCTAGCACCCATAAAGATAAAGATCTGCATTCCAGAACCCCAAGGCAGGCAAGGAGGAAATTTAGGGGAGACATCTGTGGTTTAAAGGAATACCCTTTGAATCAACCCACACTTCAAAGGTTTTACCTGGTATAAGTATGGACACTCAAAGTGTGCATCTTGGAGTACCACCAACAGATGGTTGGACCAGTGCAGCTGGGTCATGTTGCCGCACTTTCAAAGGAATCTGTGTGTCCAGGAGAAAAACTGTTGAAGGAGGGGGGTCCATGCACCCTTCCAGATTAGAGACTGGCCTGAGGCCGATTGCCTGCTGCTGTGTGGCATCCTGAAGTGGCTCTCCAAAGGTAACTTGGCCACCCCTGTCCTCTGTGGAGGTCTCAGGGACTTCAAAGACCTCTGGAGAGGGACCTACAATGTGATTGTTAATATCTGGAGAGTGGTGCCCTCTGTTTGGGCGTACATCATGCCAGACTTCACCTGGCAGGAGCAGTGTGCATGTGGACCAAGAACTTAGTCGGGAGACTGGGTGCAGCAGGCGTGGGGTAGCAACATACTGCACACACTACTGGTGTGTGATGCTTCACTGTGGGGACCACTGCACTCCAAGAATGCTTCTGAAGGGAACAGATCACTATTGGGGGACCCTGCTGGGGGCTCGCTGAGGTCGGGTGGCTGCAAGCTCATTCTGTTCTGTGCCTTTTCATAGGCTGGAAACTGCAGAGGTGTGGGCACAACATGAAGAGTGCTTTATGTGGCCTAGTTTTGCATGATGGAACTTGCATCTAGTGTGTTCGTTTGGGGAGTCCAGTACTGTATAGGTCAATAGCATACTTGGCAGAGTAGCGCAACTCAGAGAGGTAGGGAAACAAAGTCCAGAGAAAAAACGGAAGGTCTTGTGTAGTTCAAGTCATCACCCACCAGATTAGTGCCTTCTGTCAAGAGGGGTACAACACTAGGTATTGGTTGAAGAAACCTGGTGCCATCCAAGAACCCACAGTCAATGGTTTCCTGATAATTTCCTCTTTTTGTGGGGGTACTGCACTGAGCACTCATTGGATCGAACCTGTCTGGGGCCACTGGAAGTTCACGTTCACCAGACAGGGTGTCTCCAATCTGGAGACAAGGACCTGGTAACTTCTGAACTTCTTGTGTGCAACCTGAAATGTCAAGGGCAGGTCGAGTCAAAGGCAGAGGGTGGGTTGAATCAACGTGGGTCGAGTCAATGGCAATAAACTCTTCAGCATCATCAGAGAATTCTCCTGTCCCACTGCCACAGAGAACACAATTCAACCCTCACAGGCCCTCTCCAACACGCTATCAGACTACTATCAACACAAGATCACCGACATCTACAGCAACTTTGACCCACAGCCTTCGACCACCCCGCACCCCATTTTACCACTCCCCCCTCACACGATGACCAAATGGAAGCAGCTTTCTACTGAGGACACCCTCTCCATCATGTCCTCCATCCCCTCCGGATCCCAGGTCAACCCCTGCCCGCACCGTACCTACAACCTAGGAGTTGAAACCACCAGAGCCACACTCACAAAACTCCTCAACACCGCCATTTCTACAGCCACCCTCCCTGGCTCCAGGAAGCATGCTGAGGTCAAGCCCTTCCACAAGAAACCCTCAGCAGACCCCAGCAAACTCAAGAACTACCCCTCTATCTCACGCCTCCCGTACCTCGCCAAGGTCTTGGAAAAGGCCATCAACCGCTAGCTCATAGACTGTTGTATAGCCATTTTAGTGATGTCTCTGGTATGTTATTTTAGCAACTAGGCTTACTGCTTGTGCCCTTTACCCTGGTAACATTTCATTCTGCTTGATTTTATTATTTCAGAATCGGCCTCATTTGAGGTGTTATTTTCTTTTCTTTATCTAGTTGTTCTTTCACTTAGGAAAGCATTGCGTTTCTTAGCAAGACATTCTTTTCATTTTGTTCTTTCTTCAGGCTACAGCGAGATAGGGTTGCCAGCACAAGTGGTACACTGCACCTCTAACATTCTCAGAATAACATACATCCTTACGTAGGGACATCTTCTCGGCTGTTTTATTATAAAAATACTTCTATGTCCCACGCTTGTTAGAGGGAGACTCCAGCAAGATGACCACAACCGCATGCTTATTGACTTTGCTACAGCTGCTTGCTGAGACTACCAATTCCCTGACATACATTGGGATGGTCGGTGTCTCTATAGAGAACAGGCTTCCTTGCTCAGGTATGGAGGATGATGTCTTCCCAGGGGGAAATCCTGAAGCGCGGATGTAGTAAAGTACCCTTTTTTTGCCATGGTTAACTCCATTTAATGCCTCATGTCATTGTGCTTTACTATGTTCACTGGGATCCTGCTAACCAGGAGCCCAGTAATTAGGCTCAAAATTGTGTCACTGCATACTGGTAACCCAGTATTTCACCAACGATTGGCATACTGGTGCCCTCTTATAGGTCCCTATGAAATGGTACCTAGGTACCCAGGGCATTGGGGTTCCACGGGATCCCTATGGGCTGCAGCATTTTTATGCCATCTATAGGGAGCCCATGCAAAGGTGTCTACAGGACTGCCATCAAGCCTGTGTGAAAAGGTGCATGCACCATTTCACTGCCATTTACACTACACCAGGTCACTTATACGTTACCCCTAAAGCAGGCCTTCCAGCCCTGAGGGTAGGGTGCAGAGTACCTGTGTGTGAGGGTACCCCTGCACTAGCAGAGATGCTCCCATGACCTCCAGGCTCATCTTCCCAGATTTTGTGAATGTGAAGATGCCATTTTATGTGTGTACTGGACATAGGTCACTACCTATGTCCAGCTACATAATGGTAACTCCGAACATAGGCATGTTTGGTATCAAACATGTTTGAATCATACCCCAGTGCTTTTGTAAGCATTGGTTGTATGATTCCATGCACTCTGGTGGCTCTTTAGAGGACTCCCAGTACTGCCATTCCAGCCTTCTGAGGTATTCCAGACAGCCCCAGCTGCTGCCACCTCTCAGACAGGTTTCTGCCCTCCTGTTGCTTGAGCAGATCAAGCAGAACAAAGGATTTCCTTTGGGAGATGGGTGTTACACTCGCTCCCTTTTAAAATAGGTGTTACAGGCTTGGGAGGGTTAGCCTCCCCAAGCCACTGGAAATGCTTTGAAGGGCACAGATGGTGCCCTCCTTGCATAATCCAGTCTACACCGGTTCAGAGACCCCCAGCCCCTGCTCAGGCACGAAACTGGATAAAGGAAAGGGGAGTGACCAATCCCCTGTCCATCATCACCCCAGGAGTGGTGCTCAGAGCTCCTCCAGAGAGTCCCTGTGTTTTGCCATCTTGGATTCCAAGTTGGCAGAGAACTCTCGGAGTATTTGAGTGACCAGTGCCAGCAATTGACGTCAGAGCTCTACCCTGATAGGTGTGTACCTGTTTAGCTGACCAATCCCCCTTTCAGGGCTAGTTAGGGTCTCTCTCTTTGTGGTTCTTCAGATTCGGATTGCAAGACTCCAGCAGAAATCCTCTGCATCTTTTACTTCACCTTCTTACTGAAGTAACTGCACCTGGACCCTCCAGGAACTCTACAACTGCAACAAAGAAGCAAAGACAACTTCTGCAACATTGTATCTTCAGCTCCTGCCAGCAATTGCAACTGTTTCCCAGTTGTGCATCCTCAGAGGACAGCCTGTGTTCAGCCTGCACCAGAAGAACAAAGAAATCTCCTTGGGGTGAAGGAGTCACTCCCCTGCTTCAGCAGTCACCTCTCTGCAATGACGACGGGTTGTATGGGACCCCTCTCCTGATGAGCTGCATGGATCCTACATCACGAGTGGTGGGCTGAAGTGCTTCTGACAGTCCTGACATCCAATGGTCCAACTTTGGTGGAGGTAAGAGCTTGCCTCCCCATGCAACACAGTACCCTTGTGCACTGTGTTTTTCGCAGTTGCAAAGGATTGTTGGCATCCTTCCACGAAGTTCTTCATGCACTGTGCAGCTCTGGCTCCCAGCACTCCTACCTGGAATGCACAGCTTACTGCGTGGTTCTCCGTGGCGTGGGACCCTTTGTTGTAGTACTGTCTGGGTCTCCTTTTGCACCTTCTTTGTCCCCATGCTGTGGGACTCCTTTGATGCTACCTAGTCTTCTGAGGGCTCTCTGAGTTGCTGAGAGCCCCCTCTGGCTCACCCTCCTGGTTAGAGTCCACCAGGTCCCTCCTAGTCCCGGGCAGTGCCATTTTCCGCTAATTGCAATCTTTGCATGTGCCAAGTCTTGTTGGCGGAATCCAGCAACGCAAACCAGACTGCAATCATCCATCCAGCGTGGGATATCATCTGCACCAACCAGGAACCAGCATCCATCTTCTTAGGTGCAGTACTGACTGTTGTTCTTCACCGGTGGTTCTTCTTTTGCACCTTCATCTGGGTTAGCAGGGGCTTCTGTTCTTCCTCGACTCTTCAGTGATTCTTGGACTTGGTCCCCTTCTTCCACAGGTCTTCAGGTCAAGGAATCCATCGTTGGTGTCTTGCATTCTCTTCTGGTTCTTGCATAATCCTCTTTCTCATGTTCTTGTGTGTTCTAAGAAAGTTACTGTGATTTACTCCTGCTTTTATGGGCTCTGGGGTGGGTTCTATTACTTACCTTTGGTGTTTTCTAATACTCCCAGCACCCCTCTACACACTACACTTGCCTAG
Organism: Pleurodeles waltl; assembly: GCF_031143425.1. NCBI lineage: Eukaryota > Metazoa > Chordata > Amphibia > Caudata > Salamandridae > Pleurodeles > Pleurodeles waltl. The sequence goes on from NC_090439.1 coordinate 685,970,776, forward strand.
GTGGGAAACTGACATTAGCATTCCTCTTTCTTAGTATACGGTTTGTGTTCCCCCAGGCCCATTTCTAAATATTGTGATATTCACTATTTGCATTGTTTTCTAACTGTTTGTACAGATATTTCTGCATACTATCGCATATAATTTGTGTATTACTTACTTCCTAAGGGAGTATAGTCTCTAAAGTATTTTTTGTATTTGTGTCACCCAAAATAAAGTACCTTTATTTTTGTAACACTGAGTATTTTCTTTCATGTGTATGGGTGACTACGGTGGTATTGCATGAGCTTTGCATGTCTCCAAGATATGCCTTGGCTGCTCAGCTGCAGCTACCCCTAGAGAGCCTGGCTTCTAGACACTGCCTACATTTCACTAATAAGGGAGAAATGGACCTGGTATAAGGTGTAAGTACCTTAGGTACCCACTAAAAAACAGGCCAGCCTTCGACAGCGGATTAGAGCATCATGCTGTGCTCTAACATAGCTTAGGTAGAAATCGCATATATTATGCATAGTGACAGTATGGTGGGACTTTTCCTGTGTTTCACTTTTCTTGTCACCATTTTGCTTCTATTATGTTTCAACATTCTAATTATTGCATTTCATGCCATTCTATCGAAGACGCAGCTGATTTAATAAATCTTACTGAATCATTTTCTGCCTCTGTTTGACTTTACATGTGTGAGACTAATGTAACTGAGAGAAAAGAATGAGATCTGGTTCACCATGATTTCCCTGAGAAGTCATCTTGTCAAGCACCCGCTTGACATAAATCATCCCTGCTCTTGGGCAGAGATGAGGTGCTGCTAGCTGGCCGGAAACGTATTAGGCCAACAGCTGTCCCATGGTGTAGGATTAGACTCAGTTTCCCACAATTCAGGTGATGATGCTGCCCAAATCCAGCAGCCTCATTAGGATAATGAGAGCCCAGGCGACATGGCACTGCCGCTTGGTCAGGCACTGATTTTCAGATCCTCCCGAGTATCTCTGTCTCACTACATGCTAAAGGTACCTCAATACTATGTATGGAGATGTCCATGGTATTGAGGATTCCATCCTCCGCTAGGTAGGTAGTACCTATACAATGCTGTAGGTTGTTCAAGCTTGAACCTTAAAATGATCTATCTCCATTTGGTGTCCTTATCTTTAAACAGGTATTTTCACCATGGCGAACCCGCAACAGGTAGTAATTGCAGTAAACATGCAACCTCCCCTCACTGCTCATTTGTTAGCGAATGGCCTCACAGCCCGGGGAGTCCTGTAACATTTGTAGAGGAGGCTCATCCAGCCTACACAACAGAAACATTCTACTCTTGGGACACCTTTCCAGTAGTCGATGGGAACACTAATACATTACATCATTACACACCTGCTAACATACCTGCACAATTCAGAGCATAAGCATATTTGGAGATACCTCTATCTTTTCAAGACCATAACTGGCTTGATGGTACCCTACCCCACACAATATTATGCATTAGGTTAGGTCCTCTGAGCAATGATGGTCCTACCTGGCCTTTACTGGCCACATATACACCACATCCTGATGCAGCCACCATAGAGGTAGCTGTTGTTCACTGCATGTACATTGAGCTTACAGCAATATACAGAATGTTAGTACACATTGTGATCCAAACATTAAACACTAACCCAGTACAAGCTGCCCCAGCACAACCACATTCAGTCACACCAGGCACCAACCCTGCAACTGTACATTCAATCATAGGTAAAGTACTTGCCAAACAAGAAGAAATTCTGTTTTGGTTAGCTCAAAAAATAAATGTGCTGGAAGCAGTATTCCCCCATACAGGACCTCAAGATACACATAGAATTCTCACTATGTGCTTGCCTTTCAGGATGGTTCCCACAGTGTATAACTGCAATACTTGGGGCATGGTATTTGCTATGCTCTATACTACCACATATGGTACACCGACACTTGCCAATCTTCCAGAAATATAAAAAAGAATCAAGATCAATACAGGGCTGGCCCAGCCCTGTATTTGGGGATGCAATTAATGGGCAATTTTGCCACTGTATCTTCATTAATATTAAGTAATCTCAAAGGGTAAGCAGTTTAACTAGCAGTGTGCATGCAGCTGCGGGACGTTCCTCTACAGGATCAAGAACCCGAGCTGCTAAAGATTGTCGCCGAGACCTACTCTAGTATTGGTCGAGATAGTCTAGGAGCTAGACCTATTAAACCACAATTACAGTGTAAATCCAATAAGGATTCTACCAAGCAAGCACTTGAGGGTTCTAAAAAATGCTGGGATAAACAAAAACAAACACCTAAAAAACAAAAGGGGAAAATCTCCGCATTCGGAGACCCCTCAAAATCGCTATAATCTTAGAAACAGAGATACTATAAAAATTCCTAATAGATATCAATATACTGATACACGCCAATCTTCTTCCTTTCTGGACTCACCAGATAAACACAGTGAGAAAGGTGGGCAGTCAGAACAGTGAATAGAGTATGTGAAACCGAGAAAGAACTCACAATGCTTGTCAGAAGTTATTGTTAAAAATGAAGAGAAACTTCCCCAACAAAAATCCCAGTTCAAAAAGAAAAAAGTGGCAGCGATTTCCATACAAAATGCCACTCAGGATGAGAGTTTCACTGAAGAAAAGGAAGTGAGCACTGGCACTGCTAGACAGTGTGGCAGAGGTCACAATAGTTCACCAGAATCTTCAAGAGCATCAGGAGGTGAAAGCAACTGATGACTTCTTACATGTCGAGCCTGCGGACATGCACATTTCCAAATCCAATATACTGTATATGTTCTAAAATGACAACTAGAAAGAGACATTGAGCACACAATAGATGCCATCTTTTGGGATGCATTGTTACCATTTATGATATCTTAGTGGCTGAAAAGGATTGGCTACCAGAATTTGTCCATAATCTCCTATATGGGGAAGAGATAATTGAACCCTCTTTCTTGTCTCTTGTTTCCAGAGAGTTCAGGGAAGCTTACACCATTGATTCAGCGAAGGCGCCAGCACCTGTGTTATATCGCAACCTATGCAACAGGACCACCTCAAACACAACAACCTGCTCGACCCACTCCAATCCGGATTCAGGCCCAGTCACAGCACCGAAACCACACTGATCTCAGCCACATACAATATCAGGTGCCTCCTCAACAAAGGAGCCACAGCGGTCCTCATCCTTCTTGACTTATTTGCAGCCTTCGACACCGTCTCACATCACACTCTCATCTTCACACTCCACAAAATTGACATCCAAAACAACACACGCAATTGGATTGCCTCCTTTCTCTCTGGCCAAACCCAGAGGATACTCCTTCCTCCCTACGTCTCCGCACCCAAAGACGTCATTTGCGGTATCCCCCAGGACACCTCTCTCACTGTAACCGTCTTCAATATCTACATGACTCCACTGGCAGACATCACATGCAACCACGGACCCAGCATCATCTCCTGACCCAACAACACCCAGCTAGCCTTCTCCCTCTCGAACAGTACTGCACAATCCAACTTCCAAAACACTATGACCGGCATTGCCTCCTAGATGAGGACCAACAGCCTTATGCTAAACTAGGACATAACAGAGATTCTCATCTTTTTGAAGAAGCCCTCCTCCTGGAACGACACTTGGTGGCCCTCCATCCTTGGTCCCCCACCCACTCCCACCAACAATGCACGCAATCTCAGAATCATCTTGGACACCCAACTGATCATAGAGAAACAGATCAACACAGTCTCCTCCACTTGCTGCCACATCCTTCACATGCTCTGCAGGATTTTCAAGCGGATCCAAATCTCCATCAGGAAAACAGTCACCCAGGCCCTCATCTACAGTCGACCCGACTAGGGAAATGCGCTTTAAACAGGTCATGAGCTGCCTCCAAATTATCCAGAGCGCAGCAGCAAGACTTGTTCTCAAACTCCCTAGAAGAACCAGCATCACCCTTCACCTCAGGGCCCTCCACTGGCTCCCTGTCCAGCAGAGATGTCTCTTCCAACTCCTCATGCACAGGTACAAAGCCCTCCACATTGCTGGACCCACCTATATCAACAACCACCTCTCTTTCCACCAACCCACCAGAGACCTCCGCTCTTCCTCCCTCACTCCACAACCGACACAAGCGATACAGAGGGTGCTTTTTCTCCCACCTCACCACCAGATCCTGGAACAACATCCTCCTCCATCTGCGCACCTCATCTTCCCTGAAGGTCTTCCAAAAGCAGCTCAAAACCTGCCTCTTTGACCGCCAGCAACAGCCTGACAAGAACAGCAGCACCCACCTAGTGCGCGGAGGCCCCTCGGGGTGATACGCTTGCACTGTACAAGTATCCTGATTGATTGGTTTAACATGCCCAACGGCACCTCTTCATTCCGGAAGTGATGAATTTGGTCACTATTTGGTAAGACTGGATTGTCTAGCAGGGCTGGGCACCTTAGAGTCTAACGGTTGGCCCTGGTGACCGCTCTCCTGTCTTTTGCAGGCCTCAGTGGGAACCTCCTATCGGGAGCCTGAACGTCTCCTTCTTAATTGTTTACTGGCTGTTGCCTTTCCGGTCCCCTACCTTGACCCCGACACTTGGGGTGTTGTGGCTTAGCCGTGAGTGTCTGGCTGCCCGGGGAAAAGTTAATATAATCATTGGGGTTGCGGTGGGGTGTGGTTAACTGGAGGCTGGTTGGCAGATGGAGGGTGGGTTGGGACCTAGAGGGTTCACAAGTGTATGGGAATCCACTTGCCAGTTATCAGGGCATTGCATTAGCGAGCAGGAAGGGATTCTGTATGAAAGTGTGTGCATGCCTACCAGCATCAACTGATACCCATGCCCCATGCATATGCACAGAGTGGATGTGAGGGAGTGAGTCTCAGCGAGAATATGTTAGTGCTGGGGCAGCACTGTGATGTTGCTTGGTACTCAGTTTCTTCCAGGGAGTTCATAGCTTGGCATCGCATTTTACTATCATGGCTGAGGCCGTGGGTCTAGGTAAGAGTGTGGCTATACTGTGGCATACATTATCTGCTACTGTCAGACCGGGGGCACACCCTGGATCGCACGTGTTACACTAGTCGTGGGTAACATGAGGGTGGGCCTAATACTGACAACGGGTGGGCAACTTATGCGAGTGCAGGAAGGGAATGTATAGTTTCCTCATATATGTATACAGTGATCAATATTCAGTGCAGTTGAGCCTATTATTGTGTGCTGAGTTGTTCATTAAGATTCACACCCAAGCTTATATTTCACATTGTTGTGTGCTCCTTGAGATTTACACTAAGATCACAATCTAATCAAACTGTGTTAATCATGTGTGTTTGGTGAACACACTTTTTCTATACATACAAGCTGTGTGAAGTCTCTTTTTGGGGTTGTTCAGCCCAGGTGTTGTGCGAACGTGCTGTGCTGTTGCTTTACACATTGCCTTCAAGACAAGCCTGACTGCTCTGTCAAAGCTACACAAGGGTGAGCGGAGGTTAAGAAGCAGATGTACTTGACCATCCCGGTTGGGAGTGGCACTTAACCATCCCGGTTGGGAGTGGGCACACGCTTTAGCCAACCAGACTGAGCTGCCTCCAACATGAGTTTGTATGTTATAGTTAGGTCAAGTAACTATAACTGCTGAATTTCTATGGTTTTGTGTGTCTAACATCTGAACCTAACATAACATCCCTGTAAACTTTGTTTTTCCTGTGAATTTCTAAGGTCTTTTGAATTCTATTTCCTAACTATAACGTACCTGTTACCTTTGGTTTTCTCAGTGAATTATTTTTTTTTTAATGCTTTTTCCTAACTATACCATCCCTGTAATCTTTGGGTTTTTAGTGAATTTCAATATTTTTGAATATGAAGTGTACTACAATTTGACCCAAAAGTTCAGTTAATAAATATACATTTTCACAAGTTTATAAAAACTTTTTATTCTCACATTCATTCTTATCATATATTTTAAAACACAAAATTTTAAAATTAAGGTAAAGTAACTTGTTGTCTTTCTATAAATACAATGCACCTTTTTTAATTCATTTTATGGATCTGCTGATATGTTCCCAACCAAAAGCACATATTCAATACAAAAAAACAACATAATTAGTACAGTGGGTGTGTGAGTGGCTGTATAGGTCTGTGGGTGTGTGTGTGAGTGGCTGTATGGGTCTATGGGCCAGATATATCAAGCATTTTGCTGGTCGCAAATGGCCTGATTCATAAATACAGGCAGTTTGCAACAGGAAAAACGCATTTCAATACGTATTAATTCCAAATTGCGATTTGCTATCATGTTAATTAATCACACTTTGGAATTGCGAAAACACACCGATTTGGTATTAAGAAGGGGTGTGTTTGGGGAGTCCCTTCCTAATACTGTGTCGAAGTAGAATGTATAAATGTTTTGCAACTGAAATGCAGTTGTAAGTCATTCTCCTTTCACCACTTACTTCAAGTAGGTGGTAACCCATTTGCAAATGGGAAGAGGTCCATAAGCATTGCTACTTCAAGTAGATGGTAACTCATTCGCAAATGAGAAGAGGCCCCCAAACATTTTTTTAAAGCAGGCAGTGGTCTTACGGACCACTGTATATGCTTAAAAACTTTTCATTTTTCTTTTTTAAATGCATCCCATTTTCCTTTAATTAAATTGGGATGCATTTAAAAAAAAAAGACTGATTTATTAAAAAGCAATCACAGACATGGTGCTCTGCTGAGCCTAGCCGGCCACCATTCCTGTGATGGCTGTGGTTCCTAATGGGTCACAAATTGCGACCTATATCATTAATATTTATAAGGTAGGTCTATTTGCAACCCACTAGGAATCTCTAAATGAAAATCTATGAGTTTCATACATTAAGAAGAGTGATTTCCTTATTGCAATTCACAGAAAATTGCATTTTGGTAATTGCTATTTCTAATATCGATACATCTGGTCCTATGAGTGGGTGCGTGAGTGGCTGTATGGGTCTGTAAGTGGGTGTATGAGTGGCTGTATGGGATCGTGAGTGTGAGAGCAGGTTTTGTGGGAGTGTAAGTAGGTGTGTAAGTATGTGAGTAGCTGTATTGGTCTGTGAATGATTTTGTGGGTGTGTGACTGAGTGTATGGGTCTGTGAGCATATGTGCCAGTAGCTGTATGGGTTGGTGAGTGGGTGTATGTGGCTGTGAGCGGGTGTGTGAGTGGCTGAATGGGTCGATGAGTGGGTGTGTGAGTGGTTGTATGGGTCTGGGAGTGGGTGAGTGATTAGCTGTATGGGTCTGTGAGTGCATGTATGAGTGGCTGTATTGGTCTTTGAGTGGATGTGTGAGTTATGTGGGTATGCGAGTAACTGTATGGGTTCTGTGAGTGGGTGTGTGAATGGTTTTGTGGTTGTGAGAGGGGGTGCACCCGTTGGCTGTACAGGTCTGTGAGTGGATGTGTGAGTGGCTGTATGGGTTGGCGAGTGGGTATGTGAGTGGCTGTGTAGGTCTGTGAGTGATTGTGTTGGTGTGTGAGTGGCTTTATGGGTGCGTGAGGGGCTGTATGGGTCTGTGAGTGGGTATGTGAGTGGCTGTATGGGTATGTGGGTGATTTTGTTGGTGTGTGAGTGGCTGTATGGGTCTGTGAGTGGGAGTGGGAGTAGCTACATGTGTCTGTGAGTGGGTTGGTGAGTGGCTTTAGGGGTTGGTGGGTGGGTGTGTGAGTGGCTGTATGGGTGTGTGAGTGGGTCTGTGAGTGGCTGTATGAGTCTGCTAGTGGGTGAGTGAGAGGTTTTTGTGTGTGAGTGGGTGTGTGAGTGGCTATATGGGTCATTGAGGGGTGTGTGAGTGGCTGTATGGGTCTGTGCATATATGTGTGAGTGGTGGTATGGGTCAGTGAGTGGGTGTGTCAGTGGCTGTGAGGTTATGTCCATGGTTGGGAGAGTATGTGAATGGGTGAGTGAGTGGCTGTGTGTGTGTATGGATGTGTGAATGGTAGTGTGGGAATGTGAGGGAGTGTAGAAGCGGGTCAGTGAGTGGGTGAGCGCTGGATCCATGGATTCTTCCCAGATTCACATAGGGGGCCATGCTGAGCACAACAGTTGTGCTCAGCATGGCCCCCTATGTGAATAGACACACACAGCCACTCACTCACCCATTCACATACTCTCCCAACCATGGACATAACCTCACAGGTACTCACAGCTCAAGCAGATGACAACCATGCAAATGTGAACAAAGCCCTTTTTTGCTGATTATGCAAGCAGATTATTACTTTTTCTGGGACAAGCATGGCTGCACAGGAAAGGAATGTCCAGGATCATAAATGCCCCTATTGTCAGTTGTTTTTTTTCAACATTGTTTTTTCTACATTGTTCTCATGGTGAGTCGAAAGAGATGTTGCTTTTACTCCCACTTCCTTGTTTTTGTTCTATTCATTTAAAAAAAAAAAAAAAAAGTTAAACATGTTAAAAAACACAAAAAAATACAGTTGTTCAAAATGTTACTTGAAAAAAAACCTTTTCTGAGCTACCCTCTACTTTCTTTATGTATGTTGTTTGTACTATGTACTCCTTTTTTCCTTCTTGATGACTCTTGCGAGACACTTAAGAGAGCCATAGTGCTCTCATACATAGTAGGGGTGATTCTCACGAGCCTCTTGGGAGAGTCAGGCACACAGTCCTTCACATCTACTGTGAGGGGGCAGTGTTTGTGTTCGTGAGCATCTTGCAAAAAATTATTTTATATTCAAATTTGCATTTCACTGAACATATTCTGTTGTAATAAGTATAATTTATATGGACTAGATTTTTGCTACCTGTTATAAATGGGGTCTCTAGTTGGCAGAGGTATACACTCTTGTTCAAATAGGGATCACGAGCCTTGTCAGGGTAAGTCACACACAATCCAAATTATCCTGTGCCAACCTTCTGGTAACTTGGCACTGAGCAGTCAGGCTTAACTTAGAAGGCAATGTGTAAAGTATTTGTCCAAGAAATCATGCAATAACACACCACAAAAAGTCACCACACTGGTTTAGAAAAATATGGAATAATTATCTGATTAAATTAAGGTCAAAATGATCAAGGTTTAATAATCACCAGTTGAAACATCACTTTTTGTAATGATAAGAGTATCTTTAGTTCTTAAAAGCAACAATTGTCTTCTTGCAAGCATAAAGTACCTGGTTTGCATCAAAATTACATGCACGAAGACCGCAGAGGAAGAGATGCGTGGAAAAAAGATAGGTGTGCGTCAGATTTCCAGGTGCACACAGATGATGCGTCGATTCTTTTCCACGCGGCAAGGACTTTGCGTCAAATTCCGGCAAGCAGACGTCAATCCTCTGTGTGATGCATGGTCTTTTGACGCCCAGGGACGATGCATTGAAATCCTGGACGTGCGTTGATTGGGTGCACGAGGCAGCGGAGTTGCTGTCGCACGGCTGGTGCAGCATCGATTTCTCTCGCAGGAAGTCGGGCTGCGTCGTTCTGGCTCGGCAATGCCTCGATCCAGTGGACTGCGCCTCGAAGTGAGGGTCGCAACGCTGGTGCTGTGTCGATCTCCAATCGGGGAGCCAGGCTGCGTCATTCTGGTTCGGCGATGCAGTGATTTTCTCACTGCTGACAAGCTGCGCGTTGATTGCAGCAGGGTGTGCGTCAATTTTCTTTGCACAAGGAGTTTCTTTGCGGAGATGAAGTCTCTTTGGCCTGAGACTTCAGGAAACAGGGGGCACGCTCAATCCAAGCCCTTGGAGAGCACTTCTCAGCAGAGCCAGAGACCAGTAAGGCAGCAGGGCAATAGCAAGACAGCAGTCTTTTTCAGCAAAGCAGTCCAGGTGAGTCCTTTGGGCAGCCAGGCAGCTTCTCTTGGCAGGTTGCAGGTTCTGGTGCAGAGTGTCTGTCCCAAGAAGTGTCTGAGTTGGTAGGGTCAGGTACCCAGTTTATTTACCCAAAAGTGCTTTTGAAGTGGGGTAGACCTCAAAGAGTGGTTTTGAAGTGCACAAGGTCACCTTCAGGTACAATCCTGTCTGCCAGGGTCCCAGTAGGGGGTTTACAAGTCCATTGTGTGAGGACAGGCCACTGTCCTTTGAAATGTAAGTGTCAGGCCCTCCACCTTTCGAGTCCAGGAAGACCCATTCAGTATGCAGATGTGTGCAGGTATGACTGAGTATCCTGTGTTTGTGGTTGTCTGAGTAAAATGCACAAAGGGAGCTGTCAACCAGCCCAACCCAGATGTGGATTGGAGACAGGATGTAAGGCACAGTAAGATTTAAGTGTAGAGAAACGCTCACTTTCTAAAAGTGGCATTTCTACAATATTAATATAAAATGCCACCTCACCTGTCAGCAGGATTTTGTATTACCATTCTGGCCATACTAAATATGACCTGTCTACCCCTTTCTGTTCAGAATCTACCACTCAAACAATATATGAAGGTAGCCCTAATGTTAGGCTATGGAAGGACAGGCTTTAAAGCAGTGGAAAACAAATTGAGGAGTTTCCACTACCAGCACATATAAAACAAACAGGTATATGTCCTGCCCTTTGCCCACACAGCACCCTGACCTATGGGTTACCTAGGGCCTACCTAAATGGTGACTCATATGTAGAAAAAGGGGAGTTTAAGGCTTGGCATTACTCTTAAATGCCAAGTCGAAGTAACAGTGAAACTGCACACACAAGCCTTGCAATGGCAGGCCTGAGATATGGTTAAGGGGATACTTATGTGGGTGGCACAATCAGTGCTGCAGGCCCACTAGTAGCATTTAATTTACAGGCCGTGGGCACATTCAGTGCACTTTACTAGGGACTTACAAATAAATTCAATATGCCAATTGGGTATGAGGCAATGTCACCATGTTTTTAAGGGAGAGAACATATGCACTCTAGCACTGGTTAGCAGTGGTAAAGTGTGCAAAGTCCTAAAACAGGCAAAAACAGTGTCAAAAAGTAGAGGGAGGCAGGCAAAAAGTTGGGGTGACCACACTAAGGCTGTCAGGTCCAACGCTACCCTTTTTTAAATACAATCTCATGAGGCTCTCATGAGATCGTAAAGTTTTTTTAAAGTTACATAACATTCATTCTCCTTCATTACAGTACTTACAACTTTTACTTCCTTCTCCTAGGATTTTATGAAAAGTTGACCACTCCAGACCCATCTTTACACAGTATAGCATCAGTATATAGTAGGGAGTGAGGAGAGACTGGATTATTAAAAAACACCTCATTACAGAATAACTACACTACAGAATAGGTTATAATAGGGACTGGCCATTCCACTAAGGCCTCTCCACAGGACAATAAGGATGTCAAATACAGTGTTGGAAAAGACTTGGCTCAACACTGAGAACTCGCTGTTGGATGAGGAGTGTGTGTTCTAGGGTGTAGGAAGAAATTGGCCTCCACACTGCGACCTCTCAGATCACAGATGTGCATAGTAGAGTGTTGGGAAAAACTGGCCTCTCTGCTGAGAGCTCTCTCTGGGGAATGTATGTCGGAATAACGCATGCTGGAACCACACATGCCTGAACAACGTGGTTGGAACAACGACCGCATTGTTACCACTAATACCTTTACCACGAATGCCTTAACAATGACTTTTCATTGTAATGCCTTTCCGGGTAAAGGCATGCGTGGAATGGCATGCATGGTTCCAGCATGCAACCCCAACAGCCCCCCACTCGTGCCCCTAAAACTCCCCCAACAACCCACCCCACCCCTAAAACCTAATACCACCCAACCCCCTACCCCCTCCCCTAAATTACAGCGACTCCCCACCCTGCCCCTAAAACCACCCCAACCCCTCAGCCCTGCCCCTAAAACCTAAAACCACCCCACCCCTAAAATTACCATGATCCCACCCCAAAACCTAAAGCCACCTTAACTCCCCACCGCCGCCCCTAAAATTACCATGACCCCCACCCCACCCCTAAAACCGAAAATCACCCCAAACCCTCCAACCCCACCCAAAGCGAACCCCGCCCCTAAATCCTAAAATACCCCGACCCCCCTACCCCACCCCTAAAACTAAAAATGCTCTGACCCCCTAAATCTAAACCACTCCGATCCCCCACCCCCAAAACCTAAAAATACCCCGACCCCCACCCCTAAAACTAAAAATATCCCAAGCCCCCACCCCGCTCCTAAAACAAAAAATGTCCTGACCCCCCCTCCCCGCCCATAAACCTAAACCACCCGACCCCCCAACCCCAAAAACTAAAAATACCCGATCCCCCACCGCCACCCTTAAAACTAAAAATACCCTGACCCGCCCCTAAAACAGCCCCAGTCCTAGCCCCACTTACCTGATCACATCATCCTCCAAAGCCGACTCCCATCTTCTGTGCCTTAACTAAACATGTGCGTGGTTCAGCACATGCATGTTTAAGGCACCGCACTAGGAAGTCGTGGCTAACGAAAGTGTTGTTCCACTTTCGTTGTCCACAACATCGTTGTTTGGGAGTCGTGGTTCAGGCTGCTTCTCCTCTCTGGGATGACGGGTGCCTGTAGTACGGTATGGGGAGAGACTGGCCCTGTCATTAGAGAAGTTTCTCTTGAATGACAAGCATGTAGACTAAGGTATAGCTAGACTACTGGGTCAGATCAGACATCTCCCCAGAGTAACACGTGCAAAATAGGCTGCTATCTCTGCTCATACTTCTCTTTATGATAATGAAAGTCATTAGTAGAGTATAAAACGTAATATCCTCTCTGTTGACAACTGTGTCTTGGACAACCAGTGTGCTTATTTGAACACACTCATCACTCTATCAGACACCTTCGTATTGGGACAAGCATTTGAAGAAAGCTGTAGACAGAGACAGACCTGCACTGAAACTTCTCTCCAGAGTTTCCAGCATAGATACTAAGATGTGCAAAAGAACTGCCACCTCCATCAGCTGACAGTAGTGTCTACTGTAATTTGAGGATGCATTCGCCTCTGTGCAAAAACCTCTCTGTTGTATAAAAATCGTTATAATAACAGTGGGAAGAAGCACTAATCTCTTTATAGTAACTCATACATAGTCATCAAGCAGCACAGTTACCATTCTTGAAGATGGAACTGACACTTTTAGTCTATATTGCAAGACTGTAATAATCTTAAAATATTTAAAAGCTATTTAAGGAAAGAAATCAGTAGTAACTTTTATTACAAAAAACATTTAATAACATTATAAAAAATAATTACTACATTAACAAACTATAACAACAACTGTAAAACAAATAATACAACAAACTTAACCAATCTATAAAAAATTTCCTCACTCCAGCACCAACACCTCCTCCCCTTGTGCTTCACTTGCTTACTGGATGTTGATGTACGTAGGTCTTTTTCCTTTGTTTCAGCCATCTTAGTCTGCAAACTCTATCTGTGTTATTAGTCTTTTACTGGCAGGCTACGTGGCAAAAGATTCACTTAAAATTAAATAAAATTAGCAAAAAGGAGTTCAGCGAGAAATATGAATCAATCAGTGTGTTGCATTATTAGAGGAATCTACATCGGCTCAAGCAGATAACAACAATCCTTTTCTAAATAAAGCACGTTTTTGCTGTTTAAGTAAATAGATCATTTTGACATCAAAAACAAGTAGAGCTACACAAAACAAGCTTCTTCATGGGTAAAAATATTGCTGTAGGCTAGAGGTCTTCAAACTGGGGGGCGGGCCCCCCTAGGGGGGCCTGTAGTGATCCCAGGGGGGGCCCCAGACTCTGGCCAAAATAAATATTATACAGATAACAGGCCTTTGTTTTAAGCAGAAGCATGTTTTTGCAGTTTTTTAAAAGGTAACAGTACTTAACTGCAATGTTTAAATAGGTTTAGACATATTTAAACATTGCCATGTTTATAAAATAATTGTGAAAAATTCTGAGGGGGGCCGACTGGTGTTTATTTTTCAACTGGGGGGGCGCAGCATTAAAAAGTTTGGAGACCTCTGCTGTAGACAGTAACAACAACATTGGTTGTGCACATATGTTTTTCCAGGCTTTCCACACAATTACTATTCCCCCTTTTTTGCAAAGTGAACATTTTTAATTTTCCTCCTTCACATATTTTGTGGCATGATACATGTGTTTTTCCAAAGCTTGCGTTTCCATCTTCCACTTAAAAAAAGACAAAAAAACTAAAAAAAAACGTAACGTTACATAATAATCAATAATTTATAACAGTGACACATCACTATATACTCTAAAGTTGTTTTTACATTTTTCACCGACAGTCACATAGTTATATGTAATGTAGCACTGCCTTCGTGTTCCCTTCTTTTGAAAAAATCAACATCTTCATCCAGTGCATTTTTTCACAATGAAGACATAACATGCCTTGAAACTTGGTTCCATCACAATTTGTAAAGTAACACATTCCTCTTTGCACACCTTTCCTAACAATGAGCACAGTGCTTTACTCTAGAAATAGCAATATCTCCACCCAAACATCTCACATCCTAACAGTGAGCACAGTGCTTTACTCTAGAAATAGCAATATCTCCACCCAAACATCTCATAGGTGTAAACAACATGCACTGTAAGGTTCATAAAAACCCACTCCTTGTGTTACCAGATTGCAGATGCTTTGTTTTATACTTTCAGAAACACTGCCTTTTATTTACAGCTACATACAGATTGAATATTTCATTTTTTAACACAACATCCAATATTTGGTGATATTTCTCTGCATTCTACTGTCTAACTCTCAAAACCTATATTAATGATCATGTACCCTGACAAACAGCTTTTGAGTCACTAAACCTAGTGTAGAATACATTTACCAACAGTGTGCACTTACTGACACTCCTTAACAAAGTACATAAAGTATAATCCTAACTGCCTGAACTTAAAGAAGTTTCTTATATACAGCTAGGATACCAGTCTGTCTCAGTTCCAAATTCAGTCACTTCTGCTGAGCACAACTCCAATAGGCTTCCTTCTCCTCGAACTCACTAAAAACAATCTGAGCTCTTCCTGGTTCTTCACCCAGTCACATCACAGCATTTCTTCAACCATGAAGTAAGAACGGTAACTATTGGTTGATCCTTGACACCTTTTTTTTTTACTTCCTCACATATAATCTGGTGAGGCTCTCAAGGGATTGTAAAGCACTTTGTGGCAGGCCCAGTAATTTTCCATGTGGGTCTTGGAAGAGGCTTGTTGGATCGTAAAACACCTTGTGGCAGGCTCAGTAATTTCCCCTTGGGTCTTTCAAGCCTTTTGCGGATCGCATGTGGCCATGCAGCAAGCTTCACTCAGTGAAGCTTGTGAGCTACTCTTGTGAGATTCTCATAGACTTGCAACAAAATTGTATGGAAATATTAGTATGTGGATGGAGTATCCTCTCCACTGAGATCTATCTATTTCATAACAGGTCTGTGTAGTAGGCTGTGGGGAGAGACTGACCTCTTCACACAGATCTCTGTCTCAGATGACAGGAGTATGTAATAGTGTGTATGGAGGGACTGGCTTCTCCAGTGAGACCCTTCTCTTGGATGAAGGGTGTTTTTAGTAAGGTGTGAGGGGAGACTGTCCCCTTCTCTCAAACCCCTCTCTCACATGAAAGGTGTGCATAGTAGAATGTCTACATGTACTGTCCTCTCTTTCCACGCCTCTTTCTCGGATAACAGGGGTGCATACTAAGCTGTGTATATGGACTGCCCTCTCTTTCCAGACCTCTCTCTCAGATGACAGGTTTGCGTAGTAGGGTGAATGGAGAGAGACTGCCTTTCCACTAAGTCCTCTCTTTCAGATGACAGTTGTATGTATAAAGGTGTGTACATGGACTGACGTCTTCTGTCAGACCTCTGTCTCACAATATGGCTGTTTGTAGCAGAGTGTATACAGGGACTACACTCTTCATTGCCAGACCTCTCTCTCAGAGGATGGGTGTGCATAGTAGGATGTGTGGAGAAAGACTGGCCACTCTAGTTAGACCTCTAGCTTAGATAATGTGTGTGTGTAGTAGGGTATATACCCAGGATATCTTTTCTTTCAAACCTCTGTCTCAGATGATGGCTGTACATAGTAGGGCTTGCACATGGACTAGCCTCGCCTGTCAGACCCCTCTCTCAGATGACAGGTGTGAGTATTAGGCTGTGTTTATGAACTTGCCTCTTCTGTCACAACTCTGTCGCAGATGACGGGTGTGTGTAGTAGGGTGTGTAAAGAGAGACAGGCCTCTCCACTGAGACCTCTCTGTAAGATGACAGGTGTATGTAGTAGTGAGTGGACAGGGACTGCCCTTTCCTATCAGACCTCCCTCCCAGATGATGGTTGTGCATATTTGGGTGTGTACATGGACTGGCCTCTCCTGTTAGACTTGTTTCTAAGATGACGGCTTAGTGTAGTAAGGTGTGTGCATGGACCGGCCTCTCCTTTCAGACCTCTCTCTCTGATGACAAGGATGCGTACTAGGCTGTGTGGAGAGAGACTGGCCTCTCAGCTGAGACCTATCACTTGAATGACAGGTGTGCACTGTATACTTTGTCCAGGCACTGTCTTTCCTAGTAAAACCCCTGTTAGAAATTGAGAGGCTTTTTTATGAGAGCTTTGTGTCATGCATTCACCACGCAACATGGTATATGTGTGACGCAAAATTCAAAATCATATTTTTAAAGTCACACAAATCCACTTTGCATAGCTATGAATGGGTTACAAAATTATGGAGTAATGCTGTGCAGTGCAAATCGCTGCATTGTATTACTCTGCACAAGAAAAGCATTTAATGGGCATTCCGTTGGTTTTCCCACACAACTCTTATGGTTTTTGATGCATTCCCAGATTTACCAAACCTGATAATACTGGGAATGCACCAAAAAGATACACCTCCCCAGGATAGGCATAAAGAGAAGAAATATCTTAATTTCTTCTTATTACTTCCTCTTTCAATGTGTGCTGCATTCTACCGCACAAATGGACTGATAAATATGCCATTAAGGATTGTTTTTATGTAGGAAGGTGCCCTTTTGGTATCCTTGCACCATGGTGAAACATTTCAAACAGTAAAACAGTGAAAACACCTAACACAAATATACCACACCTGCTTAGACAGATAGAGCTTAATCTAATAAATAGAACAAGATCATAACAATGCAAATCTAATAAGTAGAACTTGAGATATGTATTTCTGAAGAATAAACTGTGAAATAGAGCTTAGAAACAGGAAGCGCCAACAGGAGAGATTTGGTTGTGCCAGACCGGGACAAAGTAAAAATTTCAGACCGGCCGCGATGGGCTGGCTACAGAGACCCAGTGAGGGCTGCTGCACAAATTACCTTAATCCAGGTTGTGTCAATGAGGATGCAGGGTACAGCGGGGGAGATGCGCTAGTGTTGATCCCCAGAGGGAATGCATCAGTGTTGATCCCTGCAGTGAAAGTGATGCAGTGACCCTTCCCATGAAGTATTAAGATTTCATTAGATTTCTCCATGCAACTGCTGCAATGCGTTGGGTCTGAGATACATCGGTTCTGAAGGCAATGCACTAAGGTTGATTAGCCCTGGGGATGTGATGCATTGACTCTGAACCACACGATGGGGCTGATGTGCCAGTTCTGATCCAGGTATGCTTAGCAGCTGTGATCCGTCGGTTCTGTCTGGAGCAGCACTTTATACCCACTTCCAAGGGCCTGGACTGGATTAGCACCACTTACAGGGCAAGACTCACAGTTGACAGAGAACAGGTGCTGTAACAGATGGGTTGAAAGCCTTTTGTGTTTCTGATACTACAGAAAACAGGAGGCACGCTGGAAAGCCCTTGGAGTCACCTTAGTTCTGGGTTGGAGAGATACAGGTCCAGTTCTTCTTGCTATTAGACAAGGACGGTAGCAGGCAGCAGGTCAGCACAGCAGAGCAGGAGACAAGTAGAGTTGCAGTCCTTTCTGTACAGCAGTCCTTCTTTCTGGAAGAGCAGCCACAGGTCCAGAAGTGTACTCAGTTGGTGGTGTCTGAGGTCCAGTACTCATACCCAGTTGTCCATTTGAAATGGGGGAGACTTCAAAGAGATGCCTTTGAAGTGCCCAAGGTTCCTGCTCTTCCAGCCAACACTCCAGGGTCACCTCAGCTCTTTGTGGGGATAGGACACAGTGGATTCAGGTGGACCCGTCAGCTCCTCTCTCCCCTCCTGCCCAGGATAGCCAATCAGGCCGATCAGGCTATCCTGATGGCACATCAGTCACACCTAAGCTCCCTTTGCGTGCGGCTGTCTGGACAGAATGCACAAAGCCCAGCTGACACCCACCCCAGACTTGTATTCAGAGCCAGGCAAAAGGTACTAGATGGTTAAAGTAAGAAAAAGCCAACTTTCTAAAAGTGATATTTTAGAATTACAATTTAAAATATTAGATTGTGACATGGGGGTCCCATCTCTTCCCAATTGAAAATTACACTTATAAAATGTAATAAGGTAATCCTAATGTTATCCTATGAGAGAGATAGTCCTTGCAGTAGTGAAAAATGAATTGTAGAGTTGTTCACTACTAGGACATGTAAAAGTTAAAAATACATGTCCTACCTTTTAAATATAGTGAACCCTTCCCTTAGGCTTTCCACTTTAGGGGTGACTTACTTGTATTAAAAAGGAAGATTTAGGAATTGCAAGAGCGTTAACTTGCCAGCTCAACATGGCAGTTTAAAACTGCACACACAGACCCTGCAATGGCAGGCCTGAGACATCTTTAAAGGGCTATTGATTACAGTGGCACAATCAGTGCTACAGGCCTACCAGAACCATTTAATTTATAGGCCCTCAGCACAGGTAGTGCACTTTGCTAGGGACTTATAGGTACAACTACTCTTCACAGTACTTATCTGTGGCACAATTCCTCTCAAAACAAATACTACAATATACATTCCTACTAATGGAGTGTATTCAGAACTCATCTACACCTTTTTACTATTCACGATCCTGTGAGAGTTCTGTGAAATTAGTTAAAAACAATATACATTTATTTTTATCATAGTAGTTATACCTTATTCGCTTAAGTTCTCAATCTAGGGGGACAGGATGCCTTTCTCCTGTCCCATTATATGGCTTTTTACTTCAGTTCCGTAGCACCTCAAATTTTTCACAGTAATGGTTACCATTTCATTTCTAACATTCCAACAGTCAGCCAGTCAGAGTGCTCACTTTTGCGAGACTCACAGGAGCCTGTTACTCCCACGAGAGAGTGAAGGCTCACGGGAAACCTGGCCTCTTGACCAGTCACAGGGCTCTGTTTTTTAATTTGTGCTCTGGCAGGAGTCCCACTGGACTTTTGCAAGCCCAACTGTCAAATTATTGTTGATCCTTAATTTCTCAAAAACTACTGAACGGATTTACACCAAATCACAGAAAGCATGATAAGCAGAGCAAGATCCTGCCGAAATTGGTGTAATTCAGTTCAGCAATATTTGCCATGTCTAAAGAAATCCATGGAAAATGCATTGGTTTACGTTTGAGACCTCCTTGGTGGATCACCCCAAAACTTTCCAGTAAGGAGCCAAGGTGTAAGGGTTGTTTTGGAAAGTTTCGAGAAGACTTGTCAAATGGGCCCAAAGCTTTAGCAAACCAAACTTCCACTGAAAAGCAGACTTACCTATAACTACTAGCTACTGGTGACATATATAAATATAAATTTAAATATAAATACATAAACACCAAATCCTTGTACAAACAAGAAGACTGGAACTCACTGGCCAATTCACCATTGTATTTTAATTGCATTCAACCAACAGACGAGTTTCTGCACCTGGACTTCATCATTGAGTGACATTGATGAAGGCCAATTGCCAAAAAGCGTCTGTTGGTTGTGTGCAATTAAAGTGCAGTGACAAAATACCCTGTGAGTGTCAGTCTTCTTGTTTTTACGAGGATTGCAGGGTGTATAGATATGTGAGTCCCATGATCACTGACTCGGCACCAGTTCTTTGAGGTCTGTCCTTAACTTAGGTCTAGATCTACATCATTTCCCTGTGTGTTGCCAGTCTAAAGATACGTATCCTTGATTACTGCTATCTGAAGCATGTGCAGGGTCTTTTTGTCAGTCTTGTAAAACTACTCTTTTTTCCATTATGACTTGCATTGCTTTCCTTCTGTCATGTACCTGTCCAATGAACTCCTTTTTCTACAGGTGTAAGAATGCAGGTTAAATTGTTCTTGTGTGCATATGCAGTTCCAAATGTGAGGATCAGTTCAAAGAAACCTCTGACAATGTCAATGTTCTTTGTTTTAGCAATACTACTCAGGTGCTTATTAATGGGCACAAAAGAAAACACTAGGTCATAATTGGAATAGAAGCATTTTATATACTCTTGGTTATATAACTGTGTTAGTAACAGACTACAAGAAATTCCGTATGTTAACGGGAAGCTCTGATAAGTGATTCCTTCCTGAACTGATGAGGGGATCTGGATACACACATAACAATCACACACTTCCATAATTTTAACATATTCATAAAACAATTTATAACACACATTATATGCCAAATCTCCCTTTGCATTGTCAGAGTGTAACAATCTCTAATCTTCATATAGGGGATCTTGTTCTGCAGTTGAATCTCGTAGTGTTGGTGTAATTGTGTTCTCAATCTCCTCTTTCACTGGCAGACTCAATCCAACTACCAATAAAATTGTCACAACCACACATACTATTGCTAATTCTAAACACACACACATACTTACATTTACTCTTTTTACCTTGACTGGATTTCATGGCTTGTCTAGACTCAGACCAAAAATATTGAATTCAAAAATAAAATATGAAATGTAAAAGTGGCTCTCCATCAATTTACAGTGTCTTTTCTGTTATTCATGTGAGCAAAGCAAAAAAAACAAAATTCAAAAATGTATCATCCCAAAAGTTCTTGATCTTCTAGAAAGGTCATCAATTTTTTCTCTACTTGCACAAGTTCAAATATGCCGACTAAATGTTCCAAAAGTCTCTAATAATAAACCATCTGATAATCACTGACTAGTACTTCCAGCAAATAATATCTCTGTTTATCAAGCGGCAATGAGATTTCAAAGTTCAGTCCTAAACCAGTTTCAAGTTCCAAAATGTTCAGCTGGATTCAAATTGTCAGCACAAAAGGCAATGGACTCATTCTCCTAATCATCAGCTGTGTAATATGCCTATTCGGGAGCTGAATATTTTTAACTGGGCACTCGTTTTCTTTTTGACTTCCTTGCTGCACAACCTTCAATTTCACTGTAATTTTGATCGGATACTGCAGTTACTTCAGCAACAGCAGGAGGCACATTTATCAATGGGTCTGGACTTTTCACAGGGCACTGGTCCTCAACCACAATTCATTACTCAGGCACAACTGGGAATTCCGCATTTTCTGCACTAGCAGGAGTCAACTGGCTCTGACTCGACTCTTCTGTAAGTTCAACTGCTTTTGACATGCTCAGATTTTCATCAGACTGTGCATGCTCTGCAATAGACCCTTCAGGAACAGGCACTGTATCATCAAGAGAACTTGGAATTTTGTGTGTGTGTGGCTCACATGTACCCAGTTCGGTAGACCAGCACACTTCACAGCAGTCATTGTAACTCTGACAGTTTAGAATGGCCCTATTCAACACAGCTCTAAGCATGACTTTCTTACATATTGCTTCTCCAAAACCCAGTTTCTAGGACTCAGGTCCTGGCACAGTTCTTGTTGTGGTTGAGCAGTTGCTTCTCCAACCTGAGGAGACAAAGAATGAACCACATCAGCTAGTCCTTTGCAATAATCCAACACTAAGTCATCTGTAATTGTCACAAGTGCATTTGCAGGCACAACCGGCAATCTCATAGCATGCCCCATGATGATTTCATGAGGGGACAATCCTGTTTTTCTGTCTGGTGTGCTGCGCATGCTCACTAGTACAAGAGGCAATACATCTGGCCATTTCAATGTTGTAGATGCACACTCTTTTGCCAGTCGAGACTTCAACGTTTCATTAATTTACTCGGCTAATCCTGAGGCTTCTGGTCTGTAATTGCAGTGCAATCTTTGCTAAATTTGTAAAGCCACACACAATAATTTTATGATCTCATTATTGAAATGAGTTCCTCAATCTGATTCCAGAGAAGTCAAAAAGCCGAATCGAGTTGTCAATTCCCTCAAAAGCAGCTTTGTTACTGTGAGGATATCATTCCTGCGAGTCGGGTAAGCCTCAACCCAATGTCCGAAGACACACACTAAAATATAAACATAACTCAATCCATTACACACAGATATTTCAATGAAATCAAGCTGCACTCTGTTGAAAGGACCTCCTGATCTAGCTATGTGACTCAGGTTAACCACAGTGCGTTTCCCTACATTCATTTGTTGACATGTCACACATCTGTGATGCACTGCTTTAGCAATTATTCTGAAACGGGGCTGTACTATGTTTCACTGAATATTCTGATCATTGCATCTCTACCTATGTGAGCCTGTCCATGATAATACCTGCCATTGGGGACAACAAATTGTTGGGCAATACTGCGTTTGCCTCGCTGGAAGCCCAAACATCATTCTCATCTCTCTGAACACAACCTGCTCTACTCTAACCTCTTTGTTCTTCTTCTATCACTTCGTCCTGCAATCTTTCAACTTCTTCCCAAGTATCAATTGCTGTCATAAAGAAGTTTTGATTTGTCTCACTGATGCTGCTTATATTGCTTCATTCCTCATCAAAGGATATGCCACTAAGAGCACAATAATGTGTCACTTGGGTCAGCATAGGGCATTTCCCAACGAGATGTATTCATTTGACTTTTGATGTGCTGCACATTTGACAACTGCAATTTTTAGAGGTACTTGAAAGGCTCTCAACAATTGGTAAACCCTGTCACCATTTTGGATAGGTGATACAGATAGGAGCGGCTTGCGGTTCCGAAAAGGGGTGGGGCAGCACATAGCTGGAGGGTGATTGAGGGAAAAGAGAAAAAAAAAACCACTTACCTGATTCCCCACTGCCGTTGCACCACTCTTCAGCCTCTACTGCAGGCACAGGCTCCCAGCCTGCCCTGTGGCCAATCCGAACGCTGCTCTCATGCTGCTGGCATACCAAAAGTCAGTCCTGTTTGACTCAGGGTAACATTTGGCTGCACTGGTGTATACATAAGCACAGTCTGATTCAGATTAAAATTCTGCACAGGAGTAGTCACATTAGGTGTCTGCACCTTCTGATTCACATAAGGGCTTGGCATCACCTGATTGATAACTGGGCTGGTATTGGACTGTGCTGTATTGACAGTTGGAACCGGTGGATAAACCACCGGCATTTGTGTCACTGAATTTACAGGTGCATTTGGAACTATCTGAATTGGGCTCTGCGTAACTGAAGCAGGTAGCACATTCGGGCTACATTCTGTACGGCTTCCTCAACTGAATGATACGGTAGGAGACGATTCATCAGAAGCTGCTTTATAAACTCATCTTCTGAGTCACTTTCACATGAGGTTGTCTTTTTACTCCTATCTGCTGTCTGTTCTGCCTTCACTGTCTGTTGCTGTCGCCTTTGGTTTTGTATTCCCATCACCTTTCTCTGTGATAGCTGGAAACATTCTCAATCCATCTAATATTTCTGCTCTCCACCTTTTTTGTTCTGCATCTCAACTAACTTATGTTAATGTATTGGCTGCTTTCTTTATTCTGTTCTCAAATGTTGCTGTTTCTTTCTTCAAATTGTGCGGGTCTTGGAGGAGGCTTTGATTCAAACATTTCTGTCCTCAAATTGTCTAAAATTCTCAGATTAATCGTTCCATAATAAGAAAAAGCTAATGAACCTTCATTCTCTTTGATCTTACATCATTGTTTAAACCATATGCATGCTGAAACCCCTTTTGTTTCCTATACTGTGTAAGCTGGTGTTCCTGCCGGTGCTACCTTTTCACCCTCTCTAACTGGAATAAACACATCTCCTCTCAGCACACTTCTTAAAGCATTAAAAATTTCATTTTTTGCACAATTTTAATTAATCACATCGATTTGAATCAGAATTCAGGAAGTAAATTCAATCCCACAATCCTTTTCATAATTTGTTCTCAACCACCAGCAATGCGGACCTATACCAGCACAGGTTTCAAACTAACCGACCTATCCCAGCAATGCACAGAATTACATCACACTCACTTCACTCAGCAGCTGCAGTTGCTTCGTAATTGTCTCTCACACATACACTAAACACAAAAATTGCGAGCAAAATCAAACACCAAAAATTTGGCTGCACACTATGGGTAGGGCTCAAACGCTTTGAAAGATGTATGGGCTGCACTTCCGATTTCACAATTACACCAAAAGTGAAACTTGAACAATTCTCACTCTGGTTGATACAAATCCTCCATATGCACTGAGGCTTCATCTAATACCAACCAACATCTCACACACACACTCAAAGAAAACTACTACAACTGTCAGTGGTACCACATGACACGTACCTCCCTGCAGGCAATAAATTAACCATGGTCCATCTACAGTTGTGCGTTATCCCGGGATCTTAGACCTCGATGGACCTGTCAACAGCAACAACAACCACGGACATTTTTTGGCACAAAGTGGCACAATCACTTAAAGTATGATGACACCGCAAAACACTTCACAAAATCACACCTCACCACATTCCTCAGGCAAAATTCATCACAAGCTCAAATCCCTATTTATGTTCACACAACACGTCAGTTGTAGGCACAACACTGGAACTTCATCAATCTCTGGAACAGATCATGGGACGAATTACAGGGTGGTCAAAATTTGGACTGGGCAATGACATGTGAACTCTCTATCACTAAAGAAAATGTGGTTTCCCTTCTCATGGGATGAACTCATAACTTTATTAACAAACTGCGAATCCTAATCCCCTAACATTAATCTAAAATGTGGGTCCCCCTTTTCTGGGACAAAACCATCACTCTGCTACCAAAACTGTAAGCACGGTTTCATCCTTCACAGGAATTGAACGCTTTACTGAGGTCAAAGACCTTTTGACCCAGAAAAAAGTGTGGTGAACCACACACAAATAGACATCAACTCCACCCTAAACAATTTATACACCATGACTAAAGAGTCCACAGAAAGAAAACCCCAATCATGAACAAAGTTCAAAGATTTCTTTTACAACCACAAAGTTAGTGTCACAAAGACAAAGTGCAAAATCAAATTGTAAAGGTATATAATCACAATTGACTTCCCAAAGTTGCAAAACAAGTTACCATTAACAAAATTAGACATTTAAGAAGAATCAGACAAATAATTAATGAAATTATTTGACATACAGAACCATATCTCAAGTCAGATTGAATTAACATTTGTCAAGCTCAATTAGGCGGAGTATGCACATTTAGGAGTGGACATAGGTTGTTCCTATAGCTAACCAAATTATAAAATACATGTGAGGGGACATACATATGCAGGCAAAAATACAAAAGAAGACAAAAATAATTTGAGAAAAATATATCTTGGACTACTAGCTAAAACAAAATTGTGAGCGTCAGCATAATAGATTCTATCCTAGAAAATGGACATGTCAATGAACAGTGGCAATCAGCTGAGAGAGATATACTTCTCCAAGGGACAGCATTCAAGGGTTCTTCATCAGCAAAGCATCTAGATCAGCAGCAACGTCCAGCCAAGACATCTGGAAAGGTGTAGAGAGATAATCTGGAGTAAAGGGGCCTGAGGAATTGCAGAGAGACTGCCTCTAATCTACAAAGTCCAACCCTGATAAGAAACACATAATTCAAAGTAATTTGTTGATTTATTGGCATCATGTCATGATAAAGGAACATCATCCAATCCAATCTTTAGGCAAATGTCAGGTTGCAACAGTCTGGTATTTTCTCAAATCTGTCATGGGAACTTCTCCGGTTTCCATGTGACTCCAAGCGGTGGAAACAATTGTATTCCTTTGCAACAGTTCAATTTATTTCTTGGGTTTACAATATGATAGTCTCAGTTCCATGTAAATCTGCATGTCAATTGAAACAGGTTAAGTCCACAGGCCTGGATATTCCTTCACTAAACTAAAAGTCTCTTTGCAATTGAACAATGCACCTATTGCTGCTTACAAAGCTTCTCATGTGAACAGAACCTAAAGAAAAACTAATGGTAGAAAGAACAATGGTGCATCACTTTTACATCTCTGCAAAATTAAGGTTCTAAGTTATGCTACCACAAGAAGTATAAAATCCGTTAAAAGTACTTGCTAGTAAGACGCACATAATATGCGAACTTATAAATTCATCATTAATAATATACCATAAGAATAAGTAAAACATGTCATTATAAATTGTAAAACCTTGCTCATGCATCATATTAGGTATAACAGAGAAGTACATTTGTATTATGTGCACAAATTTTGAAACATATCTTTCTTTTACTAAACACTAGAAATACACATTTGTTTTTATACTAGCAATTAATCCAGATTCTAAAATACACTTTAAAATACTTTTTAATTCACTGGCATATTGTTTAATAAAGAAGGCACAATTGTGACCACCAACAAATGAAAACATGAAGGATTTAAAAATGCGTGTCAGTGCAGCTTTTTACATCAGGCTGTCAAACATGGGACATAATTTGTAACTTTCTGCTGACGCCTGGGTCACTAAAAGCATTACTAAAGTTTCTGCTCCAACAATATATATTTGGAGACTATATACATATATATGTATGTGTGTGTATGTGTGTGTGTGTGTATACATATATAGTTCATGTCTGAGTGTACATTCGATTAGCCAAGTTCCACTTGTTCCAGATAGCTAATGAAGTGGAAGTCATACATATGTGTTTATTGTATATCTATACCTTTATGATCTGATAACCGAGCCTGCAGGACTTGCATTAGTAATGGTTTGGTGAAGTACTACACACATCATATTTTGGGGATAGTCAATCATTATGACGTTTTTCTGTCTGCACACCCGGATACTAACTGTGTGCCATTATCCATAACAAGATATCTGGGAAACCTTCCAAAAGCAAATACTGTTGCCTGAGTGATTCCAGGAACCACACCATGTTGCCACTTAAGCCAGCTGTAGCAAAGTTTTTACCCATTCTGGGCCTGATTCTAACTTTGGAGGACGGTGTTAAACCGTCCCAAAAGTGGCGGATATACCACCTACCGTATTACGAGTCCATTATATCCTATGGAACTCGTAATACGGTAGGTGGTATATCCGCCACTTTTGGGACGGTTTAACACCGTCCTCCAAAGTTAGAATCAGGCCCTCTGTGTCTATGGGAAAAAGTGTTCGTACATATGGCCCTTAATGCCTTGTCTTCATACTCCTTTTTTCAGGACTAGCCCTGCCTCACCACACTGCAGTCAGACCAAGGCCCTCATTCCAACCGCGGCGGGCGGCGGTCGCTGCCCGGCTGGCTTGAACCGCCATATGGCCGCTCCGCGGTCGAAAGACCGCTGGGGCCATTCTGACTTTCCCGCTGGGCCGGCGGGCACCAGCCAAAATAGCGCCCTCCGGCCCAGCGGGAAAGAGGCCTGCAACACTGAAGCCGGCTCCGAATGGAGCCGGCGGTGTTGCAGGTGTGCGACGGGTGCAGTTGCACCCGTCGCGCTTTTCACTGTCTGCTAGGCAGACAGTGAAAAGCATACTGGGGCCCTGTTAGGGGGCCCCAGGACACCCGTTCCCGCCAGCCTGTTCCTGGCGGTAAAAACCGCTAGAAACAGGCTGGCGGGAAGGGGGACAGAATAGCTGCTGATCTGAAAGGAGCAGGAAGATCATATTTAGTATGGCCAGAATGGTGACACAAAATCCTACTGACTGGTGAAGTTGGATTTTATATTACTATTTTAGAAATGCTACTTTTAGAAAGTGAACATTTCTCTACACTTAAATCCTTCTGTGCCTTCCAATTTACGTCTGGTTAGGTAGTTGACAGCTCCCTTGTGCATTCTCTCAGACACACCCCAAACACAGGATACTCAGCCTCACTTGCATACATCTGCATATTGAATGGGTCTTCCTGGGCTGGGAGGGTGGAGGTCTTGAGACTTGCATGTCAAAGAACAGTAGCCTGCCCTCACACAAAGGACTGCTGCACCCCCTACTGGGACCCTAGCAGACAGGATGGAACTGAAAGGGGACCTTGTGCACTTCTAAGCCACTCTTTGAAGTCCATGTGCGAAGGGGAGAAACCGACGCACACCTACCATTTTCCACGCATCTCCTCCTCTGCGGTCCCTTGCGACGATTTTTCAACGCAAACCAGGTACTTAGAACTTAAGATACTTTTTATTGCTTTTACAGTAATATTTCAATTCTACGACACTTCATATTACTTTTACAGTAATATTGCAAAGTATACTTATTGCAGTTTAATCGTTTTGACCTGCATCTTATCAGATGAATATTATCTATTTTTCCTAACACTGTGTGGTGTATTTTTGTAGTGCTATATTGTTTTATTGTATGATTTATTGCACAAATACTTTACACATTGCCTTCTAAGTTAAGCCTGTCTGCTCAGTGCCAAGCTACCAGAGGGTGGGCACAGGATAATTTGGATTGTGTGTGACTTACCCTGACTAGAGTGAGTGTCCTTGCTTGGACAGGGGGTAACCTGACTGCCAAACAAAGACCCCATTTCTAACAGTGTGTAGGTGTGTGTTTTATTTTGTGGAGCAGCCCCTTGGGCAAGGGTCGCTCCCCATGGAGGCACATTACTGTTGCCAATATCTGCCCCCTTTGGGGCAGATCGGCCTATTTTTGGAAGGCCCATCTGCCCACAAGGGGGCAGAAAGCCCACTAGAGACCAGGGAAGATTTTCTTTTTCAAAATAAGAGGTTGGGGGTATGCCCATACCCCCACCCCAAATAAATGGGGCCAAAATTGTTCTGCCCATCAATGGGAAGATGGGGCACTTACCCCCGATCCACACCCCGGCGGGGGCAGAAAGTCTACTAGATGCCAGGGAATTAACAACAAAAAAATAGTGTGGTGGTGGTGGCTACCAAGCAGTATCGGCATGGTTATGCCCCCACCCAAACTGAAGGGGGTATCAGTCTTTCAGCTCTCCCCCGCACACTAAACCATCTCATCCCATGGCAAGCAAGAGGACATTTGATAATTTTGGGTTTTGGTTTTACATGTGGGTCATGAGAGCTTGGCTAACTCTCAAAATTGCCCCACTTGGAATGATGAGGGCTGCACTTTTTGGACTTTGGGACGCTACCATGTAGAAAAATCCACAAGACCTAGACACATCTGAAAACTAAACATCTGGGTGAGTCCAGGGTGGTGTGCTTTACCTGCACCCCACACCATTTTCTTACCCACAATGCCCTGCAAACCTCCAACTTTGCTGGAGATCACACATTTTTCCACATTTTTTTAATTGAACCTTCCGCAATCTGCAGGAATCCACAAAATTCCTACCACCCAGCATTGTCTCATCTATACAAAAATAAATTCTGCCCCACTTGTCAGCCTAAAAATGTTTGTTTTCAAACTTCCCTTTTGGACCTGCTTTGGTTCCCCCTCAATTTTGAAATGTTTTTGGCTCTTCCCTGTCACAGGCACTTGGCCCTCCTACACAAGTGAGGTATAATTTTTACTGGGAGACTGAGAGGAACATTGGGTGGTAGGAAATTTGTCCCGGTGTGGTGGTCCCTCACAGAAATGTGGGGAAAATGTGATTTTTTAACTAAATTTGATGTTTGCTGAGGATTCTGGGTAAGAAAACACTGAGGGTTCCACGCAAGTCACACCTCCCTGGACTCCCTCAGATGTCTAGTTTTCAGAAATGTCTGGATTTGGTATGTTTCCTGTATGGCTGCTGAGCCCAGTACCAAAAACACAGGTACCCCTGCAAAAACAGCTAGTTTTGTATTTGATAATTTTGATGTGTCCAGATAGTGTTTTGGGGCATTTCCTTTCGTGGGCACTAGGCCTATCCACACAAGTGAGGTACCATTTTTATCTAGAGACGTGGGGGAATGTTGAGTGGAAGGGAATTTGTGGCTCCTCTCAGATTCCCGAACTTTCTGTCACCAAAATTAAATGAAAAAGTGTTTTTTGGGCCAAATTGTGAGGTTTGCAAAGGATTCTGGGTAACAGAACTGGTGAGAGCACCACAAGTCACCCCATCCTGGATTCCCCTAGGTGCCTAGTTTTGAAAAATGCACAGGTTTGGTAGGTTTCCCTAGGTGCCGGATGAGCTAGAGGCCAAAATCCGCAGCTAAGCACTTTGCAAAAAACACATCAGATTTCAATGTGAAAATGTGATGTGTCCATGTTGCTTTTCCTGTCATGAGCATTAGGTCTACCCACGAAGTGAGGTATCATTATTATCAGGAGACTTGGGGGAACACAGAATATCAAAACAAGTGTTATTGCCCCTTGTCTTTCTCTCCATTTTTTCCTTCCAAATGTAAGACAGTGTGTGAATAAGATGTCTATTTGAGAAATGCCCTGTAATTCACATGCTAATATAGGTTCCCCGGAATTCAGAGATGTGCAAATAACCACTTCTTCTTAACACCTTATCTTGTGCCCATTTTGGAAATACAAAGGTTTTCTTGATACCTACTTTTCACTCTTTATATTTCAGCAAATGAATTGCTGTATACCCGGTATAGAATGAAAACCCACTGAAAGGTGCAGCTCATTTATTGGCTCTGGGTACCTAGGATTCTTGATGAACCTACAAGCCCTATATATCCACGCAGACATAACGGTATATTGTTTTAAAAAATCTGACATCGCAAGAAAACGTTACAGAGTAAAACATGGAGAAAAATAGCTGTTTTTTTACCTGAATTTCAATATTTTTTTATTTTAGCTGTTATTTTTTGTAGGAAAACCTTGTAGGATTGACACAAATTACCCCTTGCTGAATTCAAAATTTTGTCTACCTTGCAGAAATGTTTAGCTTTCTGGGATCCAGCATTGTCTTCAAACCTATTTCTGTCACTAACTTGAAGGAGGCTGAAAGCAGACAAAATAGTAAAATGGGTATGTCTCAGTAAAATGCCAAAATTGTGTTGAAAAATTGTGTTTTCTGATTCTTGTCTGCCTGTTCCTGAAAGCTGGGAAGATGGTGATTTTAGCACTGCAAACCGTTTGTTGATGCCATTTTCAGGGGAAAAACCACAAGCCTTCTGCTGCAGCATTTTTTCCCATTTTTTTAAAAAACAGAAATGTTTGCTGTATTTTGGCTAATTTCTAGGTCTCCTTCAGGGGAACCCACAAACTCTGGGTAGCTCTAGAATCCCTAAGAGGTTTGGAAAAAAGGACGCAAATTTGGCGTGGGTAGCTTATGTGGACAAAACATTATGAGAGCCTAAGCGCGAACTGCCCGAAATAGACAAAAAAAGGCCTGCTACCTGAGGGGGAAAAGGCCTGGCAGCGAAGGGGTTAACATAATGCACTTAGTTTCATTTAAAGCAGTATCGTACATGTGATCTGGCTAGAACTGCGATTAAGGGGATTTTGAAGCAAGCATATTTGCACATTCTTTTCACATAGTATGCTTTATCATTCACAGCACACTCTACATAGCCAGTACTATACAACATAAGCCGATCAAAACAGCATGTGTCGAAGAAAGTAATTTACTGACGAGGAATTACACAGATGAAAAAAAACTACTAAAATACTGACTAGTACTGCTCTGGAAAATTACTTGCCATTCACATAGAAAGAAGCCATAGCATGGATTTACTTTAGGAGTGAAAGCCAAAGGCACGTGCCTAATTTATAGCCCATTAAGTAGCTGTATTTCTCTAAAGACAAATGTGGTATCTTTATCAGTAATAGGAAAGGCTATGCTCATATTTCACATTTCTACTGTATCCCACTCCTCGAGATCTAAAAATGTATGTAATGACCTGACATGTGTACACCTATTTCTCTACACCGAAACACGGGTCGAGTGCCAAAGGGCTGTGCTAATACTCATAGATAGCCGAAGGACATTTTTTTAAACACTGTGAATAATTCTTTGCTTTTTCAAATTTCAAATTTAACAGCTCCCTCATTTGTGAAGCCTTTCTCTACTCAGCAAAAACTGTGTACCATTGTTTGCTTCTTCCTGTATAGTTTACACACTCAGCGTCTGGTGGTCTACTGAAGATGCCAGTTCCAAAGCCAATGAAACTGCCGATGCCTGGTTTCAAGTAATTCACATGTTGCTTCTAATTCCATCGATAAACATGTAGATAAAAAAATACATCATTTGTTACTACTAAGCACAGATGTTTGTTATGCCATCGGTGCTCTTGAAAACAGGAGTCCATAATATCCAGATGCTTTTTTGTCTCCACAGGACAATGCTGAGAGATGCCCTTTAGGAACTGTGTGAAGCAGGATGCTTCTCTATGACCTAGGTTAGATTTATTTCCTTAATTCATACCCTCCTTGGACAAAGTACATGTTTTCTAAAGACGTAAATTTCCATTCACCCCAGGTCAGACTGGAACAGTGGCAACAAGGTGCTGCAGGTCATCCGATCCTGAGGTAAGCGTTGGTGACAAATGTGGAATGAGTAAGAATTGCTCAAATGGTCCATGAGGAGGTTGATTGCTCTTTGGGCGTGGGACTGATCCTGGTGTCCTGATATGTTACTGAGCCCTTTAAGTTAAAGTGTGACCACAACAATTGTCAGTTCTTATCTGAGATGGTATAGTGGGCAAAAGTGGGCTGAGATGTACTCAAGAATTCCACCCACCACTTTTTTGTTTTCCTTGGCAGCAAAAACAGAGAGGACTTCCAAACCAGAACAGGCCCATCTCTATTTCAGAGGTAATTACTGTTTGACTTTGAGTGTGCTAACCACGGCCAGACTGGAAACCTAAAGCAGCCCTGGCAAATTTTGTCAGACAATCCCCCTTTGGCTGCATAGCGAGCAAGCCTGACTACAACAATGGGGCTTGAGAGGATCTCTTCCCAAGACAATTCAAGAAAAAATGCCAAAAATGGTGCATTCTGCAACACATTTTTCATTGTATTTCCAACTGTATTCGTTTTTGAAGCATAGTAAATGATGACCATGTAGTGCACCAGAGTATGACAACCTTTATTTGGGTCCTTCAATGATTCCCTCACCATCACCCTCTAGCGGTGCCTTTCATTTCTCTATAGTCCCTCTCACGTGTATTTTATTTGTTTTATACCACTTCTCTTACCAGTGTAGGGTGTGGGGCACTTTACATCTCACACACATACAGACAATTAATCATTATTGTGTAAATCAGTGCATAGAATTTGTTGACAAATAGGACTGCAAGGTGTAGGATTCACATGCCATCCATACTGGAAGTCATTTTTTAAGAGTGCTTGGTCTGTGGAAGCATAAACTCGGGATTCAGAAGTAATATTGGTTAGCGTTGACTTAATTAGTGACAATTTATTTCCACCCAAACAAACCCTTTTTAGCAAAATTAAGATAGTCAAAGACAGAAGAAAAACATAATTTTCTAACCTTTGCCATGCAGTTTGCATGCAGCTCTTTGGTGGCAGTTCATAGCTCACTAAGCTAGATTATGATTGTAATTTATAAACTGCACAGTAACAAAAAGAGCTCTGTGACAAAAGCAGTACCCACAGAGCTATGCACATAAAATACTGTTCACTGATCTGCATTGTACCTGTTCTTTGCAGCAGGCATATTAACCCTCTGCAATGCCTTACATGAGTTAAAACTGCCATTAGATGAAACCCTGATCTCTCTCCAGCAGGTACAAAAATCACCAGAGTTATCTTGGCACTTTTATTGTTGCCTAAAAGCCGTTTGGACATACAAGGAACAGTGCAGTGCTTTTAAAACTGCTACACAGCTACAAATCCACCCCCACCCTCAGTGCCTAAACAAAACTTGAGGGCCCCTTGCAAAGTACATCGAGGGGCACCACCCAACCCAGTCAGGAGCTCTCAGGCTGGGGCCTGCCGCCCATGAAATGTTTACTGTGCTGAGGTGGCACCCTCGAGCTCAGGTGCACCCCCACACCAGAGGGGCTGTTGCTGTGCCACTGCGCACCCTCCTGGGGAAACGTCTGAATCCTGGTACTAATGTTAACTAAGATGGAAATGGCTAGCCAAAGAGGATGACTCAACGTGCAAGTAGGATATAAATTATACAAAGAGCACTTCATTGGGAGAGTGTGTGTCTGATCCTATTTGAAAAGTTAGCTAGAGATCAGAGTGAGGCAAATTTCAGATCAGCTCCTATCGGATAAAAATGTTACCTCACTGGTGTTAATAAAAGAAGCATGCACCTAAGAGGGGAACTATATTTTGGTAAATGGTATTTATGTCAGAAGATAGGTATTCATGTGATATTCTGACACACAATTTCTAAAGTGCATCCAAGTACTTTAGAGTGAAAGAGATAAAGATACAGTGACAGATAAATAAAGAAACAAAGTAATGAGAACACATTAGTTCGGATGGGACTCCTAATAACTGTGCTTTGGGCATCACTTAATTAAACAGAGATATGTGTTTGTGGATTTCTTAAATTAATGTGGCATTAGGTTAAAATGCCAATGTATTTCGGTGTACTTAGCATTGTCAATTCTGATCTGTGACAGGAGGGTGTCTGGCGGTGAAGTCGAATCTGTCTTTTATTGTGACAAGGATATTTGAGTGATCCGGAATATTCTGAGCAAGTTTAGAATTTATGTGACACGGCTACATTCAACCCTTCCTCTGACGTCAGTCTTTCCCCCCAACCATTCTTGCTGTTTGTATTTCTACTGCTTTTGAGGATACACAACATGGACTATTGAGGCACACACCAAGCTGAAAAGCACAATTGGTTAGCCTTGGTCAAAATGTATGAAGTACTGGGACTCAAACATCTTGTGCTGATGACCAGTGAAAGAGTGTGGTGAATACAGCTTGGTGATTCCACTAGCCCAAAAGTTATTGAGGTACTAGAACCAGGGCACATTTTGTGGTCACCTGAAATGAAGCGTGATCAGGGAAGATTTGGTGGTTGATTACAATCAAAAGTTCTAGCTTTCACTTACAAAATCTTCAGTGGGTAAACACAAGAATCCACTAAGCTACATTCTCTTTTTTGATGTCCACCTGACTGTCTTAAACTTTGAAAGCAAAACCTACATGTGGGAGGCATTGGCGAAATATAGAAAGAGGGTCTACATTTATTTTGTGTTAGCTGTGCCCCATGTTGCAGTCCAATAGTGATGAAAATTCCTTGTGCTTCATAAGATTCCATATTTTCAGGGAATGGGTTCACGTTTTAGGTAGTCTCAACACAACTAAATTTCATTTCCACTGCAAAATAGTCAGTTACAACTGGTTCCTGCAATTCCCCCCCCAGCAAGTTTAAGTCTGTAGGGCTTTTCTTCTCTCTCTAGACAAGTGAAAGATGATCCACATGAGCTGGCTTAGGAAATATCCAATTAACATTGGACTACTTGTTCTCTTCCAGTAGGACTCATCGTTCTTTGTCTTTTCTCTTTCACGCAAAACAACACAGCTAATCTTGACACTGCACTGTGTTGTGGGAAATCCAAGTAAATCTATGCCTAAGTGTGTTCAAAATGTATGTGGGAATATACTTCCATGTGCAAAGACCATTTATATAGCACAATGTGGCAGTGCTCTGAAGTGACACATTAATTCTGAAAAATATTTTATGATTTTTTTTTAGATCTGTATCGGGCAGATTATCCTATCTGTCTGGCCTTCCTGTCTTCCTCACAAGTTTCTTCAGCTACGCTCCTCTCTCTTGCTCATCCTCCTGTCCATGCCTCACTTTCCTTTTGCCAACTCGCTCTTCCCACACTAGCTTACCTTCTTCTCTGTCACCTCTCCTTTCACTACCTCACCATCCTCTCTCTGTCTCACCCTTATGTTCCCACCTCAACAAGCCCTCATAGCAACGAACACCAACCCACATCATCCGGAGAGTCAGATCACACTTTAGCGCCCGCCACACACACACTTATTCAGTAGAAAGATACATATATATATATATATATACATATATATAGAGAGAGAGCGCAACCTCTTGTGTGATACTTGCGCTGCTGCAGCAACCACCTACCCTGTACCTGCTATGTAAGTTATAGAACCTTTCATATATTGCCCATGCTGCCCAGGTTGCCAGTGTTTTATTGAAGCTTGGGACATTGGGCCTTCTCACCCTATTGAACTAAAACGACCGACATTGCCAATGCTTGTTTCTAGTGGCCACCGGATTCGTTTTTTCCCAGCCTTTGCTTATGCTGCCGTAGGATGCCTTTGCGTCACACTTAATCATTCAACATTTTCACTGCGTCAGTTCACTGATCATTTTAATGGCTGCAATTCAAGCAATAAACAACATCTGCCCATGTGTTGTGTCTTATGATGCATGAAAACAAGCACCATGATGCTTTTAGTTATGTTCTTCACCTTGCATGGCAGAGGTTGTAACTGCTCAGTGCATTTTTCGATATTTGATAATGCATTACCACCTCTGAGACATGCCTTCTGAGTGCAGGAGGAACTACGTCGAAACTCGGCCCAGACACCTTCGCGTGGTAGGCTGTATCCTGTTTGCAAAATGCTGTAGATATTCTCAAATTATATATCACTGGTTATAGAAATAACAATATTGTATTTCATAGGAGAGGCTCTTGACATTCTTGTGAACGTGTGGCAACAAGTCACATCGCTGCCGTTGTGCACCTTGTTAGTATTATACAAGCAAACTGCCCAGCTCGTAATAGCTGCGAGGGATGTTTCACTCTCGCGTTTACATGCATGTCCTTTCTAGCGCTCACTACCGCAAAGGACAATTTTCAGGTCACGTGCTTGCATCACAGCGTTCAATCTCGGATACTTGATGTGATGTTATCCTCCCCAGAGGGAGGTACACTGGACCGTCTGGTAGCCGATGATAAGACGACGACCCGATACTCAGTCAAATCACAGGGAACTGTCTCCGACTTCGGAGTAATCATTATTCACGCTCCTCTTGATTTCTAAATGAAGTTAAGGTATTTATTACAAGGTAAATATTATGATGGTTTTCATCAAGTATTGTGTTTTTTTAGTTTCAACACATACTTATTTTGTACAAGTAAAACGGTAACCCTTTAATTATTTTACCCAGACTATGTGATCAGGTTCTAAAGGTGATTCCATACATATTCTATTGCAGTGCTGTATTAACTTGTGTATATTTTTAGTATACTTCGATCGCACTGTACCTTTACATGTGTTAACGTCACGGATGTGTTTACCCAAGGTCGTTTGTTAACAAAAATGAGAATTTTTCTAGCGGTGTACCCGAGGCCAGCAGTGAAGCCGGAGGGCCCGATTGACAAAGCTCTGCCTT
The DNA here is from genome assembly GCF_031143425.1 of Pleurodeles waltl. Classification (NCBI taxonomy): domain Eukaryota; kingdom Metazoa; phylum Chordata; class Amphibia; order Caudata; family Salamandridae; genus Pleurodeles; species Pleurodeles waltl. Next base: position 686,007,967 of record NC_090439.1, read on the forward strand.
GACTGGATATTTGCTTCAATTAGATTACCCCCACTTGTGGAATACATTTCGAATTTTCATTGAATTAGTCAGAGGCCCCAGGGATATCTCTAGTTTGCCTTCCAGCACTGATAGGGCTATTTCAGAACTCACTTACAGAAACATTTGGCCTTGTTAAATCAAACTCAAATGGACTTTTACACAGTGAATTCTGTTTTCTTTTCTTTTTTTAGGTGGAGAGTTCCTCTTGTAAACAACCTCATTAAATTTCCCATGCTGGACAGATCTTTACTTCTGCCTTTGAGTGGAATACATTTGCATGAGGTTCGGGGGGCAATATTTACCTTCAAGGAGTACATAAATGCCCACAAATTTAGGGCCAGATTTATAAGTAGTTGCATTGTCCTTGCCATGCACGGTGACACAAGACATTACAAGGGCGTCAGTAAGATTTACTAAGCCATGCAAAGCCACATTGTGTCGGAAAGGAGTACCAGGGGTGGAGTGATGACGTTCCCATGCATCCATCCATGGATTTTGGTACAATCCCAGATTTACTAAGGGTACTAAGCCTGGGATTGCATTAAAATGTTACGCCATCCCAACAGAGGCACAATGAGGAGAAATATGTTTATTTCTCCTCGTTATTTCCTATTGGTACAGGGGGTCTTAGTAGAAGAACCATTAACATTTAATATCCAGCATTGTGATAGCCCATTGCAGTAAGGAATTATTGCAAACTGTCCTATGACATTCCAAGGGCCAGCCAATGGATAGACCACACACCCACCATCTGCCAAGGAGTAGGCATCACCTGCACAAAAGAATGGAGCACACCAGTGATGAGAAGCTTATGTATCTACAGTGATGGCTTTGGTGCTTCCATGAGATATTGTCCCAACACTAGGGCCAGATTCACTAATGTTTAACATGACGGAGTAAGGCAACTTGCTGCACTACATTGTGTGAAAGAGAGAGAGCAGAAGTGCACTTTATCTATTAAGATGTGGTGCACTTCTGCTTTCTCAAGGTGGGGTGAACGTCAGGCAGCCCAGTGCCAATGCAGGCACCCTTGTACTATGGTAAAAGGGTGCCTGTGTTACTTTCAGAATTGTTTTTGTGCAGCAGTGGATATATTTCTGCATAAAAACATTCCTTAGAAGCACATTCCTCTTTCCATCTGAGTGGCAGAATCCAGAACTAATGGAAAGAGAAAGTAACAAGCAGAAATAAAGATGTTTCTCCTTGGTACCCCTCTCTCAGGCAGGCAGAATATTTTGGTGCCAAGGTGTGACTCCAGGGCCTACCCCCTTCTGCCCCCTTGGTAGAGGTTTTTTCTCATATATCGGGTACAAATTGAAGGGACACTTCACTGCCTGTGTATGCTTTAAGGCAGTGGTTCCCAACCTGTGGTCCGGGGACCCCTGGGGGTCCGCGAAGCCTTCTCAGGGGGTCCGCGAGAGCCTAGAAAATTAAAAAATATGAACAAATATTGACAAATTAGGTCCCCAGCTTCCAGTAATGACTCAGGCGGGGGTCCCCGGATTCCCAAGATGATTCAGTGGGGGTCCCTGGGTTCCATCAATGTTAAAGTGGGGGTCCACAGAAATCAAAATGTTGGGAACCACTGCTTTAAGGTTTTATGCATGCCACACTTGATTTATGAGTAATTCGTCACGGGGGAGCGTTAGCAGCTATATAAACCACCCTGACAAGAGGCCAGGACCCTCAAAGACCATTAATGTAGGGCTGAAACATGTTGGTTAATGTAGGGTCATAGGACCATCATATCCTTAAAACCCATTCTTAATATATTTTTAACTATTCATATCCACCCTATTAATAAAGGGATACATGGGGTTTGGATAAGGAATTTGTATTATAAGGTTACGCCCCCTATCTGACTATCTGGCAGGAGCTCCCTGGAAGTTAGTCGAGCTCACCCTGACCTTTAGGAGTCAGGGTGAACCCGATGATGAAGCATGCCACTATTAGAGTGGGTGAGGGTTATATATAAAAAAATATATGTTTTCCTTTCCCACTCTTAGTGTTGTAGAGTACAGGTGTGGCAAGCTACCTTCTCTTGTATTCCTCTGAGTGCCTCATATATAAGGGATACTCTGCGTTGGTAACTATTTTGTGCCAAACTGAACTTTACTGCCTTTAGTAAATTTGGGTTTGCAATAAAATATATGGGTGGATGCATGGGAACACCCATGCGCCAGCCATGTAATGCTTCTTTGACGCAGGGTAATGCAAGGAAGTACAGGGTCTTGTGCTGAGTTACTCTGAGTCTAAAAAGTGATGCAAATCTGAGCCTGGATGTCTAGTCTGTTGTAAGAATTTGAGTTATTGGCTGAGGGGATGGAGGATCCACTCAGGCAACAACCACAATCCTTGCCAGAGTGAACCACAGGTGTTACTAAATTAACCTGTGCTTAAACCTCTGGTAGCATGGTACAAAATCAGCGAGGCTTAACTTAGAGGCAATGTGTAAAGTATTTATGCAGCACACAAACCGTAACAAAGTGAAAACACAAGACAAATTCCATACTAATTTAAAAAGATAGAGTCAATTTTCATAAACAAAATGACACCAAAGTAAATTAACTCCAAACAGTAGAACCGGAGTTATGATGTTTGAAAATATTTAAAGAAATCTAGCACCTAAATGATCAAAGCGCCAACTGTTGGTATCTAATCACATAGGTCTGAGGCGAAGTCAAAAGTTAAGGCTGATAGCAATTCAGCATGGGTCAGGTACAGGGGATGGTTTGGGCCTGGTCTTGCTTACCTTCAGAAGGTGGAGTCTCATCGGAGCAAGGCAGCAGGCTGTTGCCAAGAGGAGGTTGATGGCGGGGAGCCACTGGATGAAGTCTCAGTAAAGGCCTCGACAACGGGGAAACTTCAGGTGGGAAAAGCTGGATTATCAGGCCCGAAGAGATCCTCCATGTGCTGCTGGTGGTTGTCATTTAGCCTGCTGAAGATTTCTACTTTTGGAAGTAGAAGTCTTACTGGAGCTTGGATTCACCCAGCAGGACGAGGCTGCTGGTTGTACCTGAAGAGAACTCCATGAGGCTGGATATTGCTGCCAGGAAGTTCCACTGAAGCAGATTTGTGGCTGCGAAGAATATTGCAAGAGCTGCAGTCAAGTCAACCTCACCGGTGATGCACCTTTGGTCGATCAGCATCTTTAGGTACAGCTCAGTCTCCTGCCGGTTCTCAGAAAAGTTTTGGGTGAAAAGTTTTCTTATTTCCAAATTTTCGATGGGAGGAGGAGACTATTCCACCACCACACCAGGGTCCAGGACCTGGAAGGTATCACCTGGTGGGTTAGGACTCATTCAAGCAGAGGCTAGCAGCATGGTTGAAGGCCTCTGAAATTTGTTATGACCCTGTAGCTCACACAAGAGGCCAGCCAACTAGCCCTTAAAGTCACTCTGGTGATCCTGGGTTCATTCAGGAGGGCCAGTCGTCCTTCATCAGAAAGCAAGGTAGTCCATCTGGCAGCAGGACACTCCTTCTTAATCTTCCACAGGTCCAAGAGCGTACAGAAGAGTGGTTCTGGGGCTTATTGTTTATACCTGGTGCCCCCCTATATGTGGAGGAACATTTTGTCTTACCCTCTAAACTAGTTCTGGAAAGTTCTTCCCTTCCTCTCCAAACTGTCTGGGGTTAAACAAGGCTGGTGTAAAGTTCCTTTGTGTGTGACGGAGGCAAACCCTTGAAGTGTAAGGGGCACAGGGCACAGCTCCGCCGCCAGTCATCCTGGCAGGGTGGCCCATCCTGCTCATATCTAGTCCTTTTTGTGTCATGGTTTGGGAGGAATACACAAACCCGAATAGAGCAGAGCCATTCACAGTCATGTGACCCAGGAAACTGTCATGAGGCTCAAATGCTTAAAACAAAAAAAAAGAAAACTTTGTAAATGCATCATTTTCAGAACTGTGATTTAAAATCTTATTTTAACATTAAAGAGAATTTAAAATTACAATTCATATGAGTTGAAACAACAAATCTCTATCTGCTCCCAATCTAAAGTTTCACTTACTAGATATAATAAGGTAAACCAGTGTTAGTCAACGGGGGAGATGGGACTTACAACAGTGAAACACAACTTTAAGAGTTTTTAACCACCAGGACATGTAAAACATAAACCCACAGGTCCTGCTTTATAAATACAATGCACCCTCCCCTGTGAGCCTTTAGTGACTATCGTAGGGGTGACTTATAAGTAATAAAAATAAAGGCTTAGGCCTGGCAAAAGCCTTGTTTTACCAGGTGAAATGGCCATTTACAACTGTACTACAGCCTACAATGGCAGGCCTGAGACATGTTTTAAAGTGCTGCTTTATTGGGGGCACAATGAGTGTTTAATGCCCACTAGTAGCATTTAATTAACCAGCCCTCTGTACGTATAGTACCATATAGTAGGGACTTAAGAGTAAACAAATTGTGACAATCAGATGTAGGCCAGTTTTACCATGTTTTAGTGAGAGAGCTCAAGCACTTTGGTTAGCAGTGGTAAGGTGCACAGAGTCCTAACAACAACAAAGACAAATTCAGCAAAGAAGGAGAGGTAAGAGCAAACAGTCTGGCTGAATACCATGCAAGGATGTCAGGTGTAACACCTATGTTTCAAGTCTAGAAAAAAATAGCAGGTAAGTCCAATACTCTGTAAGTAAGACAACCACCATGCATCCGACCTTAAAAGGACGATGAGTTCCAATCTCATGACGGCATGGTTTTTCTTTTCCTGTTCCATTTTAAGGGATCTTCTCTGTAGAATGATGTATAGAATAAGTGTTGTGGCACATATTTTTGAGTAGGAACATTTTTGTGGATTTGTTTTTCTGTTTTCGGTCACCTGATGGTTGCTCCGACTGTCTTTCTTTGGACTTGGAGGATTGCTCCAGGGTATCATGTATCCAGCCTTGTGGGAGTTCCCTGAATTCACGGTCCATTGTACAGATGATAAGCAAGTGCTTTATTACTATGGTGGCTGTGGCAGAACTTTCCCTGTTTTCTCATGTGAACGTGTTATAAATGTCAAGAAAAAGAATGCAATACTGTGCAAAATTAACAAGAGGGATTTAAAGAATATAAGTGCAAAGAAATGTAGTAGACAGTCATAGTTACATGTAGTAGGCTTGAATAGCTAAAGCAGCATTTTCTGACATGCTCACATGGTTCAAGCATGTGAAATTTAATGACCTTCCCACAGGCATATTTTTCATAATGTATAATAGTTTCTTTAAATGTTTCCATTTAACTTTGCAAATGTTTCTACTTAGACAAAGAGCAGTGTAGAATTGTAAATAAGCAACTTGCCTTTTAGTGAAGTAATATAGAAGCTTGAACTTTAAGATGTAGTTTTCTAAGGGCAAATGAATGGTGCGAAAGCTTGTAAACCTAAACTTTGTATTTCATAAAAATTATTAATTCAGCATTGCTGTCTGTGGTCTATTGTATTCCTGGTGTGAAGACGGAGGAAAGATCCAATTCCCATGAGGTAATCGAAAGCTGATTGGCTCACTGAAGAAAGACGAAGCAACATGTAGCAAAAGCTTAGATTGTGATGTCTATATTAATGCATGTCCCTAAAGTAGGCCACGACTTACCTCATTGCACTTGCCTCTTTTCCTTGCCAACGCTGTACGGTGCTCATGCTGGGACTACACTGAGTTTCCTGAACCTCTCTTTATGGGAAGTTCTGCCTTGAATATTATTAAATTTGAGCTGATCTTAATGCCAAAGCTTTATGCTTAGTGATCTCTTTAATTGTAACTCTTTATGGGTAGTGACTGACACCTTTCTCTGACCATATTCTTTCCTTTATAGAATACGCTCATGCAATTATTATGATTTATTAATTGCTTATTTTTGATCATTGACAAAAACTAATAATTTGATAGTGATGAATTTAAATGCTGACTCAATAAAGATGAGCTACTAAAATATTTGATTAATAAAGCTTTTAAACTCATACCAACTCTCATTATTAACTGAAGGTACTATTGAAACTGTGATGAAACATTAACTGATGTACTGAACCTGGTTAATCTCAACTAACGTCAAAGATCCATTGTCCCAGAGCTGAAACAACGGGGATTTCTCCCTGATGAGTTGGTAAGCCTTACCTCCTAAACCGATAATTAAACTAAGATCACTGCTCCAGCACTAATGTTCCCCTTATGTTCTCTGCAGGACCGATGGTGCAACTGTTTGAACAGGATGTCCACTCATTGAAGAGACAAATGAGTCCATTTGAGAGATATCTTTCATTTACATGGATGCATACCCAGCGTGGACCCTGGCAACAAGTACCTCTGTGCACTGGTCTGGCTAGCCTTACACCTGGGACCCGTACAGCAGCTTTGCCCATTCAGTGGCTCATGCAGGAAGACTTTAGATACATTATTCAGATGCCCGTACTACAAGAGTGTCTGCTTCATAGCAGGCAGTCAGTGTCTAGCAGTGCCACTTAAAGCTCTCCTTTACTTGTAAGCATAGGCTGGTGCTCATTGCATCCTTATAGTCTCGGGCTGCCTCTAGTTTACTGGCATTTTTTTGAACCAAGGTCTCCTATTACTGTCAGTAGGACAACAAAATGCTTATAGACTGGATGCTCAGCCTGTCGGTTCCTCTAAAGGTGTCCCTTCACTTCATTCACTTAGGAGCTTTCAGGATTAGAATTTGTTTTGTTGGAAGTACATGAAGAGTGAAGTGTTATTTGTGAACCACTATAATACAACTGTTCGATAACAGCAGATTAAACGAGTTATTTACAAAACTGATATATGCATCTTGTGTTTTAAAACATTTCAGTATTATTATTATTTTTGATTATATTTAATACTTGCAATATTAAAAATAACTGAATTCCAAGAAATGTCTACTTCAATATCAGAGAAATATAACGTCCGTACATAAAAGAAAATTGAAGAGGAAAAGGATGACCACAAAAATATGAATTATTATTAATATGCCAAGAGTATATGCTAAATCTATTTAAGTTAATCCATTTTTTGAGGAAATATTAATTTGTTACTTAACATACTTCATTTGAACACAAATGAATAGGACTCATACAAATTTAAAAGAATATATCTAAATTTGGAAAGACAAAAATGTAATCTTCCTCACTTATTATTAAAAAGTATATATTTCTTCTGGTGCATGAAGAGTTGTTAACCATTATGGATGTTTTTTGTGGGTTAGTTCAAGATTTAAAACTGAAATGTCTGTACCTCTTTTCTTTCACAATAAAGAATACAAAAAATGATGACCGAAATGCTTGGACTAATCTCATCCACTGATAATTACTCACAGCCGCATCTCAGAATATAGTTTATTTTTGCCCAGCATGCCACCTCAGAGAAAACCCAGCACTATGCACTTCAGCCTTGGCCCTGCTCCAATAGGAGCAGTCCAGCCTGGACAGCCAGACCAAGTTCTCTTTTAACCCAGAGCACCAGCACCCCAAGACTGGTTTGCCTCTGTTGGATCGGCAGAGTTATCTCTAGCAAGCTTATTACACCATTAGTTTCGGTTCATGCTCATATTTTATTATGCAGGAAGACTTTAGATACATTATTCAGATGCCCGTACTACAAGAGTGTCTGCTTCATAGCAGGCAGTCAGTGTCTAGCAGTGCCACTTAAAGCTCTCCTTTACTTGTAAGCATAGGCTGGTGCTCATTGCCTGGTGCACCCCCTGGATGCTAATTCCCTGCCCTCAGTCTATGTGATGTATGCATAGAGACGACAAAAACTTTACTTTTACCTTGAAATCAGAACATGCCATCATCATAGTAGACATTGCACTGGGAGTAGGAATTGTCCTACTTCAGACTGCCGACACATAAACTTGGACACAATTTTATATATGCAAGCAAAATCCCAGGTACTTTCTGATTGTTGGACTTTGGGCATTTTGTATTCTCCTGGTCACTCTTTGTCAAGTAATTTTTACCTCAGGATAACATTTGAACAGAGAATGTCTTGTGTGCAATGCAAAACTGATGTGTTCCATGGCTGTGAGACATTTTGTGCTCAAACCACTCGACCTGTGTTATGTCATGACATTTGGACTTTGAATACAATTGTCACACAGAAAACCATTCGAATGTATTTTGTGAAGCATGTGTAATTTTCACATAAATGATGACTGCGAAAAAAATGTAATTCTCCCACCCAATGACACTCTGTTACATTAGCCCCATTGATGCCCTCCTCGTCATAGTAGTATCTTGTGAGGCTGTTCTGTCTCCAAATAGAAATCGTTTTGCTAAGCTTTTTCTTCTAACTTGTTAAAAAATCAGCAACATACACATGAAGATCCAGACCCTTCATACCCACTTTCTGTTGTTTCCAAGCTCATATGATTGCGTGTCAGGAAGACAGGGAGGGTGGGATCTTACTATGACGAGGAGAACTATCCTGAGGGTAGTGAAGATTAGAAGAGTACCGGTAAGCAACTAGTTTATTACCTCAACTGTTTATCAGCCCAACGGTTGTCCATCGCGTCATAGTGGTATCTTGTGAGGATGTACCCAAATGAATAGACACAACAGGCACACTTAAATGCTTCTCATCAGGAATATATTTGCAACAATTACTTAATTGCTGCTTTTAACATTACGCACCAAAACTGTGTGCTTCTTTTGAAAACAAATCTAACTTGCAATGAGAAAGGAAACCACTGTGATTTACCAAGGTGGCCACCCTATATACCTTTTGCAATCTGAGGAGGACTATGTGAAGTTAATGAAGAGTGACAGGTGTTTGAAATGGCCCTTTCTGCAGGGTCACCATCAAAATTTTGCCTGTTTTCCTCACATTTTAACTAATTTATCTTTGTTGGTCTTAGGACTCTGAGCACTGCTGACCAGTTCTAAAGTATGTGTTCTCTCCCCGAAACATGGTTTGTATGGTACATCCACAATTAGTTTATTTCATTTGCTTATAAGTCCCTAATGAAGTGCACTACATGTGCCCAGGGCCTGCAAATTAAATGCTACTAGTAGGACTGCAGCACTGCTTGTGCCACCTACTCAGGTAGCCCTTAACCCCTTCACTGCCAGGCTTTTTCCCCCTCCTGTGCCAGGCATTTTTTTGGCTCTTTGGGGCAGTTCGCGTTTAGGCCCTCATAACCTTTTGTCCACATAAGCTAGCCAAGCCAAATTTGCGTCCTTTTTTTCCAACATCCTAGGGATTCTAGAGGTACCCAGACTTTGTGGGTTCCCCTGAAGGAGGCCAAGAAATTAGCCAAAATACAGTGAAAAATTAGTTTTTTTCAAAAAAATGGGAAAAAGTGGCTGCAGAAGAAGGCTTGTGGTTTTTTTCCCTGAAAATGGCATCAACAAAGGGTTGGCGGTGCTAAAATCACCAGCTTCCCAGCTTTCAGGAACAGGCAGACTTGAATCAGAAAACCCAATTTTTCAACACAAATTTGGCATTTTTTGGCATTGGGACATACCCAATTTTTACGATTTTTTGTGCTTTCAGCCTCCTTCCAGTCAGTGACAGAAATGGGCGTGAAACCAATGCTGGATCCCAGAAACCTAACATTTCTGAAAAGTAGACAAAATTCTGAATTCAGCAAGGGGTCATTTGTGTAGATCCTACAAGGGCTTCCTACGGAAAATAACCACTGAAAAAGAAAAATATTGAAATTGAGGTGAAAAAAACAGCAATTTTTCTCTACGTTTTACTCTGTAACTTTTTCCTGCAATGTCAGATGTTTGAAAGCAATATACCGTTACGTCTGGGGATATATAGAACTTGTAGGTTCATCAAGAACCCTAGGTACCCAGAGCCAATAAATGAGCTGCCGCCTGCAGTGCATTTTTATTCTATACCGGGTATACAGCAATTCATTTGCTGAAATATAAAGAGTAAAAAATAGCTATCAAGAAAACCTTTGTATTTCCAAAATGGGCACAAGATAAGGTGTTGAGGAGCAGTGGTTATTTGCACATCTCTGAATTCCGGGGTGACCATACTAGCATGTGAATTACAGGGCATTTCTCAAATAGATGTCTTTTTTACACACTCTCTTATATTTGGAAGGAAAAAATGTAGAGAAAGACGAGGAGCAATAACAGGAGCTAGAGGTCAAAATCCATAGCTAGGCACTTTGCAAAAAAAAGGTCAGTTTTCTTTAGGAGAATGTGATGTGCCCACGTTGTGTTTTGGGGCATTTCCTGTCACGGGCACTAGGCCTACCCACACAACTGAGGTACCATTCTTATTGGTAGACTTGGGGGAACTCTGGGTAGAAGGAAATTTGTGGCTCCTCTTACATTCCAGAACTTTCCATCACCAAAATGTGGGGGAAAAGTGTTTTATTTTTGCCAAATTTTGAGTTTGGGAAAGGATTCTAGGTAACAGAACGTGGTGAGAGCCCCACAAGTCACCCCATTGTGAATTCCCCAAGGTGTCTAGGTTTAAAAAATGTATACGTTTGCTAGGCTTTCCTAGGTGCCGGATGAGCTAGAGGCCAAAACCCACAGCTAGGCACTTTGCCAAAAAAAAGGTCAGTTTTCTTTAGGAAAATGTGATGTGCCCACGTTGTGTTTTGTGGCATTTCCTGTTGCAGGCACTAGGCCTACCCACACAAGTGAGATTTCATTCTTTTCGGGAGAGTTGGGGGAATGCTGAGTGGAAGGGAATTTTTGGCTCCTGTTAGATTTCAGAACTTTCTATCACCGGAATGTGAGGAAAATGTGTTTTTTTGCCAAATATTGAGGTTTGCCAAGGATTCTGGGTAACAGAACCTGGTGAAAGCCCCACAGGTCACCCCATTCTGAGTCACCCTATGTGTCTAGTTTTAAAAAATGTATAGGTTTGCTCGGTTTTCCTAGGTGCCGGACGAGCTAGAGGCCAAAATCCACAGCTAGGCACTTTGCGAAAAAAAAGGTCAGTTTTCTTTAGGTAAATGTGACGTGCCCACGTTGTGTTTTGGGGCATTTCCTGTTGCGGGCACTAGGCCTACCCACACAAGTGAGGTACCATTTTCATTGGGAGAATTGGGGGAACGCTGGGTGGAAGGGAATTTGTGGCTCCTGTTAGATTTCAGAACTTTCTATCACCGAAATGTGGGGAAAAAGTGGTTTATTTTTGCCAAATGTTGAGGTTGGGAAAAGATTCTGGGTAACAGAACCTGGTGAGAGCCCCACAAGTCACCCCATCGTGGATTCCCCTAGGTGTCTTGTTTTGAAAAATGCACAGGTTTGGTAGGTTTCCTTAGGTACCGGCTGCGCTAGAGGCCAAAATCCACAGCTAGGCTCTTTCCAAAAAACACATCAGATTTCAATGTAAAAATGTGATGTGCCCATGTTGCGTTTCCTGTCACGGGCCTTAGGCCTACCTATGCAAGTGAGATACCATTTTTATCGGGAGACTTTGGGAAACACAGAATAGTAGAGTAAGTGTTATTGCCCCTTGTCTTTCTCTAAATTTTTTCCTTCCAAATGTAAGACAGTGTGTAAAAAAATAGTCTATTTGAGAAATTCCCTGTAATTCTCATGCTAATAAGGGGACCCGTAATTCAGAGATGTGCAAATAACCACTGCTTCTCAACACCTTATCTTTTGCCTATTTTTGGAAATACAAAGGTTTCCTTGATACAACTTTTTCACTCTTTATATTTCACGAAATGAGTTGCAATGAAAACCCAGTGCAAGGTGCAGCTCCTTCATTGGCTCTGCGTACCTAGGGGTCTTGATGAATCTGCAAGCCCTGTATATCCCCGCAACCAGAAGAGTCCAGCAGCCTTAACAGTATATTACTTTTGGAAATCCGACTTGGCAGGAAAAAGTTGCAGAGTAAAACGTGGAGAGAAATGGCTGTTTATTTCATCTCAATGTTATTATTTTTTTATTTTAGCTGTTATCTTCTGTAGGAAAACTTTGTAGGATCTAAACAAATGACCTCTTGCTGAATTCAAAATTTTGTCTACTTTTCAGAAATGTTTAGCTTTCCAGGATCCAGCATTGGTTTCACACCCATTTTTGGCACTAACTGAAAAGAGGCTAAAAGCACAAAAAATAGTAAAAATGGGGTATGTCCCAGTAAAATGCCAAAATTGTGTTGAAAAATGTGGTTTTCTGATTCAAGTCTGCCTGTTCCTGAAAGCTGTGAAGATGGTGATTTTAGCACAGCAAACCCTTTGTTGATGCCATTTTCAGGGGAACAACCACAAGCCTTCTTCTGCAGCCCTTTTTTCCCATTGTTTATTAAACAACTACATTTGTGCTGTATTTTGGCTAATTTCTTGGTCTCCTCCAGAGGGACCCACAAACTCTGAGCACCTTTAGAATCCCTAGGATGTTAGAAAAAAATTACGTACATTTGGCGTGGGTAGCTTATGTGGACAAAAAGTTATGAGGGCCTAAGTGCAAACTGCCCCAAATAGTGGAAAAAAGGTCTGGCACCTGAGGGGATAAAGGCCTGGCAGCGACTGGGTTAAAGTATCTTAGATAATTAGTATAATTGATGGTGTTTTTCATTGGCAGCAGCAGATATGGAGGAGGGCAGAGATTAACCGACTTGGATGTTTAGGTCTGGCTTGACAGAGCAATTTTCATCTCACCTTTTAACCTACACCAATATTATTATGCAGTGTTTTGTTTCCACACAAACACATATCCATCCTCATGCTCTGTATTTGTAATGCTTCATATTGACATACAATTCCTTTAAAGCCAGACCAACTGGCATTGCCAATGCTTGTTTATCCTTCGTTTTTACCATAAGCAGTTTGTGTGTGCAAATGAGTGCCTGATTGATGCCTACCACATGTAAGCCATGATTGATTATAGGCTCTGAGCAATCCTGAGGGGAAAGCGGCGTTTGAAGGCAAAGATTAGGTATGTGTTACCTGGGTGCTAAGCTGAAGTTCATGTCTTATGTAAGGCACTTCAAACAGAAATGTAACTTATTAGAATCCATAGCTGCGTAATAGGCCTCTGATAAAGTGAGCTTCGCCACGGAGCTTTCTCCACACCACTATGTTGTTGGTACCTCAATAGCTCCTGTATAAATGTCTATTAATCACCATGGGCCACAGTATTCAAGGGTTGAAGGAATGTACTGACACCCTGCGCCAAAAGGTAAGCTGACTTCTCGCAAGTCATAAATACTGGTCAATACAAGCTTGCAATGTTTATTTTTCTTTCGAAAACCTGTGCAATAAACAATAAAGGTGTAAACGTAATAAAAAGTGAAAGTCTGCTACCTACAACTGTGCGCAGATATTTGGAAAAAAGAGTGAAAACAAAAAAGCTAAACAACATTTAAAAAAGGGAGAAATAAAAGCAGAGATTGGTCTGCTAGCATTGGCACCGAGGTCATTCATATGTATGCAGTTTTATTATGAATATTTTGATAACAGAAAGCTAGCAATTTAGCAAAGGTTGTGTATAGGCAAAATATAAAAGGCATTGGCAAAGGCAAAAGGTATGTGTGAGAAATTGGGTTACAGGTTCACTGAGGTGTGAGCCCTGTTCAATCATCAACCGCAATCCTTATCAGGGTAAGGCACAAGCAAACCCCAAATTAACCTGTGCTCAACACCCCTGATACCTTGTAACAGAGCAATCAGGCTTAACTTAGAGGCAATATGTAAAGTATTTGTGCAACACTTCAAACAGTAATACAATGAAAACTCCACACAAAAAGTATCCCACAACAGGTTGTAAAAATAGATATGAACTTATTAAATAAAGCAAGACAAGAATGAGAAACATCCAATCAGTAGAACCGGAGTCAAGAATTCTTAATGATTTTAGTAAAAATAGCACCAAAAAAAACAAAGCACCAAATCGGGATACCTGGTTGGCTATAGTACCCAGATTAGTCCTGTGGAAGTTTTACCCACTCAAAAACGTGCCTGGTGTCCAGCTTGTATTGGAGATAGCTGCAAGGATCAAGGACAGGGCTCAGGAGTCTGTCGGTGTAGCGCAAAGAGTAGGCATGGCGTGACAGAAACTGGAGCTTTGTGTTAGCGACACCCACAAGTGGTCGATGCTGGAGTGCTAAGAGCTGTGTTGACGGCACTTCACGTAGAATGGTGGTGTGAGTGTCAAAATCTCATTCTAAAGGGGCACGTTTGTGGTCGCGAAGAGCCCAAGAGCTTGATTTCAGCTCACTGAGCCACACCAATCATCCTGGACCTGAGAGGCACCACGTTGGGGTCGGGAACTCAGTGCAACTGGGTCCAGGAGCTGGTAGAGGATGTCCCTGAAGCTCAGATCAGAAGGCCAGCAGACTAGCCCTTGAAATCAATTGGGTGTCCTGGGTTCAAGATGAAGTTGCAGGTCCAGTACTCCTTCTCTAGGAAAGAGGGCAGCAGTTCGTTTAGAGCAGCAATCCAGCAGAGTGGCATTCCTTCCAGGAGCACAGCAGCCCTTCTTCCTAGCAGAGTATCCACAGGACCAGAAGTGTACTGAAGAGTTGACATCTGAGGTCCAGTAGTTATACACAGTTGGCCCTTTGAAGTAGGGAGAAGCTTCTAGAGGCTTGCCTTTGAAGTGCACAGATGCCCTGCCTTCCTGACCCTGGCTCCAGCCTAAGGACAGGGGTTATGCAGCCCTTTATGTGGAGACAGGGCACAGACTATTCAAGTGTAAGTGGGGGTGGGCCCAGGACTTTCCTCCCATCCTGCCAGTGATGGCCCATTCAGTCACACCTAATCTCCCCATTGTGTGTGGTTGTCTAGTAGAAATACACAAAGCCCAACTGTCAACCACACCCAGTCAGTCATGTGACCCAGAGACAGGCTCCTTGCACCAAATAGCTAGGGCAGGACAATGACAAATTTCTAAAAGTGGCATTTCCAGAATTGCACCTCAAAATCCAACTTCACCACAAGATAGGGTTTTTAATTGTAATTCTGGAAACACCAAACATGAAGGGATTACCTTTTCCCATTTGGAAATTACACTGATATAGTGCAATAACATAATTCCAATGTAATCCTATGGGAGAGGTATGCCTTGCAGTAGTGAAAAAGAAATGTAAGAGGTTTTCACTACCAGGGAACGTAAAACTTTAAAGTACATGTCTAATGTTTTAAATACACTACACCCTGCCCTTGGGGCTGCCTAAGGCCTACCCTATGGCTGACATATGTACTAAAAAGGAAGGTTTTGGCCTGGCAAAAGGGATTACCTTTCCAGGTCGAAATGGCAGTTAAAACTGCACACACAGGCTACAATGGTAGACCTGAGACAGTCTTAAAGTGTTGTGGTACAATCAGAGCTGCAGGCCCACCACTAGCATTTAATTTACAGGCCCTGGGCACAGGTAGAACAACTTTACTAGGGACTTACAAATAAATTAAATATGCCATTTGGGTATTAGCCAATTTAACATGTTTTCAGGAGAGGGCACAAGCACTTTAGCACCGGTCAACTGTGGTAAAGTGCACTGAGTCCTAAGGTCAACAAAATAAATTCAGCAAAAATGGAGAAGTAAAGGCAAAAAGTCTGGAGATGACTGCAGAAGGGGTCAAGTACAACAGTATGACTGTTTGAATAGTGAAAGTGCATCTTCGATTATTGCTTATTTTGTATGTGATGTTGTGGTCATTGGTGAGAGGGCTGAATTCAAGAATGAGTTAAAGGGTGGATGTATGGAGGTAAGAGTGGTTGGGAATAATTATGAGTGAGTGAATCAGGATGGGTAAGTACGAGAATGGATGGATGAGTGATCAAATGAAGGAATTGGTGAGTGAATACATTGGTACATGAGTGAATGGGCAGATGACTGCGTGTTATTTGTGGATTTCTAAAGCTCGGGCAATCACTTAAAACTCAAAGAGTGGTTCAAATGTAATTTATGGGGATGCTTGAGACACTCAAAGCATGTAATTTAAGGACTATGTGTCAACCTTACTAACAATATGTGCCTGTTTGGGTTCACAAAATTGATACAAACCCGGAGAAAAGTAGCTATGTGCTACTTTGAGTTAAGGGGGTGCTCAATGGGTGGTTCATAGGCATTGCCATGCAACCAACCATGGGTTTTGATACATAGCCCTGTCTACTAAAAAAATATAAACAGGAATTTGCAACAAAAATTGATGCCTCCTCGAGGCAGACATGAGGGTTCCGAAAAATGTTCTTTTCTCAAAAATCATTCTAACTTTGCATGTGTGTGGCACTCTACAGAACACATGCAAAGTGGGGAAAGTATTACACTATGCCAAACCTTGACATTTGTATGTTAAAGGGTGCCCTTCCAGTACAAAACCTATTTATGACATCACGGACACACCCTTGCATTATGTTGGCGCATGTCAGACAAAAGTGCACCAGTAGATATGACCCACCTGTTCTCTTTCTCTTTGATGCAATGCAGTACAACAATTTTGGTTGTTGTGTTGTATCAATAAGTAATAAATGTGACCCTTACTATGTACATAACATGCTTTTCATGTTCTTTCTGAGCCTAGGAAGAATATCTGTGTTTCTACGGAAGTCAATTGTGTGCTACTGTGGGGTAAGAGGGCAGGAATGTACCATATGGCTCAAGTACTGTGCATTCCTGTCCTTTCACAGGGACACAATTCAGCCCGGCAAGGCTATTTGCTGTGCTGCAAAGTGCCACTTTGCCAAATATCTGCCTCATGTGTCGTGTGGAGATAGTGGGAACAACTTACTGCAACACATAAACAATGATTTCCCATTCTGTCACACCATCACTAATCCTGCAATGACAGTAGCAAATTAACATCTGTGTGTAATATTGTGCCATCTCACACTATCTGAATGGTCTGGACCACATTATCTGCACTGTTTAACAAGTCAAGATAATAATCATATGGTACATAAGACAACTTAATATTAGTACAACGTACACATGATGTCTAAGTGTAAGATGAGTGTTTCTTCAATGGTGTTCTTAGTCTTAGTATCAGTTAAACTTCAAATAAATTAATGGTGTGTGAACTAATCCTGTGTGCATAAGTAAATGTGTCACACATGGCAGAATACTTTTATGTTCACCACAGTTCCTGGAGCAAACCTGGAAGAAGTAGTTGTAAATCCCATTTGTGTTATGCAACGTAAGTGTAGGTCCCATTCATGTGCAAAGTTAATTTAGTGTGCCAATGTGAGACCAACTTTACAAAACACTCATATGTCTTAGCCATACTAACAGTCTAGGTATACTGATATGTATTAAGCCACATTGACATGTGTAAGGAATGTGGTAGATCACAAGTATTGCTTTGTGGTGGTCCTTGCCCTTTCTGCAGGGTCATTCCCAAACGTATTCCTTTCCAGCTCCTCTTTTTTCTGATTTTGTTTTCTCTGGCTTAGTATTCTGGGTACTTTATCACTGCTATCCGGTGATATAGTGCGGGTGCCCTACACTCTAAACATAGTAACATTGGCTTATCTACCATTGGAATATTTAATTTACTTGTAAGTCCCTAGTTAAGTGAAATATATGTGCCCAGGGCCTGTACATTAAATGATATTATTGGCCTGCAGCACTGATTGCGCCACCCATTACAGTAGCTCTTTAAACATGTCTCAGGCCTGTCTCTGCAGATCCTGTGTGTGCAGCTTTAAATTGCCATTTTGACTTGACCAGTGCAGTCACTTGCCAGGCCCAAACCTTTCTTTTTAGTACATGTAAGTCACCCCCTAAGGTAGGGTCTAGCTAGCCCCAAGGGCAGGGTGCAGTGTATTAAAAAAGTTGGGCATGTGCTTTTAAGGTTAACATGTCCTGACAATGAACAACTATAACATTTGTTTTTCACTACTGCAACGCCTATCTCTCCCAGAGGATAACATTGGGATTACCTTGACACAACATTTAGGTGTCATTTCCGATTGGGAAAAGATAGAAATTGGTAGTTCAGTGAGCAAAGGACTTGTGTTTATGCAGTACCTTGATGTCATTTGGTGTACAATACAACCCACATCTAGACCAATTTGAATCAATTGTCTCTAATCCCCATTGCAAATTTTCTCCTATCTCTAATTGGCATTTTTGCTTTTCTAGAGATCATGTCTCTGATTGGAGGTCCCATAACTGCCCCTGCACCTGTAAACCTGGATTTTGAGTGGTCAATCTGGAGAAATATACAGTGACCCAGCTCAAGGATTTTTGCAAGGCGTTTGGGGTCTCTTCCAAAAGCTTCACCAAGAAGGTGGAACTGCAAAAGGGGCTGACGGCCTGGATGGGACCTAGGGATGCAGCACATGAGACACCTGAGGAGGATGATGTGAAAATTGAGCATGATGAGTGTTAGAATTGGTAACCTTAGCACGGTCTCTAACGTCTTGCCTCTGCTTCCCAGTTTGTTGATGTGTGCTAGACTCTGTTTTTGCTGTTTTTTATACTCTGGGCACTTCACCACTGCTAACCTGTGCTAAAGTTTGTTGTGCAAACTGATACCTCAGAGCATGGTTTAGGAGCAGTGTTATCACAGCTAAATGAAGAGGGCCTAGATCAACCTGTAGCCTTCAGTAGCAGGAGGTCACTTCCCAGGGAACGTATATGGAGTGCAATAGAGCGTGAAGCTTTTGCTGTGGTCTGGGTGCTGAAGAAGCTAAGACCCTACTTGTTTGGGACTCACTTCTGCATTCAGACAGACCACAGGTCCCTCAGATGGTTAATGCAGATGAGGCGTGAAAATCCAAAACTGTTGTGGTGGTCCATTTCCCTACAGAGGATGGACTTTATGGTGGAACACCGCACTGGCACAGGACACACCAATGCTGATGGTCTGTCCAGAATCTTTTGCCCTAGTGATGAGAACTCCCATGAGGTTGGGTAGTTTCTCCCCACTTTCAGCTGGGGAAAACACGTGTTAGACTTGGCGTCCTTGGTGTGGTCTCCCCTAACTTTTTGCCTCTGCTTCCCAGGTTGTTGGTTGGTGTTGGACTCTGTGTTTTTTTTTTTGTATATTCTGGGCCCTTTTACCACTGCTAACCAGTGCTAAAGTGCAGGTGCTCCTATGTAAAATATATTTGTATTTGGCTTATCCATGACGGGTATATTTGATTTACCAGTAAGTACCTAATAAAGTGCACTAGAGGTGCCCAGGGCCTGTAAATCAAATGCTGATAGTGGGTCTGCAGCACTGGTTGTGCCACCCACATTAGTAACCCTGCAAACATGGCTCAGACCTGCCACTGCAGTGTCTGTGTGTGCAGTTTTAAACTGCCAATTCGACTTGGCAAAACCTTCCCTTTTCATATTAGTAAGGCACCCCTAAGGTAAGTACTAGGAAGTCCCATGGGCAGGGTCAGTGTAAGTTAAAGGTGGGACATGTACAGATGTGTGTTACATGTCCTAACAGTAAAATACTGATAAATTCAGACTTCACTGTTGTAAGGCCTATCTCTCTCATAGGTTAACATGGGGGCTGCCTTTAAATATTATTAAAGTGCAGATTCCCTTTGAGAGCAGATAGAAATTGGGAGTTTGGTGTCTCTGAACTCACAATTTAAAAATACATATTTTAGTGAAGTTGGTTTTTAGATTGTTAGTTTAAAAATGTCACTTTTAGAAAGTAGGCCTTTTCTTGCTTGAACCATTCTGTGACTCTGCCTGTCTGTGGATTGCCTGTCTGGGTCAGTTTGACAATTGGGCTGTTTGTGAATCTGCTCTAGACGGTGAGACAAAGGGAGCAGGGGTGTAGCCTGCATATTCTGAAGAGCCATCTGTGCTGGAGTCGATAGAGTAGTGGTCACTTACACCTGAATGAGCTGTGCCTGCCCTCTCACAATGCAGTCTCCAACCCCCTCGTGTGTGTGTGGGGCCTGGCCTGGGCAAGGCAGGATCTTGTGAACAACAGAGACTTTCCTTTGAAGTAGGCCTACTTCAAAGGCAGAAAGGGGTTTAAGTATTGGACCCAAAACCCCTGAACCCCTGAAAACCACTTCTGGAAGCAATAGGCACCTCTGCCAAAGAGACGAGCTGAAAAGCTGAGGAGAAGTGCTGCCCCTGCCTGTGACTGTGCTTTGTTGGGCTATCCTGCAGTTGCTGCTTCTGCCTGTGAAAGGGGACAAAGACTAGACTTTGAGGTATATTCCTGCTTTTGAAGAATCTTCAAGGGCTTCAGTTGAGCTTGCCTCCTGTTTTAAAGTCTCAGGGCCATCAAAGACTTCCTCTGCTAACATATGGACTCTCTGCTGAGAACCCTGCCCTGCCGATCGGTGTCCTATCCAGTCCCTGGGCCCTTGAAAGGTGAAGTTGGCAGAAAAAGAGCTGAAAATCCACGCACAGAACGGCGTGTGGTGAAATTTTCGACGCACCACCTGCATTGCGGCTGATAAATGGCGCGCTGCGGGTGTCTCAGCTAAAACCGACGCTCCACCTGCATCGTGGCTGGGAGATTGATGCATCGCAGCTGGAGAAATGACACGCAACACCCACTTGTGGCTGCTGATAATGACGCAAACCCCACGCAGAGCAGTTTTCTAACATCGGGTGACAGGATTTTCCACATATCGTCCTTGGGCGTCAAAGTCAACCTGACTCTACGCAGATCCTAGGTGCCCTGTACAGTAAGCAACGCATCGCTCTCTTGCAAGGGAGAAAAACGACACATCGCCGACCAGAGCGTAAAAGAAACAAAACACGGCCTCCCTTGCGAGGAAGGAATCAACGCATCTTTGCCTTTTCCGAGGCACGCTCACCTGTGCAGCTTTATTTTTTACTCTAACATGGTTCTTTGTGCAAAATCATCGTTTTCATTGTTTTCTATAGAGTAAGACTCTTGTTCTTTTGCAAATTCATATTTTAACTTGTGTATGTTAGATTTTTGTCGTTTTGGTCTTGTTGGATTTAGTTAAATATTTCCAGTGTTTCTAAACAGGTGTGGTGTCCATTTTGTAGTGTTTTCACTGTATTACTGTGTGTGTTGGTACAACTACTTTACCTTTTGTGCCAAGCTACCAAGGGGGTAGGCAGGGGTTATCTAAGTGTGTTTCTCCATTGCCCTGACTAGAGTGAGGGTCCTTGCTTAGACAGAAGTTAACCTGCTAACCAAAGACCCAATTTCTAACAATGAGGAGCTAGACCAGGATTCAGTGGAGACACAAATCCAAGGGTTTGGTGTCCATGCTTTGTGGTCGGAGACTACAAAGTAAGATGGTTTGAAGCCTCAGAGATTGCCCTGCAGATGCCCTGGGTCACTGAGGAGGATTGTGAAGCCCGTCTGTGGAGGCACATTCCATGTGAGGGGTGGGACATTATACTCGCCCTAGAAGGGAGAGACAGGATGAGGTATCCCCCATGAAGGAGGCCCTAATCAGGAAGGTGGGCCTGACACCAGAGAAGTACAGACACATTTTCAGGGACAGTCAGAAGCTATGCCAGTAGACATGGGTGGACTCATTTTGTAGGTCACTGGATGGGTGGGTGAAGGGCAGTGAGGTAAAGGGTTATCAAGGGCTGTACAATTTGTTTTCAAAAGAGCATCTGCGTCAAAACCTTGTTGACAGCAACCTCATTGACCCCAGAGAGCTTGCTAAGGAGGCGGACCACTGGGTCAGTACCAGGGTCCATAAGAAGGTACCTGGGAGTGACCCTAAGAAGGGTGGTTCAGGTTCCCCCCAGCAGAGTTAGGGGGGGTCAAGGGAGTCCCAAGCAAGGCCCAGGGTCAGGGGGAAGGAAAAGGTTCCAAAGTCCCTTCTGAGAAGAAGGAGGGAGGTTCTGGTGGACAGTGGCCCAGGGTGTCCCATTTCAACCCCACTGCTTTGATTGTTCTCAGCTAGGACACACGCAGGGGGACGCTGTTTGTTCAAGGAAACCACCCGCTGATGGGACCTCTACGGGGGTAACCAATGTGGCCATAGGGGTAAGTAGTCCCAAGGGCAGGTCATAAACCATGCTGTCATCTCTCTTCTTTGGGAGATGGACTCAGATGGTAAGTTGCTGACCCTGAGGGTGGGAGTGGTCACATCCACCAGCTGACATTGAATAGGTTCACAGTCAATGCACAGAGGGACACCGGGGCTGGCCATACCATGATAGTGGAAAGGCTAGCTTCCCCAGAGCAGTACACCAGTCAGGTGTGTGGGGTGACTCCAGCCCATGTACAGGACTTCTTTCTCCCTACGGCCTGTGTAGCCCTAGATTGGGGTGGGGAGGTAGCCCAGAGGAGGGTCACAGTTAGTCACAGATGCTCATACACTGCCTTCTAGAAAATGTGCTGGCCCAGGTGTCAGGGTAAATGGGAGGGACAGCTGCCTGAGGTGCCCTAACGGTTCCCTTTTTTGTAGGAACCACTCCCAAGCGGAAGGTAGAGGATCTCAGATGGAGGAGCGGGTGAGGAAGAGACCACCCATGTCTCCTGTTGAGCCTCAGGGGACAGACCCTAGACTAGGTGGCCAATTTCAGGATATTACTTCTAAACTGATGGGAGGCAGAGTAGAAAAAGGGTGCAAGGCATCTTGGGTTACTGCCCCCCACTCTGAGGAACCACAGATGTAAGAGAGTACTGGATGACCTGAGGCCTGGTTGTTGACACTGACAACTGTCAGTGGCCTTTGTTGGTTGTGCTTCTTGTGGGCAGACGTTTCTCTGGGCTGGGGACAATAGTCAGACCCAAGGGGTAGAATGAGCCACATCACTTTGATGGACAGGGTGGTACTGTCTGCCTACTGGGATGCATCTGTTAGCATGTTAAAATTAGGTGTTGCACAGATGGGGTCCACAGATGAGGAAAAGGGCTCATCCTGGGTCAGTTCAGTGGCTCGGAAGAGTATAGACAGAGGGATCCAACAGGGTACAGAAAGGCATAGAACTGACAAGTGCCCCTGCAGTAGTGGGCCATTGTCAATGTTCTATTGCCCTAAGCAAGGAAGTCCTTCAAGGTATTGATTCATTTCCCCTGGCTTTAGGCTGGAGGGGGGTTGTGTTGGACCTGGCCCTCTCTGCAGGGTCATCCTCAAACATTTTGCCTTCCTCCTCCTCCTTTTTCTGACCTCGTTTTTGTTTTCTTACGATTTTGTGCACTTTACCACTGCTATCCAGTGATGAAGTGCAGATGCTTTGTACTCTAAACATGGTAACACTATCTTATCCACAATTGAAACAATTAATTTACTTGTGAGTCCCTGGTATGGCGCACTATGTGTGCCCAGGGCCTATAAACTAAATGCTAGTATTTGGCCTGCAGCACTGATTGTCCCACCCATCACAGTAGCCCTTTAAACATGTCTCAGGCCTACCATTGCAGAGCCTCTGTGCTTAGTTTTTTTTTTTTTTTTTAAATAGTATTTTTATTAGTTTCCAAAGTAAGGAAAAACACAAACAAACAAGCAATAAGAAATTGCAGCAGGAATACTTTCGGCATGATGAGTAGTAAACTTAGGTATACATCATTTACGGCACATATACAGTATAGTGGATTCAATGGTCCTAGTTCCAAAAGTTGTCTTTCTATTTATACAGAGCATTTTGATCATCCCTCTCGCCTGCCTCATCTATTGGCCCTCCACGAAGACCACACCTTCTCCCAGTTCCTGGAGCATCCTCTGCTTTGATAAATTGTCATTTCTGCAAGCATGCACCAGTCCATGTCTTGTTGCCAATCTCATAATTTTGGTGGCTCTGCTTCCCCCACTTTTTTGCTATATTTCTTTTAGCACCCACAAGGCCCAGGGACAACTACAGTTTGCTGTATCTAGGAGGTGAGTAGTCACCCTATATGTTCATGTGTCTGTGTCCAGTATCGAGCATCCTGTTACGTCTGTCATTGTTTTTCTAATGTGTGAGCAGTAGGGTTGTATGCTTGAGCTGCTCCAGGCCACATGTAGGAAGGTCCCCACCTCCTGGGCCACCCCTCAGACCGGCAATTATTGGGCATTGTCCCATAGCATGTAGGGTCTTGCAGGAGTAGTAGGAAAGGTGGAGTATGCATAGTTGAACCAGCCTAAACCCTTACTTAATGACACTTTCTCTGGATGCCCCTAGGACCTCCTCCCATTCTCCTTCCATAAATTCTCTAACCTCTGTTGCCCATTTATCTTTAAGGGCCTGTAGGGTGTCAGAGGCATTATTGGTTAATTTCTTGTATATAAGAAAAATCGCCTTTCTAGGTGTTCTGCCAGTATACGGTCTTCTAATGGGGGGGATTCTTCAACTGTTATCCTCTTCGGTATATGTGCAGCTAGAGCGAGTTTGAACTGGATGTATTTATTTGTGAATGCACTAATAGTGGTCTGTCATCTCTTCCATTGTTAATGGTGCATCCCCTGGCCATACATCTCCAAATTTGGCAATGCCAATCAGCCTCCATTTCTCAAACCCCTGAAGTTTGCCTGCATCTGGCAGCAAGTCGCTTGACCACAGGGGGTTCATTTCTGGTATTCGTTTCTTCCAGCCCAAATGGGCGGTGACAGCCCTCTATATGTGAACCACTATTCTGGTGTGTTCAGGGAGTGTTCAAGCTAATTTGGCCTTATATCTTGCCCCTTTGTAACCCACTCTGCCCATGCTAGTCTATCTATCTGCACTGCTGGTTTGTCCCATGTTACAAAAGCCCAATCATTGACCACCACCAGTTGTGTGGTCCAGTAAGATTTCTGTATGTTGGGTAGTCCTATATCCCTAATGTATACACTTCTGGTTAGTTTCTGGAGGGCTATGAGTGTTAGGCCATTACCCCAAAGTAGAAGCCGAAGGGGGGACTCTATTTTGAGGAAGAAATCTTTGGGCACTAATTAGTGGGTATTCTGTAATGCATAGATCATACTCAGTGGTGTCATCATTTTGAACATTGCCACTCATCCCAGAGGAGAGAGTGACAAGATCTGTCAGTGTTGCATTCGGCTATAAAGTGCTCCACGGTAGGGATCAGGTTTTGTTTTGTAGAACAGGTGGGGGTCTTTCATTACATATATGCCTAGGTATTTAAACCCATCATCAGCTATGGGCATAGGTATCTCACCCTGGAGGATTAGTTTGAGCCCCATAATTAGGTGCATTTGTGATTTCTGCAAATTTATCGTACAGCCTGGGACTGTCCCAAAGATGTGTAGGATTTTCATTAGTCTAGGGATAGTCAGAGATGTATCCATTACATAGAATAAAATATCAACCCCAAATAGGGAGATACTTTCTTACCATGATTCTTCCCAGTGGAACCCCTGCACCAGTGTATCACTCCTGATCCATACCACTAGGGCTTCCTGTGCCAAAGCAAAGATTAATAGGGAGAGTGGCACCCCTGTCTTGTCCATCAGTAGGGTTCAAATGTTGGTGATGTTGCCCCTTTCACATTAACTCAGGCAATTGGTTTCTGGTATAATAGAGGGATCCAGCTCAGAAAGGTAGGGCTGAATCCCAAGCATTCCAGTCCTGCATGAACATAGTCCAATTCTATGGTGTTGAAGGCCATAGAGGCATCCATCGCTATCCTCTGCTACACCGATCAATACACCAAAGAGTCTTCTAAGGTTAAGTCTGGTACTCTTGTGAGGCATAAAGTCTGAACATTTCTTAAATGTTCAACTTGAGAATAAATGTTTGAACTCATTATTTGTGTTGTCTTTGTACCACAGTCATTACTGCAAAGAGTCTTCTAAGGTTAAGTCTGGTACTCCTGTTAGGCATAAAGTCTGACATTTTCTTAAATGTTTAACATGACAATAAATGTTGAACTCATTATTTGTGTTGTCTTTATCCTGTGCCCACCCTCTGGTAGCTTGGCACTGAGCAGTCAGGCTTAATTTAGAAGGCAATATGTAAAGTATATGTGCAATAAATCATACAGTAACACAGTGAAAACACCAGAAAAATGCACCACACAGGTTTAAAAAAAAAATACTATTTATCTGAATAAAATAAGGTCAAAATGACTGTTGGAATTTGCCCTTTCGCAGGGTCATCCCCAATCTTTTTGCCTCCTGCCTCCTATTTTTTCTGAACTGTTTCTGTTGGCTTTTGAACTCTGAGCACTTTACCACTCTAATCAGTGATAAAGTGCATATGCTCTCTGTGTAGATTGTATGGTTAATTGGTTTATCCATGATTGGCATATCTGATTTACTAGTAAGTCCCTAGTAAAGTTCACTAGATGTGCCCAGGTCCTGTAAATCAAATGCTACTAGTGGGCCTGCAGCACTGGTTGTGCCACCCACATAAGTAGCTCTGTAAGCATGTCTCAGACCTGCCACTGCAGCGTCTGTGTGTGCAGTTTTTAGCTGTAAGTTCGACTTGGCAAGTGTACTCACTTGCCAGGCCGAAACCTTCCCTTTTCTTACATGTAAGGCACCACTAAAGTAGGCCATAGGTAGCCCCAAGGGCAGGGTACAGTGTATGGTTAAGGTAGGACATACAGTAATGTGTTTTATATCTCCTGACAGTGAAATATTGCTAAATTCATTTTTCACTGTTGCAAGGCCTGTCCATCTCATAGGTTAACATGGGGGCTACCTTTAAATCTGATTAAAGTGTAGATTCTCTTTGGGAGCAGATGGACATGTGGAGTTTGGGGTCTCTGAGCTCACAATTTAAAAATACATATTTTAGTAAAGTTGATTTGAAGATTGCATGTTTGAAAATGCCACTTTTAGAAAGTGAGCTTTTTCTTGCTTATACCATTTCTGTGTTTCTGTGACTCTGCCTGTTTGTGGATTCCCTGTCTGGGTCAGTTTGACAGTTGGGCTGGTTGCACCTCATACTAGACAGTGACACAAAGGGAGCTGGGGTATAGTCTACATTTCCTGATGAGCCATCTGTGCTACGAGGGAGGGGAAGAGTTATCATTCACACCTGAAAGGGCTGTGCTTGCCCTCACACAATGCAGTCTCCAACCCCCTGTTGAGTGTCTGGGGCCTGGCCTGGGCAAGGCAAGATTTCACAATCATGAGAGACTTTGCTTTGAATTAGGCCTACTTCAAAGAAGAAATTGGGTATAAGAAGTGCACCCAAAACAACAGACTTTAGAACATTTCTGGAAACCAAAAGGAACCTCTGCCTGGAGAAGAGCCTATGACTGTGCTTTGTGGAGCTATCCTGCAGTTGCTGCTTCTGCCAGAGTAAGAGGTCAAAGACTGGACTTTTTGTGCCTTTCATCTTATGAAGATCTCCAAGGGCTTGATGTGGAGCTTGCCTCATGTTGTTTGAAGTCTCAGGGACAGCAAAGACTTCTCTCTGACAGCACCTGGAGTCTCTGGAGAGACTCCTACTCTGCCAAGTGGTGCCCATCCAGTTCCTGCGACCCTGAAAGGAGAAGCTGGCAGCCGAAGAAGAAGAAATCCACGCACAGGATGCCGTGCAGGAAAAAAATTGACGCAACTCAGATCTGCGTTGAAAAATTGACGCACCACCGGCTTTGTGGCTGAAAATCGACACTCGTCTGCAACACGACCGAAGAATTGCCGCACGGAGCTGGGAAAACGACATGCAGGATCGCTGATGGAGGCTGGTGAGATCGCAACCCGGGCTGCGTGGTTTTCGGATCATCGTGTGGTTGGAGTTCCGATGCAAACACCGCTGGGCGTGTAAAAACAACGCAAGACCTGCCCAGACCCGAGAGTGGTGAACGGATCAACGCATCGCTCTCCTGCAGAAAAAAGAAACAACACACCCTGACCCGACGAAGGGAGAAACGACTCAAGGTCTCGCTCGTGAGTGAAATCGACGCGTCGCAAGCCCTTTTTGACGCACACTCACCCGTGCGGGGTTATTTTTGACCCACCCAAGGTACATTTTCATGCTAACAGTGTTAGTCTGTGTGTAAAACTACACAAAGACTCTTTTTGCTTTTTAATTGATGTCTTGTGTATTGTGGATTTTTGTTGTTTTGTTCTTGTTTTGTTTAGATAAATATATTATATTTTTCTAAACCTGTGTTGTGTCATTTTGTAGTGTTTTCATTAAGCTATTGTGTGTGTTGGTACAAATACTTTACACCTAGCACTCTGAAGTTAAGCCTACTGCTCGTGCCAAGCTACCAAGGGGTAAGCAGGGGTTAGCTGAGGTGATTCTCTTTTACCCTGACTAAAGTGAGGGTCCTTGCTTGAACAGGGGGTAACCTGACTGCCAACCAAATACCCCATTTCTAACAACGACAAAGATCCAATGAGCACAAGTTGAAATATCACATTTAAAAGGTTTAAAAAAGACTCAATCCTTATAAGTAAACAGTTTTCTCTTTGTTACACACAGTACTTGGTATGTGTCAAAAATAACAATGCGCGGAAACCGCAGAGGAGGGAATGCGTGGAAAAATAAGGTGTTGCGTCAACTTTTCAGACACAGCACAGACGCTGTGTTGTTTTTTTCCATGCTGCAAGGGGTTTGCAGCATTTTGCGGTGAGCAGTCTTGGTTCCTCACTGCAATGCAGGGATATTTTGATGCCCAAGGATGATGCATTGAAAATCCTTGACGCGCTGGAGAAAGGAAAGGCGCTGCGTCGATCCGGTAGACGATGCGTTGAATTTTCCGTCACAAGGCAGGTGCTGTGTCAAATTTCGAGTTACAAAGTCGGGCTGCGTTGTTCTGGTCAGCTGTGTGGCAATTTCACTGTCGCAATGCAGGCTTGGCATCGATTTCTGCAGGCTTTGCGATGATTTTTAACACACAAGGAATTCCTTGAAGAGGTGAAGTCTTTGTTGGCCCTGATACTTCAGAAAATCTGAGGCAAGCTCAATCCAGATGTCCAGATGTCTTCTTTGGACAGCCAGGGAGCTCCTCTGACAGGGTGCAGTTGAAGGTCTAGTAGTGTCTGATTTGGTGGGGTCAGAAACCCAGTTTAAATACACAAAAATGCCTTTGAAGGGGGGAGACTTCAAAGAGTGTTTTTGAAGTGCACCAGTTCCTTTTCCAGCCAAGTCCTATCTGCCAGGCCCCCAGTGGGTGTTATCAGTCCTTTTGTGTGAGGGCAGGCCACTGGCCCTTGAAATTTAAGTGTGAGGCCCTCCACCCTTCCAGCCCAGGAATACCCATTCAGTATGCAGATAAACGCAGATGTGACTGAGTGTCCTGTGTTTGTGGTGGTCTGGGTAAAATGCCCAAGGGAGCTGTCAACCAGCACATACCAGACGCTGATTGGAGACAGGCTGTAAGGCACTGATGGGTTTGAGTGCAGAGAAATGCTCACTTTCTAAAAGTGGCATTTCTAAAATAGCAATATAAAATCCAACCTCGCTAATAAGCAGGATTTTCTATTACCATTCTGTCCATACTAAATATGACCTGGTTACCCCTTTCTGATAAGAATCCACCACTCAGAAAGTATATGAGGGCAGTCCTAATGCTGGTCTATAAACGGAGCAGGCCTCAGAGTATTGGAAAACACATTTAGGAGTTTTTCACTACCAGGGCATATAAAACACATGTCCTGTCTTTTACCTACATAGTAGCCTGCCCTATGGGTTACCTAGGGACTACCTTAGGGGTGACCTATAAGTAGAAAAAGGGGAGTTTAAGGTCTGGCAAGTACTTTTTTTAAATGCCAAGTCAAAGTGGCAGTGAAACTGCATACACAGGCCTTGCAATGGCAGGCCTAAGACATGGTTAAGGGGCTACTCATGTTCGTGGCACAATCAGTGCTGCAGGCCCACTAGTATCATTTAATTTACAGGCCCTGGGCACATGTAGTGCACTTTACTAGGGACTTATAAGTAAAGCAAATATGCCAATTGGGGATGAACCAGTTTTACCATGTTTAAGGTAGAGATCATATGCACTTTAGCACTGGTTAGCAGTGGTAAAGTGTGTAAAGTCCTAAAACCAGCAAAATCAGTGTCAGAAAAGCAGAGGGAGGCAGGCAAAAACTTGGGGGATGACCACCCTAAGGCTGTCAGGTGTAACATACATGAACTTACCTTTTCATTACAAGAATAGTTCACCCTGCTCTGAGTGTTCAAGTGCATATTTGAGGTGAATACAAAACCTGTATCATCCCAAAGGGGAAATGGCATTTGAGTGTATGCCATTACAAAGGCCTGTGTCATGGATTATAGTCTTCTTAGACCAGGAAGGCCTCACAAAGACCTGCCCTCACATTAGATGTACTTCTACTTCCTTCAACAGGACTACAACAGAGTTCCAGTGGGTTTGACAGCCTGATGATTACTGAGCAGTAGTAGTGAACATGACAATGTGACCCTTGTTCAGTGCAGTGAGGCCTACTGGCTCACTCACCTATTTAAAAGATATGTTGCTGTGTTTTATACTCACTCCTGCCCGACTCATGTTGATCAAAATATGTGCGCATGATAAAACCATCTGCAGAATGCATGTGCAAAACATAAACAACAGACATGTTCTAGTGTGGAACAGTGTGCACATGGTGAGATTGTGTGTTCTTGTAGACTGTGTTCACCTTCAGACATCCTCGAACAGTCCAAGGGGAGTGTTAAACCAAACAGTGTGTGATGACTGAGTGTGTGTGCTGCACGTCATGATGTTTGTATTCGGCCAACACATGTGGATCACAGTAAAGCTCCCGTAATGTCCTGTGACTGTAAACAGAGGGGCATATAATGAGCACGGCCAAGCTGTGCAGCACAGATAGTCTTGCGAGAGGCAAGCCTATGTGTGATAACAAAAGACAAGTAAAGTGCTATATCTAATAGCAGACAAAACAGTTCTACCTTTTCCTTGCACTGGTGTTGTTTTTGGCTGCCTAGGGTAGTAACAAGGAGATTCAAAGGTACTCTTCGTAATGCACTCCTGGGAAGGTTGTACATATCAGTGCATTTCCATGTTTACCTGGTTTGGTAAGTCTGGGAATGCTTCTCAAACCAAGGGATGTGACTGGGTACCCCCACGCAATGGTCAAGGAGCCTGTCTCTGGTGTGGAATAAAGCAATGCAATGTTATGCAATGCATTCTATCCCTCGAGATTAATGACACTTCTCAGGGCTACACAAACCGACCTTGAGTGGTTACAAAAATATACTAATAGATTTGAAGTGTCCATTTACCATGGTGCGTTGTGCAAGCACCACACATATTGGGTCTTACATATACCCCTGAGTGCAGAAGTGTATTTGCCACTACATTAGATGGAGAACCTTGCCTAGCTTTGTGTGCAAATACATGGCTGCCTGACAATTACATATGAAATACTGGAATTACACCACATGGATTAGGAAAATCAAGTAAATCTGCAAACTGGGTGGCACATATACTGTAGTATGGGTGAGTCAGTCTGTCTCTGTGCGGCCCTAAGTGTGTGTTGCATCTGTAACAGATCATGTGGAAGGATTCCTGACAGACTGAATGAAAAAAAGAGATTGGCCAGAATAGAGAAAACAATAGAGTGGGCCATAGGCCACAGGAGCAATCTTCACCTGTACATATGCCTGTGGGGAATGTCCTGGTGAGTGTCCTGGTTAATAGCTATGACAAGTGATGCATGATCAGACAGCTCATGATTCCAGCCTTGCTGTGCTGCCATGTTACCTGCTGCTCCCCTGGCTGGATGAAGAGGAATGCACATGCAAATCTTGAACTCAGATTGACTCCACAGTCCATGTGGGGGCCCACATGTCATGAAATGACAGGGACATGCAAGAATTACAACTACCCAGATTCACCACCTGTACACTACCCTCTGTCACTTTCCAGGTGATGCCATTCCTGTCCACAGCTCCATGCAACCCTGGGGATAATAACCCTTTTATGGCAACTTTCCTGCATCACTGCTATCTATGTGCACCCAAGACTACTACAAACAACAAAAGAAAGTAATTTTGAAAATGAATCTCATTACATGACAATAATTGTTTCTCCTCAAAATAAAGTGTCACTCAAAATGTCACACCTAAGAAGGTGAAATGTCACACATAAGGAAACCTAATACTTGGCAGCTACAAATTCATGACCAATGGAAATGTGCCAAAGGTGTGATTTCCTGCATTTCACTGTCCTCTACAGTAGATCCCACACATTAGGCCAGTTGCGTGGGTCAGAACCCATGCATCGCCTCTGTTGCACAGTGCATTACATCAGTTGATACAGTCGTAAGCCGTGCATTGACGCCAGTGCATGGAAATGACTACAGAAATGCTAATGCACTATGCGTTCATTATGCAATGGCCATTTCAGTAGCAATGCATCACAAAATTGATGCAATTGTTGAAAACAGGTGGGAAATACCCAGAAAATTATGCAATAGGTGTGGCAGGCTGCAAACTAGAAACGTGTAAAGTTGCTTTCACTTTCTCTTACTCTCTGTTAGTTTGTGCTGGGAGAAGGAAGTGTTTCTGAGAGTGTCTGTACCTGTGGTGAATTTTTGGTCTTGTCACTGGGTGATTTGTCCCTTACTTGTGTGTTTGGACTAGCTTTTTGTCCATTGATATACTTTTGTCAATAGATATGTCTCTGTATTGTTGGGAGTTTGACTTTTTGGGGTTTAATATCTTAGGTATAGATATAGTTATAAGGGATGTTACTTGGGATTTTACTGTGTCTGGGAGGGATGGGGACATGTCAGGAAGGGGGGAGTGTTTTTCAGAGGCAGAGTTACGTAGTCTAATCTGGCTCATGGTCCCTTACCTGCCCAGGATGCAAGACTCTGGAAGTAGGGCTACCCACCCAAAAAAGATTAATGAGAGCAAGTGCACTGGCATCACCATAAGGCATTTGGCTTGGATCTGACCATCATCCAAATTAAACATCGATGGGCTGACATGGGGACATAAGAGGGTGATCTCGTCAACCACCTTCGACTGGAGATTGGTAGACCAGTAGGTATTTATGTATGTTCCATCTGCATGTAGGGATGTAGCTATATCAATAACGCAAAACATAAACATTGACTCTACATAATTTGTTCAGTTGTGTTTTCACATTGCAACAAGCAACATGTGCATAAAATTAACCTAATGTAAGGTAATAAAGTGAAGGAAACTTTGTGTGCCTCAGAATGGCTACAGTGAGCAAGCATAAAGAAAGCGCAATGGCAATAGCTCCATTGCTGTACCCTGGCTCAAGGGGCTGTTCAGTGGTTTGTAGGTGGTAGTTGTCAATGAAAATGCATGAAATTATGAGCATTTCCTTATGTAACATACATGAATGACCAAAGGGATGCTTCCAAATTGGCAGAGCACCACTGTCGAAGACTAAGCAGGAGATACATATCCAAACTCCGTTCATGTGAAATCTTCCATGTTTGCTGCATTGTGCTACACATATACACAGATAAATATGCCTCATAAATATTCACATGTGCGGAACTGTGGGTTTAAAAGGGCAATACCAAGACACAAAACCTGCTGACAAGGCATGCATTGTTGCACAAAGTTGGATGGTACAACGATTTACCATTAGTCAGACCTCTGAGCACCAGTGCCAGTAAACCATTAAATGGCTTTTACGATATCACATACTGTGCATGCCCGTTCTTTCCCATAAAAGCACTACTTAGCTCTGCCGAGGGTCAGAGGTGTCACCCATGTGTCATGGTACAATGGAGTCTGACATGATGCTGGCCAGCATTACTAAATACATCACATGCCTGAGGCATGCTTCAAACATGTGATGATGGATACCTCTGACCTTCATCATCCAGCCAGCTTAGTCCTGCAAGCTGACTAGCTGCGTCCAATAATATTGTAATATTTAGATATGTGTGGCAAAGCTGTTGTGTATATCTGAAATACAGTGATAACATAGGTTGTAAGATATAAATTTAACCAAAAATAAAAGCACTATTTACAATGCAATGTCCAATTTCTGGTCTTCTAGGTGGACACCTCCCATTCACATGTGCTGAGGTGGACAGTTTCTGGGACCCTAATGCTACCAGTAAGCGTCATAAGTACATGTGTAGCATTTTGATGTATGTGTGTGATCTATGAGAAATGTAATATTGTGATGTGTTCTAGGAGGTAACAATCACCTACAATCATTCTGCTGTCACTGTGGCAACACAACAGAACCTGCCCACAGATTCATTTAGAATGGACAAGGAGGAATTTCATTGTGAATGTAGGGTGTATGTAAGCAGGCCCACAGGATCTAAGCATCTTTTAATTTGTGCTAATGTTAGCACATCTACAGTAATGCAGCTTATTGCACAGTAACAATCATACAGTACATAATCTGCATGTGTTCAACACAAACACATTAAACCATACAAGAAATGTCAGCAACCAAATAATCATGCTTCTACGTATGTAGCAACACAGTCAAATGTATGTTGCTAAGCATGTCTGGGCAGGTTTCTGTTGCATATGTCCAAACTTGTGTATGATACAGGAGCAGATGATGTGCAATAATAATACACAGACACTGTATTCAAGTATGAACAGGTAGGTACCATGGAATCAGAGTCACACCTAATATGCCACATATGTTCCATCAACATGCAGCATACTTTATTCAGACATGCTGAATACTTTTGAGCTCTCCTGCAACATCATTTAAGTGTGGCTGACCATTAGCATGGCCAAACATATCTGCTGTGTTACACTTAATTTGTTTGTAGGCAACACACCTAATCCTATGGCAGTATGTCAAACCAAAAGCCAAATGGTGAAAACATGTATGACAGCGTCAGCAGGGTAGCCATCACAGTCTAACCAATTTTCAATATGAAAAAAGTGGCATATATTTTTGTGATGGACCAAATTCAACAAAATTAATGGATTTGACCTATGACAGACAACAAAATACATGGCTACATATGTGTCTGTTCCTGTGTTTGTACATTATCATACAGATTTCCCGATCTTCAATTTCTTAGACCACCACAAGGTATGGCTGTTGTGAACCAGCCTCAGGTATACTTGAGCCTCCCTCACAGTCATGGTGCAAAGGTCCCTACATTATCTGCAACAACGTTCTTCGTCAGATGAGTACTCCAGCATGAATAAACACACTACTGAGATGCATTATGTATTTATAATGTGTGCAGACAAATGAAGCCTTGGGATAATGTGTGTACAGAAACAAGCTTAAGTAAGACTCACCATGTTTTTGGCTACAAGTGTTACCCAGAAGCTATATGTTAGACGTGACAGCCTTAGGGTGGTAACCCTCAACTTTTTGCCTGCCTCTTTTTGACACTGTTTTTGCTGGTTTTAGGACTCTGCACAATTTACGCCTGCTAACCAGTGCTAAAGTGCATATGCTCTTTCCCTTAAAACACAGTCACTTTGGCTCATACCAAATTGGCTTATTTAATTTACTTATAAGTCCCTAGTAAAAGTGCAGTACATGTGCCCAGGGCCTGTAGATTAAATGCTATTAGTGGGCCTGCAGCACTGATTGTGCTACCCACATAAGTAGCCCCCTAACCATGTCTCAGGCCTGCCATTGCAAGGCCTGTGTGTGAAGTCTCGCTGCCAATTCGACTTGGCATTAAAAAGTACTTGCCAAACCTTGAACTCCCCTTTTTCTACATATATGTCACCCCTAAGTTAGGCCTTAGGTAACCCATAGGGCAGGGAGCTATGTAGGGAAAATGCAGGACATGTACGTGTGTAGTGTAAATTTCCTGGTAGTGTAAAACTCCTAAATTCGTTTTACATTGCTGCGAGGCCTGCTCCTTTCGTAGGCTAACATTAGGGCTACCCTC
Source organism: Pleurodeles waltl (assembly GCF_031143425.1). NCBI lineage: Eukaryota > Metazoa > Chordata > Amphibia > Caudata > Salamandridae > Pleurodeles > Pleurodeles waltl. The sequence goes on from NC_090439.1 coordinate 686,043,461, forward strand.
ATATACTGTTTGAGTCGTAGATTCTGATCTGAAAGGAGTAACCAGGTCATATTTAGTATGGCCAGAATGGTAATACAAAATCTTGCTGCCTGGTGAAGTTGGATTTAATATTACTATTTTAGAAATGCCACTTTTAGAAAGTGAGCATTTCTTTGCACTTAAATCTTTCTGTGCCTAACAATCCACGTCTGGCTAGGTTAGTTGACTGCTCCCTTGTGCACTTCACTCAGACAGCCCCAAACACAGGATGCTCAGTCACACCTGCATACATCTGCATACTGGATGGGTGTTCCTGGGCTGGGAGGGTGGAGGGCCTGACACTTACATGTCAAAGGACAGTGGGCTGCCCTCACACAATGGACTGCCAAACCCCCTACTGGGACCCTGGCAGTCAGGATGGACCTGAAGGGGGGCCTTGTGCACTTCTAAGCCACTCTTTGAAGTCTCCCCCACTTCAAAGGCACATTTGTGTATTTAAACAGGGCCTCTGACCCTACCAACTCACACACTTCTGGACAAGATACCACTGGTGAAGAAACTCTGAACCAGAACCTGCAATCTGCCAAGAGAAGCTGCCTGGCTGCCCAAAGGACTCATCTGACTGCTTTGCTGAAAAGTACTGCTGCCTTGCTGTTGCCCTGCTGCCTTGCTGCCCTCTGGCTCAGCTGAGAAGTGCTCTTCTAGGGCTTGGATTGAGCTTGCCTCCTGTTTTCTGAAGTCTAAGGGCCAAAAAGACTTAGGCCCATATGTATACTTTTTTAGCGTCACATTTGCGTCATTTTTTTATGCAAAAACGGCGCAAACTTACAAAATGCAATTGTATTTTGTAAATTTGCGCTGCTTTTGCGTCAAAAAGTGGTGCAAATGCGGCACAAAAAAAAGTATAAATACAGGCCTTAATCTCTGCAAAAAACTCCTTGTGTGGCAAAATTCTGACACACAGCCTGCCAGAAATGAAGCACACCCTGCATTGTGGTGAGAAAATCACTGCATGCGAACCGGAACGACGCACCCCGGCTCCCAAGGGGAGAACGACGCAGCCCAGCATTGCGACCGGAACTTAGATGCACGGCCCACTGGATCGACGCATAGCCGAGCCGGAACAACACAGTCCGACTTCCTACAAGAAGAGTCGACGCAGCAGCTGCCTTGTGACAGAAATTTCCCTGCATCGTCCACCGGATCGACGCAGCTCCTGTGACTTCGTCCTGCACGCCCAGGATTTCTCTGCATCGTCCCCTGGGCGTCCAAATACCCAAGAACCCAAAGAGGATCCAAGTCCGTGTGCAGTAAATTGACGCAAGGCCCTGGCTGCGTGAAAAATGTCAACACATCGTCTGTGTGCGCCAAGAGAAAACGACACACACCTCCCTGTTTCCCATCCATCTCCACCTCTGCGGTCCCTTGCGGATAATTTAGACACAAACCAGGGACTTTGTGCTTGCAAGAGACACTTATTGCTTTTAAAAACTTAAGAATATTTTTAACATTCTCTAAAGGGATATTTCAATGTGTACTTATCAAATCTTGATCATTTTTACCTTATATTATCCAGATAAATATTCTATATTTTTCTAAAACTGTGTGGTGTATTTTTGTGGTGTTTATACTGTGTTATTGCATGATTTATTGCACAAATACTTTACGCATTGCCTTCTAAGTTAAGCTTGACTACCCAGTGCCAAGCTACCAGAGGGTGGGCACAGGATAATATGGATTGTGTGTGACTTACCCTGACTAGAGTGAGTGTTCTTGCTTGGACAGGGGGTAGGTAACCTGACTGCCAACCAAAGACCCCATTTCTAACACTATGGGGGTCATTACGACCTCAGCAGTCGGTGGTATAGTGAAGGTATTACCGCCAACAGGCTGGCAGTACCTACGTCCACTATTATGACATCGGCGGTTTGGCCAAAGCCAAACCGCCAAGTCAACACATTGACCTCCACGGCGGTAATGACCGCTGGGCTAAAGACTTCAGTCTCCAGCCCGGCAGCCGTCACTAGGCCGCCCATGGCTTTATGACCCTGCCCACCGACATGGTTTCAGTGGTTTCTGTACCACCACTGACACCATGGCAACACTCACAAACATACATCCAGGCACATGCGTACACACTCATACATACACACATACACACATTCAAGCAACACTCACAGCAACACTCACGAACATACATCCAGGCACACAAGCAATCTCACAACACAACATGCACGTACACTCACACACACTCATGCACACACGCATTACATATGCATGCATGCATTCACACACAGTCACACACACCCCCTCACACGTACACAACACCCCCTCTCATGTCGGAGAATCCAACTCACCTGCTTGTAGGGGGTCCTCCGGCTGGAGACGGATGCAGCGCTGCTGCCAGCAGCAGCGTCCACCAGCAAAACAGCACCAGGCCGTATCATGGAACATGATACAGTAGGCAGTGTTTTGCTGGCGTGGCAAAGCCGTCCGCCGCCATGACCGCAGACGGAATTCCGACCTCGGCAGTCGGTGGTATAGTGGAGGTATTACTGCCAACAGGCTGGCAGTACCTACGTCCACTATTATGACATCGGCGGTTTGGCCAAAGCCAAACCGCCAAGTCAACACATTGACCTCCACGGCGGTAACGACCACCGGGCTAAAGACTTCAGTCTCCAGCCCGGCAGCCATCACTAGGCCAGCCATGGCATTATGACCCTGCCCACCAACATGGTTTCAGTGGTTTCTGTACCGCCACTGAAGCCATGGCAACACTCACAAACATACATCCAGGCACACACACAATCTCACAACACAACATGCACGTACACTCACACATACTCATGCACACACGCCTTATATACGCATGCACGCATTCACACACAGTCACACACACCCCCACACACGCATACAACACCCCCCTCTCATGTCGGAGAACCCAACTCACCTGCTTGTAGGGGGTCCTCCGGCTGGACACGGACGCAGCGCTGCTGCCAGCAGCAGAGTCCACCAGCAAAACAGCGCAAGGCCATATCATGGAACATGATAAGGTAGGCGGTGTTTTGCTGGTGTGACAAAGCCGTCCGCCGCCATGACCGTAGACGGAATTCCTTCTGGCAGAATTCTATCTATGGTCATAATGGCATGTACGGTCGGTAGCCACAGTAACGGTCTTTTGGGGGCTGTCGCCATGGCGGTAGGCGGGATTTACTGCCTAGGTGATAATGATGACCTATATGTTACATTTCAATACATTTGCCTGAGGCTAAAAATTTGAAATGTACCTCATTCATGTTTTGCAGGAGATAAATGACAACCCCCTATCCACGTATTGGCTGTCTGACAATGAGTAAGTGAAGTCAGAAATGTGTGCTCCCGTGTGTGGCTCCAGATGGGTTATGCAAGGCAGAGGAACACTACCTCAGTACCTGCACTGTATCACCTTAACCACTTTGAACTATGTTGATAAACAACGATCAGCCCACTTGCACGATGCAATCCCAAAACTCAAAGTTTAAATTTCTGGACAAAAGCTGCACATCATCATGAGTGTAAATCATTGTTCTGTACGATATGGTTGTAATCTCAATTTGACTACAATTTCATATTGTGCACCTACAGATGGCACCTGACTCAGTTTTCCTTGCACAAGTAGGGGATGCCTAGGTAGTGAAAGTACATTGTTCATATATCCACCTCAATTTCTGGAGGTGGTCTAGTCAGGCACATATGATTGCGTTACAATGTCAGCCTCTTCACACATATTATGCACATGTAGAGGTTGAGCTGAGACTGTTTTTACATTACCACCCTAGATAACATGACAGCCGAAGAGGCCACAACCTTTGAAATGCACAGGGTCCATTACCGCCACATCAAGAATGTTGGTAAGGCAGATGGGCAAGCTGTATAAGTGAGCAAGTGAGCAAGTGAGCAAAGTCTGTGAGGTCCTGGAATGTCCATGGGAAATCTAAATCTGCCGCCTCTACATCAGCCACATACCCAACCATGGGAGCCGGTCTCTGTGTTCCATTGCTGTATCCTTCGCGAGTTCTGCAAAATTACGCAGAGGCTGGATGGATTACGGAAGAAGCAGGCCAGCCTGCTTTAATGTGTGGTGAACATGGAGGGGGCCCTGGTTCAAGTCTCATAACTTCTGTAGACTCTGCCTTTGGACGATTTACTTCCCTTGTTACATTTCCTGTTTGGATTTTTAGTAGTTAGGCTTAGAGTAAGTTAGTGATTAGGATAGGTTTAGTCTAGTTGGGTTTTAGCTTTTAGATATTTTTATAGGTAGTAGTTTTAAAATATGTTTTTCTGCTTTTATAGTTTTATAATTTTTCGTGGGTGGGGGTTGATGTGAAGTATTTGTATATCTATATTTTTTTTAATGCAAACAGAATATACCAAAAAATATATATTTGTTTAGCTGTACATGTGCATGTTTAGGTGTAGATGCTATTTGTATTGTGCCAATCTATGTGTGTAAAGGGGGGTGGGAGATTGATGTTTCACATGTTATTTGTGTTCAGTTTTTCAGATAGTTTAGGATAAGTTAAATTAGTGTAATGTAGTGTTACGTTTAGCTAGTGTAGGATAGGTAGATGTAGGTAGCTTAGCTATCTTTCCTAGTATTAACATTTTTCCTGCTTTTAACAGCATTGTGATCATTGCATCCAGGGGCGACTTGTGGCCTTTAAAAATGGTGGTGTGAGTGAAGAGCCCCACCACTTCCCAAAAAATTAAATAAAACACACCCTTCTTCTAAAACCCCAAAGTAAACCACCCCTCCCTCCAGAAGCCCAAATAGAACCATAACACTAACTACAAAATAAACTCAACCACTACACTTACATGCATTACACACTTACAAGCATTATACACACATGCATTACACATTTAAGATAAAAAATGTCACTTACCCACAGGCTGTGCATCCTCCTCAAAGTGCTTGTCCTTCTCCAATGCTGCAAGACCTAACCAATTCAGATGCGGTTCTCATGCTGTAACCAGCATGGGAGAAGTGCCTGGATTGGATGGAGGGCATGGCTGGATGCTCCTTCAGGCACTAGAGGCCTGGCTTTGGTCTCCATCCAGCTGTCTTAGGACAGCTGAGTAGACAGCTTCAAAGTGTGCACAGCCGGCCAAAGTGACATGCATACTTTGGACCGTCCAATCAAGCCACTACTCCATTCCTCTGCTGCCAATCGGCAGCAGAGGACATGCCCATCATGTTTCTGGGCTGGTGCACGCAGTGCCAATAAAAATAAAATGGCAATGAACTGATTTCATTGCCATTTTGTTTTCACCTGCGTGGCTCGCCGCGGGCAGTGGGGGGGCGATGCTCCCCCGCCCTTGAAAAGAAACCGCCTCTGATTACATCATTAAGAGTTTTTATCATTGAGTGGGTTGAGTTGAGTACGTGATGTAGATATTGCTGTGCAGTCCTGAAAGTATATGATGATTTCTGAGAGGCCTATAGTCACAAGTTAGTGTACCTTACATTTGAGTCACTTAAGAACTCTTTAACATTCTCTGTGCACTGTAAGTGTTCAATTTAGTGCGATTTAACACACAGCCCAATGCAGATAGTCACCTACTGTAGCACTGCCAGGGTGCCAAAGGCAAGCACATCTGTACCCGGCCAGGACCTGCAACTATTCCCCAAAACCGTTAAACATCTTCACTCCAATAGCTGCAGCAATGTAGACCCAACAGTCCTACAAAAATTACATAAACTAGGCATCCTTAAGACCACTACCACCTCGCTAACTGCTGGATGTACAGTAGACCCATGACCCAACAAGAAACCCTGCTCCACAAACAGCACTCATAGTATCAATGTTAATAAAATGACAATATACTATTTCAATACACACTCCATTGCAAACCAGCAACCAGAGATGTTCCATTTACTCAAGTCTGATTTTCCATATAACCTGCTATTAACAGAAACATGGCTCACAGAAGGGTCTTCCCCTTATATCATTGCTGCACTACCTGATAACTATTAAATCCTTCAAGCTAACTGACCCTCTGGTAAAGCAGGTGGCAGTGTGGCAGCAGTAATTAAGAAACACCTGGTATTCTCTAAACTGATCTCTTTTAATATATACTATATGTGGTAGTCAAATTGATAATTAAACTGGAATCTCATTTGTCCCACCATTATCTGTTTCCTCACCTACCACCCACCAGAATACATACAACATTTTCCTCAGTTCTTCTTTGAATCCATTTCCCCCTTTCTCGTTGCGCATGCCAAAATCATATGTGTAGGAGACTTAGGGGGTGATTCTAACTTCGGCGGGCGGCGGAGGCTGCCCGCCAAAGTTCCCCCACCAAAATACCGCTCCGCGGTCGAAAGACCGCTGAGGGTATTTTGGGATTTGCCCTGGGCTGGCGGGTGGCCGCCAAAAGGCCGCCCGCCAGCCCAGGGCAAATCAACCTTCCCATGAGGACGCCGGCTCAGAATTGAGCCGGCGTAGTGGGAAGGTGCGACGGGTGCAGTGGCACCCGTCGCGTATTTCAGTGTCTGCGTAGCAGACACTGAAATACTTTGTGGGGCCCTCTTACGGGGGCCCCTGCAGTGCCCATGCCATTGGCATGGGCACTGCAGGGGCCCCCATGGGCCCCGCGTCACCCCCTACCGCCATCCTGTTCCTGGCGGGAGACCCGCCAGGAGCAGGATGGCGGTAGGGGGTGTCAGAATCCCCATGGCGGCGGAGCGCGCTCTGCCGCCATGGAGGATTCTACAGGGCAGCGGGAAACCGGCGGGAGACCGCCGGTTTCCCGCATCTGACCGCGGCCGAACCGCCGCGGTCAGAATGCCCTGCGGGGCACCGCCGGTCTGTCGGCGGTGCTCCCGCCGACCCTGGCCCCGGCGGTCTCGGACCGCCGGGGTCAGAATGACCCCCTTAATTACTGGGCAAACAATGAGAAGGGAGGACATCTATCTTCAGACTTCTCTGAACACCTTAAGAATTTAAATCTTGAGCAACATGTGCTTACCCCCACTCATTTCAAAGATCACATTTTAGACCAAGTTTGGTCTATTCACCTATCAGTGTCCAGCCATCATTTAATTAAATTCTCATTGGCAGGTCTGTGTCTCCAAACAACCTCCACCTCTGCCTGTACTCCTCTCCATAAGCTGGTCATGCGTTGACCTAAACTCCTTTTACAGTTCTCTGGCAGAAACCATAACTGATAAAAACAATGACATTGACCAACTTGGAAAGGGAATATCTGACTGGCTTACAAAAGCCAGTGACACTCATGCACCCTACGCAGAATAAAACAGTCTAGATGTCAGGAAGCCTCCAAATGGTTCACAGATGAACCAAAACTTGCATAACTAGTGTTAAGTCGCCATAAACGTAAATGGTGGAAGAACTAAGCCACAACTTAATATAAATTGCATATTCAGCAGGCCAAATCAGTTCTCTTCATAGACAGAATTATTTTGTTCACAAATAAATTGAAGGAGATATTTGGAATAATCTCAGTACGCTCTAACCCTGATAAAGTGACATTACCCATCACCCCTTCCCAGACTCTTTGTGATGCACTTAATACCTATTTACATAGATAAAATCAAGAAAATATATTACCCCTAGTTCCCTCTCTGTTAGGAACAACCTTGATGACATGAACCCTGTCACTTTATCCTCATTCCCAGTAACAAGAAAGGATTGGCTTAAAGGCCTAGTGATAAAATTAAAATCAGGCTCTTGACCCTGCCGCCCCAAAATTCTAAAAACTGTTCTCGCCACAGCCCCAGATCCAGTCTTGTTTCTTCTCAATCAGTCTCTCAATTTTGGAAAAGTACCCAGTACATTTAAGGTAGCAATAGTGCTATCTCTTGAGAAATCCCTTCACCTTTAAAAACTACGGCCCAATCACCATTCTACCTTGCCTAGTTAAAGTACTAGAGGCGCATGTGGTACACAATCTCTACACCTTCTTAGAGGAGTCTGAATTTCTGGACCTATGTAAGAGGGTTCCACTCCGTCTATTCCATGGAAGCAATCATCCTTTCCGTGATGGATGACATGCGAACGGAAGAGGACCAAGGTGACACCTAGGCACTGGTGCTCCTCGATCTATCAGTGGCCATTGACACGGTTTACCATAAGCTTTTGGCAGACCATGTCAGGGCAACAGGGCTGAGGGACCCGGCACTAGATTTGATTATCTTCTTCCTAGGAGACTGATCTCAGGCTGTTTTCCTAACTTCCTTCCCCTCATCCCAGCTCTATTTAGACTGTGGAGTCCATCAAGGATCCTTCTTATCCCCCATCTCTTCAACATCTACATCCCAGCCCTTGTTCGTATGCTCAAAAGAATTTAACAGCAACATTTACAATTATGGAGATGACACACAACTACTTTCAAACTAGATAGCTCCACCGCACCTACAGAATATTTTCAATCCACAATGCTGTTCATCCATTACTGGATGAACAGTAATCATTTGAAATTAAATGTGGAAAACACTGAAGGCTACCCCACCTACTCCAAAAAAAGCAGTAAAAAGTCTTGGAATAATCATCAACACTGACTTATCTAAAAAGGCACAAATTGGCTTTGTAATCTCCTCTTATTTCTTACTGCTCCACAAAATCAAGAAAATCGCTGAATTCCTCACATTTCAGGTCCTTGTCTAGCCCGTCATTACCCTCATCCTTTTGAGGTCGGGCTATGCCAACTCTCTTTAAGTTGGCCTACCCAAAGGCTTCATTAAAAGACTCCAAATTGTCCAGAACCAGGTAGCCCACTTAATCTGTAAACAACCCAAAAGTTGTCACATCCCCACCTGATGAAGGACCTCCAGTGGATGCCTATAAAACGAAGAATAACCTTCAAAGTCGACTGCATCATTTTCAGATCATTCCACAGTACAAGCCCCCTTCATAAACTCCCAAATTCAGAAGTACACTCTCAATTGGCCATTACGTTCTGCCCACTTGAACTTCCTATGAGTTCCTAATTTCAAAAACAAAAGACTGGGTAGTGCCAGATTTTCAGTCATTGCCCCCAAACTTTGGAACACCTTCCTCTTGAGATAATATCAGCACCTTGCTACCCAGAATTCAGGAAATCATTTAAAAAACAGGTTATTTAGACAAGCATACAACTACTAACACATTGCCTATTCTCCACCTCATGTCCTTGTTCCCCCCCTTAGCGCCATGAAACAGTTTGGTGTTCAAGCGATCAATAAACTCAGTAATATAACATAACATCCCTGGCTGTGCTGGGACACACACTGGTGCCTGCCACTAGCACACACACCCTTGCACCATTGTACAAGTAGGTCATTGTTGTTAGGAGGTTACAAATCATGTGTCCCCACCTCTCCGAAGAACCTCAATCATCAGTGGCATTAAGTACTGCTAGATGTATCACTACATGCATGAACCTTTGTGCAATTACTTGCAAAGTTTGAAAACCATAAGTCTCCCATTTCCTTTTATGCTGGGGTGGTGCTGCTTTGTTCCTGGCTCTGTGCTCTGGCTCATATGCAGTAACAAGTGTGTATACAGCTGATGTCATGTGTGGTTACACTCACACTCAAAACATGTGAGGCCTCTTAGGGGCAGAGGAACACATTTAACCTACATATCACAGTGTAGCTTTACACACCATTTATCAGTTGACACAGAACCCAAAAATTGATATCTTGCATTTCATGCATACTGACTTACAAGGTATTGGACTGACCTTGTATTTCCTTGTGTGGCACAGGTATGATGCAAATTCAGAATGAGTCAGGGCATGAATATCTGCATATTATCAGTGGAAACATGATAATTTATCTTAAGGATTGCTCCAGTGTGAACATTGAAGCTATCATTTGTTTGATCACATTGTCATGTTCACTAAGCTAGATATATGTGGATGAGCGAAACAGTGTTTTTGGTTCACATGCCTCACATGCCTTTTGAGCAGGATAGACATTTGTGTGTTTGGTAAGGGCTTTTCTCTGTGTGCAAGTCAAGTAACTGAAGCTTATTGTCACACCTCGATGTACCTTTGGGAGACAAGACATTGCGTATAATGCCAGTGTCTTGGATGTACTTGATGTTGATGCATATACAAAGATAGCAGGTGATAGTGACTTTAGATTACTCTCCTTGAGATGCTAAGAAGTAGGTTTTGTTAATACCCATAAATCATGGGGTAAGTAGTCCTTTCTGCACAGACATACAACACTCTGGTTTATAGGAGTGAATTTATATTCAAATGTGGGTTGGTCACCATGAGTATTTTGTAGTGTTTGGGGCAACAACACCAACACTGATTGAGAGCAAAGAATGTCCAGAGAGAGTCCATTTGGGACACATGTCATACGACATGTAGAAGTGAGGAGACCTTCAGTGAGGAGGAACAATCTGCCATTAGGGAAGTTATGCATGTTTCGACGTCCAAAAGTGGTTAAAACCAACCGTTAAGCACTGGGTGACAAAAGTGGTGGAATTATGTCAAACACAGGATCACTATGAAGCTGGCCAGGAGGCACTGACAAATGCCATCAGGTATATTTCCACTGAAAACTGATGAAGTTCACATCTTCATCCTCTGATGGATGTTGTGCCTCCCCTGCATGTGATGGTGTTTTCATGGGAGGCATCTGAGGTACACAGACGTCATTGGCCGAAGATTTGGCCCATCTGTAACCACAGACATTCATCAGGAATGACAAGGGTCTCATGGCAAGTATTTTTTCTGAAATCCATACTGGTTATTTTCAGTTGAAAAATACACATGGATATGCAGTACACATGTTACATAAAATAGTTTAGACCATGTTAGACTATTCTTTCCTGAAACATGGCAGAGCCTTAACATTGTTCAGACAAGCTCTGTATGAACAAGGGGTACCATATGTTTAACGACATCCAACACAACGCAGCTTGGCAACTTGCCACCCTGCGTGAAAGAATGAGTGCAGGTAATGGGCACTTTTTACATAAAACATGATTTTTGTGGTTAGTGCTTACTCTGATATTACTTTAGGATCTTAACCCTACTTCTGAGACCATTGCAACAAGTTTTCCCTCTACCCATGAGTTAGGCACCAAAGGCAGGCTGAAGGTGTACTTAAGGCAAGCCCATCTGCAGCCGTCCACACCCGACCGGGCACAGGGGCCAGGGACCCTTCTCTTTTCTCCCCAGGTAGGATCATCTACTCTGGCATTGAGCTGCATGCCTTCTGCCCTAAGGTGACAACAGCTTGCTTACACCTTACTGATCTCTATCTTCAGTCTACAGGAATGTCACCTGCTGGATGTTGAAATGCAAGTTGAAGCTCAATGAAGATAAAACCAAGAATATGCTGCTGGGCAACAACTTGCGCTACCCGATCTCAAGCCCTCTGTTGGATTCTTTCTGTGGGCTGCCCAGCCTTAAAGAGCCAATAAAGAGCCCTGTCATATGGCTTGACTCGGGCTGACTATGAATCAGCATGCCACAAAGCTTGCGGCCAGCTGCTTTGGCACACTGAAAATACTGCAAAAGGTTCTCCATCTCCTTCCTGTCACTTCTAGACAGTTAGTGTGAAAGCCCTGGTACAAGGTTGGCTCGACTATGGGAATGCCTTGTTCCTTGGTTCTCCATGCTGTGTTACAAGGAAGCTATAGATAGTGTAAAATGCTGCTGCACGCATGCTGCTTAATATCCCCAAACACATGTCTACCTCCAAGGCCCAGCGAGACCTACACTGGTTCCCAGTGGCACGCCACGTTCAGTTTAAGACCCTATGTACGATGCACAGGGCTGTTAACAAGGTCCCTGTTTTGCTCCACTCTCTTGCCATTCCATACTGCCCAGAGAGATCTCTTTGGGCCAAATGTATCAAGGTTTTTTGCATTCGCAAACAGTGCAAATGCCCGTTTACGAATGCAAAAAGCCAGTTCAGAATGTAAGAAAGACATTCTGAACGCAATTTTAAGGAATCGCTAAAATAGGGATTCCTTAAAATTGCGACCCTGTTTAGAGAGTCACAAATTGAGACTCTCTAAATAAGAAATCGCAAACAAGGATTCCTTATTTGTGATTTCTTAGCACATGTATGAAGCCATTCCTAAATGTGATTTGGGCATTTAGGAATCGCTATTTACCACCAGGTTAAACCTGGTGGTAACCATGTGCAAAATTTAAAAATGCATTTTAAATGCATTTGTAAAATGTACATGTAAAGCACACATGCCCTTTTGGCATGTGTGCACCTTACATGTCCCCAAAAATAATTTTGGGGTGCAGCAGAGGGGGCCTTAGGCCCCCAGCACCCTGGGGTTTTCCATTTCCAAAATTGCGATTTCTGGTTAAGAAATCGCAATTTTGGAAATGCAAAAAATTTGCAGATATGGGCCAGGCCCATAGGTGCGAATGGGGCCAGTATCACAATTTGCGATTCGGTAATAGCATTTGCGATTTTTAAGAAATCGCTATTACCGATTCGCAAATGTGATACATGGCATTTTGCAAGTCAGAAATAGCGATTTCTTAAAAATCGCTATTTCTGAATTGCAAAAGTCCTTCATGATACATCTGGCCCTTTGTTCTTTTTCTGCCCATTTACTGAAGGTGTCCATGGTCCACAGGACTCAGTGGGGTGGCAGGTCTACCTTTCTTCTGGCATCTAGACTCTGGAATTCTCTGCCACTGGACCTGCACCTTCTAGAGCATGAACTTTCTTTTTGCAAAGCCTTGAAGACCTGGCTCTTTGACTGCTAACTCCTTACTTCATGGTTCAGTCTTTGTATTGGGTAACGCTGGTATACCTCTGGTTAACCATGTGCTTTACAAGAACTCAGGAATATAATAGAGTAGAATTAGTTAATATCACATCAGTGTCAAAGTCATGCAATTCGTTATGTTAATGAATTATCATGCACTCTGCCTTGCACACAGTAAACCACAAAAATCTGATTTTCTGTACTGTTTTGCATGCTATTGTTAAAAATTATGTGGGATGGGGTCATATGTGTCCCACATCTATGTAATTCTACACAGCATATAAACTTTCTTCACTGCAGGAATGGTTATGGACAGGTATATACAATACTTCAAATTTATATTGATGTCCAATAGTTTCCTAGCACACACATTCACCTCCAGAGTATAGCACAGTAGACACTGACTCCCATTTCCTAATGGGATTACGAACATCCATATTGAAAATATCTCAACCTCAGTTCATTGATTCTGGACCCAAGATACTCATCTGCAGAGTCCCACTAATCTCTTTTCTCAGCCACTCTCAGTGCTACTTGTGTATGACTCCTCAAGCAATCATCATTCAGGCCCAGGCAGTGTTCTTAATCTCAAACAATGATGACACCTCTATCAGACAATGACTCTCAGAAGAGGCAAACATCACCAACATTTGTTTCATCATGGTATTGGCCAGCATGCCTACCTATATGTGAGAGTAATGCTTCATACTGAGCCTCACTAGATGTTAGTGATGATAATCTGCAACATGTACCTACCCTGCTTGCCCACACAACTAGGCCCAAAACCCTCACCCTCCAACCATCCCAGATACCTGACCATCAACCGGGACACCTAGATCACCCTGACATTTCACAAATCATTGTTTCACCTCCACCTGCTTTCGCATATGTTGCATAGTCAGACTTCTCTTCTTCTTTTTCCCTCCTGTCACTTGTGACACCATCTCCCAGGCGGTAATCACATGTAGACTGTAGTACACCAACCTCTTCTACCACAGCGTCTCTGCATAGCACAGCAGTGCTAGAATATTACTCAGCCTGCTGTTGTGGCACACATATCACCATTCGCTTCCTTGAGATACAATAATGTGCCTCCATTCAGAGACAATGCCAATTCAATCTGCTCTACCACACCTACAAGGCACTACACTACCCGGGCCCCACCTAGAGCACACACCATCTACGCTCATAAGAAAACAATCATGGACTTCTGCTATGCATCACTTGCAATAAATCCCACCCCCAAACTCCAGATGAGCAAGAAAGGGTGTAGGGTGGTCTCTTACATGGCAGTCAACACCTGTAACAACCTCATCCAGCACATCAGGACATCTGGGTGCAGAATGGTTTAGTTTAAATGACTGTACACCTGGCTCCTCAGGTGATCTGACTTGGTGAGCCGTAACTAACTCAGCCCCTGAATACACTCTTGGATGAGAAGTTAGTACTCTAGCAAAGCATGGAATTGACATTCGATCCCAATACACTTTTGTCTTCATAGGCCCAAGACAAGCACACTTGCACCATGGTGCAAGGGAGCCACCTTTGACATCATAAAATCTGCACAGTTTCAAATAACCATGCATGAGGTGCTGCTCCAGTCGCACTTGTTTGCTTTGTATTGTGGGATTTGTAGTCCAAGTCAAAAATGTAGAATAGACCACAAGTCCCTTGAGTAATTGGACAACCTCTACTGTACCAACACAACACCCATAGATGAGTGAAAGTTGGCAGAGCTGGTGATAAACATATGTTATAGGCCAACTATTTCATTCAGAGTTATGTGATGCATGAATTATTATGTGAGACATTCCTGCCCTTTCACATGCACACAGTGCAGTGCAGCACAGCAAAGTGACTTGCTGTGCTGCGTAACACATCACTTTAAGATGCCCCATTGTCCCTTGCTTTCTCTTACCCTGTAGTTGTTCCTGGTCCTCAACCGCAGCAATGTCTTGTCCGACTTATGCCACAAACTCTGATGGTATGAGTGACGCCACCTGCTCCTCAAATGGGTAAAAGTCTTCCTGGACATCAGGCCCTTCTCCGGTTCTCATGGCTGTCTTGAGATTCTTAGCCAGTTTCTATTTGGTCCTACTCTTAATAGTCATCCCATCTTCTTTTTACCTCTAGCACTGTCCTCTTTGTTTGTCCTACACTGTTGAATTTGTCCAGTATGGATTTCCAAATGGCTTCCTTCTAGCCTAATAACATTTTGGAGATGAGAAAGAGAAGGTGCTCATTTTTTGTCATCTCAGCTATTAATATTTGGTTCTCCTCCTCACTGACATTGACTTGTAGATGGTGTTCCCTCCCATTTTTGACATTTCCTGTGATGCAACGTGCTCCTAAGTGATGCAATGCTGATTTGCTGGCACTAACAAGTGCTTTACAACACGCAAATCAGCTTTTCATCACATAGTGAAGAGTTGGCTTCTGACATGTTGTGTCATTTTAAAAAAGGTTTTTAAGAAGCGGCAACATTTTTGACCCCTTTGGACCTTGCAACGTGATGTGGTGTTCCATAAATCTGGCATATCTATGTCACAAGGAAGTGGCACTCCACTGCGCAACATTTTTTGATGCAACACTGCAGCAAAAGGGCATTAATAAGGCCCTCATTACAACTTTGGCGGTAACTGTCGCCTACCGCCACGGCGACAGGCGACAATATACTGACGCAGTGGCTACCAGCCGGCTTTGCATATTATGACTGTCGACTGAATTCCGCCAGAAGGCTGGCAGAATACCGGCGACGGTCATGGCGGCGACGTCGGTAAGGTGGCAACAGCACCGCCACGCCAGCAAAACGCCACCGACCATATCATGAACAATAATACGGCCTGGCAGTGTTTTGCTGGTAGACGCTGCTGCTGACAGCAGCACTGCGTCCCGTCTCCAGCCAGAGGACCCCCTGCAAGCAGGTAAGTCGGGTTCTCCGACAGGAGAGGGGGTGGAGGGTGTTGTGTGTGTGTGTGGGGGGTTTTGTATGTGTATGTTTTGGTATGCGTGCATGCGGGTGTGAGTTGCATTGAATGGGTGCGTGAATGACTGAATGTAAGTGTACGCGTATGTTGTGTGTAGCGAATCAGTGTGTGCGCCACAGTATGTTGGTGTGTGTTGCGGTGTGTGGGAATGTATGTGTGCATGCGTGGGTGGATGTGTATATGCGTGCATGTATATGTGTGCGCGTGTGGGTTTATAAATGTGCGGGGCAGGAGAGGGAGTGGGAGAGTGGGGGAGGATTGTGAGCAGGTTGGGGGGGGAGACCCCTATCATGCCAGGGAAAGAATTCCCTGGCACTGATAGTGCCTACCGCCATGGTTTTCTTGGCGGTACACTTGCCACGAAAACCAGGGCGGTAGGCGGGGTCATAATCCCACAGGTTGGGATAGTGAGAGCCACCTGGCTGAAGACCGAAGTCTCCAGCCCAGCGGCCATTACCACCCTGGCGGTCGATGTATTAAAGTGGCTGTCTATGTGAGCGGTTTCCGCAGTGGTCATAATTCTATTTTTTTTACCTCCTGCCTGTTGGCGGTATTACCGCTGCTTTATCACCGACCGCCAGCATTGTAATGAGGGCCTAAGTTACTTCTCATAATTATGGCCCTATGTTCGATGACATTACCGCAGCCATCCTGCATGAAATAAAAGCATTCACACTTGTGATTCCATGAGAAAAAGTAAAGAAGCGAAGGATTGTTTTTAACATGCAAAAGTGGAAAAGGCATGCATTTGTTACTGTACAGATCTGACCATGCGGTTTCAGCTTGTCATCAATTATCACAACTACATTTTTCACATAGCGATTTAGAGCTGGAATGTCCCTTTCCTTTCTGAGCCACAAGTCACTTTGCCAGAAGAACGAGTTACTTACCTTCGGTAACGACTTTTCTGGTGGATACATTAGCTACCTGTGGATTCCTCACGGTCCCACCCGCCTCCCCGTTGCCTTTTTGGTCTTACCAAGTAATCACACCTAGGTAAACATACCAGCCCCAGAACTTTCTGAACACTAGAACGTTGGTGGTATGGCTTGCAACAATGCCAGCACTTTGTCTTACCCAAAATTCCTTGCACAGGTCAAGTATCAGTTAAATAAAATGTTTGCCTTACATTTCTGTAAAAGAAAGTTTCGCTCCATGTGAAGAACAGTACTATTCCCACCCCCAAGTCCTCCTATAGTGTCTATCAATAAAAACAGTACCTCATATGTGTGGGTGGGCATATCATAATTAACACAACGTGCCAGGTTTGTGACCATCTGAAGTCAGAGTAGTGTAATTATGGTCTTCACTCTGTCACACTTTTGCCCTATTCTTGTCCTGTGCAATAGGCTCACCCACCAATGTGGGGTAGAGTTTTCTTTATGAGGAGAGGCGTGGGAACATTGGATGGTATGACTTTTGCTGTTTGCCTAAAGTTCCAGAGTCTTCTGTTATAGTAAAAGAGAAGGAATTATGTTTTACCCACACTTTGAAATTTGAACGGGATGGTCATTGTGTTTTTTAATGTGTCTCTAGGATTAAAAAATGTATAGGGTTGTTAGAATCCACTAGGTGCTGGCTGACTCTGCCGAGGTACTGGAAACATCTGCAGTAGTATCACCCACATCAAAAACATCCCTGCTTAAATTAATGGAAAATCTACTCTTTTCGGATACCTCTACACTCAGAAGACCTAGGGAAACACAGACTTGTGCTTAACCTTAGAAGGATGTGAGCCTGTGAGAGGAAAACTGACAGAAACTACCATGTTTGGGAAAAATGTTGAAAATCCGACAAATGACTTATTCAGCATTTTGTCCCATCCAGCAAATCATGGCGAGGGTAGTATGGCACCCAGTGATAGACACCTTATGATGTGCACATAGTAAAGAATATACAGCTGCAGTATGTTTCCATACCATTCCACGTGATACATTCCATCTGACCAAAAACAGGCATTGTAAATGGGCATATCAAGTGTAGCTGCTTTCAAAATTTTCAAAATCTACCTCAACTAGTTGTGGTATGTTTCCATACAGTCCAGGGATGATACCTGTGACCAAAAGACAGGTACTATAATTTCCAAATTTAAAAAAATGCACTGCATCCTGAACCCATAGAAAACATACACATTTCTTATACTCTCATGCCCCAAAGTTTAGAAGTCCTGGTGGGACAAAGATGGAGGTCATTTCTTGGCAGGTATATGTTGAGGTGTGAGGGAAACTGGAGGAAATTACCATGTTTTGAACAAAATGCTAATAATATGACAAATGCCATTTTTAGAGTTTTGTGCTGGCTACTAATATATACTAATATATAACTGAGTGTAGCGACTACATTGCCCAGTAAATCTGGAAACTCACAAATACTTGGGATCGCCAGAATCGGGTCATTCATTATAGGTTTTTCTTGGTTAGAGTTTTGGGATTTAACAAAAATATTTAAACAATTGGAATATTTCAAAATTGCCCATTATAACTCCAGGCTGACATGAAAAAAATGATACAGAGATTGCACCAATACAAAGCACAAACACTTAGCACTAAAGGTGTCCCAATAAAAGACATACTTTCTATGGGTTAACAAAGAGGCCAAAGAGGTACATGTACTTAAACAACATAATGCTGATGTTAGAAATGGGGTGTTTGGTTGACAGTCAGGTTACCCCCTGTTCAAGCAAGGACCCTCACTCTAGTCAGGGTAAAAGAATCACCCTCAGCTAACCCCTGCTTACCCCCTTGGTAGCTTGGCAGAGCAATAGGCTTCACTTTAGAGTGCTAGGTGTAAAGTATTTGTACCAACACACACAGTAACTTAATGAAAACACTACAAAATGACACAACACCAGTTTAGAAAAATAGGGAATATTTATCTAAACAAAACAAGACCAAAACGACAAAAATCCAACATACACAAGTCAAGTTATGAATTTTTAAAGATTAAACTAAAAAATTAGCACTTAGAAACAAAAATGCTTCGATGAGATGTTAACACGGCATCGTGACGGAGTCGTTCCCAACAAGCCGACACCAGCGGCGCCGGATACGGAGTCGCGTAGACCCCCAAGTACAGTACCTTTGGTGAAGAGTGAAAACAAGCTGATGCTCGGAGTCGGGGATCGCGGCATCTGTGCAAAATGTTGAATCCGCGCACTTCGAGCAGCATTGGTCACGACGTAGTGCGGCGACTTCCACAGAGTCGCGGACTTCAGCGGGGCTGCAGCGGCATCGGGCCTGCGAAGAGCGTTGCGTTCCAGCGAAGGTCACGGCGTCGGGTGCAGTCGGCATCCCTGGATTCAGCAGCGGCGTCGGTCCAGAGTCGTCCGAAGTCGATCTCCTTGGATTTCCACCAGCATTCCTTTCAAGGGCCCAGGGACTGTATAGGGCACCACTTGTCAGAGCAGGAGTCTCTCGTGAGACTCCAGGAGCTGGCAGAGAGAAGTCTTTGCTGTCCCTGAGACTTCAAACAACAGGAGGCAAGTTCTAAATCAAGCCCTTGGAGATTTCTTCACAAGATGGAAGGCACACAAAGTCCAGTCTTTGCCCTCTTACTCTGGCAGGAGCAGCAACTGCAGGGTAGCTCCACAAAGCACAGTCACAGGCAGGGCAGCACTTCTCCTCAGCTCTTCAGCTCTTCTCCAGGCAGAGGTTCCTTCTTGTTTCCAGAAGTGTTCTAAATTCTGTGGTTTTGGGTGCCCTTCTTATACCCATTTTCTCCTTTGAAGTAGGCCTACTTCAAAGTAATGTCTCTTTGGAATGTGAAATCATGCCTTGCCCAGGCCAGGCCCCAGACACTCACCAGGGGGTTGGAGACTGCATTGTGTGAGGGCAGGCACAGCCCTTTCAGGTACGAGTGACCACTCCTCCCCTCCCTTCTAGCACAGATGGCTCATCAGGATATGCGGGCTACAACCCAGCACCCTTTGTGTCACTGTCTAGTGTGAGGTGCAACCAGCCCAACTGTCAAACTGACCCAGACAGGGAATCCACAAACAGGCAGAGTCACAGAAATGGTATAAGCAAGAAAATTCTCACTTTCTAAAAGTGGCATTTTCAAACGCACAATCTTAAAATCAACTTTACTAAATGTGTATTTTTAAATTGTGAGTTCAGAGACCCCAAACTCCACATGTCCATCTGCTCCCAAAGGGAATCTACACTTTAATCAGATTTAAAGGTAGCCCCCATGTTAACCCATGAGAGGGACAGGCCTTGCAACAGTGAAAAACGAATTTAGCAATATTTCACTGTCAGGACATATAAAACACATTACTATATGTCCTATCTTAACCATACACTGCACCCTGCCCTTGGGGCTACCTGGGGCCTACCTTAGGGGTGTCTGACATGTAGGAAAAGGGAAGGTTTAGGCCTGGCAAGTGGGTACACTTGCCAAGTCGAATTTACAGGCAAAACTGCACACACAGACACTGCAATGGCAGTTGTGAGTCATGATTACAGAGCTACTTATGTGGGTGGCACAACCAGTGCTGCAGGCCCACTAGTGGCATTTAATTTACAGGTCCTGGCACCTCTAGTGCACTTTACTAGGGACTTACTAGTAAATAAAATATGCCAATCATGGATAAACCAATCACATACACATTTTGTAAAGGAGCACTTGCACTTTAGCACTGGTTAACAGTGGTAAAGTGCCCAGAGTAAAACAAATAGCAAAATCAGAGTCCAGCACACGTCAGCAACCTGGGGAACAGAGGCAAAAAGTTAAGGGAGACCACGCCAAGGATGAAAAGTCTAACAGCTGATTTCTTGAAAAGAAATCTCCAGCACAGAGATGCACAAACACAGCAGCAGGGAAAGATTAAAAGTATTGACTTTCAGCAAAAGTGATTACCCAATGTGAGGGTCAGCATTATGTTCACAGGGGGCAAAGGGGCCAATTCATCTGTTACCTACATGAGGTAAATACTGCCAAGGAAATTAAATTGTCACATAAAGAGCAGCATGGAGCTCGTTAGGAAAAGTCCTGATATTAACCAAGCAGTCCATCAAGGTCCTATAAGCCTGATAAGGGGTGAGTTATGCGGTGATAGCTGGGAGATATGAAGTTGCTGATAGAGCAATATTGTGTAGGTGACAGAGTGGTGGCCCTGCATTTTGTAGCATATCTCGACCCTTTTACAGCTATAAACCTGGCAAACACTGTTAACTGTTATCAGATAAGATCTTGTTTAAAAGGAGGTATACATTTACATTGCAAGACGTTTTAAATCAAGAAAGTGTTTCCCCCTGCCTACAATGGATATCTGACATTTGTTTGCAACTTTCGCATCTGCTGAAAAGTTCAGGGGTCATTATCTAATCTAATTGCGAATGTTAGTACAAATTTTTGTTATATTCTACTTTACTGTGATAACAATTGTGTGTGCAAGGGAGTCTTCAGTGGCAAACATGCCCCTACTTTTTGGTCTGGAGCAACCGGAATTCCAAGTGGTAAAACACAACAAAGCACAGTGCCGGCAGTAGAATTGAAACTTTGCCTCACACAGGAAAGGCACAGCCTCAGCAGCATCAGGGGAAACCTTCCTCACATACACAGAAAAAAACAACAGCACAGGCAGCAGCTGTGCAAGCTAACCTTACTCACTCACTCTAAATATTCATAGGACAGCCAGCAAGTCCAGCGTCGAACTTGGACAGAAAATGCATTTGTGCTTGCTCCGATGTTTTGAGGTCATATGAGGGAAATCCACACCATAAAACGGACCACTAGACTATGCAACAGGCCAACAAACAGCCAAAAAGGCCCAAGCACTGACCTGTCAGACCAGTCCTTTCAGCACTGATATATTGCCCTGTAGACTGTCCAACCCCAACCGCCACATAACAAGTAGAGCATGTGTTTTTCCTATAGTTCTTATCACCATTGAAGATATGATACCACCCTTAAAATCAGCCAAGCTTAAGTTTGGGTTGGTCGACCTCCAACCGTATCTTTGCTCTTGCCGAAACAGTCCTGTGTTCAGGTCATTTGGGATGGTGCAGGTTGATGGTATTGCCACTTCCTCAGGATACTATTGAACTGCTCATGCCACACAGGGATTAACTCAATGAATAATTGAAACTTTGAAGAAAGCCAAAGACCATAAAGAACTTTTCAAGAACTAATTGCTAAAAAAGAGGTATCTTAAACAAAGGAGTCATTGTGAACGAATTCTTCGATTTAGCTGAAGTCAGGTGCAAGAACATTGCACTTTGGTCATGATAGTTCCTGTGGATGGGAAAGGGTTGTATGATGGAACCATGCATGCGGCACCCCCACATGCCTGAACAATGCGGTTGGAACAACGACCACGTTGTTTCCACGCATGCCTTTACCTCGCATGCCTTTAAAACGATTTTTCATTGTAAAGGCATGCCTAGTAAAGGTATGTGTGGAAATGGCATTAGTGGTTGTCACATGCCACCCCCACCCTAAAAACAGAAGCACACTGACCACCCACCCTTAAAAACGACCCTGATACCCCCACCCACCCTGAGCCCTAAAACCGACCCCCACCCCAAAAAAATAAATAACACAACCCCTAAAAACAAAATTACCCACCACCTTTCCCCAGCCCCTAAAAACAGAAGTTCCCCGACCCTCCACCTTTAAAAACTACCCCAATACCTCCCCACCCACCCTGAGCCCTAAAACCTACCCCATCACCAAAAATAAAACTTCCCAACCCCTAAAAACAAAATTACCCAACCCTCCCTCCCCTGCCTCTAAAAACCCAAGCCCGCCTGCCCTGAATACAAAATTACCCCAACCCCCATCGCACCCCTAAAAACCCAACCTCCCAACCCACCCTAAATACAAAATTACCCCGACCCCCACCCCAACAAAATCCACCCCAACCACCCTAAAAACATAATTACCCCAACCTCTAAATACAAAATTACCCTGACACCCCCACCCTGCCCCTAAAAACCCAACCCCCCACCCACCCTAAATACAAAACTACCCCAACCCCTGCCCCTAAATACCCAACCCCACACCATCTAAATATAAAATTACCCCAACCCCCCACCTTGCCCCTAAAAACAAAATTACCTCGACCCCCACCCCGCCCTAAAAACCATAGTACTGACCCCCCACCTCCACCCCTTAAAAAATAACCTAACCACCCCAAACCCTTCACCCCCACCCCAACTCCAAAAAACTATCACCAACCCTGCCCCAGCCCCACTTACCTGACCGCGTCCTCTCACGATGGATCTTCCTTTTTCTCTGCCTTAACCACTCATGTGCGTTGTTCAGCAAATACGTGGTTAACCTGTTCTGTGCCGGGGACGTAATGGTTACGTCTGCCAACACAGTACTCCTGTTGTTCTGAGGACGTAACCATTATGTCCTGGCACATGAATGCGGAGGGCTCTCTCCGTGGCTTCCTTCCCACCCCCCTAGGACAGGTATGGAAGGGGAAGCCCTTCCCCTTCCACCCCTGACCCCCCCCAATGCCGTCTGATGACGTCACTGCGCGATCGTGTGCTGACCTTATCAGAGGCCACCTCCCATCATGCTGGAAGCTCAGCTTCCAGCGCAATTGGAAGAGAAACGATCATGTGATGTGGCCTGAGAGGCTTTAAAGGGAAGGAATTTCCTTCCCTTTGAAGTCTGTCAGAGCATTTCAGTAGCCAGATCGTGAAGCGATCTGGCTGCTGAAATGCCCACTAGACACCAGGGAATAATTTCAAAAACAAAATTGGCATAAGGGGAGCGACCCCTTGGCAAGGGTCGCTCCCCAGGGGCCATTTTTTTCAAGCCATTTTCTACCCCCCCTGGGGGCAGATTAACCTATTGTTACTAGGCCGATCTGCCCCTGGGGGAGGGCAGAAACATCTAGGCGCCAGGGTTCCTTTTTTGTGTTTTTTTTTTCTTGTTTTTTAGAGGTGGGGAGTGACCCCTTAAGCAAGGCAAATTATATTTAGGCCATTTCTGCCCCCCTTGGGGCATATTGGCCTAATTGAATTAGGCCGATAGGCACCAGGGATTTTTTGTTTTTGTTTTACAGATGAGGAGTGACCCCTTAGGCAAGGGTCGCTCCCCTGGGGGGGCAAATTGTATTTAGGCCATTTCTGCTCCACTTGGGGGCAGATCGGCCTATTTTTATTAAGCCAATCTGCCCCTAATGGGGGCAGAAACTACTAGACACTAGGGAATTTTTCTTTTTTTTATACTTGCGCATAAGGGGAGTGGCTCCTTGGGCAAGGGCCACTTCCCAGGGGGGAAAACATATTTTTAGGCCTTTTCTGCCCCCCTTGGGGGCAGATCGGCCTATTATAATTAGGCTGATCTGCCCCCAGCGGGGCAGAAACTCCTAGACACCAGGGATATCATTTTGTTTATGTTTACTTTTGTTTTTTATGTATGGGGAGTGACCCCTTAGGCAAGGGTCGCTCCCCTGGGGGGCAAATTGTATTTAGACCATTAATGCCCCACTTGGGGGCAGATCGGCCTATTTTTGTTAGGCCAATCTGCCCCCAGGGGGGGCAAAAACACTAGACACTAGGGATCTTTATTTTTTTACGTCACTTTCACGCAAGGGGAGCGACCCCTTAAGCAAGGGTCGTTCCCCTGGGGGGGCAAATTTATTCCCAGGGGGGAAGATCGGCCTGTTTTTATTAGGCCAATCTGCCCCCAAGTGGGGCAGAAACCACTAGGCAACAGGGATTTTCTTTTGCACCAATTTCACGCAAGGGGACTGACCCCTTAGGCAAGGGTTGCTCCCCTGGGGGGGCAAATTTATTTTAGGCCATTTCTGCTCCCCCTGGGGGCAGATCGGCCTATGATTATTAGGCCGATCTGCCCCCGGGGCAGAAACCACTTAGGCACCAGGGATTGGTGTGTGTGTATGTGTGTGTTTTGTTTGGGGGGGCAGCCCATTGGGCAAGGGTCGCTTCCCATGGGGGCACATTACTATTGGCCATATCTGTCCTATTTTTGGAAGGCAGAATGCCCACCAGAGACCAGGGGAGATTTGTTTTTAAAAATAAGAGGGTGGGGGAATGGCCATACGCCTACCCCAAATAAATGGGGCCAAAGTTGTTCTGCCCACCAGTGGGCAGATGGGGCAATTCCCCCCGATCCACACCCCTGGGGGACAGAAAGTCTATTAGATGCCAGGGAATTAAAAAACAAAATAGTGGGGTGGTGGCTACCAACTTGTATGGGGCTGGTTATACCCCCCACCCCAACTGAAGGGGGTAACAGTCTTTCAGCTCTCCCCCCACACACTAAAACATCTTATCCCACGGCAAGCAAGAGGACATTCGATTTTTGGAGGGTTTTATTTTATATTTGAGCCATGAGACCTTGGCTAACTCTCAAAATCGTCCCACTCGGAATAGGGCTGCACTTCATGGACTTTGGGACGCTGCCATGTAGAAAAATCCACAAGACCTAGACACATCAGAAAACTAAACATCTGAGTGATTTCAGGGTGGTGTGCTTCACATGCACCACGCTTCATTTTCTTACCCACAATGCCCTGCAAACCCATCAACTTTGCAGGAAATCACACATTTTTCCCACATTTTTATGATGGAACCTTCCGGAATCTGCAGGAATCCACAAACTTCCTACCACCCAGCATTGTCTCATCAATACCGATAAAACTTCTGCTGCATTTGTCAGCCTAAAAATGTTTTTTTTCAAACTGCCCTTTTGGACCTGCTTTCGATACCACACAGAAATGTGGGAAAAATTTGATTTTTTAGCTAAATTTGAGGTTTGCTGAGGATTCTGGGTAAGAAAACATTGTGGGATCCACACAAGTCACACCTCCCTGGGTGTCTAGTTTTCAGAAATGTCTGTGTTTGGTAGGTTTCCCTAGATGGCTGCTGAGCCCAGGACCAAAAACGCAGGTGCCCCCTACAAAAACAGGTTATTTTGTATTTGATAATTTTGATGTGTCCAGATAGTGTTTTGGGGCATTTCCTTTTGCAGGCAGTAGGCCTACCCCACAAGTGAGGTACAATTTTTATCGGGAGACTTGGGGGAACACTGGGTGGAAGAAATTTTGTGGCTCCTCGCAGATTCCAGACCTTTCTGTCACCGAAATGTGAGGAAAAATTGTTTTTTTGGCCAAATTTTGAGGTGTGCAAAGGATTCTGTGTAACAGAACCTGGTGAAAGCCCAATAAGTCACCCCATTTTGTATTCCCCCAGGTGTCTAGTTTTAAAAAATGTGCAGGTTTGGTAGGTTTCCCTGTGTGGCGGCTGTGCTAGAGGCCAAACTCCACAGCTAGACACTTTGCAAAAAACAGGTCTGTTTTCTTTGGGAAAATGTGATGTGTCCACATTATGTTTTGGGGCATTTCCTGTTGCGGGCACTAGGCCTACCCACACAAGTGAGGTACCATTTTTATTGAGAGACTTGGGGGAATTCTGGGTGGAAAGAAATTTGTGGCTACTTTCAGATTCCAGAACTTTCTGTCACCGAAATGTGAGGAAAAAGTGTTTTTTTTTTAGCCAAATTTAGAGGTTTGCAAAGGATTCTGGGTAACAGAACCTGGTGAGACCCCCACAAGTCACCCCATCTTGGATTTCCCTAGCTGTCTAGTTTTAAAAAATGTGCAGGTTTGGTAGGTTTCCCTAGGTGCCGGCTGAGCTAGAGGCCAAAATCCACAGCTAGGCGCTTTGCAAAAAACAGCTCTGTTTTATTTGGGAAAATGTGATGTGTCCACCTTGTGTTTTGGGACATTTCCTGTTGCGGGTGATAGCCCTACCCACACAAGAGTGGAACCAATTTTAGCGGGTGACTTAGGGGAACACTGGGAGGAAGGAAATTTGTGGGTCCTCTCCGATTCCAGAACTTTCTGTCACCGAAATGTGAGGAAAAAGTGTTTTTTTGGCCACATTTTGAGGTTTGAAAAGGATTCTGGGTAAAAGAACCAGGTGAAGTCACCCCATCTTGGATTCATCTAGGTGTCTAGTTTTCAAAAAAGCACAGTTTGGTAGGTTTCCCTAGGTGCCAGCTGAGCTAGAGGCCAAAATCCACAGCTAGGCACGTTGCAAAAAACAGCTGTTTTCTTGGGAAAATGTGATGTTTCCATCTTGTGTTTTGGGGCAATTCCTGTTGCAGGCGCTAGGCCTACCTACACAAGTGCGGTACCATTTTTATGTCGAGACTTGGGGGAACGCTGGGTGGAAGGATATTTGAGGCTCCTCTCAGATTCAAGAACTTTCCCTCACTGAAATTTGAGGAAACTTGTTTTTTTGGCCACATTTTGAGGTTTGAAAAGGATTCTGGGTAACAGAAACTGGTGAGAGCCCCACAAGTCACCCGATCTTGGATTCCCGTAGCGAGCGAGCGCAAGTCATTGGCAGAGAACAGGATTCCTGTGCTCCGTGCACCCCTGTGTTATGCCCGAAGGGGCTGCAATAAATCAGCAGAGCTTTGCCTTAGGGGATTCTAGTGCCCTGCCTCCTGTTCTAATCCATAAATACCAGCAAGGGCTTTTCCAACTACCCTTTTAGCACGTGGGTGTCCCCCCCAATATAGAACTGTCAGTGCAATACGCTTGGGACCTCTATTTATTATTAGAGAATAAATATTGCACCCACAAGATAGCCCAACAATTCACAGATGATGAACAATATGGGGAATGTGCTGCAGGACAATATGATCAGCATATGGAGGAGCGCCTGGTGGAAGCTCTTGGCTTCCATGTTCAAGACTCAGTGAAGAAGGCATTAGTTAAAGCGTTGCACCCCTTTGCACAACATATATTTAACTTTTGCTTTAGGCGCTTTTGAGCAGGCTCGGGGTCCCCCGCCCCAACAGAAGTCAATATAAATGAGCCTGGCCGGTCGAGCTCCGACCCCTTTGAACAGACCATTGAGTCAGTCCTGAATGATAATGTTTATGACTGCTTTCAGAGTCAGGAAGTTGGCTCCTCTTTTCAAACATCCCGTCATATGACCGAGGAGTCTTCCTTGTCAGATTCTGAGGAGAATTCGAATTCAGAGAAACAAAAAGGTAAACGTAAGCCCAAGATGCGTCATGCTGAGGGGTCGTCTCCTCCTCCTCCTAGTAAAGATTTGCACTTTGATTCAGATAATATTCTTCATCATAGGCCCACTAAGTAGACCCCATGTTAAGAGGTAGCTTTGTATGTTCAGTCGCGCCTCAGGAAGAGTTTTGAGAAAGATATTCACAATACTTTGTGGTCAGAATGCCCTCGACCTGTGCTTTCCGGCAAAATAGTGGAGAACCCGGAATTAGACCCGCACATGGTGACCTTTCTTAAGAATATGCTAAAGACCCTAAGAAGGGCCTCGTGTGGATGCCAGGATAAGCTACTAGACATATCGGACAGATCTACCAGTTCAAGCCAAGGGGTCACAGGAATCCATCAATCCTGACGTCCTGCTGGAATGGGCTTAAGGGTGAGTCTGCCTTTTAGGAAATGCCAATTGCTCTATTTCTACAGAGCGCCAAAAATCTTTAGTATTACGCTGATCCCAAATTGGCAGAATTGGCACCTTCTGATGCGGGTCGAGTGGCTAATGGACTTCTATTTGGCAATAAATTTGTGAAGGATCTAGCCAAATATGTGGCCACCTTCTTGGTTTTTCACAAGACTGGATGCTACAGAGGTCAAAAGTCAGGCTGTTACAGTCCGCAGACTTCTCGACCATACCACAGAGGCTGAGGGGACTCCGACTATCAAGGTAGTTCCAACTTCTATACAGCATGATGCGGAGGCTATAGAGGTCGTACCCCCAGCAGCGCTCATTGAGGAGGACAGTACTACCAGAGGTCTTGTCAAACAGGTAACAATTATTCCTTACGGGGAAGTTACATTGGGGGGCAGAGTGAGTATGTTTGCACAAAACAAGTTTCTAATTATGCAAGATGCAGGGGTCTTAGACATAATAACAGGATACCGCCTACAGTTTTGTTTGACTCCCTACCAAACGTCGCCCCCTCATCCTTCCAGTTTTTCGAATCAAGAGAGTGTTTTTATAGATCAAGAAGTAGAAAGTCTCCTTAAAAAAAGAGTCATTGTCCTTTTCTGACTCAACCCTATCGCTAGGGGTTCCTAAGTACAATCTTCCTGGTCTAAAAGAAAGGAGGGGTCTCTCGATTGGTGCTCCACCTTTGACAATTCAACTCTTGCATTGTATACCAACACTTCAAAATGCAGGTCATCCACCTCCTCCGAGACTTTTACAAGAGGGGGACTGGATGGTGTGTCTGGATCTCAAAGACCCTTATCTGACTATTCCTATTTTTGCTCCTCATTGCCGGTTCCTTAAATTCTTTTGGTGAGACAGATGTTACGAAGTTTTACCTCCATTCGGTCTGTCTTCCACTCCTTGGTGTTTCACCAAGATTATGAGTCCTGTAATGCAGTGGCTCAAAGAGAAAGGGGTGCCTCTGATTGTTTACTTAGACAATATCCTCATTATGGCCCAGGAAAAAGCTTGTGTGCTTCTCCATCTTTCCTGGGTGATTCAGCTGCTTCAGGATCTGGTATTCAATATCAATATAGAAAAGTCCCTGTTGGAACCATCCCAGAGCATAGACTTTCTGGGCTTCAGGATAGTTTTGATTTTAGCTCAACTAAAACTCCCTCTGACCAAGTGACTAGCTTTCAAGAAGGAATTGAAGAAAGCTTTGTCTGCTCCTTCGATTTCCTTGAGGGCACTTGCCTGATTGGTAGGCCTCCTAGCTTTGTCCATTCTGCCCATTTTTCCGGGCCCTTTACATTATTGGGCTCTGCAGAGGTTGAAGATTCTGCATCTCTGAAGAGGTCTCTCTTACTCGGAACAGACTGTTTTGTAACAGGAGGCCTGAACAGAACTTTAATGGTGGTTGACTCCTGTGGATGCCTGGAAGGGCAAAGCGATTTTCGCATAAATTCCGGAAATTGTCATAGAGCCAGATGCCAGCAGATGAGGCTAGGGGGTGAGATGCGGACAGTTGGAGACAGAGGGACGATGATCCCCGGAGAAACTTCAACTACATATCAATTTTCTAGAACTTCTAACGGGGTCCTTTGCAGTGAAGACTCTTTCCCCAGTCAAGTCAAAGTGTTGTATCCTATTGAAGACAACATATCAGCAGTAAGGCCCATCAACAAGCTTAGGGGACATGGTCCCGAATGTTGGCGGAAATTGCAAAAGACTTTTGGCATTTGTCTGGATCATCAAATCTCAGTAACAACGGAGTATATTCAGGGCAAGATGAATGTATTAGCGGACTAGAATTCTCTATTTCTCTGGGATTTCAGCGATTGGGGATTGCACCCCAGAGTATTTCAGCTTCTGAACCTTCATTGGGGTCTGTTCTCAGTAGACCTGTTTGCATCCCAACTGAATTCCCATCTTCCTCGGTTTTACAGATGGAGACCGGATCCTCTGGCAGTCAGTTTGGACGTCTTCCATCAATCCTGGATAGGGGAATTGAATTATGCGTTTCCTCCTTTTTCCATGATTCACAGGGATCTCTCCCAAACTCTTCATCAGAGGGCGGAGATGGTTCTAGTAACCCCATTCTGTGGCTCCCGGTGGAACTAGATCTGTGTTGTGCTCCCCCAGTGTGGATCCTGTGATCGAAGGATCTATTGTTAGATGTGATGGGTCATCCACATCCTCTTATTCTAGAGGAACAATTGTCACTTATGGCAATCGAGATTTCAGGGGACCGGAGCAAATCCCGGAAATGTAGGACAACACTAGATTTGTCCTCTCTCAGTTCCTGGTGCCAAGTGCATATAAGAGATATGCCTCCGCCTGGAAACAGTGGTTGGATTGGTGCAGTCAGAGGGGTGTGGATCCCTTGGGGGCCTCAGTGCAAATGATTGCTAACTTTTTGTCCCACTTAGCACCACAAGGTTTAGCTTACAGAACAATCAACAACTTTAGATCTGCAATTTCGGCCAAACATCCTCACATTGAGGTTAGGCAATTGGAGAACAACATTTAAGCCCTCATTACAACCCTGGCAGTTGGTGATAAAGCGGCAGTAATACCGCCAACAGGCCTGTGGTAACAAAAATGGAATCATGACCACAGCAGAAACTGCTGAGACAGACAGCCACTTTAACACACTGACCACCAGGGCAGAATCAACAAGCACGATGGCGGTAACCGCCAACAGTCAGGCGGAAGACAATGTACCTCCCACTCTATTATGACCGGCCTATCCGCTATCCTTTCTGGGACGGTACCAACGACATCAAAAGCCTGGCAGAAACAGATCTCAGAAGCCAAAGGACTCACCTGTGGAGACTCAGGGAACAACCAAGCCGCCATGGAGCCCGAGCTGCAAGTTTTCCCCAGGCTCATCTACCTTCTGCTTCATTATGAAATCCAACGCCAGCAAAGTACTTCTGCCTACCACACAAGGGAGGGGGGAGGAAAAAGAGAGTGACACACACACGCAACACACACACACCCACTCCCAACATCATACACACAACCAGAAGCAGCAACATAACATATCTACCCCGTACCCCTCAGGAACAATACAAGGACAAAATGATTTGAAGAAAGTGAGTGCAATACAATAAAATACTATGAATAAGTGCATCAAAACCCAAACGTATATACATATTTACAAATGTAGGGACACTGCCCAGTCCTCAATGTCCGTGGGCCACAGGGCCACAACACATAGGCCAAGGCCCCACCTCACTCCTACAACAACACGGAGAGAACACTGCAGGGGCATCAGGTAAAAAATAGACCGCCACCTCATGGGGATGGGGAATGGGGGGGCACCTCAGCCAGAAGATGGTACAACACCACTGGTCCTTGAGGGGGCAACATGCCCTGTCCTGTGGAGTGCAAGGGCACAGTCTCTCAAGTGGGTGGTTTACCCACTGCTTGGTCCTGGGGAGTGCAAGGCCACAGTCTTCAAGTGGATGGTTTGCCCACTGCTTGGCCCTGGGGACTGCAAGGCCACAGTCTCTCTAGTGGGTGGTTTGCCCACTGCCTGCTCCTGGGGAGTGCAAGGCCACAGTCTCTCAAGTGGGTGGTTTGCCCACTGCTTGGTTCTGGGGAGTGCAAGGCCACAGTCTCTCAAGTGGATGGGTTGCCTACTGCTTGGTCCTAGGGAGTGCAAGGTCACAGTCGCTCTAGTGGATGGCTTCTTCCACTAGTTCTGGAGGGGGCATTGTGCCCAGTGAGCTTCATCCTGGGAAGGATGGGGAGAGTGAAGGTTTCTTCCACTGGTTCTGGAGGGGGCATTGTGCCCGGTGAGCTTCATCCTGGGAAGGATGGGGTGAGTGGATGGCTTCTCCACTGGTTCTGGAGGGGGCATTGTGCCCGGTGAGCTTCATCCTGTGGAGGATGGGATGAGTGGATGGCTTCTCCACTGGTTCTGGAGGGGGCATTGTGCCCGGTGAGCTTTATCCTGTGGAGGATGGGGTGAGTGGATGGCTTCTTCCACTGGTTCTGGATGGGGCATTGTGCCCGGTGAGCTTCATCCTGTGGAGGATGGGGTGAGTGGATGGCTTCTTCCTCTGGCTCTGGAGGGGGCATTGTGCCCAGTGAGCTTCATCCTGGGAAGGATGGGGTGAGTGGATGGCTTCTCCCATTGGTTCTGGAGGGGGCATTGTGCCCAGTGAGCTTCATCCTGTGGAGGATGGGGTGAGTGGATGGCTTCTTCCATTGATTCTGGAGGGGGCATTGAGCCCTGTCATGCAGATCTTGAGGAGTGCAAGGTCACAGTCTCTCACCTGGGTGTCAGACCCACAGGATTTGCAGGGGCCAGGCCGCACAACAGTGCATGGATGCAGGACTACACACTGTCCGCCGGTGGTGACGGCTGCTCAGTGGTGGCAGTGGAGCTGGTGGCAGTGCTGGCAGTGGTGGGTGGAGGCTCCAGCCCTTCCCCTGCAGCCTCAGACGGCTGCCCACTTGGGACTTGCTGATGGCAGTGGTGCTGGTGGCGGTGCTGGCAGTGGAAGGGGGAGGCTCCAGCCCTTCCCCTGCAGCCTCGGACGGCTGCCCACTGCGGCTGCTGCTGCTGCCAGTGGTGTTGGTGTCGGTGCTGGCAGTGGTGGGGGGAGGCTCCAGCCCTTCCCCTGCAGCCTCAGACGGTTGCCCACTCAGGCTGATGCTGCTGGAAGTGGTGCTGGTGGCGGTGCTGGTAGCGGTGATGGCAGTGGTGGGGGGAGGCTCCAGCCCTTCCCCATGCAGCCTCGGATGGCTGCCCACTTGGAATGCTGCTGCTGACAGTGGTGCTGGTGGCGGTGCTGGCAGTGGTGGGGGGAGGCTCCAGCCCTTCCCCTGCAGTCTCGGACAGCTGCCCACTCAGGTTGCTGCTGCTTGCAGTGGTGCTGGTGGCTGTGCTGGTGGCGGTGCTGGCAGTGGTGGGGGGAGGCTCCAGCCCTTCCCCTGCACCCTCGGATGGCTGAACCACCATGGTTGGTGGTGGGGGCTCCGAATGAGTCCCAGCACCAGGCCTCCTGTCCTTCCTGCCTGCTGGTGCAGGCCCCTTGCCCTTCCTGTCGGCAGCCAGGGATTGCTCCTTTACCTTCCCTGTAGCAGCTGGGTGTGCCTCCTTGCCCTTCCTTGAAGCAGCTGGGGGTGCCTCCATGCCCTTCCTTGAAGAAGCTAGGGGGGCCTCCTTGCCCTTCCTTGACGCGGCTAGTGGTGCCTCCTTAGCCTTCCATGCAGCATCTGGTGCAGGCACCCTTTCAGTGTGGCTGCCAGGTGCCCGGTATCCTCTCCCACCTGGAGTAGCTGTCTACACTACTGTGGCTGTGGACTGGCTGGCTGTGGTGCTCGCCAGGGTTCTGACCACCCTGGCCCGGTGTGAAGGACGGCGGGGAGTGGTAGGGAAGAGGTCAACAGTGGAGAGGAAAAGCTTCTTAGGGACATTGGGGTGGGAAGAGGGTGAAGGTTTGGGAGTGGAGGAAGAGGAAGTGCTTGTAGGAGGTGTCTGCTTATTTTGGGTGCAGGTGCATGCGCTGGATGCTGTTGTGAGGTGGATGGCTGTTGGGTGTCTGAGTGCTTGCATTTGTGTACTTTGGGAAGAGGGGGCATAGACACAGTGGGAGAGGTCACACGGGACGTGTGCATGGATGTAGGGGTGGTGACTGCCAGTGAGGGGTGTGTAGTGATAGGTTTGATGGTGATGGTGGGAGTGGGAGTGGATGAGGATGTAGTGCAAGCAGGTGTGAGTGTAGACGCAACTGGGAGGGAGGTGGACGAGGAGGAGGAGGGGGACACAGTGGAGGCAGTGGATGTTGGTATGTCTGCATCTGGATGGTATTTGTGTGAGTGCCTGTTGAGGTACTGGGTTTTTCAGAACCGGTACTGATCCGGTAACCCAGTGGTGCCAGGGTACACCCAAAGACCTCGGGTACTTTCCTAATTCAGACCACAGAAACTCAGAGTCTTCTAGGTGAAGTCAAAGATCGAATTTATTGGCTGCAACCAAGTAACAAGCGTCCTAGAAGTACAACAGCACGGTTTGTATGTTCTCAGGAGACTGTGGGGGTCATTTTGACCCCGGCGGGCGGCGGTCGCCGCCCGCCTGGAGGGAACCGCCATATGGCCGCTCCGCGGTCGAAAGACCGCGGAGGCCATTCTGGCTTTCCCGCTGGGCTGGCGGGCGACCGCCAGAAGGCCGCCCGCCAGCCCAGCGGGAAACCCCTCCCCACGAGGAAGCCGGCTCCGAATGGAGCCGGCGGAGTGGGCATGTGCGACGGGTGCAGTTTGCACCCGTCGCGTATTTCAGTGTCTGCTAGGCAGACACTGAAATACACAGTAGGGCCCTCTTACGGGGGCCCCTGCCGTGCCCATGCCATTGGCATGGGCACGGCAGGGGCCCCCAGGGGCCCGCGGCACCCCCTACCGCCATCCTGTTCCTGGCGGGCGAACCGCCAGGAACAGGATGGCGGTAGGGGGTGTCAGAATCCCCCATGGCGGCGCAGCAAGCTGCGCCGCCATGGGGGATTCTAAGGGCAGCGGTAAACCGGCGGGAGACCGCCGGTTTGCCTCTTCTGACCGCGGCTGAACCGCCGCGGTCAGAATGCCCTGCAGGGCACCGCCGGCCTGTCGGCGGTGCTCCCGCCGACCCTGGCCCCGGCGGTCTTGTACCGCCGGGGTTAGAATGAGGGCCTGTGTGTCAATGCAAAGTCAGGTTTCCTTATATACAGTTTTTTAAGCTTCAGGCAAACATTCTTGACATTTTGGTTGGTCATTCACATGTTTTCACTACAAAGGAAAAAACTGTGTCATGATGAAACCTCATATTTCATGTCATCCAACCCATAATAAATTACCCGGCAAGGCCTAGTATTTTACATCAGATAAGTGTGGACCCCCAATAAAAACGGGCACCTCCCCCTCGTAAAGTAAGAAGAAGAAAAGAGCAGGTGCAGGTGTAAGCAAGATTAGGCAGGGTGTGTGAGCGATAATAAGGGTTTTATGGCATGGTGTGCCTTGATGCTATCTGATTCGGCCACTGGGAGAGGGACTGACCAAACAGGTTTGGCCTGAGGCAATGGTTCCAGCTTGCCCAGGTCAGAGAAAAGTCAATCAAGGTGTACGTGTCCTTGGAATCAAATCTGACTGTATTATAAGCCTATGTGAGGGCAACTTTTAAAAATGGCTGCCGTGTATAAAATGGGAGCCACGAGTGCAGGACGAAAATGGCGATTTCGAGGTGAAAACGCTGCTGGAATTGAGCGAAAATGCTCATGCTTAGTGTACTAGTCATTATCGGTCTTTTGATACTAAAATCGTACTGCTGTGGCAAAGTAAATTACATGGGTCCAGAATTTTTAGAACCACAAACCCTCCTTTTGCCCTTACATAGGCAATAAACCTATTCTCATGCTAATCTGAGTCCAGGTCTATGTTTCTAAAGTCGTTGAGATGTTGCTGTAACATCATCCTAGTATTTAGCTCGTCTCTTGGTGCAGGTTTCCTTATGCATGACGTAACACAGAGGCCACATATCGCAGGAGCACACTGCACGCATAGACAGAACAGGAAAAGAATGGCCAAGATCATCCCAATGACCATCAGTATCTTCCATCCCCATGCTGATATCAGTTCCCAGAACCATCCCATTAATGACCAATCTCCTCTATCTAAATGAATAGATTCGGAAATTCTATGCAGTTTGGAGATGGCCTGGTATACTGTTGGAGCATTATCTGGGACAAAAACACAGCAACTCGATTGGATCAATGTACATACTCCACCCCGGTCTGCAAGTATGACATCTAATGCGACCCTGTTCTGAAGGGTCATAAGACGATCCGACTGGAGCTCAGCAGTCAAGTTACCAAGGGCACCAGCGGTTTCAGCCACGGTGGATTCAACCACTCTTATCAATTGCCTTATGCTCCTGCTGTTACTTATTTGTCCCCAGAACGGCAGAAAACCCTTTACGAAGTCCCCAAATTCTTGTCCTGCAGTGTCTTCTTCACTGAAGACGCCTCTAACTATCCTTGTCTTGTGGTAATCTGCCGCTGCTGTGTAGGTAGGGGGCAACAGGAACGAAACGAAGCATGTGCCCGAAAAGTCAGGGGGCAACCATGTAAAGGCTCTATCATGGCAGATGAAATAGGTACCCTTAGCTGCCAAGAGCGGAGGGGAGGTCTGAGATGCGAAGACATATGTCCCAGTGCAGACGCTTTCCCCTAGCTGAGCTCTGGGATTCTTGCCAGTACCTTGCAGACACAGGTGACCCTGATGGGGTACAACCCAAATCAGGGAAGATATCTTAGCTTGCTGTTTCTCACTCATTGTGGCTTCATATCCGGTCATGTTCCATCCTATATACGCTATTGTCTCATCTCTGGGAATAGTCTTGTAGAAGATATTGTCCTTCATCATGTCTATGATACCTTTAACTAAAGCATTTTTCTTAGGGTTGTCTTCCGCAAAACGTAGAGGGTAGTGTACATAGATGAATATCGTTCTGAATGCCCACACGGAACCATTGTGGCTGAAAGGCAGGATCAGATAAGGGATACCTTTATCTGCTGTGTGAGGCATAAGGCCACACACCCAACAGTTAGTTGTATTTATCACTAGTTGGTGTTGGTGCAAAAGCTGGATGAAGGAGTTATTAATGAACTCTAGTCTCCTAGCAGATTCATGTTTAGGGAGGAGTTGAAAAGAATGTGGGGAAACAGTGGAAGGAGGAGGTGTAGACGAGGTAGTGGGTGCCAATATCACGTTAAAACAGAATAAAACATATCCTATAAAAAACATAAGTATACTAAATAACATAAAAATGGACAGCAGCAAAAACCGTTTCCTGGTTATCGTTTCACATATTCTCTTCTTGAAACTCAGTCTTTCAACATGTTCTCCATTTTGGAAAGATTCCATCCTATAACCGTTGCCGTTCGTGGCGGTTGGTTTACTTCACTTAGGAGTGTTCTGAATGTTCCAGGCCGCCCTAGAACAAACCAGACCTGTAGACCTTGTGTCCACAGGCTACCCCCCTAAGTCTTTTCAGCCACGATCCTACAGCTGAACGCGGATGGAGGTTCGAAAAACACAAAAAAAAAAAAAAAAGTCATTCAAAAATAATTTTCCATACAGTATTGGAGAACTTTGCTAAAGGGAAGAAAAGTAAACTGTTTTATTTGTCCTTTATTCTTGGTCGTAGATTATAACGGTTAGTCCCAGGTATCGTGTGGTCCTTAAAAAGGAGTTCAGGTTCTGTAGTGTCCAATCGAACTGACGGTGATACTGCTGATTGTAAAATGTCATCACTTTCTTTCTCAGTGAGTGTTCCTTTTATTCGTGCATCGCTGAAAGGCAGAAAACGTGGCACGGTTTCAGTCTCTGAGTCAGCGACACCTTCCTGAACCCACCGGTCATATGGCAGAGGTAGGGGTACCCTTTTGCAATGGGTCCCATGGATCCAGTGTTTCTTCCCTTCTACTCGAACAGCTGATCTTGTGGAGAGAAGAACGAGGTGCGGTCCGGTCCACCTGGGCTGCTCGTTTTTGGTTCGCTGAAAGTTCTTTATTAAAACCCAGGATCCAGGCTCAATGGGATGACCTGGAGATTCAGAGACCGGAGGCAGGGTGTCGTGGACCTGTTGATGTAAAACACGCAATTTAGCCGTCAATTCATACAGATAGTCAAGCAAAACAGGATGCTCTATCTCGCTAAACTTCTTGGGCCTGGGCACTCCCCATATATTGGCCGGGCGGCCAAAGACTATTTCATAAGGACTAAGTTTCACTCGTGAATGCACAGTCATTCAGGTTGATAGGAGTGCTAAGGGTAGAGCGTCAGGCCATTTAAGACCAGAGCTCGCTTGTATCTTGGCCAATTTTAGCTTTAGAGTGCCATTATAGCACTCCACTAATCCAGCTGATTGGGGGTGATTTGCAGCGTGAAACTTTTGGTTTATGCCTAGCCCTTCGCATACTTTCTTCATCACTTGACCCACAAATTCACTTCCATTGTCACTCCAGATCATTCTCGGCATTCCGAATCTAGGGAAGAACTCTTTCACAAGGGCTTTGGCTGTGGATAGCGCAGTATTGTCTTTTAGGGGATAGGCTTCCACCCATCTTGAAAAGGCACAAACAACAACGAGTACGTATTTTAAGTTGTTGCACCTCTCCATGTGGATGAAATCTAGCTGCAAAACCTCAAACAGATACGTAGGAGGTGCAAAATGACCAGCTGGAGTTGGGGTTCCTCTACCAGGGTTGTGTTTCAGGCATACCATGCAATTTTTAACCACATTTTCTGCGCACTTGGGAATTCCTGCATTTTGCCATACTGGGGCCAACAACTTACAAATCCCTTTCACACTGATGTGAGCCATTCCATGAGCCATTGTAACTACTGCAAGCACATACGCATCGGGTAGCAACCATCTTTGATGTTCTGACAACTCGACCCAACAACCATTCGCATCCAATTTACCCGTACTTTCTCTCCACACACTCAATTCTCTCTCTGTGGCTTCAGCTTGAATCGATTTCACGCTATCGTGTCTTCACACATCCCAACATCACCAATCCATCTTGCAGGGCCCGCGACATACATTCGGCTCATCACATTCCTTGCCGTTTCTTTTGCGACCTCGTCAGCAAATGCATTCCCACGACCAACATCATCAGTCACCTTTTTATGTGCGCTACACTTCACAATCGCAACTTGCAACGGTAAAGTAAGTGAATCAAGGAGCTCATTTACCAACTGACCATGCTGTATTTTAGTTCCATGCGAGGTCAGGAACCCACGTTCCTTCCACAAACGCCCAAAACTATGGGCCACACCAAACGCATATTGGCTATCGGTATAGATAGTCACTTTCATTCCTTTTGATACTGTACATGCTCTTGTTAGGGCTATTAACTCAGCTGCTTGGGCTGAATTGTGTGGGATACGTGCAGCTTCAACAATCGTACACAAAGTTGTCACAGCATACGCCGCAGTCGTGTCACCATTCGTGAGCTTAAAGCATGAACCATCCACCCACAAAGTACCATCACTCTTTGCAAGGGGAGTGTCCAGAAGGTCTATTCTCCCTTTCGTTTCTTCTTCTGTTCTATGGAGACAATCATGTTGTTCAGAAGTATCTAACTCTGTCACAATTGGCAATAACGTAGCTGGGTTAAGTGTAGTGCATCTTTTTATATGTACATGGCTTGCTAACAATGTCAACTCGTAACCTGACAATCGAGCACTAGTTAAATGCTGTGTCTTGGTTCTGTTTAACAACATGTCCACTGCATGTGGAACCATTACGATTAATGTGTTATTCATCACTAAACCAGCAGACTGTCGGATAGAAACAGCAGTTGCCGCTGCCGCTCTTAAGCAGCTTGGTAGTGCCTTAGCTACTGGGTCTAAGGTTGAAGAGAAATAGGCGCATGGACGCTCCCTGTCTCCAAACTGTTGTGTCAAAACTGCTAACGCACAACCTTCTTTCTCATGGACATACAATGTAAAAGGCTTGCTGTAGTTGGGGGTACCCAACACAGGAGCTGAACATAATGCATCACGTAATTCGACAAAACTTTTCTGACAATCTTCAGACCATGGGACGGGATTTGGTGTATCTTTACAAGTTAATGCCACCAAGGGTTTGGCTATTAACGAAAAATTAGGTATCCATTGTCTGCAATATGATGTAATACCCAAGAAAGCACGCACTTCTCTCTGTGTTCTTGGCACACTCATTGCTGCAACAGCCCTGATTCTCTCTGGGGTCAGTTGCCTTCCCTCCTTCGAAAAGAGATGACCTAAATAGGTTACTTCTTTTTGACAATACTGTAACTTTGAAAGGGACACTTTGTGGTGTAAATCAGACAAATGACGCAATAATGACAATGTTGCTTCTTTGCAGATCTCCTTAGTATCTGCAGCAACTAGCAAATCATCGACATATTGAATGAGAGTGGCGCCATCAGGTAACATAAGAGTGTCAAGTTGTGCTTTCAAAGCCTGACTATAGATAGATGGACTTTCACAATAGCCTTGAGGAGCTCTCTTAAATCTGAAGCTTCGTCCTCCCAAATTGAAGCCAAAAATGTTCCTGCTCTCTTCTGCAATAGGGATGCTGAAGAAAGCATTTTTCAGGTCTATCACTGAAAACCAAGTGGCTGAAGCTGGAATCATTGTCAACAATGCAGTGATATCGGGGAGGACTGGAAACTGTGGCACAACTATTTTGTTCACCTCTCTAAGATCAATTACAAACCTATAAACATGTGGCTGAGTAGGGTCAGTATGCTTCAAGACAGGCAAAACAGGACTATTGCAAACGTTGCCTCATGTCTCTTCAATTACATCCTTCTCAATCAGATCACAAATAATTGCTAACAACGCTTTTTCCCCTTCACTAGAGATCTTGTATTGGGGAATACGTGGCATTTTAACATTGGCTTTTAATGTTATCACATATGGCTGAATTTCCAAAAGACCTACATCATTTGGTTCCAGTAGCCCAAAGAGTATTAGGAAGAGACGAAAATTCTGGTGGAAATCTGTCCTTTGACAAATACATTGGTGAAACCAATTTTTTTACCCAATGTGAGTTGCACTCCAGAAGGAGAGCAATACAATGTCGCATACAATCTCTTTAACAGATCTAATCCTAACAAGTTCTCGCCACAACCTGTCGTCAAAATAATGGGTGTTTCAAATTTACAAGGTCCAACAGAAAGAGATATAGGGTTAGAAATCGGATTTCTAACTGGGGCGCCGGAAAACCCTACTGATACATTTGTTTCGCCAGACAAAGGTGCGCCAGGGAGTTTTGAGTGCATAATAGAACTCTTGGTAGCACCAGTATCCAACAGAAAAGGTTCTGATACACCTGATGCAATCACCTTAACATAAGGCCCACTCTGATCTACTGGAACTGAAACAACTCCCTCTCTTTGTCTATGGCTGTCCTAGCAATTATTACTGTCCAAATGCTCATCCTCTGTATAGTAATCATCAGTATAGTACTGAGCCGTCCTACCAGATGCATTAACCTGTTGATCAAATCTGTTCATTGAGTTTTGAGGGAGGAATGGGCACGAGCTCTGGGGAACATATCCACGTCCTCTTCCTCTAGGTGCTTGTGGAACACCTCGACCTCTTAAACCAGAAGTACCATTTGCGCGCTGTAGCAAAGCAGGGCAACTATACTTGAAATGACCCTCTTCCTTGCAATATGAACACTGATTGGGACCTACTGGGATACGTGGTTGAGCATACTCGGCTCTTTGCGAGTTTCTCTGAAACGATTGGGGCTGATAGTTATTCTGATAGTTGTTCTGATAGTTACTCTGTGCACCACTATTTTGACCACCACGTGGCGGGTACGCTTGTTGTAACAGAACCTTCGTTTTCAATTCTTTAGTTTTCTTCTCTACTCTATCTCTCTCATCTTTATCTCTATTTTCGTAGTACTGTGCAGTAGCCAATATCTGCGCTGAAGAGGAAACTGCCCAAGAACTTTCTGAATCTTTTAACTTTTTACACAACTCAGGAAGCAGATTATGCACAAATTTATCGACGAACAAACGTTGACCACCTTCCGTGCTCATATCTTGACCACTGTGGTCCACAAACGTTTCTTCAAACCTGGTGAAGAAATCTGATACCGTTTCTTCTTTCTTTTGCTTACATGCAGACAATTTATCCCAGTGTACACGCATCGCAGGCATTATAGTTTTCATGTAATCAATAATCCTACCAGGAAGCTCTGTCACTAAAGGCTCAGGTTTAGCACCACCAATTTGTCGGGCATCTGCAGCAGCAATATTAGCCCATGTGTCACCTAACTCTTGAGCATGGTCTGTATGGCGAATCTTTCCCCATAAAGGCTGTGGAACAACATTCCCAAACAACATGTCTATGTCAGCTAAATTCATAATGCAAGACCCCGCAGTCTGTGACAATTCCTTGTAATACCCTGTGGGATTCTTACGGGGATCAGGCAATGTCTGCTTAAGGGCTAAAACTTCAGCTCGCTTCCATGGAACGTGTACCCATACACGCTGGAAATGAGGCAGGACAGGTGGATTAGCATTTGGGTCCCCTTCCCTCCATTGTGGGGGAACTTCTCTCATAGGGTACTGTTTCCCTTTCTTTTTAGCAGAAGAATCATATTTAAACAATAACCTGGAAACACCTTCAGTCCTAAACGACAATAACATCGCAACTGCTTTGTCAACATCTGAACCCACAATCAAACCTGTCGCAAAATCGAACCGTACACGACACAACTTAGGCGGATTGGGCTCCAAACCATTTTCCTCTAAATCCTCAGAAAGAAAAGTACACATTTTCTCAAAAACGTATCTCTGTTTCGGTTCTTCCCACTGATGGAAGACATCCATAACTGACTCTAGTTCATATCTCGCTGGTTCAGTAACCCATTTATGCACCAAATAATTCAGTGTCTCTTTCTCCCTACCATCAGGCAATTGGCTACGCAATTGTTTACGCTCTGAAACTGGGGTCGTAGCTAATGACCCAAAGAGAGGGGATAAAAGACTAGTCACAGTGTTTGTCATTCTCTGACGGATAGAGGGAGAGGTTGACAAATGAACAGGAGGAAAAACAGAATGAGACAAGGCAGAGACAGAAGCAGTGTCAGAAACAATACCAGGAGTGGTAGTCGCTATAGTAGTCAAAGTTGTAGGAAGTAAAGGCAGAGCAGATGTCAAAGCCGGTGGCCCTTGAGGAGGCTGCACCGGAGGAATAGGAACCAACTGAAGAATAGCTGGTGGGTGCTGTGGAGGAGGAGGAGGCAATGCAACCACTGGTTGTGCAACTAGAGGTTGCGGAGGTGCCGTGGCATTCTGCGCATAGGGTGGTGGCGAACTTAGCAAATGCGACATTAGGGGATCTTTTTCAGGGTCTTTTGCTGCATCTTGCTGAAGAGGCGGCAAAACTGGATAGCATTTATCTACTGTCATTTTATGTCGCCTATGCAACTGCTCATTCAACTGTTCTACTTCGTTATCTTTAAACTGTATAGCAGCTTGCATAATCGAAATACCTTTTTCTCTCTTATTTTTCTTAGCTAATTTAATTTCCTTTTGCTTGGCTTCCTTATGCCATAAGCGGAAAGAATCAAACATTGCCGGCCGGGCCTTCTTCTTA
This sequence comes from Pleurodeles waltl, assembly GCF_031143425.1. NCBI lineage: Eukaryota > Metazoa > Chordata > Amphibia > Caudata > Salamandridae > Pleurodeles > Pleurodeles waltl. The sequence continues at coordinate 686,086,745 of NC_090439.1, forward strand.
ATAAGTCTAACTTCGAGGTTATCTAAGATTTCTGTGTCAAAGCTACCATTTTGGGGCCATTTTAAAACACCATCTTTTCTGGTGTAACGGATCCATACTTCATTATATGTGATGGGGCCTACTCCGTGCTTCACATATAGTTCATAGGTTGGAGTTCCAATCGGAGGAACCGGACATGAGTCCTCCAACCGGGAGTCCCTTTTACAACCAAGACAAAACAAATTTCCAAGTCTGCTAAGACCAGGCATCTTCGCTCACTAGTCTAGCTTCAAACTTCAAAGGATTATCGTTTACGATAGTCTCGTGAATACACGAGTCCTTCGGCTTTGGTACTTGCAAGTTCCAAATCAAAGTGATACCAAACCAAATGTCCAACTAAGGACCAAACCAAGTGTCCAACTAAGGACTGGGAGACGCTCCACTTATACTTAACTGAAAATATCGATGACGTCACCAGAAGACTCTTCTTATCATTTCGCTCTACCAAACATCAAGGGTCCAAATCAGGGCGATAGCCAGGGCAGCAGTCCTTCGTAGCCGTCGGGAAGCGGGAAACCTCGCAGCAAAGACTTTCGGACCACGTCGACATGCAGGGGTCGATGAAGTGGCGGCCTTCCTCCAGAATTTTCACACGAAGCTCCTCACGGACCTCAGGCTTGGACCGGTACCGCTAGTATCGCCCCACGTTGGGCGCCAACTGAGGTACTGGGTTGTTCAGAACCGGTACTGATCGGTAACCCAGTGGTGCCAGGGTACACCCAAAGACCTTGGGTACTTTCCTGATTCAGACCACAGAAACTCAGAGTCTTCTAGGTGAAGTCAAAGATCGAATTTATTGGCTGCAACCAAGTAACAAGCGTCCTAGAAGTACAACAGCATGGTTTGTATGTTCTCAGGAGACTGTGGGGGTCATTTTGACCTTGGCGGACGGCCTCCCGCCGCTGAATGACCGCACCGCGGTCAAAAGACCGCGGCGGCCATTCAGACATTTCCTCTGGGCCGGCGGGCGCTCTCCAAAAGAGCGCCCGCCGGCCCAGAGGAAATGCCCCTGCAACGAGGGTGCCGGCTCAGAATTGAGCTGGCGTAGTTGCAGGGGTGCGACGGGTGCAGTTGCACCCGTCGCGTATTTCAGTGTCTGCTTAGCAGACACTGAAATACTTTGCGGGGCCCTCTTACGGGGGCCCCTGCAGTGCCCATGCCCATGCCCCGCGGCACCCCCTACCGCCATCCTGTTCCTGGCGGGCGAACCGCCAGGAACAGGATGGCGGTAGGGGGTGTCAGAATCCCCCATGGCGGCGCAGCAAGCTGCGCCGCCATGGGGGATTCTAAGGGCAGCGGTAAACCGGCGGGAGACCGCCGGTTTACCCTTTCTGACCGCGGCCAAACCGCCGCGGTCAGAATGCCCTGCGGGGCACCGCCGGTCTGTCGGCGGTGCTCCCGCCGACCCCGGCCCCGGCGGTCTGAGACCGCCGGGGTTAGAATGAGGGCCTGTGTGTCAATGCAAAGTCAGGTTTCCTTATATACAGTTTTTTAAGCTTCAGGCAAACATTCTTGACATTTTGGTTGGTCATTCACATGTTTTCACTACAAAGGAAAAAACAGTGTCATGATGAAACCTCATATTTCATGTCATCCAACCCATAATAAATTACCCGGCAAGGCCTAGTATTTTACATCAGATAAGTGTGGACCCCCAATAAAAACGGGCACCTCCCCCTCGTAAAGTAAGAAGAAGAAAAGAGCAGGTGCAGGTGTGAGCAAGATTAGGCAGGGTGTGTGAGCGATAATAAGGGTTTTATGGCATGGTGTGCCTTGATGCTATCTGATTCGGCCACTGGGAGAGGGACTGACCAAACAGGTTTGGCCTGAGGCAATGGTTCCAGCTTGCCCAGGTCAGAGAAAAGTCAATCAAGTTGTACGTGTCCTTGGAATCAAATCTGACTGTATTATAAGCCTATGTGAGGGCAACTTTTAAAAATGGCTGCCGTGTATAAAATGGGAGCCACGAGTGCAGGACGAAAATGGTGATTTCGAGGTGAAAACGCTGCTGGAATTGAGCGAAAATGCTCATGCTTAGTGTACTAGTCATTATCGGTCTTTTGATACTAAAATCGTACTGCTGTGGCAAAGTAAATTACATGGGTCCCAAATTTTTAGAACCACACTGTGGCATGATGTGTGGTGCTTGTGTTTGACTAAACCTCTCCTGTGTGTTGTCTTGTGTGCATGCGGGTCTGCCTGTGTGCTTGGGATAAGTTGGGGTCGAGGGGAATAGGATTGAGTAGAGGAAGTTGGAGGGGGAGGCTAGAAACAGGGACAATGGCTGCCATCACAGAGGACGCCAGAGCCTGGATTGATCTCTGTTGGGCCGCCATGCCAGTGTGAATGCTCTCCAGGAGTGCATTGGTCTGTTCCATTTGGAATGCCAGCCCCTGGATGGCATTCACAATGGTTGACTGCCCAACAGAGATGGATCGCAGGAGGTCAATAGCCTCCTCACTCAGGGCAGCAGGGCTAACTGGGGCAGGGCCTGAGGTGCCTGGGGCGAAGGAGATGGCTACCCTCCTGGATAAGCTTGCATGGGAAACACACTGAGGGGCTACTGGGAGAGCAGTGCTGGTACAGGGGGTGGCAGCTGTACCTGTAGTTGGGGTGGGCACAAAGGTGTCCCCTCCAGTCTCCGAGTGGTGCTCCCCTTGCCCTCCGTCCCACTGGTGCCCTCACCGTTGGTGGATTCGGCCTCCTGGGCCCTGTGGGATGCATCTCCCTCCATCGCCGGTGGCTCTGCTCCTCTGCCAGATGATGATAATGCACATAAGGACAGGGTGACAAAACAAAAAGTGGGGGGAAGAGACAAAGGATACACTTGTTCAATGGTGGCAACACCACCGTTGGCATACACGACACACACAGGGAACAGTCCTACGCACTCGACAATGCACTACCAGCCACAATGCTAGTCACCAGCCCATGGACATGGACACCTAACACCAATAGCAGCATACCTGAGACCCACAGACTCCTGCCCAGTAGTGGATGCCTAATAGCTTGGTTGGAGGAAGTTTACATCAGACCGTGCCCAACATTGGACCTACCCTGCAATGTCCGGCCTGGCCTAGGGGCACCCGCAGGCCCACATCCCCCACCCGGATACCACCACACCACGTGCAAGTAGTATATTGGGCCACAGTACTCACCCCCTTGTGGCTGCTGTGATGCCCCCAAGTTCCCATCCAGCTCTGGATATGCCACTGCCAGTATGCGGGCCATCAGGGGGGTCAGGGTTCGACAGGCACCCCTTCCTCATTGGGAGGCCATCCCCAGTGAGTTGTTGCATCACGGTTCTTGACCGCCTCCCGCAACGGTTCACAACGTCAGCGGAATAACCTCATTTCCACATATCCCTCCACACAGGAGAGGCGGACACCATTTCAGGGGGTGCAGGCCTTGGCACCTAACTGCGTCACAGTACACATGAGCACCATTTGGACCTATCTAACAATATACTGTTACAATCACAACATGTAATGAAGTGTAGTGTTTGCCAATATCAGAGACTGACCAGCTGCTCACTGTTTTGCCCCATAGATTGCAACCAATGCGGATGAATAGGAGATGGAGACACCCCCCCCCCGGTGTACAGACCCCTGGTGGACTTGGAAACAATGGAGGACAGGCACATTATCCTCACCTATAGACTGGACAGGGCCACAAACACAGAGCTGTGTGCCCAATTGGAGTCTGGCCTGATATCTGCTATCCGTCACCCCACTGGGATCCCCCCTCTTGTGCAAGTTCTATCTGTGTTCCATTTCCTGGCAACTGGGTCCTTCCAAGTGACAGTGGGCTTGGTGGCAGGAATGTCACAGCCAGTGTTCTCAATAGTGCTGACCAGAGTGTTGTCTGCCCTGATTAGACACATGCGCAGCTATATCGTTTTCCCCCAGGTAGAGGATTTGGCCACAGTGAAAGCTGATTTCTATGCAATTCAACATATCCCCAACATTATTGGGGCAATAGATGGTACACATATTGCATTTGTCCTCCCCCCCGGAGAAATGAGCAGGTGTTCAGAAATCGGAGGAGCTTTTACTCAATGAATGTGCAGATAGTGTGCCTGGCGGACCAGTACATCTCCCGTGTCAATGCAAGGTATCCTGGGTCTGTGCATGATGCCTTGAGCCTGAGGAATAGCAGCATCCCATATGTGATGGCTCAACTCTAGAGGCACTGGGTGTGGCTAATTGGTGAGCCCTGGTTCCCAGCCAGTGGATGTTGGTGTATGGGTATGGTGTGGGCCCTAAGGGTTAGTGTGTGTCCAACAGGTGTCCCTCGATATTTGCAGGTGACTCTGGTTACTCCAACCTCTCATGGCTACTGACCCCTGTGAGGAATCCCAGGACAAGGGCAGAGGAACGTTACAATGAGGCGCATGGGCAAACAAGAAGAATTATAGAGAGGCCATTGGCCTCCTGAAAGCTAGGTTTTGTTGCCTCCATCTCACAGGTGGTTCCCTGTGCTACTCTCCCAAGAAGGTCTGCCAGATCATTGTGGCATGCACATGTTGCACAACCTTGCCTTACGTCGTCAGGTGCCTTTTCTGCAGGAGGATGAGGCTGGAGATGGGCGTGTGGCAGCAGTGGACCCTGAGGACAGTGAAGATGAGGAGGCAGAGGATGAGGATGAGGACAACAAATGTCCAATAATTCATACATACATCCAATGATACACAGGTAAGACAGTGTAAATTCACTTTTAATTGACAGTTTTGTGTTGGACATTATCATTGGCAGGCTGATTCTCCTACTTCTATGGCCAGTCACTGTACCCGTTGGCATTTCTATTTGCAGATATGTGTGCCCCACTATCGCTCCTGGTGTGTTGACTGCAGCCAACTACAGGTCATTCCTATGTATACATTAAAATACAATTGAAGTGTTTATACCTTGTTAAACAAATGCATACTTGAATCATTTGACATACTCCACACTTGTATTTTTTAAAGGGGTGTTTATTTAAGTGCTATTAAGTAGAGGGGGATGTGCAATGGGCTGGGTTGATGATGGAGGAAAGTCCAAGACAGAGTCCAGTCTATGTGGATCACAGGTGCATTGTCCAAGGGGGCATAGTAAGGGGAGCAATGGCAGTTCAAGGTGGACATGGTGACAGAGTAGGACACAAGGGTGACATTCATGAGAGTCTTATTTCCTGGCGGGTGTCTTGGCAATAGTCTCTGGCTTTTGCCTGGATTGCAGGGAATGTTTGTGGGGTAGTCCTCCTGCTGCAGGGGGAGGGGTGCTGGTGGCCTGTTGGTCCTGTGGTGGGCCTCCTGTCAACTAACGGCAGCGGAGGTGGAGGGCTGTTCATCGGTTTGGCTAGTGGTAGGGGCCCGGTAGTGTGCCACTGCCTCCCTCATAGTGTTGGCCATGTCTGCCAGCACCCCTGCAATGGTGACCAGGGTGGTGTTGATGTTCTTCAAGTCCTCCCTGACCCCAGGTACTGTCCCTCCTGCAGCCGCTGGTTCTCCTGCATTTTGTCCAGTATCTGGCCTATCGTCTCCTGGGAATGGTGGTATGCTCCCGGGATCTCAGTGAGTGCCTCCTGGAGAGTCTGTTCCCTGGGCCTGTCCTCCCCCTGTCGCACAGCAGTCTTCCCAGCTTCCCTGTTGTCCTGTGCCTCTGTCCCCTAAACCGTGTGCCCACTGCCACTGACCCCAGGTCCCTGATCATCCTGTGTTTGTGGGGTGGTCTGGGGTCCCTGTAGTAGTGGACAAACTGCTGATTGACCTGTCCTGGGGACAGAGGTATGGGCCTGCTCGATGAGTACTGTGCTGGTGTTCCCTGATGGGGGAGGCTCTGTGGTGGTATGGGACTGTGCCTGGGTAACCGACTGTCCGGAGATCCCTGATGGGACAGGTTGGTCACCCAGATCCAGGCATCCAGAGCTGCTGTCATCACTGTGGGCTTCTTCTGGGGGGGGATTGGATGTTTCTGGCACCTCCTCTTCGGTGATGTTGGCTGGGGGACTTGTGGAGATGTAAGTGCAGTGTTATTGTTTCTGCGTGTGACATCTTGTGCATGGGTGTGTTGCCCTCTAAGGTTGTTTTTGCCCTGGCAGCTTTGCCTTGTGTGAGTTGTTATTTGGTGGGTTAGCTGTTTCCCTCTAGTGTGCATGCTTTACTGATAGGTGTCCATGCAGGTCTGTGATGGGTGTCCATGCATTGGTGTTGCATGCAGGGCTTGGTATTAGGACAGGTGGGCTGTGATGGTGGGGTGTGTGGGAGGTTGAGTGATGGTAGTGAGGGTAAGGGTATGTGATGGCATGCAGGTAGGGGGGTTATAGTAATAGAGATTTGACTTACTAGAGTCCAGTCGTCCTCCTACTCCTGCCAGGCCCTCAGGATACATGATTGCCAAGACGTGCTCCTCCCATGTTGTTAGTTGTGGGAGAGGGTGTGGGGGTCCACCGCCAGTCCTCAGTACAGCTAGTTGGTGTCTTGCTTCCATGGAACGCATTTTCCCCTGTAGGTCATTCCGCCTCTTCCTGATGTCATCCCTTGTTCTGCGTTGCTGTACCACGGCGTTGACCCTGTCCACAATTCTCTGCCATAGCTCCATCTTCGTAGCAATGGATGTCTGCTGCAACTGTGATCCGAATAGCTGTGGCTCTACCCAGATGATTTCTCCACCATGACCCTTAGCTCCTCCTCTGAGAACCTGGGGTGCGTTGTGGTGCCATGGGTGTAGTGTGAGTGGTGTGGGTGAGGGTGTGTAGGGTGATGTGTTGGGGTGTGTGATGGAAGGTGCGTGGATGGTGTATAGGTGATGGTGGTGTGTGGCTGTGGTCTTGTCTGTGGTCTTGCTATCTATCTTGTGGCACTTGCTTGTATTCGTAAAGGGTTGTGGGTAATGTGTGTGTGTGTTATATAGTGGTGTGGGTGTGGTGTGTGAATGGGTATCAGGTGTGTGTAGTTTGAATTGTTTAATGTGGTGTTGTTTTGTATGTGTGTGTGTATTTTGAGCGCAGCGATATGTACCGCCAATGGTTTACCGCCATTGAATGTCCGCTGTGGTGATTTGTGGGCCATAATGTTTTGGGTGCAGTTCTGTTGGTGTAACGGTGTGGGTTTGGATACCTCCAGTTTATCACCGACCTTTGGGCTGGTGGACTTGTGTGTGTGACTGTATAGTGACAGATTGATATGTGTGTGTCATAATATGGGTAGCGGTGATCTGCCGCGGCAGCGGTATGCTGGCGGCAATCAGCATGGCGGTAAGCAGTACTTACCACCAATGTCATAATGAGGGCCTTAATCTGTAAGCTGGTGTGTGGCATACGTATGGTACGGCCTCCTCTTCTGATATGTTAATCCCTCTGGGATGTTAATGTAGTTCTGAAATTCCTACTAGCATGGCCGGCGAACAAAATTTATCACAGAAGAAATTCTTGGCAAAATTGCCAATTTTACTTTGCCTGATATCTTGCCGGAGAGTGTAAGATGTCAAAGCTCTGGACATTGCAGGTAGTTTTTACCCCTACCGGGGCTTCTTTTCGTATCTCTAAACACACAAAATCAAATTCTAAATGTATTAGTTATCTGAGTTTTGGAGATAATTCAAAATTGTGTGTGGTACATTGCATAAAAGTATACAAAAATGTTACTTGTGAATTTCGTAGAGATCATTCTGGTCAATTGTTGATTTCTTTGCAAAAACCAGTTGGTCCTGTATCTTCTGTGACTTAAGCAAGATGGGTCAGATGGTTGTTGCAAGAGGCAGGTATAGATACTTCGTTTTCGGGCTCATTCAGTGAGATGAGCTATGGCTTTAAAAGCATTTGATTCTGGGTCAAGGTTAGAAGATATTATGACGACACAGATTGATCGTCAGATTCTATTTTTAAATTGTTTTTATCACAACCCTATTGTGGATTTGTTTCTGGTGTTATCGCTTAGCTTTAAACTAGCATAATCTGAATCCTCTGGTTCTGACATAGAATCAAAACTTTTCTAGCATTCGCAACAAAAACTTTCAATTTAGTACAATATTTTTAAAAGACTGAGGTGGTCATTCCGAGTATGGCGGTCTTTACCGAAGACCGCTGTGTAAGCGGCCGCTGAAACACCACCGGTGATGGCAGTCTGAAGACCGCCGCATTACGAGTCACCAACACAACTCTGCCAAAAAATTACCCCAAAAATGACACCATTGGCTGAAACAACAGCGTGAAAGAGGCGTGTGCACCACCAGCACTGCCTTGCCGAGAACATCCTGTCCACCAAATTACAATTCACAAATCAGCACTGCGGTCTCAACACGGCGCTAACACTGGACAATACCATTACCCGACACCCAATATGCATACACACACATGACCACAGCACTACAAAACACCCCCCCACACATACCCAGAACCCTTTGCACCCAGAAACTTTGTTAGAGCAAGGCATGAGCACACTGAAAGAAGGCACTGCACCTAGATAACACAGGCACCATCACACTGAACATGCATCACACAACACACCACTGCACACAAACACCACAAACCACACGCACATCCCATTACCCAAATTCACACTAACAAACAGCACACCCAGTTTCCATGCACAACACACACCTTTCACCCACAACCCAAGCACCACGGCACCACAAAGAAAAACAAATTCACAGATTAGGAACTGAGGGTATTGGTTGACAAAATCATCAGAGCGGAGCCACAACTGTTTGGAGCATAGGTCCAGCAGACATCCATTTCCCAGAAAAAAGACTTAGGTAGAGGTTAGTCATCAGGGTGAAAACTATGGGGAACCACCCATGCATAAGGAAGAGGTGGAATGACTTACAGCAGAAGGTACGGGCCATAGCTTCCAGGCACCAAATCGCTGTCGTGAGGACTGGTGGTGGGCCCACACCGCCTCCCCCAGAATTATCATCGTGGGAGGAGAAGGCCTTGGCCATCCTATACCCAGAAGGGCTGATGGGAATACCTAGTGGACTGGACACTGGTAAGTCAACTACACACCCCGCCCAACATTTCCCTGTGCACATCATGTACCCCCACCATCCTCACACCCCCTCACACTACCCTAACGTGCACAAACCCACCATAGACCCAATACCCGCCCTTGCATGCCACAGGTCCCTACTGACACCATTCCCTCACAGGCCCACCGAGTGCATGGCTACCCCACACTGCAGCAACTACCACAATGCAACATGCCCTACCCTTGCATGACTGCTACATCCACTTCACATCTCTGCACTTGCACATTAAACCATGCCACTCCCCTTCACCAAAAAGTATTTTGAATGCACATCAGTACATGGCAATGACAGTAGTGACAAATACAAACTATTCCCCAAATTAGGACCATTGCAACATTCCACTGATGGAAATACAAGCAGTGGTATAGTATCGTGATGTTATTACTGCCCTGCAAATCCAGTCAATGATGGCATACAACCATGTGGATCACTACTACAATACCATCATGTGACACAATACCTCTCACTCCACAGGCACTACCACACAGTAGAGGAGGCCAATGACAGAAAGCCCAGGCCTGGGAGAAGGTCCAATAGTGGATGAATCCCATGGATGTCTGGATGACAAACCTGGCATGAGTGGTCAGTCCACCACCACCAGCCTCACCCGCTCACAACTGAAACAACCTCCCTTGTGGTATCCATTGCACAGCTGATCCCACCTTCCCAAACCTGTGTCCCAAGGTCACATCAATCATCAGTGTGCCCCGCAGGAGTCAATGGTACAATCCGAAGACAATGACCATCCTGGTGTCAGGGAGAGGGGGCACACTGTACCAAGGGCACAGGCACAAGGTGCAAGGGCCAGTGGGGGGATAACCTTGGGCCAAGGCATGAGGCACGTACAGGACATGACTGGCCTGGAGGCCATCTCCAGAGTACTGGGCGCCTACCAGCAATCCGAGGACAAGATGGGCCAAATACTGACCACCTTGCAGGACGCTCAAAGGCTGCAGGGGGAATACCACCAGGAGGCCATGCAGCAGTGGCAGGCACTGAATACCACCATGGTCTCCATATTAGGGGAGTTCAAGGAACTGAACAACATCCTGCGGAAATTCTCCACCCAACAGCAGGCCCCATCCAGTAGTCAGTCAACACCACTGCCCTCAACATCAGCAACTGGAATGGAGGCCCAGCAGGAGGACACACAGGCCACCAGCACCCCTAACCCTGCAGCTGAGGGCCCGCCATAAAAGAGGTCAGCCATCCAGACATCCTGCAGGACCTGAGGCAAGAGCAATCCCCCCACCAGGAAGTGGTCCTCTTTCTGAGCTGTCACCCTTCTGAGACACTGTTACACATTGTTGGCTGTCCAATACCAAGTTCCCATCACTCTGAGGCAAATGGATACAGGACCTGTGAAACAAACAGCTGTACCACTCACTCTGATCTTCACCTAGACCATTACCCTATTCCTCTGGACTGTGATGTTATACACTAAATAAACACCAAATATCACAAGTCATGGTGCATGTCTTTTTGTTGTTTGTAGCAGCAATTCTGCTTACAAGCAACAAATATATACACATGTTGGCACCACAATAATGTTAAAGTGACAGATGTAGTGGGATACTTCAGCAGGTCTGCAAGTACATCCGCATTGTAGTAACATCCAGTGTCAACGATGCCACCAGGCAATTCAGTAAGCAGATTGCAAACAGATTAGTGACCTGAAGAGGGACATTTACATGGAATTAGGCATAATGTTGTGAGGTATGTAATCCACAGTAATACATAAACAGCAGTTGAACACACACACAGGATGTCTGTCCCAGCAGCTATGATACCACATATGTAAGGACCTGCATTGTTACTCACACATGTGTAGGACAGGAATGATGTCACATAGGTAACATCCTCTACTGTTCCTCTACCGTTCACCTTCCTGAGTAGTCAGGAACAGGTAGTTGCCACACAGCAGCTGACAATGCAGCATGACATGCCTACACAGCAGGACAAGACTGATAAGCCCCCCTTACATTTTTCCAAACAGGCAGACTGAGGACCTTTGGTACAACCAAAAGGATGTTCCGTAATGGCACCAGCATTCCACACGTCATTAGCAGCAATGCATTTCCACTACTCATCATGGTAAGTCAGATACCTTTCTGGGTCAGAAACCAAAATGGAAGACTGTAGTCCCCACACACACCTTGATGCATGCAAAATCTGGGTACAGACTGGCTTTATCAATGCATATTCCAAGTGCAAGTGCCCCTGTCCTAGACAGCTCTTCTGCCCTCTATGAGGAGGCTATTGACCACCTGAGCTCCATCTCTGTGGGGCAGAAAACCATCGTAAATGCCATCCAGGGATTGGCATCCCAGATGCAGCAGTCCAATGCCTACCTGGAAGGCATTCACAGTGCCTTGTCTGGCCTACAGAGATTGTTTCAGACTCTGGCCTCCTGGTTGATGACACGCCTGTGTCCCTTCATCTTCCATCCCCCCTCCTGCTACCTGTTCCTAATCCACAACCCCTCTCCCGACACCCATCCAGGGTACACCTACAGACCAGTATGCACCCACTACAACAGATAAGGTGCGCAAAGACAGACTTAAGCACCACAAACAAACCCACAAGCATGCACACACACAACACACATCTGCGTACACTTCCCACACTGCCTCCCTTACAGACACATCACCACTCACACCTGCCAGCACCTGCATCATCACACACTGGTCCTACTAGCATTCCTGTCATACCCTTAATCACCACAACAGCAAACACACAGACACCCACCCCACACACTACATCTGCACTCACCACGACTACATTCTCTGCCACATGCAGCACATCCACCTCACTTGCACACACCACTGCAACATTCACTCACACATCTCCCATTCCCTCTCCCTGCATCTCTACCCCCTCCTCCCATTCAATGCACATGCAACCACACATCCAACATTCACCCACCACACACATGCACACATTGCACACACCAGCACCCACGTACAGCACACCAACACGTCAGATGAGCACTCTCTCTACCTCCACTTCCAACCCTCACTCATGTGACCGCCCCCATGTACCTAAAAAAGTCCTCCTTGCTGCCCTTGACCTCTTTCCTACTCCTCTCCCACCCCGTGTTACCCCTAAACGTCATGTCCCCCTGCCCTTTCAGGCCCTTCCACCTCCCATTCCTTGGATGCTCCCATTAATGTTTCCCCTGGTCCTTCACCCAACAAAAAAGCCATCCCTCTCAGAGCCAAAGTCACCCCTCCAAAGCCCAAACCGAAACATACCCCTTCCAAATCCAAGCCACCCCAACCCCCACCACACTCAAACCCCTGCGGTGCCTGGCTGCCCCATTGATGCCACTATGACGTATAGGCCTATTTGCTGTCAGGAGTCAAGTTGAGGGCATGATCTATGGACAATGTGTCCTGCATTTCCGGACATTGGACTTGTCATTTGGCACATTTTGTATATAGTTTATTTTTATATTTTGTTTCAAAATACATCTGCCCACATTGCTCTGCTTGGCAAGTGGAGATGCTTGTACTGGTTTTCTTCTAAATGGTGGTGTGACATCTGTGTGCAACGGTGTGTGTGTGGTCTGTGTGTGGGTTGTGTTTGTGTTGCTGCATGTGCTAGGTAGATGGGTTGTGCCATGTGCATTTTGTAATGAGTCTGACTGCTTCATTGTGGGATTCTATGGGGTGTTGTGTGCGTCTGTGTGTATGGTGCTGCATCTCTGGATTTCCTTTTATGTTGGTTGTATGTGATGTGTCACCTGTGTCATTGTTTGGATGTGGGTTCACTGCTATTGACTGTGTGTGATTGCTACTAACAGTTTATGGTGTGTGTGTGTGTATGTGTGGTGTTTTGCAACATGCCTGTCTATGCCTGCGTTGAGGTGTTTGTGGTCTAGTTGCCTTTGTGTGGTTATGGGTTGTTGTGTATGGATGTGTATGACTGTGCTGATGATGTTTGCGTGCGTTGTGTTGTATGTTTGTCACGTATCTGCTTTGCTTTGTGTGTGTATTGGGTACTTGGCTTTGATGTATTTTGTGTGTGTCTGTGTGTGCAGCCTTAGCTGTGTGTGCGGGGAATGTGTGTTATGTTTGGGAGTGTATCACTGCCATTTCCTCCACTCTGTGCTAGGCGTACTTAAGGTTATCGTCTTCGTCATTGTTGCTGGCCCTGGAGGTGTATGGCGAGATACACAACTGGGAAGACTAGCAGTTAATTTGCATTGGCAGCCGCGAACGTGTCTCTGTGCTTGGGGGTAGGTATTTCCTTTTGTACTTTCTGTTTCCACCAGGATTTTTTCACGGCCAACACGCCCCGGATATCCTGGCGGTGTGGAGACTCAGAATGTAGTGGGCTGGACACTGGTTTCCGCCAGCCTGAAGTTGCCTACTGCCGCCAGATGCTGCTCGTCGGCAGTGGCGGTACTGGCGGCCAGTTGTCTGTGTTGCGTTGGGTTCACGCCTTCCTCGTTATATGGCGGTCTGCACCGCAACCCTGGCAGGGGTCACAACTCCGCCGCTGGCGTGGCGGCCGGTTTAACGCCAAACTCGGAATGACCACCTGAATTTTGGAAAAGTAAAAGAAATTGAAATATAATAGTTAGGATAATATACACCATTAAATTAAAAATTCTCAATATATATCTAAAAACAATAAAGAAATAATGAATAGTAACCAAACTCCAAACATTAATGAATTAGATACTATCCAAATCCAGTACTTTAAGTACAGCAATACAAGCTCTCGAATAAATTATATACATTCTGGGGAGGAGGGCATCAAATGTAGTATTCTAAGTCTAATTTAACAAGACACTGTGGAAAATACATACTTTTGAGAGGCAAATATACTATTCTAACTCTAGTCCAACAAATGTTCAGAAAAGTGCATACCTTGGAAGGGGTCAAATTTATTGTTCGAGCTCTGATATAACAAACATTGGGTAAAATTTACATATTTGTGGGGGTCGCATATACTATTTTAACTTCAGGCAACAAACATTGAGGAATGTGCCTACAATGGGGGATTATATTTACTAGTCTAACTCCAATGTAAAAAACACTGAGGAAAATGCATACAATGGGGGTTTATTTACTATTCTTATTTTAATCTAATAAACACTGGAAGAAGTGCATACATTGTGGAGAGGGATGGGGATGATTTTGTATTCTAACTCCAATCTAACACAATTAAGGAATGACAATATATTTTTTTTTGGGGGTGGGGGGTTCACAGTAACTATTCGCAAATAATATATTATGTCTCCATAGAAACTATTTAAAAAAATTGAACAAAATCATTTAAATATATCACTTAAAATATATATATATAATGTATATATATATCTTAAAATGAATGAATAAGTAATCATGAGTAATAAAAATAAATTTTTAATCTCACTCATAAACGCACAATATCTCTGTCTCAATATATTAATTTACTAAACATTTTTCTTTCAAAATTTGAGAAATATAAAGATTAAGTTAATTAATTACAAACTAAATTTAAACAAAAACTAAACTAAACAATTAAACCCACAACACACCACACAACAAAAATTGTTAGAATAAAAAATATATATTATACATATAATAATATTTTTCAATTAAAAGCTAGGTACAAGTATGTACAATTATGTACAAGCCAATTTAAAAAGAAGCATGATTACTGCATTACCCAAACAACCATCAATAAACTCCCAACACTGAATTTAAAATGGAATACATAACACACAAACTGTGACATTTAAACTCATAAATAAATATGTTAATATTTTAAGCAGTTAATAATCAATTAATATAATAAAATGTATCTTTAAAAAACCTATTCATCAAGTAGACTACAAACCCCACCACCCTAACTTAAAATTGAATCCATAAAAAACGTAATAAGTGAATAAACAATTTAATATCAATTAAATTATTATATATATATATATATATATATATATTCAACAAATTAATCAATCAACTAATTAAATTAATAACTGATAACGAAAGTCCACCAACCCAATCCTCCAGTAAACCTAATAAATTAAATTATAAAATGTACTACATAATTGAAAAATGTACTAAACTTTTAAACAAATAGATAATAATAAAAACTGAACATAATGAACAAATGATTTAACATAAATGAATGCCTAATTTATAAAAACACTACCCACCCAATCCTCCAATAACCCCTACAAACAAAAACTAATAAAAATAATAGTAATATTTTTAAAAAATATAACACGTTTTCATAAAATAATTATACTAAAGTTAATATTTTAAACTTTGAAGTAATATTAAAACAGCTAAAAAAAACCTATGGACCATCTTTATCATACTACTGTGTTGCCCTTGTGCCATGCATGGAGTCGCAAGGGCAATTCAATACTAAAGCTAGATTTACCACGCAACGTAAGGCCATGTTGCATGGCCCTTCATTGCTTGGTAAATCTGGAGTTACCCACTGCAGAGCAAGTTGCTGCCTTGCAGTAACATTACTATCATGGTTCCTTTTTTCTTTTACACAATTGTTTTTACCTGTTTTTAAAACTTTGCAAATGTTATGATTGTTGTGTCAAATATAAAGGGACGGAGTTGAAGGATTTGTGGGCAGACGTACTACCACACTCTGTAGTGGTGTAGCTGAATACCATTGGTTAGTGTGGGGAACAATCAGAACCAATATTAAAGTCTAGGCGCACAGAGTGTGTTAGGCTCCATACCCATTTAATGCGAAATTCAGCACAGACACGCCAGAAACTTTACTCTAACGGCTCCTTTTCTCTTTTACTCAATTGTTTTTTAAAACTTTGTGAATGTTGTGTGTTATGTGTTGGTTCTTGATTGCGTTCCGAGAACGCAAGCGTCTAAACATTCTGGAGATGACAGTTATTCCCTTCTCTCCAGAGTGGCTGGACGGTAGGTCGCGTCATGGAATAAACTCGTTGTTTTAACCTACCTCTGCCGTGGACTATCTTCTACACATCAGTTTTGGTGACGAGAGTTTGAGAACCCGGTTACACGACCTAGGTCAGCTCTAGATACGGTTCCTGCAGCCTGCATCTGTGTTGAACCCACCGTTCGCAGTGGAACACAGGAGTGCCTTCTTCGTGTTTCCCGGGAGGGAGCAGCACTTATTCCCAGCTTGTCACTTCAGCCGGTGAAGCGCTCATTCCCGGGTTGGGAAGCGCAGCGTGTGCCGATTCGGGGGCGCCTTATTTACTTTTACACCTTGCGGGAGGCACCCGTCCGTCGCTAACAGACTCCTCGTGTCATTCTTGCATGCCGCCGGAGTGAGGGACAGCCGGTCCGTTTCTGTTTCGCCGATATCAATTGGTGCACGTTTCCCCAAGTAGAGAAAGTCTTCACCAGTATTTCCGGTGGAGCAAGCTGGTCACACCGGCGCTCCTATTGGAGGAGGCAGATTTCGGGGGAGGCACCCCGGGAACAGTGAGGAGGAGAAAGGCACCTTCAGGCTGGCCACACCTTTAGGTTGGCCACACCAGCGCTCCTATTGGAGGAGGCGGATTTCAGGGGCGGCACTTGGAGCAGTGACAAGGAGAACGGCATATATTTGTGTTGCACTGTGAGAGTTCCTGCGATACAAGAGACATTGGAGAGGAGCTAGCACTTTCAGGGTGCTGATGAGGAAGTGGAGTGTTTCAGCCTAGAAAATAGGACACAATGAGAGTTCTTAAGGGAAAAAGGAAAACAATATACTGTTCTCAATATTTTATTTTTGGTGGATATTGATTTGTAGTGGTACTGTACCTCAAGATTTCACTGTTTTGTGTTATATTCATATTGTATTCTTATTGCTTGTTTGAGTACTGTTGTAATGGCCACCCACACCAATATTTCTCCACCACCATTATTTCTACCACTTCCAGGTACTCCAACTCTCCCTTGGGAGGATTAGATAGAAATGCTTGAGAATTATATTGTTGCTTTGGATGGTCAGGGTTATTCGCAGCAAAGGAAAAAAGCTATCCTTTTAAGTACTTTGGGGTGTGAAGGCCAAAGAATCTTTAAAGATCATCCCCCTTCCATGGGGCCCAATGGTCAGCCTATGGACGATGTTTTTAAAGAAGCCATTAAAAGGTTGGAGAACAGGATCGCTAAGGAGACTAATTTAGTACTAGCCAGGTATACGTTTTATACTCAACCCCAGGATTATCATGAATCTATTGATGATTTTGTGTCACGGTTGAGAGAGTTGTCTGTCAAGTGCAGGTTTGGGACCATGACAGATGAACTGATACAGGATCAACTCATTGTTCAGTGCGTGATAAAAAGATCCAGGAGAGGTTATGGGTGGCAAAGGATCCCACATTGCAAGAAGCAATTGACCAGGCAAAAGTGATGGAGGAATCAAGATGCTGTATAAAAGAATTAGAAAAGAAAGAGAAAACTGTGGATGTTATGGCTTTGTCAAACGATTCTACAGGGTCTCAATCGGAAACTGGAACTGCACCAAAGAAAGGGGGGTTTATCAGGAGCAATGGGAGGGAGTGCTTTTGGTGTGGTAGTACTTCTCATTTAGGGGACTCCAAGAAATGTTTTGCTGCTAATAAGGAGTGTTGCAAGTGTGGTCGTACGGGGCATTATGCTCGTGTGTGAAGAGAAAGTAACCGATTTGCTAAAGAATCTGAATTGAGCATAAATATAGTGGAAGAATGCTGTGAATCTTCTTGTGAAGACAGGATACTCGTAGTTGAGAACAATGTGACCATGAGAGTGAATGGGGGTGAGCGTAGATGCTCTAGACCATCAGCTCTTTTTTTTGTTGGGGAAGTCCAGGTAAATCTCATGGTGGACTCTGGTTCATTGTACACCATAATCCCAGAGAGTCTTTTTAAACGCCATTGGCGGAAAGAAAAATTGTTACCTAAAGGTATATCCCCGGGTGGATACCAAGGGGTGGAAATTCAATTGCTTGGTTACATGTTGAAAGAGATTAGGTTTGGAAAAAGGAAAGTTCTTGGGAAAATCTATGTGGCTGTTGAGGGTCCGCCTATCCTGGCATGGATGCACCAATTTGATCTCAACATCGTCATCAGTCCTAGAGCATCCAGTCAAGTTCTGTTGGTAGACAACATACAATTAGAAGACATTTTGGAGGGGGCCAAGGATGTGTTTAAGAAAGAGTTAGGATGCTTGAAAGGTTACGTGCATAAGATAGTGTTGAGAGAGGATGCTCACCCTATTCAACACAAGGTTCGCAAGATACCATTTGTGGTGAGGGAGGAAGTCAAGAAAGTAATAAGCAACATGTTGGTGGAGGGTCCTTTTGAACCTATTGAAGTTTCCCCATGGATTTCTTCGGTTGTCATTACGTGGAAATCAGAGGGGAAGTTGAGGTTATGTGTGGACTTAAGGTCTGTGAATCATAACATTGTGGTGGATACTTACCCCTTGCCTAATATAAATGAATTTTTAACAGCGGTCAAAAATTGTAGTTTTTTCTCGAAATTAGATTTGAGAAGTGCCTATCATCAGATTAGACTCCATCCTGAGTCCAAACACATTACAGCGTTTGTCACTCCAGAAGGTACCTTCCAATTTACCCGTATGCCTTTTGGTCTGGCATCCGCTGCAAGTGGGTTTCAACACATGATGGGTCAGATGTTTGGAGATGCTAAGGATGTATTATTTTTTCAGGTTGATATACTTGTGATGGGTGAAACTGTTGATGAACATAATGTCACACATAAGAAAGTACTCAAGATCATTGGAGAAGCTGGCTTAAGTTTAAATAAGGAGAAATGCATTTTCTTAGTTGAGGAAATCGACTACTATGGGTACTCTATTGCCAAAGGGAGTATCAAACCAAAGAAAAGTCTTTTAGAGGCCATTAGACTGGCACCGGCACCAGCTAACAAAGAACAATTGAGGTCCTTTTTGGGACTTTTGGAGTACTACTCCAAGTTTGTACATAGTGTTTGCAAGCAAGACTGAGGATTTAAGAAAATAGTTGAGGAATGGGAGTAAGTTTTGTTGGTCAGGTGAGCAGATGAGTTGCTTTGACAGAATCAAAGATGACATTTGTGGAGCAGGTATCTTAACAGCTTTTGACATTAAGGCGGTCATTCTGACCGTGGCGGTCGGCGGTCGCTGCCCGCCAAGCGGTTCCCGCCGAAGGACCGCGGCGGCCATTCC
Source organism: Pleurodeles waltl (assembly GCF_031143425.1). Lineage (NCBI taxonomy): Eukaryota > Metazoa > Chordata > Amphibia > Caudata > Salamandridae > Pleurodeles > Pleurodeles waltl. The sequence goes on from NC_090439.1 coordinate 686,105,925, forward strand.
GGCTTTCCCGCTGGGCCGGCGGGGGACCGCCGGCCGGCCCAGCGGGACAGCCCCTTCAACAATGAAGCCGGCTCGGAATGGAGCCGGCGGAGTTGAAGGGGTGCGACGGGTGCAGTGGCACCCGTCGCGATTTTCACTGTCTGCACAGCAGACAGTGAAAATCTTTGTGGGGCCCTGTTAGGGGGCCCCTGCACTGCCCATGCCAGCGGCATGGGCAGTGCAGGGGCCCCCAGGGGCCCCACGGCACCCGTTCCCGCCATCCTGGTTCTGGCGGTGGACACCGCCAGAAACAGGCTGGCGGGAAGGCGGTCGGAATCCCCATGGCGGTGCTGCAAGCAGCACCGCCATGGCGGATTCCCTGGGCCAGCGGGAAACCAGCGGGAAACCGGCGGGAACCCGCCGGCTCCCCTTTTCTGACCGCGGCTTTACCGCCGGGGTCAGAATCGCCCAGGAAGCACCGCCACCCTGTTGGCGGTGCTTCCGCCGCCCTCCGCCATGGCGGTCATGGACCGCCAAGGTCAGAATGACCCCCTAAGTTGCACTCTATCCTGACTGTTGATGCCAGTGGTACTGGGTTAGGAGCAGTATTATCACAAGTACATGGGAGTCAAGAGATGACAGTCGCATTTGCATCTCGAACTTTGACACAAACGGAGCGGAACTATTCTGTTATTGAACGGGAGGCCTTGGCAGCTGTCTGGGATACTGAATATTTCAGAACATACTTGTGGGGGTTAGAATTTACTCTGAAGAGTGATCACAAACCGTTGTTAAGGATATTGTCTGCTGGTGGTGCGGGGAAGGGGTCAGCGAGGTTGGCCAGACTTTCTGCAAGGTTGCAAGAGAGTTTGTACCGTGTTGAGTATGTCCAAGGTTGGAAAAATGTCCAGGCTGATTGCCTATCCAAATTGTCCCTTGACTGGGGGAAAGTTGACGCCCAATCGGTAAAGTGTTGTGATACGGACGATGCTGTAGCTTCCATTGGTGATGTGGTCGAATGGGGCTTGGGCACATTTACGCATGAGGAATGGAAGAGTGAGATGGCAGCGGATGATTGTCTTAGGTGTGTCTTTAAACTAATTTCTTTAGGGGCTAGACGAGGGAGTTCGCTTCCGTTGTCAGTTAGACCATTTTTGGATGTGTTGGATGAATTGTCGTGTTGTGGGGACAGCGTATTGATGCAGGGGGAACGTTTTGTTCCACCAGTTGGATTGAGGTTTAAACTATTTTCCCCAGCTCATGAGGGTCACTTGGGCCAAGGGATGACAAGCAGGAGGTTGAAAGAGTTTTTTTGGTGGCCGGGTTTATATGGTCAGGTTAAGGGTTGGGTGGAGCAGTGTAGACTGTGCAATGAGAGTGAAAAGAGGTTGAAGGTCGGAGTGGGCAGGGTGGAAGGACACATTGAAGATCCTGGGAAGCCATGGCACACAATTTGTTTAGATTTTATCGGTCCACTGTTGGAACTTCCACTTCAGATGCGTTTCGCAGTAGTGGTGGTGAATGTACACTCAAGATGGTTGGTGGTTAGATTTGTACGTGATGTGACCACGACCATAAAAGTTTTGGAGGACATTTTTATGGAAGAAGGTATTCCTATGGTTCTTATTAGAGACAATGGCACTCAATTGACTTCGAATGAGATGCGTTTGTTTCTGAAGAATTGTGGAGTGCGTCACGTCAGGACGTCCCTGTATTACCCACAGGTTAATGGAATTGTAGAGAGAATCAACAGATTAATCAAGGGGAATGTTCAGCTAGCTCTTGCTAATCATTGTTGTGTGCGGAAAATGATGGTTGATGTACGAGCCTATCGTTCCACAATTCACAGTGTTACTGGAAAGTCTCCTTTCCGAGTGATGAGGGGGCGATCAATGGGGTTGAAATTGATTCCCCCCTGGCTTTAGGAGTGGGTTGCATCAGGTGGAGGCAAGATGTTGTGTGGTGACAAAGTTTTGTTCCCTCATCACAGTCATGGATTGAAGGTGGGAGACTGGGTCAAGGTCAAGTCAGGTAGAGTCAAGGGAGGTGTTTCAAAATTTAGAGGTCCTTTTTGTGTGAAGAAGGTGGGAAAGTTTCAAGTTGAGATTGAAGGTGGGGAGAAGTGGAATGTGAGGAATCTGGCCTTGTATCAGAGAGTTGGAGGGTGTGCCCGAAGTCAAGAGGAGGAAGAGTGCTCTAGTTCCTTCTTCTTGGGGAATGGGAGTAGGATGGATGTTGTTTCTGGAGCATCTACCTTTGGTGTGTGTGATGGAACCTGTGAAGGCTGGAGAGTGTGCAATTCAAGAGGGTGAAAAACCTCAAGCAGAGATATCTATTCGTAAACAACCGATGAGGGTTCATAAGTGTCCTGATTATTTGAAGGACTATGTTATGAAGTAACAACTTGACTATGTTATGAAGTAATTTTGGGGTCTAAATGGTTGCTATATTGTTTAGAAACCTGTATTGTTTTTGTTTACCATTCTTTATCAATTACTCAATGTGAAGACAGGAGGATATGTTATGTGTTGGTTCTTGGGTGCATTCCGAGAACGCAAGCGTCTAAAAATTCTGGAGACGACAGTTATTCCCTTCTCTCCAGAGTGGCTGGACGCTAGGTCACGTTATGAAATAAACTTGTTGTTTTAACCTACCTCTGCCGTGGACTGTCTATCTTCTACACATCATTGTGATTGTTATGTCAAATATAAAAGGGATTAAATTCGAGGATTTGTGGGCAAACGGACTACCACACTGAGTAACAGTATGGCTGAATACCACTGGTTAGTGGTGGGAACCAATCAGAAGCTTTCTAAAAGTCCAGGCACACAGAGTGTGTTAGGCTCCATGCCTATTTAATGTAAAATGCGGCACAGGCGCACAGCGGACGCACACCAAGGGCAGGCCTGTTTGTGTATGTCTGCAGCCAGGGGCCAGCAACTATGCTAAAATGTTGGCCTTTTCATCAGAAGAACTCTGTTGCCATACCTTAGTAAGTCTGAACATAACCCCTGCCCTCACTACGCATCTACGCAAGCTTGACCTACTGAACACCGATAACCCCATGGCCAAGTACTACAAAACTGTTGAACTTCTAGTCAACCTTAGTTCAGATTATTGTGCTATCACCACTCACAAGCCAGAATCCACTCAACTCTCTGTGATTTATCTTAGTACACGATCTCTGGTTAAACACCAGACAGAAAGTTTTCATCAACTAGACACTAAGGGCTTCATTACGATTTTGGCTGCTGGAACGCCGGACCGCCATAGTGGTAGCTGCCAAAAGACCGCCATGCTGGCATTCACACAGACCGCTGTATTACAAGTTACACAGCAAGGACTGGCAAAATCCAGCCAAAACAACTACCCTGCCAGGACCGTGGAGGGTGGGAAATAGGTGGTCTGACCACAAGCACCACCAGCCCTTCAAACAATCACCGACCGTATTACAAGTCAAAAATTGCAATCGGGGACCGGTCTTCCAATGGCGGTCTGAACCACATGGTTGGCAGTCACCACAGTAATAAACTACACCACATTGGATGCACTTGAAAATGACACAGCTGACACATATTCATATACCCAACACACCTGCAAACCACACTATAAAACACACCCCTTCACACACCACAATACTTTGCATTTATCACAGCAAGACCAAACAAGACAGCACAAAAAAGAGATATTCCGAACCATAGATTAGGTACCCCTCCAACTATCACAACCACAAATCCCACATCCTCAACACACAGGCATCACATCCAGTTGCACCTCCCGACTCCATTTACTCCCCGTCACCTGTTTTGCACCCATCAGTTTTTTTTCCATCACAGCCATGTCACCCTGACAAAATCACAGTTTCACAGATGGCGAGTTAAGAGTCATGGTAGATGAAATCATTAAAGTAGAGCATCAATTATTTGAAGCCAAGGCCAACAAACTACTATCTCTAGGAAAATGGAAATGTGGCAAAGGATCGTTGACAGAGTGAATTCTGTAGGCAGCTCCCCGCGCACAAGGGACAACATCAGGAAGAGGTGAAATGACCTCAGGGGCAAGGTACGTTCCATGGCATCCAGACACCAGCTTGCAGTCTTGAATACTGTTGGTTGTCCCCCACCGCCTCCCCTACAGCTCACGTCATAGGAGGAGAAGGTCTTGGACATCCTGCATCCTGATGGCTTGACAGGAATACCTGGGGGAGTCGAGTTGGGTAAGTCACAACAATTAAAATGGCACCAAAATGCTATGTCATGCATGCTATCGGATCACCTTTGCCCACCTTCACTGTCAACCCACTCATCAGCCCAGTCACCACTTGTCCAAAGACCACTGTCTGTCATCTCACATAGGAACTAGACTCACCTGGTGGAACCACATCTCTTTATACCATGTATAGCACATGGAAATGACAGCACCACAATTCCCAGCAGACACTGTTCCACCATTACCAAAACCACAACATTGTACCACACTCAAAATTACCTTGTCCTGAAATCCCCTTGTGAACAGTACTCACCTGAAAGAAGGACAACTGTACAGTGTGTGGGAGGAGGTCAGGTACTGACAGGAATGCCAGGACCAGGGGGCAATATTAGTGTCACCCCCCCAGCCAACACAGTGTACCCTGATATAAAACACCCTCCTCCCTCTACCCACCGATTGAACTGCACTCACCTGACAGGAGGACAACTGTACAGTATGTGGGAGTAGGTCAGGCATTGACAGGGATGCCAGGGCCAGTGGGCAACACTAGCGTCACCCCCTAACCAACACAGTGTACCATGATACAAACCACCCTTCTCCCTCTACTCACCCGTTGAACAGTACTCACCTGACAGGAGGACAACTGTACAGTGTGTGGATATATGTCAGGCACTGACAGGAATGCCAAGGCCAGGAGGCAATTCTAGTGTCACCCCCCAGCCAAAATAGTGTACCCTGGTACAAAATACCCTTCTCCCTCTACTCACTAATTGAACTGTACTCACCTGAAAGGAAGACAACTCTACAGTGTGTGTGATACAGGGAGAGAAATGGCTAGAACTGATAGGAGGATTCCTTACTCTCACTCCAAGCAACAGTCCATTGTACACCTGCCAAAATACCTTTTCCTGGGAATATACACTTAAGGTGCACACAACTGGGTGAGTCACATTGAACGACAGCATGTAGTACAGAGAATCACATGACTGCTAATGCGAGGAGGCTCTGTCTGTCTAATCCAACGACCCAGTCCACTCTGCTTATGTTCAAATAACCTTGTTGGTATACTTGCTATGGACGTCTACTCACTTCAGAGAACATACAGTGTGAACTGTGAGTTGTGATGGGAGTAAGATCACTATAAATCCCAGGAGGGCAAGGCCATGCAACCCCAAACACCAGGCCAGTGTCCATAAGACATTGTGCCACCGTCCGACAACCACTAATAAACTTGACACACCTGGGAGGGACAAGGATACAGGTCATTGTATATCCTTTGATGTGACCACACACCCTTACCGGGATAAACCTGTTGCCTCGGGCAGTTTTGGGATCCAAGGGACCAATGACGTTGATGCCCACCCTTTCAAAGGAGATGCCAACGATGGGGAGTGGGATCAGGGGGCTTTTAGCCTTTTCCCTGTCTTCCCACTAGCCTGGCAGGTTGGGCAGGACCTACTGAAAGCATCTGAGGCTACCTGCATTCAGGGCCAATAAAAGTGGGTGGCAAGACTGACGAAGGTTTTGTCTTGCCCCCAAATGTCTGCCTGGGGTATGTCATGAGCCAACCAAAGTAGGAAGGCCCGGTAGCACAGGGGGACCACAAGCACACGTGCTGCCCCAGCTTCCGCTACCCTGGGCTCACTGTAAAGGATATCATTCTCCCAATAGATATGGTGATCGCCAGAGGCTTCACCTGCTGCCTGGGCTGCGGCCTGTCACCTCAAACCCACAAGAGTAGGGCACTCTTTCTGCACTTTGCAGAACTCCTCCCTGGTTGGGGAACCCTCAACTTGCCAGCCAGCAAGCTCAGGCAGGTTACGCAGGTCGACAATGTGCTCCCCAGTTGGCTTAGGGGCCTCCTCCTCTGAAACCTCAACAACCACCACAGGAACGTCTGAGAAAACGGTTTCCTGCACCCCTTGCCTTTCCTCTTTGCAGCTGTCTGGGCCATTGTTCCAGGCTCCAGACGCCCTTGACTCCCTTCCCGGAAGCCATGGACTGTGTGGTCATGCAGACCCATTTAGACAAACCTAACATCTCCAGGTGAGACCTGAGCTCCACCTTCTTCCAGGTAGTATGCTCAAGGTCGTTGCCTCACAATCTACAGGCATGGTAGGACTCACAGCTACTTTTAGAGTACCAGAGACCCCCCTCCACTCAAAGGGAACGAGAGGCACCAGTATGTGACTATCACGATTGTCAGCGACTATGAGCTGGTGAAATGTATTGGGGATGACATGCTCTGCTGACACCAGCTGACCCCTGGCAGTAGTCATGCTGGCTCCCGTGTCACGCAAAGCCTCCACCCTTTGCCCATTTATGGTGACCCACTGCCTATACTTGGATGTATTGGCAGGCATGTGGGCTTTTGGCACAATTTCTTCACCTCCCAGGGACACTAGGGTTACCTCTGTCTGTTCACCAAAACTATCTGGGACTACCTCCTCTCCGCGCGCTCCTTATTATTAAGTTCCCCCCCCCTCCTTACGTCTGGTGGGAACCCTGATCACCTTTGTGGGTGTCACCCCCAGATACCTTTTTGGGCATTCTGGTGCTTACCCAGATGTCTGCCTCCTCAGCAAGCTTCCTAGAGTCATTCAGCTTGCTGTCAACTAGATGCTGGTGCAACTCTGTAAAGCAAACACTGAGCATATGCTCTATTAGAACCAAATTATACAACCCCACATAGTCACCTACTTTACTGCCCCACACCCATCCTTTCAGTGCCTTTCTTGGACAAATAAAAAAAGTCTATCCAAGTTTGTGTAGAGAGCTTGGTGCTGTCCCTGAACCTCTGACAGTACTTCTCAGGGGTCAGCCCAAACTTGGCAAGCAAAGTGTTTTTCATGGGTGAGTATGTGTTCTGATTCTTTGGGTCTAATGTGAGGAGTGTGTCCTTTCCCCCACAACTGGCACATATCCCCATAAGCCAGCCCTGCATTGCTCTTCAGGAACCCCATGAACCCTAAGTACAACTTCATAACCAGCCAACCACTAATCAATGTTATCTCCCACCGCATAACATGGCACCACATTTTTGGGTATACAAACCTTCTTGTCCCCAGCAGGTCCTGTATGTATGCTGCCACCATCACTGCAGGACTCAGATTGCCTTGCATTGATGCCCAGCTCGTTGAAACTCTGTTCATGAACCAACAGAAGTTTTTTTTCCCAGCCAAAGCTCTTTCAGCTTCTCTCTCAGCCTTTCTCTCTTCTGTCTCCATGTTTTACCTTGCCATTTGCAGTTGAAATTCTCTCTCCTCCCTCCTTTCCCCTGCAATCAGGCCATGGCTGGAGACACTGCTCCCTGGTTTAACAGGGGACACAATTCCAGGGGTAACATCCCCCACTGCTGGTGGCAAATCCTCTGAGGGGCAAACCTCAGGGTCCTCTACCTCAACATCATCGTGTGAACGGGCTTCTGCCCAGGCCCTAAACGCCTTTTGATACTCCTCCTTCCAGGAGGCACCCCGGGTAGATACTCCCATCCCCTTGCAGAACCATTTCAGCTGGTTAACAGTGTATGTCTCCAGCTTGGCTAGGTCAAAATCTCCAGCTCCTACTTGAGACCCAGCCAGAGACATGTAAATTAAGGATTTGGTAAAAACTGTCAAGCAGAAAAACAAAATTGCAGAAAAAGATAAAAAATCAAGTTGACCTTTAACTGTGGGTAGGTAGTGTACATATAGCTAATGTATGTTACTGCACAAATACAAGTCTTAGCCTCACCGCTGATCACCAATGTTAGAAATGTGATCTCTAGTTGGCAGAGGTATACACCCTTGTCCAAATAGGGATCACACTCCTAGCCAGGGTAAGTCACACACAATCTAAATTATCCTGTTCCCCCCCTCTGGTAGCTTGGCACTGAGCAGTCAGGCTTAACTTAGAAGCCAATGTGTAAAGTATTTGTGCAATAAATCATGCAGTAACACAGTGAGAACACCACAAAAAGACAACACACAGGTTTAGATAAACATTAGATATTTATCTGATTAAGTTAAGGTCAAAACGATCAAAATTTGAGAATCACAAATGGAAATATCAGTTTTGTAATGATAAGAAGAGTCTTTAGTTCGTAAAAGCAACAATTGTCTCTTGCAAGCACAAAGTACCTGGTTTGCATCAAAATATATGCACGAGGACCTCAGAGTAGGAGATGCGTGGAAAAAGATAGGTGTGCGGTGGATTTCTGGGTGCACACAGACAATGCGTTGATTCTTTTCCACGCAGCAAGGGCTTTGCATTGAATTCCGGTGCGCAGGCTTGAATCCTCTTTTGCGGTGCAGAGACTTTTGATGCCCAAGGGGGATGCGTGGAAATCCTGGGCGTGCTGGGCGAAGTCACAGGTGCTACTTCAATCTGGTGGGCAAAGTATCGGAGTTCCTGGCGCATGGAGGGTGCTGCATCGATTCCTCATTCAATTAGTCAGGCTGTGTCGTTCTGGCTCAGTGATGCTTGGATCTGGTGGGCCGTGCGTCGATTTTCCAGTCATAACGCTGGTGCTGTGTCAGTCTCCAGTTGGTGAGCCGCACTGCATTGTTCCAGTTTGGTGATGCAGTGATGTTCTCACCACTGGGCAGGCTGTGCGTCACTTTTCGCCACACAATGTGTTTCTTTGCAGAGATGAAGTCTTTTTGGCCCTGGGACTTCAGTAAACAGGAGGCAAGCTCAATTCAAGCTCTTGGAGACCACTTCTCAGCAGAGCAGGAGACCAAAAAGGCAGCAGGGCAACAGCAAGGCAGCAGTCCTTTACAGCAAAGCAGTCCAGGTGAGTCCTTTGGGCAGCCAGGCAGCTTCTCTTGGCAGGTTGCAGGTTCTAGTGCAGAGTGTCTGTCCCAAGAAGTTTCTAAATTGGTAGGGTCAGGGACCCAGTTTATATACCCAAAGGTGCCTGTGAAGTGAGGGAGACTTCAAAGAGTGGTTTTGAAGAACACAAGGTCCCCTTTCAGTACAACCCTGTCTGCAAGGGTCCAAGTAGGGGGTTTATCAGTCCATTGTGTAAGGGAAAGCCCATGTGTTTAGAAATGTAAGTATCAGGCCCTCCACCTTTCTAGCCCAGGAAGAGCCATTCAGTATGCAGATGTCTGCAGTATCCTGTATTTGTGGTTGTCTGGGTGAAATGCACAAGGGAGCTGTCAACTAGCCCAGCCCAGACATGGATTGGAGACAGGCTGTAAGGCACAGAAGGATTTTAAGTGCAGAGAAATGCTCACTTTCTAAAAGTGGCATTTCTAAAATAGCAATATAAAATCCAATCTCACTAGTCAGCAGGATTTTGTATTACCATTCTGGCCATACTAAATATGACCTGTCTACCCCTTTCCGATCAGAACCTACCCCTCAAACAATACATGAGGATAGCCCTAATGTTAGCCTATGAAAGAAGCAGGCCTCACAGCAGTGGAAAACGAATCCACTACCAGGACACAGAAAACTCACAGGTATATGTCCTGCCTTTTACCCACACAGCACCCTAACCTTTGGGTTATGTAGGGCCTACATTTGGGGTGACTTATGTGTAGAAAAAGGGGAGTTTAAGCTTGGCAAGCATTTTTAAATGCCAAGTCGAAGTGGCAGTGAAACTGCACCCACAGGCCCTGGAATGGCAGACCTGAGACATGGTTAACCCCTTGGGTGCCCTGGACGTAACGGTTACATCCTGGGCAGCACTGCTCAGGTGCCCAGGACGTAATCGTTACGTCCAGATAGGGGCCCTCAGAGGAAGCGCTAGCGCTCCCCCGGGGGCCTCGCACCACCCTCCCCTGGGCAGGGATGGAAGGAAAATCGTTTCCTCTTCCTCCCCTGCCCCCCAACCCCCTGTGGCCTCTGATGACATGAGCACGCGACGCGCGCTCATCTCATCAGAGGCCTACCCCTCTGGAAAACTCAGCTTCCACCGCTGATCGGAGGAGAAATGCAAGAGCATTTCTCCTCTGATCACATGGAGGGGACGAGAGAGGTGGGAAAGGAAAGGCCTTTCCTTTCCTTCGATGTCTTTCTCAGCATTTCTGCTGCCCGATTGATTTTTTTAAATTTTTTATTATTGAATGAGGGGAGCAGACCCTTGGGCAAGGGGTGCAATTTATTTTTAGGCCATTTCTGCCCCCCCTGGGGGTAATGATAATAGGCCGATCTGCCCCGGGGGACAGAAACCGCTAGACACCAGGGATAATTTTTTTTTTATTTTATTTTTTTTATATGTGGAAAGCGACCCCTTAGGTAAGGTAGGTCATTCCCCTGGGGGCAAAAATAATTTTAGGCCATTTATGCCCCCGAGGGGGCAGAAACCACTGAACACCAGGGCATTTTTTTGATTATTTATATTTATACATAAGGGGAGAAGCCGCTCCCCAGGGGGGCAATTTATTTTTAGGACATTTCTGCCCCCCCAGGGGCAGATCGGCCTATTATAATTAGGCCGATCTGACACCCGGGATAATTTTTTTTGTTTGTGTTTGTTTTTTTATATAGTTGAAAACTGCACACACCACACACCTGAACTGCAGTGGCAGGTCTGACCCATGCTTACAGGGCTACTAATATGGATGGCACAATCAGTGCTGCAGGCCCACTAGTAGCATTTGATTTACAAGCCCTAGGCACCTCTAGTGCACTTTGCTAGGGACTTACTAGTAAACCAAATATGTCAATCAGGAAAAGCCAGTTATACATACACTTTCCACAGGAGCACTTGCACTTTAGCACTGGCCAGCAGTGGTAAAGTGTCCAGAGTACCAAACAGAACAAAAACATGGGAATCAGAGGCAAAAAGGACAGGGGAGACCACGCCAAGGATGCCAGGTCTAACACTTTTCTCTGGATTTCAACACATCTTACCTTGTGATAGCCTAGAGTTTGGCCCAGTTTGTCAGATTGTGGAGTCAAAGCCCTGTAGGATCTGTCAGTGTGCATCAATGGGTGAGTCAATGGGCATGTTTATGTATCAAGTGACAGGTAGTGTGTCCTGAGACAACATCGTGAGTGTGTATTGAGTGTTCCCTGACTCAACTTGTGTTGGATGCACATGACTAGGTGAGGTATCATAACAGTTGTCCCCAGGCAACTCTTGCCAGAAGATGTTATCAATGAGTGGTCACATGTGATTGCATGACAGCAGAAGGGGTGAATGCATGTTGGATGTGTCGGTTGTTTGTATGTTAAGCGCTTTCTATGTTGGCACAGTAATCTCAGGCCACATCTGGCCATGTTGGACTGTTGTTCGGAAGCTTGGCTGAGGGGTTTACCTGTCAGTTGCCACTTTGTGTGATGTGTTCCATAGTGTTTCTGATCAATGTCAGGGTGCTAACTCATGTCCCACAAATGTCACAGTTGGCCTATCTAGTCACTGCAGGGCCAGAGCTGGGTGGTGTGTAGGGCAGCCTATTTGGGAGTGTAAGTAGGCATGTACCTGTGCCCAAGGACTGATATGTGTCACAGGTGGGCATGATGGTGTAGCAGGATGTTCTTAGCTTTGCACACAGACATGTATGTGATTCAGCCAGTATGTATGGGACATGTGGACATAATTTCCTGTCTTCCATGCAGGTCAACGCCCAACAGAATAAGGGGAAATCGAGAGCCATTGCCAAGAAGGTGCAGACCCTGGGGGTCCACAGCCGGCGGAGCGCCCACTGTTGGGACAGATGGGAGGACCTGAGATGCTGGGCCCGTAGTATCGCAGAGGCCCAGCTCGGGCTGTCCTTCCAACGTGGATGGGGTTCACCCGGTGGCCAACCCGGAGTTGGATGGGCAGTTGAGGACAGCACATCAGCCACAAGGGGGTAAGTACAGGGCAAATTCCTGCTTGACCCCTTGCCAGGTGACTGAGTGAGGAACTGACTGCTTCCCCGGATGCCATGCTTGCCATGTCTGAGATGTGGGTAGTGATGTTGCTTCTCATTGGACAACAAGCTGGGATCCTTCTGTTAGTGTTTGCGAGGGCCGTGTCTCTCCTTCCTGCATGGTACATTTGTCTACTACTAACACTCTCAAATTATGTCATTGTGATCGATATCAGACATTGATGGTGTATATGCCGGGCCTTACAGATTCATTGTTGTTGGCATTCTGGAGACATCTCTCCATGAGATTTAAGACCTGACTTCATTGTTGTTCCTTTAAACACAACATGTTGAGCACGTCTGAGTGACCGTGCTACTACCTCCTTGACTCATTTTGGGCAGGTGTCACTTGTGGAGCTATACACTGTTGTGATGTGTTCATAGTGACATGGATGTTTCCATGTCAGCTACTACCAGTATAGCACATTTGTACCAGTGTTGCCTGTATTTCTTTTGTAACATCTTATTGTCGGTACATTACATCAGTGCAAATTAGATGTGGCTTGTGTCTTTGTAATTGGTAGGGTACCTTACAATGGGATCCAAATATTGGCTACTGGTTCACTGGGGTCTGCAGCATGTGGCACAGGTTTGAGGGTGGAGTGGTCACCTGGTTGTGGCATGGTTAGTGTGGTTGCTAGACTTCATCCATGCTATTGTAGTTGTCTGAGAGCCTGAATTTCTCATGTGTTACTTTTGTAATTCCATATGGCATGCATGGTTTTGTATTGGCACATAATTGTGCCACTTAGCTGTCACTTTTTGCGGGGGGCTCCTTGACATGATGGTATGGTTTGTCTCTCAGAGTTGTGATTGAAGTTTTTCCATGTCCATGTTGTGACCCTATTCCTCTTTCTTTTGGCAACATTAGCACAGGCAGGCAAAGGACATGGGCCGAGTGGGGAAGCACCTGCCCACGGGACCTCAGGTGAAGACACCACTGACACAGAGGGACCCAGTGGCCCAGAGGGTGAGGAGAGTGCCCCGGGAGGGGGGAGACTAGATCTGCATCAACACCCTCAGATTCCTCCTCCAAGGTACACTTCCTAATGGTGGCGGACCCATTAGGGACCTATAGCACCATCCTTGTCTGCCACCTCCTCTGTATCGCCATCCTCCCTGTTGCTTCCCACCCAGTTGGTCTTGCCCGTTCACCCAAGAAAATGCACATCTCTTTTGTTGCAGGCACCTCTGCCCCAGCCCCTGTTGCTCCTGCTGCCATCAGTGAGGAGGCTATTGACCTCCTGAGGTCAATCTCTGTGGGTCAGTCCGCCATTGTGAGTGGCATCCAGGGACTGGCAACCCAAGTCCAGCATATCCTCATGTTTCTGGAGGGCATTCACTGTGCAATGGCTGGCCTACAGAGGTCTTTTCAGGCTCTGGCCTCCACACTGATGGCAGCCAGTCATCCCTTGTTTTCTGTCCCCCTCCACCCTTCCCTTCCCAGTCCCCCTTTCCCTGACCTAGCCAAAGCACACAGACTCTCATGCATCCACCTCAGCAAACAATAGTATTGTTCCCAAACACAAGCACAACAAGACACACTAGCACACACACAAACAACATTCACCCACAGACACAGCAACATTCACAACTTGCCCTGACACCACCTCACCCCCAGCATCACACAGACGACATCTGGCATGCCTACAGTAACCACCTCAGCAGATGCTCAGACATCCACCCCAGTCACCACACCTGCAGACACCACAACTACAGACACAACTACATGCACCACATCCACCATACCTGCAGTCACCACCCCAACAGACATCCACCCACCCACCACGGCATCCCCAAGCACCTCCACCCCCCTTAGCCCAAGACACATAAATGCCCTCACTCACCAACCCAACAGCTACCACCACACCCAAGCTTACATACCACAAGCACACATCCAAGACTTCCACTACTACACATCAGACAACCATTCCCTCAACCTCCAAATCCCAACCCCCATGTGATTCCCGTCCCCATGAGTCAACGAAACTTTTCCTGTGTGAACTTGACCTTACCCTTGTTCACCCCCCCCATACCATACCCAAAAGGGCCACAACCCTCTCCAAGGCCATCCCTTCCACTTCCAAGGCCTCCCCTGCCCCCCTGTAAGCACCCATGGCCTTTCCCCTGCCAAGAAGAAGCCCACCCCTCCCAAGATGGATCTCCCCCCAAGCCCAAACCCAAAGCACCCCTGAACACCCTCCTGAAAAATCGCTGAGGTGCCTGCCTGCACCCTTTAATGTCCCTTCCTGTGGAGGTTACATGGTTGTCAGGAGTCAAGTAGGGGCTCAACACTGTGCCATTTGGGCACCCGGAATGGGCTGGCTTATGGCCTTGGAGTTATGAACTGGTCAATGAAAACACCGAAACAGTAATTGGTTTGTTGGGTACACCTTTGTCCTGCTATTCCTTTCCTAGCTTTCTGTTGTTCCTGAGTGACTTTGGTTGTGTACCTGCAGTTGTGTGTGTTTGTGCTTGCTTGCTGCTCCATGTAATGTTGTTTGCAATATGTGAGTTTGTGTGCAGTGCTGTTGTCCCCCAAGAGAAGGACGTCTGTTGTGTGCTAGGTATGTGTGCATAGAAGCACAGGATTCCTGCTGGAGTCTTGCAATCTGAATCTGAGGAACCACCCAAAGGAGAGATCCTAAATAGCCCTGTGAGGGGGATTGGTCCCCTAGCTGAGTGACTACCTATCAGGAGGGGGCTCTGACATCACCTACTGGCACTGGACACTCAGATGCTCCCCGAGTTCCCTGCCAATCTTAAACCAGTGTAGACTAGTTTATGTAAGGAGGGCACCAAATGTGTACTTCAAAACATTTCCAGTGACTTGTGGAGGCTACCCCTCTCACAAAGGAAATCCTTTGTTCTGCCTTCCTGGGCTCGAGCTTTTCAAGCAACAGGAGGCCAGAAACCTGTCTGTGAGGTGGCAGCAGCTTGGGTTGCCTGGAAACCCTCAGCAGGCTGGAATGGCAATTCTGGGAGTCCTCTAAGGAGCCCACAGAGTGTATGGAATCAGACAACCAATGCTTGCAAAAGCCTTGGTGTATGACTCCAAAATGTTTGATACCAAACATGTCAATGTTCGGAGTTACCATTATGTAGATGGACATAGGTAGTGACCTATGCCCAGTACACGTGTAAAATGGCGACCCCCGCACTCAAGAAGTCTGGGAAAATGAGACTGGAGTTTATGGGGGCACCTCTGCTAATGAATGGGAGCCCTCACACACAGGTACTTGGTACCCTGCCCTCTGGGCTGGAAGGCCTGACATAGGGGTGACTTATAAGTGACATGGTGTAGAGAAACGTGGCAGTGAAAGGGTGCTTGCACCTTTTCATGCAGGCTACAATGGCAGTCCTGCAAAACCCTTTGCTTGGGCTCCCTGTTGGTGGCAACATACATGCTGCAGCCCATAGGGATCACCTGGAACCCCAATGTCCTGGGTACCTAGGTACTATATACTAGGGTCTTATAATGGGGCACCAGTGTGCCAATTCTGGGTGAAATGCAGACATTTGGGACGGAGAGCATAATCACTGGGGTCTTGGTTAGCAGGATCCCAGTGAACACAGTCAAACACACTGACATCAGGCAGAAAAATGGGGTAACCATGCCAAAAAGGAGGGTACTTTACCACAATTCTCTGTAGGTATCTAGAGCAATGCATCATTGTTTCTTCAGTATGCACCCTCTAACCTCCATTGTTACTATTTACACATGAGCTCTACCAATTGCTCCTGTGGCATGAAGTTTGGGAACTCAGCTATGGAAAGAACAACTGCCTTGACATGTGTTGGAAGAATTTACTATAATCACTCAATCATCCCAGGGTTCCATTTAGTAACTATGGAAGTATGTACTAGAAGACAAGCAGTGGGACCGCTGTCCTCACAGCATTTGTGTTTCTAAGTGTTCAAGCTGTAGAAAAGTGCCTTATTTCGAAGAGCAGCAGCTTAACGTGAGTGATGCCCCACACACTGAATTTGAGGAGGAGCCTTTGAGTCTCTCATATCTCACACATATTCATAGGCCATTGGCAGAATGGGGCCCTTCTGAAGGGCTGGAGGCCCCTGCACCACCAGGCTGCAGGGCCTGTGTTATGCCCCTATTATGCAATAGAAATTAATATAAAGTTTTTGAACTTATAAAAGAAGACCACCATCTGCCAGATGAACAATAATGGAGATAAAGACTCATATCTTTGTTTGCTAACTAAACAGAGACTTCTGGAACACTTCAAAAGAAGAAAACAGTACAAAAAAAAGTGGCTAGGTAGAAATTAGAAAAAGAAGGCCATACACATGCGTGGTTAAGGCACCATGCATATGGGTAGTTCAGGCACACAGCAGGAACAGCTGGGAGAAGAATGAGGCGGCCTTGTAAATGGGGCTAGGGCGGGTGGAGGGGATTTTAAGGACAGGGCATAGTAGGTCTTAGGGATCAGGGAGGGGGGTCTGGATAGTTTTCAGGACAGATTGGGTAGGTAGAGGGTTCAGGGCGGGGGTTGGGGTTTGGGGTAGTTTTTAGGACAGGGTACGGTAGGTTTTAGGGTTCAGGGCAGGTGTGCAGATAGTTTTTAGCACAGGGCAGGGTAGTTTTTAGGACAGGGTGGGTTAGGTTTTAGGGTGGGGGTACAGGTAGATTTCAGGACAGGGCAGGGTAGGTTTTAGGGTTTAGGGCGGGGGTCAAGGTAGTTTTTAGGACCTGGTGGGATCGTTTTTAGGACAGGGTAGGGTTTAGGGTGGGGTTTGGGCTCGTTTTTATTACAGGGTGGGGTAGGTTTTAGGGTTCAGGGCAGTGGTTGGGTAGTTTTTAGGACAGGGTTGGGTAGGTAGTTTTTAGGACAGGGTAGGTTTAGAGATTAGGGTGGGGCGGGGCGGGTATTATTTTGGACAGGACAGGGTAGGTTTTAAGGCTTAGGGAAGGTGTGAGGTAGTTTTTAGGACAGGGTAGGTTTTAGGGCTTGGGGGGTCAGGGTAGTTTTTAGGACAGGGCGGTGTAGGTTTTGGGGTTCAGGGCGGGAGATCAGGAAAGTTTTTAGGACAGGGTGGAGTAGTTTTTAGGGTAGGGTAGGGCTTAAGGTTTAGGACGGGGTGGGGGGTCA
The DNA here is from genome assembly GCF_031143425.1 of Pleurodeles waltl. Taxonomy (NCBI): domain Eukaryota; kingdom Metazoa; phylum Chordata; class Amphibia; order Caudata; family Salamandridae; genus Pleurodeles; species Pleurodeles waltl. The sequence continues at coordinate 686,123,068 of NC_090439.1, forward strand.
AGGTAGTTTTTCGGACGGGTGGAGTAGTTTTTAGGACAGGGTAGGTTTTAGGGTATAGGGTGGGGGTCGGTGTATTTTTTGGACAGGGTGGGGTAGTTTTTACAACAAAGTAGGTTTTAGGGTTTGGGGGGTCAGGGTCGTTTTTAGGACATGGGGGTAGGTTTTAGACAGGGCAGGGTAGGTTTTGGGGCTTAGGGTGGGGGTTGGGATAGTTTTTAGGACAGGGTAGGTTTTAGGGTTTAGGGTTTAGGGTGGAGCTGGGGTAGTTTTTAGGGCAGGGAGGGGTAGTTTTGGGGACAGGGTTGGTTTTAGGATTTAGGGCGGGTTGGGGTGTCATGTTGTTTTTAGGACAGAGTGGAGTAGTTTTTAGGGCAGGGTAGGTTTTACTGTTTAGGGTGGGGTTGGGGTGTCGGGATAGTTTTTAGGACAGGGTGGAGTTGTTTGAGGACAGTGTATGGGTTAGGGCAGGATCAAGGTAGTTTTTAGGACAGGGTGGGGTAGGTTTTAGGACAGGGCAGGGTAGCTTTTAGGGTTTGGGGTAGGGGGGTTGTATCACACAACCAAGCATGGCTTTACCACATATACCTTTACTAAGCATGCTTTCACAAAGGAATTCATTGTAAAGACGTGTGGTAAAGGCATGCGTGGTGAAGATGCGGTCATGGATCCGACCGCATTGTTAAGCCATGCGTGATTCTGCTATGCATGGTTCTGTCATAAAACCCATTTGTTAATGTCAGGGTGCCTTTTACACAAGTATGTTTAGCACCACTCGCTTTTACAATCATTGTTTTCTCTGTCCTTGGATGGCGCGCTTGTATGGCGTGCTTGTATGGAATGTTAAGATTGACTTAGCCAAATTATTTGCCAGAATACTGAATTCTCATTTCAGTGGCAAAGGCATAAAGCAGACAGAAAATGGGCTTTTTCTTTGGTCTGTAATTAGGGCAAGAGGTAACAAAACCCTTACTAATTACAGCTGTCTGTAATTAGCAATGCCAATTGCCCTTCCCCTCAGGATGGTCCTGCAGAGGGTGTTATCTCAAAATTGATGTTTACCAAATGTGCTTACTACCAAATGTGTGTTATTCACCACATGTGATAAATACTGATGAATAGCACATGCATTAGGATAGACGGTCATTATGCATTTTTTACCTTGACCTATTGCTTCTATGCTTCACAAATGGCATACAGTGACTTATTTCTTGAAACAATCATACATTTTTCACTTACGATTGCTCACACTGCCTCACTCATCTGCTCTCTAAAATGGAAGCAAATTCATCTTCTACTCACACCAACAAACAGAAACAAACTGCCTTTTCACCACTTACAAAATCTAAGGCAGTAGACTCACAAACATTGTCCTTAACTAAAATATATTAGAGGAGATACAATTCATACACCTAAACACTGACTCCATATGCTCAGAAATTAAGCATATTCAAAGAGACATGGCTTCTCTATCAATTGAGGTTTCTGATAATAAGATACAAATTAGAGATATTCATAAAGTCATTACATCTCTGACACATTTAGTCTATCAAATGTTCTCTATGCAAACGACTTTGCTAGACTTAGAAAACAGAAACCAACAATACAATTTGCAAATTTTAAAATTTTAAATGTACCTGAAAATATTGAAGCCCAAAACTGCCATCTTTACTTAGAGTCTATGACACCAAAGCTCTTGAACATTAAATTCCTGGAGAAGTTCAAAATCAATAAGGTGCGTTGTATTTTTTCTCCTCGTAAACTGGATCAATAAAAACCAAGGCAGATTATATTCAGTTGTATGACACCATCAGCTTCTCCTCATCAGGAAAGCTGTGCAAGAAATTCCAAGTCTACTATTAGAATATAGCAAGATGTACATACAACAAGGCATTGCTAAAGAAACTGTGAAGCTTTCCTGACAATTCTCTGACTTAAGACCGAGATTAAGAGATGCAGGATACAAATATGGCCTTTTTGACCCCTCTACAATGCATGTCAGGAAAATGACTTTTCTAAATCCTTTTACTCTCTTGCGAATCCAATCACCTATCTCAGTCAACAAGCTCCTGTCATAATGGACTCACATCATTTCAGTTCTATTGAATGACATGTCTCCTCACAATTTCATTTTTCATTTAGATACATAATAGCAGGTTTATGCAGTGTGTTCTATCTTGCTTCATACCTCTATCTCTATCTACTTAGTTAACATGAGGTCTTGGAATATGACCTCTATATGTTATGTATATTATGTTTGTCAAGCTTTTATGGGCTTCCCTGCTTTCTCTACTTCTCTGTTTCCTATTTTCTCTGATATAGTATACATACTATTATGACTACTTAAAACAAACTCAGCGTTATCTCGCTCAATGTTAAAGGCCTACGACACCCAGAGTAAAATATTAGAATTCTTAAAAAGATTTAAAGCTATTTGTTTTCTTCAAGCAACTCATATTAATGACAACATTTTAAATTCTGTGTTTAAAGGATGGGTGGATACTATTATTTCATCCCAAACTGCAGGTTTTCAAAATGGGGTTGCCATTCTCTTTTCAAAGCATTCTGAAATACACATCTTAAATCGCCATAATGATTGGGATGGCAGATTTGAATGCCCTCAAATTAAAATTGGAAATTATACCCTAAACATAGCCAAACTTTTTGCTTCTACAATGTATGACCCTCTTTTTTTTAATGCTATCACTACTGAAATTGTATCACTTGGTAATGTTTCTCTCATAGTGGGTGAAAATTGTAATCTTATCCGAGACCCCCTTTTGGATATAATGTTCACATTTAATTTTAGAATCACTAATTCCTTTCATGCACTCTGATCTTTTTTTTGTGCTACAAAATTAGGTGATTTTTGGAGATTTACGAATCCAACTTGGAAATAATTCAATGTTTTCTCATACACATTCTACGTTTTCCTGACTTGACTATTTACTTATGTCAGGGCACCTTTGTACAATTATTTCAAATCCTAAAATTGAACAAATCTCCATTACTGACCATGCTTTTTTTCTTTTTCTCCTACCCTTCAAGAAACTTAGGCCCATATTTATACTTTTTTAGTGCAGCATTTGTGTCATTTTGTGATGCAAAAACAGTGCAAACTTACAAAATACAATTGTATTTTGTAAGTTAGTGCTGTTTTTGCATCAAAAAGCGGTGCAAATGCGGCGCTAAACAAGTATAAATATGGGCCCTATTTTCCTAAAGGAATGAATACTGGTTTTAAAGCATAAATTAGAGATGCTATCATATACCTTATGCATATGAAAACAAAACCTTTTAGTCTAAGTTATCTTCATTTGAAAAGCAAATAGCTGAATTGGAAAGATTGTTTATAAGGTCTTGAGACAATAAATACAAATTTCACTTTCAATAACTGAGATACAAATAGAACACCCTACTTAGTAGGAGAACAGGTTTGCAACTTGCTAAGGAAAAACAAATTACTACGTCAATTCTAATAAATCTGTATGCCTTTTAGCTAATTATTGACATATAAAAAAAGGAAAATGCCAAATTATTGTAATACAGAAATCTGATGGTACTTCACTTCTCAAAGTGGAAGACATTGCAAAAGAATTTCCATCCTTTTACTCTGTCCTTTATGATAACCCTACACCTCTACCAAATGTTGTAATTACTACCTTTTTAAAAGATTCTCACCTGTCATAATCTCTACAGAAGACCGATTCCATTTAGACATCCGACTTGGCATTCAAGAAATCTACTCAGCAACTAAGTCTCCTCACTCCACAAAAATTCCCATGTCCTGACAGTATCACAGCAGAATTAAAAAAATATTCAGACTCAATTGCCTCCTACTCTACTTTCATTATTTTATCATTTTCAGTTTTCCTACTCTGAAGAAGGGAGCTTTAAAGAAGCTATTATTATTGTTATACCCAAACCAGAAAAAGATCTTACTTTAATTGCTAATCATCGTCCAATATCTCCTTTCAACCAGGATTGTAAAATATATGCTGAAATATTAGTCAGCAGATTAACTTGTTTTCTAAAATCTATTATTTAGTCAGATCAAAACGGCTTAATGAAAGGCAGACTATTGTCACACAACACACACCTTCTATGTCATGTTTTATCCTTTGCTGATAAATTCAAGGACCTTCCTGGGCATAGCATTAGATGCAGAAAAAGCTTTTGGTAACATTCACTGGCAATTTCTTTTTCACACATTTGATGCTTTTCATTTCAGCCCTAATTTCATAACTAAGATTAAACCACAATACACTAAGCCATCAGCTACTATCCATGTTAATGGTATCTAGACAAGGATGTTCCTTTATCACCCCTTTTGTTCCTTATTGCTATCGAACCTTTTTAATGCTGTCTTCCTAGGAAAAAAGACTATACTGGAATTACTATTAAAGATATTATTTTGAAAATCTCAGCATATGCCGATGATATCCTGTTATATATCACCAACCCTTCTACTTCTGACTTTGTTATTTGAGATGTTATTGGTCAATATGCACATTTCTGGTAATAAATTGAATGTATGTAAAACAGATTTTTTTCCTTAAATGTATATTGTACTCCTAATATGATAGCTAAACAGATATTTTATGGCACTCTCGCTCTCTTAAACACTTAGGCCTTTCTTTCTCAAACTCTATCAAACATATGACTAAACTTAATTGTACTAACCTAATCAATAAAGTTAAAGAAAAACGTAATAGATGGTCAGCCCTTCACTTCAACTGGTGGGCCGAGTAGTTGCAATTAAATGGTTATAACTTTCCAAATATTCGACACGTTATCTATGTTACTGATTTTTTTTCCCATCCAATTTTTACAAATCTCTGTATGAATTAATAGATCAATTCCTTTGGAATAACAAACCCGCATGTAATAGCCTTAAATACTTGCAGGTTCCCAAAAAGAAGGGGCTGTTGATCTACCTCATTTTAAGAACTATAACAAGTAATTTCTTGTTCCTGAAAATTCATTTTGATTTCATTCACCGATAGTTTACAAATCCCTACATGGTTGTCAATAGAACATTCTCTGTTGCGTTCCTTTCTTTATCTGCTTTTTTTTAACAATGACATATGCAAAACTTGGTAAAATTTCACCTATCCTAAATACCACCAAACGTTCTTTAATATCCTTTGATAAACAATTTTTGACCATTATGAGATCCTCTAAAATATTTTCTCTGGAATCATTCTCAATTGAAATTTAACAAACCGATTTCTTTTTGGTCTTCATGGATTGCTGCAGACATTTGCTATATCAGTGATATTTGCCAAGGAGATATGTTCTACTCCTTTAGTGAACTGCAGAGCAAATTACACCTTCCCCAACATGAATATTATAATTATGATTTGCTATGCAGTTCCATTCCTAACTTTAACTCTAACCAATGCTGTCACCTAAAGTGTGGTATGGAATTATGTATTAATACTTTTAACCTTTCAGGACACAAAGCATCCAAAGTATATAAGAAACTTGTTTCCAACATTTCCCCAGATGACTAAATGGAACTTCTCCTTGGAGACTCCGCTGACACCTGATCAATGGGAGTCTGTTTGGATGAGAAATTTCACTAACATTTTCACAGCCTGCCTTTTGCAAAGTAATGTGTTTCTTTTATACAATTGTTTTTGTTCCCTGGATAAAAAGTTTGAAGCTAAATTACTTGACACACCAAACTGTTGGCACTGTAAATCGTCAGTAGGTTCTATCATACACATGATTTATGAATGTTCTATTGTTTCCCATTTATGAAAGGAAGTTTGGGAAATCATTGAAAAGACTTTCAATGTTCACCTCCGATTCTCAACCATTATCATTATATGTAAGTCTTATGCACTTCCCTATGTACTATCCCCTGATGATTGTAAATTGTTTGACTTTCTGCTTTCTACGGCTGTAAAATCAATCACAACTAATTAGAAGGATGCTAATTTCCTCTCTGTTCATGCTTGGTGGAACTGGATAATTTTTCATAGACGTGATTACTCATCTTTATTAAATCCTGTTACCTCCTCTCCCATGCTTACAAATACCATGTGGCGTACTCTTGACTCCTATAGTAATACTCTGAATACAACATAATACAAAGACAGTTCTGATTTATTTTCAATTTAAACTAGTAGCCCTTGTTGCTTTTCTCATTCCTTCGGATATTTCTATAATTTATGTATGTTTTTTCTTATACTGTGAAGATATCCCATTTATTCTTACAGTTCAGTACTTTGTTCTGTATGTCCTTTACTGTTGTTGACTTCTACTTAATAAAATATTTTGAACAGGAATAGCACATGCATGAAGGAAGTGCTTTATTTTCAGGCATTTGAAGTTTCTAGTGTGAGAAAGTTAATCCTTACAGAGCAGAAACAGCCAGAGCAAAGCCCAGGGGGACCTCTGGGCATCCAAAGTATACAAGGTACTCCCTACTGTGTAGGGGTGTGCAGTCATTCATTTTGAGTTGACAAAGCACATTGAAAACTGACAATCAGAATCCATTGGCATCCTCTGATTTCACTCAATCATCACAACATGAACATGGCAAACTTTTCCATCATAGACCCCAACAGGAAAAGGGAGTACAAGTTTATCTATCCTGACCTGGAGGTCCTGGCCAAGGACTTAGTAAGACACAATGACCATATACAATGCCATCTCACGCTGAAGACAGCACCAAAAACAAACAAGAAAATACATGTGGAAGAAGCTAACAAACAAACTCAATACAGTATCAATATGTCTACATGATGAGAACGTTTACAATAGGTTCCAAACCTTGAAAAGCTAGGTACATAAGCGATTTGCCAAACACAAACACTAAAGCATGGCAACTGGTATTAATTCTCCACCTCAGCTCTACCTCAAGCTGTGGGAAGAAAATGTTATGACCTTCCTTAGCATGAGAGGAAAACATTAAAGGTCTTGAGGTTTGAGAAATCCTACGTAAGAGACACAATAGTTATAATGGAAGTACACAGGGTTATTAAAGAGTTGATTTGGCTGAGAATCATCATCATTGTGAAGAGTGACTAATGTAACTTGTATAATAATGTTCACAATTATCCATATATGAGTTGCCATAGGGGATAACAACTCTTTAATGGCATTGCTGACATGCAGTGCAATTTGACTACAACAATCATAGTGCAATGTAATCTTGATTATGAAAGGTTCATTTGTCTGCCCAGTACATTGAGCGTGATGTGTGGGCACAGTACGACTAATTTTGCTTTGTTGCTGGATCATGGCATTGTGTGGGATGCAGGGTGCCAAACACATCAGTTCAGTATACACAGGTCCACTTCACATAGTATTTGCACATTAATAGTGTACTTCTTTTTACAATTCCACATACCTGTTCCAGTCAACACCAGGTGATCATAAGGGCAGTCAGTTGCCAGAAAATTCTGCTCTAGTATGTGTTTGCTTTGCTGGTATTAGCTGTGTGGGTATCCCGGGGGAACTGTATATGCTGCCCATTCTCTCTCTGCAAAGCATCCATCACTTAGCAGAGTAGTTTGCTGAAGGTTTACTGAGAAATGACATGAAACAATTCTGCTGTCCACTTTGTGTGTGTGGTGCCTGTCACAAAGACTTCTAGTGCTGCTAATATGTTCGGGAATTGAAGATGGCAGTGGATGCCTATGTTTGATTCCAGGGTATCCATAAGGTTAAAAATATGTTTGTATGGTGCCCGTATTGAGCCTGTATATCTTCTGCATTTCAAGTTGACTCATTGCTTTTGGGTTCCAGCTGTACTCTCTCAGTCCTGGTTCTCATTCTGCATTGCTGTGCCATTTGAGATTATTGATTGGTGTCCTAGTTACCATCTTCTTGTTGCATGGTTTATTGTGCTAGAGCTGGGATCTTGCATAGCATGATATAGTGGCCTAGCAGTGTTCATCCATGGTGGAGTGGGGTGGAATGGAAGTGTGACCTGCTAAGGACAACCTGTGAGAGGCCCTGTGTGACAGTTTGTGTGATTTTATTTATTCAGCTCAAAGAGTGCATGCACATTTTTTTGTTTTTTTGTGCATTATTGTATTGGCTTTAGTTTGAATTGGTTACCACTTTTCTTTCATTCCACACTCTTTCAGGAATTATTACCACCTGCTCTTGACTTGATGTATTTTAAGGTGGTATTTTCCACTGGTTTACAATGGCCCCTCATATTTGCAATTTCGTGTTATTTACTATTGGACTTGGCCCTCTCTGAATGGTTATTCCCAACATTTTTAACTTAAATCTCCTGTTTTCTGGGCCCATTTGTTGGCCTTTAGGACTCTGCTAACCAGTGCTAAGGTGCTTGTGCTCTCTCTCCTTTAAACAAAGTGAAATTGGCTTACACCCAGTTTGTACATTTAATTTACTTATAGGTCCCTAGTAAAGTGGTACTACGTGTACCCAGGGACTGTAAATGCTACTAGTGAGCCTGCAACACTTATTGTGCCACCTACTAAGGTAGTCTTTTTAAACATGACTCAGGCCTGCCATTGCAGCCTGGGTGTAAAGTTTTAAGCTGTCATTTCTACCTCACAAAATAAACATTTTACCAGGCCTGAACCTTACTGTTTATTATGTATGTCACCCCTGTGGTAGGTCCTAAGCAGTCCATAGAGCAGGGTGCAGTGTATTTAAAAATGTACCAAAGATCAGCACTAACTTAGTCCAAAAAATTAGATAGTGGAGGACCTCCGTAGACAGATTTATAACCTTGAAGAATGTCTTGAATACATATCACTTCATCAATCAAATCCTTTCTTATTCATGAGTAATTTTATTGTTCCAATCATGATAGAAAACATTGCCATAGCCAACGCGTTTTGCCCCTCAGGACCGCTTCAGGGCTAAAAACATAACCAGATAAATAACCATAAGTCCCCATAATTAAATTTATTAAGACAAAATTACTAAATAGACACAAATCATTTTTTAAGAATATTTTTTTAAAAAAAATTGATTTTAGCCATCTTCCTATAATTACCATAATGTTCACCAAAATACCTGTCACCCACCATATAATTCCCAAAATTTTGCATATTGTTATTTTCACAGTATGTTTAAAATTCAACCACATTAAAAATATACCATTAAACCCCCATAAATAAATTGTGAGAATCTTTAAAAATGATTTATACAATCAATATCCGCTTGCTTATTTACTCTATTTATATATGTTTTTTTATCTCTCTTGATTCTAGCATGATATGTATTAAATAACACTCTAAATCACTTTATGTTCAGGACTGATATCTGCACACGACATTGGTGGATTGACGCTGTATAGATTCCAATTGTGTTAAGACGAGCGATGCTAATATAAAGTTTTTTCTTAACTTAAATCGCCTAAAATTCAATATAACAAAAACCTAAAAAGGGTTGTATCTATATATAAGGAATCAAATTCCTACCGCAGAACGAGAGAACCAACGTTCTGTCCATATGTATCTGATGCAGCGACAGAGAAGCAAAGCTTCCCTTGTTCAAAAACGCAGTTTTTGAGCTATTTTTATCATAGCCATCACCTGTTTCAGTTTTAAAAAATCAGGGTTAAAAGACGTTCCTAGTTGGCAGACATCTTGAAGTGTATAAGTCGCTCACACAGCTCGCTTGTCAGGAACCATTTTTATTAATAAAACTAAATAGTTAGTAATATCAAGACAGGCAAAACTACCCATCTGCTTTGATTAAGGAGAATAAATAAAAAAAATTATAATATGTATATCGAACTTGAAAAACAGTAATAAGCCTGCACATAGCTGCCCTTCATTCTCTTCACGAATGTCAGCAGATCGAATTTCGGCAGACATCTTTGAATTTATAGCAAACTGCATAGGCAGGTTTTTCTGCCTTATTAGAATAGACAAAACAGTTCTTCATGTTGGTGCTGCCAAAACAAGTCCCATATCTTCTCATAATTAACCAATCACAATCTAGTTTTCTTCAAATCGCAATGGCAGAATATATGTAAAGGGCACATCGATGGACTTCATTTCAGCGGCCATCTTACAGTGTCTAACAAAATACATCTTAAACATTACCCCATATGTATATAAATGTTTTAGGCAATTTTCTTCTACCCTGCAATATTACATACTGATACTTCATACTTGCCTATTCAGAACCTGCCTTTCTCCAAAACGCATTGGCTATCTATATATAATGTGTTTGCTTTGTTACTGGTAAATTATCTTACATATATAAAAGATAAAGCAAATCAATTTTAAAATTATCCTAATTAGCATCATTCTATTATATTAAAACCTACAGAGTATGTGAATCTTCAGATAGATTCTATCTTTAAATTCCTAAAAAATAATGGAATTCATTATTGATATTCAATCCTTCTTTGACAGTTTGTAAACGACAAATCCACCTAGCCTCCGTCTGCCTGAGTATAAGTTCCCTATTACCTCCTCTCTCACATTGGGGCACATGCTCAATACCGTGAAACCAACTCTGAGTGTTAGTGGAATGGCACTGCTGTATATGGATGGCCACCGGGTATCTAATATCCCCATTTGTTATGGTTCTCACATGTTCTAACAATCATATTTTAAGACTTCGAATGCTGCTACCTATATACAATTTTCCACATGAACAACCTATCACATACACTGAATGTGTAGTGTTAGAATTCATAAAAGAGTTGATTGTATATTCCATTTTGGTATTGTATTTAAATCTCTGTATTTTGTTCACACCTATTTTACATATAGAACATCCTCCGCAGGTGTAAAAACCTAAAGGTTTGCTGGGTAACCATGTTTCCACCTCAGATTTTTTTGGGTTGTCTTTTACATAACTTGGACATAACATGTCCCTTAATGTCTTGCCCTTACGATAAACAATTCTAGGCTTTTTAGGTAGAACTTCTTCTGACAAAGTGAGGGAATTCAGAATAGACCAATTCTTTTTCAATACATGGTTACTATACAAATTGTATTTTGTTACAAAGTATAACCCCCATTTTTTGTCTACATGTTTGTTCTTACTCTTATTCACACTCATTTTATAATTTTCTTTTGAAGTACATTTTCTATCCAATCCTTTTATTTTTTCTCTAGCCCTTTTAAGGACCTTATCTTCATATCCTAGTTCAAAACTCCAAATCTATAGCCAGTAATCGCTTTTCAAAATGCTCATTCTTGCCACAACTACGCCGGGCCCTTATCATTTTGCCATAAAGGATAGAATCAGTTGTCTTTTTGGGTTGTGCACTTATGGCGTGCAATACACTATTGCACGCTGTGTGCTTTCTAAAGATATCACTGTGAATGGTATTATTCTGTGGATACAGTTGTAGATCCAAGACATCAATAGTTTGCCTATCATATTTCAGAGTCAATTTTACATTGAATAGAATTTCATTAAGAAAAGCATGATAAGCCAAAAGATCAATTACGCTACCATTCCATATCATAATGATGCCGTCAATATAACGACCATAGAAAATAATACTATTCATCCATTGAAAAGCCTGGCGACCCGAAGCATGTTCCACCTCAAACAGACCCATGAACAAGTTTGCATACGACGGGGCAAACCTGGAACCCATTGCTGTCCCTTGTTTTTGTAAAAACCATGTTGTTTTAAATAGAAAGGCATTGTTAGTCAAAATCAGCCTGGCCATGTCCAACAACATATGCGTGTGTTCCAAAAGACTTGCATTACATCTATGGAGAAAATATCTTAAAGCTTCCAAACCACATTCCGTTTGGACACATGTGTACAGACTTTCAACATCCATGGTCACAAACAGGAGATCCTTATCTTCTCAAACAAAATCCTCAAGTTTATTCAGTAGGTCCTTACTATCCATTAAATATGATGGTAAAGTCTTAACAAGGCGTTGCAGAAAGCTATATACATATTCTGACATGTGTTCAGTGGGGGAACCATTACTGGTAATAATTGTTCTCCCTGGGGGAAACACACCAGATTTATGATTTTTAGGAAGAATTTAAATGCAAGGAAATCTAGGATAGCATATCTTCAAATATTTATACTCCTCATCTGTGAGAAGGCAAGATTCATGCCAATCTTGACGTTTGGCATTGATAGATCTCTGTATTTCCATAGTAGGATAATAATCTAGTTTCTCATAGCACATTTCATCTGAAAGCTGCCTTGCGATTTCTTGTAAGTAGTCAATCTTATTCATGAGCACAATATTGCCACCCTTATCCGCCTCCCGCATAACTAGATTTGCGTCACTTCTTAGATTGGTCAAAATGTCATTCTCCCTTATTGTTAGATTATAAGCATGCCTACATTTGCCATTTTTAGCATGCATATCCTCAATTTTATTCAGATCGTTAGTGACTCTACGATGAAATTCATGAATAATGCTATCCTGTACTCCAGGTGGCATATATTTTGAAGGAAATCTTAAGCTACTATGTGTGCTAAGATTCTCCTGAATATTGAGATCACTTGCCAACCTAAAAAGATCTCCTATTTCTTCTGAGTTATCTAGGGTGGCAATAGTGTGTATGTCACTTAAATCAGCAATCGTAAAGGTAGAAGCCTCCGGAGAACTGGATAAACACTGACTCTTTGTTGGATGCTCGTCAAAATATTTCTTTAATTTAAGATTTCTCACAAACTTAAATAGATCGATATGTAGATCTACAAGATTACGCTTTTACTTGGACAAAATGCTAGAAAATAAACACACTTCAATCACAAAACAATCTGGAGTCAGTCTGTCTTTCACAAACGTGTAATTGCAATAACCATGGAATATAGCAATGTCAATTTACTTGTGCACATACCGATGTAACACAGCTGTAGGGCTGGAGGAAATATAGCAGAGGGCACAAAGTGGGACACACATCTGTGAAATGGAAAGGCAAAGTGACAAGTCAGGGTCCATACACTGAGTGAAAATGACAGACTTCTGCTAGCTCCAATAATAGTATGTGATATGAGATGCAGTGACATCTTCTTACCTGTGTCTCACTGGAAGTATTGCATGATTATGTTGTTTCTGTTGTCTATATCCTCTTCTTCTGCCTCCTCTTCTTCACTGTCCACAGGCTCCACAGCTGCCACAAGACGGCCAGCTGGCCCATCCACCTGCAGAAAAGGCACCTGGCATCGCAAAGCCAGGTTGTGCAGCATACAGCAGGCCACGATGATCTGGCACACCTTCTTTAGTGAGTAGGAGAGAGAACCACCTGTCATATGGAGGCACCAGAATCTGGCCTTCAGGAGGCCGAAGGTGCGTTCAATCACCCTCCTAGTTCGCCCATGTGCCTCATTGTAGCGTTCCTCTGCCCTTGTCCTGGGATTTCTCACTGGGGTCAGTAGCCATGACAGGTTGGGTAGCCAGAGTCACCTGCAAATATGGAGGGACAACTGTTAGACACACACTAACCTGTAGGGACAACCCCATACCCAGACACCTATTCACACTGTATAGGGTCCTTGTCCTCACCTATTAGCCACACACCGTGCCTCTGGAGATGCCCCATCACATAAGGGATGCTGCTATTCCACAAAATGTAAGTGTCATGCACTGAGCCAGGAAATTTGGCATTCACATGGGAGATGTACTGGTCTGCCAAACACACCATCTATACATTCATAGAATGGTAGCTCTTCCGGTTTCTGTACACCTGTTCACTCCTGCGGGGGGGGGGTAACAAGGCCACATGTGTCCCATCAATGGCACCAATGATGTTGGGGATATGTCCCAGGGCATAGAAGTCACCTTTCACTGTGGGCAAATCCTCCACCTGAGGGAAAACGATGTAGCTGCGCATGTGTTTCAGCAGGGCAGACAACACTCTGGACAACACGTTAGAGAACATTGGCTGGGACATCCCTGATGCAATGGCCACTGTTGTTTGAAAGGAACCACTTGCCAGGAAATGGAGTACTGTCAGGACCGGCACTAGAGGGGGGATTCCTGTGAGATGTGGGATAGCTGACATCAGGTCTTGCTCCAACTGGGCACACAGTTCATGGACTGTTGCACGATCAAGTCTGTAGGTGACTATTATGTGTCTTTCTTCCATTGTCAACTGGTCCACCAGCGGTCTGTACAATGGAGGATGCCGCCATCTCATCACCTGCCCCAGCAGACGTGCCCAATGGACGAGAACAGCGAACAGAGAGTCAGCCAACACTGAGGTATCGCAAAATGTGATTTGCACACATTTATTAATCTGCAATGTGCCTGTAACTGTGTGTATTCAAGGTCTACATTGGTGTGATGCAGTTAATATTAATGCCATTTGGCCCCCTGAAATGGCGGCTGTCTGACCTGTAAGGTGGGACAAGGGGATATGAGGTAACTGTGCTGACGTTGTACACCGTCGCGGTGGGCGGTCGAAGACGACGGCGCAATTCAGCATTGATTAACATTGGACCCTATGGGTCAGAGGATCCAATGACGATGTATGCCGGCTGTGACGGTACGCACCGCCGCGGACGTGACTGCCATTTTCTATCTGTTCACTCACTTGATACCTGACCTTCAACAGGAGAGGACCTACACTGCAAGTGCTGCTGTGACCTGTGTCCGGAAGCGACAATGGCTCATGTGTCTGGGGAAAGGGCCCCTGCCTTCACTTCAGAGGAGTTGGAGAAACTAGTGGATGGGGTCCTCCCCCAGTACACATAACTGTACGGTCCTCTAGACAAACAGGTGAGTACACTGTGAGCATGCTACATGGGCAATGCCTGTTTGGATTGGTGTGGATGAAAGATAAATGGGGGGGCTGAGGCCTGCATGTGCGGACGGTGAGTGTATGTGCGTCAGGGCAAGAGTGGGAACGTGGACCAATGAGTATGACGGTCCAGACGGGTAATGATTTTCCTTTCCTCCTGTACTATTCCGCTAGGTCACCGCCCATCAGAAGAAGGCTATTTGGCATGCCATCGCCAAGGATGTCCGGACCCTGGGGGTCCACCACAGATGGAGCACCCACTGCCGTAAAAGATGGGAGTGCCTGTGCCGCTGGAGCAAGAAGACGGCGGAGGTCCAGCTGGGGATGGTCTCCCAACGTGGGAGGGGTGCCCATAGCACCATGACCCCCACTAATGTACCAGATCTTGGCGGTGGTGTATCCGGAGTTGGATGGGCGCTTGAGGGCATCACAGCAGCCACAAGGGGGTGAGTACACTCTCATTCAGCTGACTCTGCACGCATTACGAGGTGTCTGGGAGGGGGAGGTGGGCAGTGGGTTCCCCTAGGCCAGGGCTATCTTGGTAGGCAAGGTCCCTTGTGAGGCAGGCTCTGTGCCACCCCAACCCCACTAGTGGTTAGTGCCATATACACCTAGTCAGGCTCCTGTGACTTCCAGGTGTGCAGCAATCAGGCTTAGGCCTTGTACCCCATGGGCATGTGATTAATCTAGGAACTATAAGTGCATGGCATAGTGCAGAGGGCTGCTGTGTCTGTTGTGTCCGCCAACGGTAGTAGTGTTGCATGCACTGAACATGTCTTTCTCCTGTCTTCCCCCCCTATTTGCGTTCTCCCTGTTCTTGTGTGAATAGCATCATCAGGCGGAGGAGCATTGGCACCGGAGCAGGAGGGAGCTGCATCCCACTTGGCCCTGGAGGGTGAAACAACGGAGTCTGAAGCCACCAGTGGGACTGAGGGTGAGGGGAGCTCCATGGCAGGAACAGGAGCAGAGACCAGCGACAGCGACTCCTCCTCTGATGGGAGCTCCCTTTCAGTGGCGGGCACCTCTGTGCCCACTGCATCAACAGGTACAGCCGCCATCCCCCTACCAGCACCGCCCTCCCAGCAGCCCCTCAGCGTGTGTCCCGTGCCCGCTCACCCAGGAGGGTGGGCATCTCCTTCTCCCCAGGCACCTCAGGCCCTGCCCCAGTCAGCCCTGCTGCCCTCAGTGAGGAGGCTATTGACCTCCTGAGATCCCTCACTGTTGGGCAGTCTACCATTCTGAATGCAATCCAGGGTGTTGAGAGGCATTTGCAACAAACAAATGCATACCTGGAGGGCATTCATTCTGGCCAGGCAGCCCAACAGAGAGCATTTCAGGCTCTGGCCTCAGCACTGATGGCAGCCATTGTCCCTGTGTCCAGCCTCCCTCTGGCCTCAGCACTAATGGCAGCCATTGTCCCTGTGACCAGCCTCCCCCCTCCAACTTCCTCCACCCAGCCCTATCCCCTGTACCTCAGCCTATCCCAAGCACACCATCAACACACAAGAGTGGCTCAGGCAAACATAAGCACCACACATCTCACAGGCACTCACACAAGCATCATACCCATGCACACATACCAACATCCACTGCCTCCACGGTGTCCCCCTCCTCCACGTCTCCCTCCTCCCTCCCAGTCTCATCTCCACTCACACCTGCATGCACTACATCCTCAGCCACTACCTCCATCACCAGCACGCCCATCACCGCACAGCGCTCACGTACACTCACCACCCCCACTACCATTCACACATCCCCAGTGTCCTCTACCAGTGTGTCTGTGAGCCCTGCTCCCAAAGTGCACAAACGCAGGCACACACCCACGAAACAGCCATCCACCTCACAACAGCCTCCAGCCCATGCACCTTCACCCAAATTCAGCAGATGTACACCTCCTACAACCACTACCTCTTCCTCCACTTCCAAACCCCCTCCATCTACCCGTCCCAGTGTGTCTAAAAACGTTTCCTGGCTAACATTGACCTCTTCCCTACACCTCCCCCCCACCGTCCTTCCCCTAGGGCCAGGCTTTCCAGGTCCCAGCCCAGCACCTCAGCCACCACATCCCCAGGCAAAGTGGTGCCAGCAACTGCGGGGTCATGGAGTGCACCAACCATCAGGGCTGCCAGTGTGCCACGGAGCGAGGGCAAGGACATTCTGCCACCTGAAAAGGTGAAAAAGGTGCCCACATCCCAGAGGGAGAAGCTGAAAACACCTGCCACCAGGGGGTCAGGGAAAACGAAAGGGGATAGTGGCAAGACAGCTGCGCCACCATCAAAGGTGGGGAAGGGCCAAAAACTGAAGGGCAGGTTAGGAGAGGGCCTGGTGGCACCGACTGAGGGACCAGTGTCACACCTTCTGTCCACGTCGACGCCAACCTGTACGGCGGAGAACACCGCCGCCTGCACCATCACAGACCCCGCCGCCAGCACCACCGCCACAGACCCCGCAGCCAGCACCGCCGCCACAGACCCCGCAGACAGCACTGCCGCCACAGACCCAGGCGAGTGTATTGTTACGGTCACACTGCACATGGAGCACTCTGGGCACCAAACCCCCTCCAGAACCAGTGGAGTATCACATCCACTACCTCAGTCCTTGGCAGGATGAAGCACTCTGGGCACCAAGCCCCCTCCAGAACCAGTGGAGTATCACATCCACTACCTCAGTCCTTGGCAGGATGAAGCACTCTGGGCACCATGCCCCCTCCAGAACCAGTGAAGAAAGACATCCACTACCTCAGTCCTTGGCAGGATGAAGCACTCTGGGCACCAAGCCCCCTCCAGAACCAGTGGAGAAAGGCATCCACTACCTCAGTCCTTGGCAGGATGAAGCACTCTGGGCACCAAGCCCCCTCCAGAACCAGTGTGGTACCACATCCACTACCTCAGTCCTTGGCAGGATGAAGCACTCTGGGCACCATGCCCCCTCCAGAACCAGTGGAGAAAGGCATCCACTACCTCAGTCCTTGGCAGGATGAAGCACGCTGGGCACCAAGCCCCCTCCAGAACCAGTGGAGAAAGGCATCCACTACCTCAGTCCTTGACAGGATGAAGCACTCTGGGCACCAAGCCCCCTCCAGAACCAGTGGAGTATCACATCCACTACCTCAGTCCTTGGCAGGATGAAGCACTCTGGGCACCATGCCCCCTCCAGAACCAGTGGAGAAAGGCATCCACTACCTCAGTCCTTGGCAGGACGAAGCACTCTGGGCACCAAGCCTCCTCCAGAACCAGTGGAGAAAGGCATCCACTACCTCAGTCCTTGGCAGGACGAAGCACTCTGGGCACCAAGCCCCCTCCAGAACCAGTGGAGAAAGGCATCCACTACCTCAGTCCTTGGCAGGATGAAGCACTCAAGGTGAAGATGGATGTTGGTCTTTGTGTCTAACTCCCAGACAGTTAAACAAAGGGGACATGGGTGTTGGCAGGATGGGCCATTCTTGACTTGATAGGGGATGGAGATGTCACCTTCCATACTTACCAATGAGAAAGATTATGTCTCAGCATGCAGAAAAAGGGTTTCACAGTAGTCTTTTGTGTCCCCAGACACATTGGGGCTAGGACAACGAGGCTGGAAATTCCAGGCACCTATTTTTACCACTTCAAAGTGGGTCCAGTATAAATATTGGACCCTCAGACCCAACTTTTCACTGCACAGCTGAACCTGGAAGGATTGCTGTGCCACTTTGCTGCAAGGACTGCTACTCCCCTGCCCTGCTACTCTGCTGCCTGAATGAAAGAGACTGGAACAGCTTCTTGAACCCAGGACCACCAGAGTGACTCTAAGGGCTAGTTGGTTGGCCTCTTTATCAGAGCCTCAGGTACACAAAAGGCTCTAACCACCTTGAACCCTGCACCTGGACTCTGCCTGCTATGTGTCCTGCCCCCCCAAGTGGTGTCACCCCAATCATGGACCATTGGAAGTAGGCCTGAAGATGCTCTAAAGTACTTTGTTCAGAGTGTCAGACTTCATCCCTGTATCCGATTCTTGCGCCATCATGGTCGGCCTGAAATTGTGAATTTGTCCTGGTCTGGCACAATCAGACGACCACACTTGGGGGCATATTTATACTTGTTTTGCGCCAAATTTGCATAATTTGTTTATGCAAGTTTGGTGCAAAACTAACTCCATATTTATACTTTGGTGCTACACCTGTCTAGCACCAAAGTGATGGAGTTAAAGTAATGTTGTGGACGTGGAAACCTACTTTGCATCAATGAGTTGCAAAGTAGGAGTTCCTGTGCACAAAATGACTCTATGGCCTTAGCGCCATATTTATCCCCGTGCTAAAATCACGCACGGGGTGGATGGGTCAAATAATGGTGCAAAGCTAGCTTTGCACCATTATTTAACACCTGGGTCAGGGCAGGCATTAGGGGACCTGTAGGCCTATTTCTATGGTGGGATGTCATGGAATAAGTCCACAGGTGCCCTCCCCAGGCCCCACGGACACCCCACCCTCACCAGAGGGACAGCAGAGGATGGGGGACCCCACCCAGGTAAGTATAGGGAAGCACAGGTAAGTATTTTTTTTCTAAAGTGCCTTTGGGGGCCCTGAAATGGGCCCCCCTACATGACTCTCGGTGCAATGGCCTTGCCTGGGGACCCTGGTCCCATGTGCTGGCCATTGGGGTGGTGGGCATGACTCCTATCTTTTGTAAGACAGGAGTCATGTGGTATGGATGGTTTTGCATCAGAAAATGACACTAGGCTGGTTAAAGTCATTTTTTTTACTCTAACCTGCCTAACGTCACTTTTTGGTGCAAAACCCCCTTCCTCCATACTGCCACACCAACCCGGCTAATGTCATTTTTTTTATGCTGGCCTAACCTTTGCACCGGCTTGCACCATTCCATAAATATGATGCCTGGTTGGTGCTCAGAAATGGTGAAAGCCGGTGCTAAAATGTTTGGTGCAAAACTGCATTAGTGCAGTTTTGCACCAAAAAGCATAAATATGGGCCTTGGTGCCTTGTGCTTTTAGGCACTATTTCTACCGAAGTCTTTAAAAATGCATTTCTCCTGTTCTACTAATGGGATTTTTGTTGTTTTTATGTCAAATAATGTATTAAATTTTAATCTAGTTTACTTACTTGGTATGGGATTTTACTTGTGTGCTGTTTTCAGTTTATTGCTGTTTGTGTGCTACATAAATACTTTGCATATTGCCTCTAAGTAAGGCTTTTGTTCCAAGCTACCACAGAGTTAGGCACTGATTAATTTGGGGTTTGTTTGTTTTTAAACCTGATGTTTCACCCTGACAAGAACTAAGAATGATTGGATGGCCGCAAATTCTGCAGCCTGTCGGGCACATATTGCAATCGTGAGGTTTGGTATCTTTTTTAATGCACAATTAGCGACCCATTCTGATTTACTCTAATGGGAAAGTGAAAAAATATATTAGCAATGCAATCCGTAGTTGCAAACAGTGGAAATCTGCTATTCTCCCACCTGAATGGCGTCAAGTTTAACTGAACGAAACTATATGGGGCAAAATCAGTGGGGTGCTCTTTTAATAGTGGGTCAGGCGTGAACAGGCCTTTTCACTTGCTCAATAGTTGCAAACTAGTCGGTATTGGAACCTTACTGGGAAAATGTTGAAAACTTCCACAGAAAAAAGTATGGTCCATATTTATACTTTTTTAGCGATGCATTTGCGTCATTTTTGATGCAAAAGCAGCGCAAACTTGCAAAATACAATTGTATTTTGTAAGTTTGCGCCGTTTTTGCGTCAAAAAGTGGCGCAAATGCATCGCTAAAAAAGTATAAATATGGGCCTATGTTTCCTCTTGTATTCCAGTGTCAAGTTTCTGCCCTCCCGGTCATGCGAGGATGAGTTAAAGATACTGCTTTTGCAGAACGAGGCCACACAATGCCATTGCCTATTTTCATAATCATTTGCATTCTATTTTCCCCGACTAGCATGAAATGTTCCCTTCATTTTGAACTAAGCATTGTCATGTGATTCTGTCACATTAGCTGATTGTAGATAGGAAGTGGCCTTGTCAGAAGAGAAGAGTTCAATTAGAGGGTGCTTTTGACCTTAGTTGAAAGATGCATGTGTCAAGCAGCTTGAGTCTGCTGGAGTAGGAAGCACTCTGCCTCTGTGTGCTTAGTTTATAAAAGGATCCTCTCTTTGAGAGTGCTTTCCGATCAAATGCTAATAACCACTTATTAGTTATTACTGTTGTGTACTGTGTGTCTCTCTTTCTTCATCTATTTTTATGTGTGTCAGAGTATTACTGTATAAAGTCTTATCAAAGATCAACAAAAGCAGGGTTTTGTATTAGCTATGGGCCTAGAACCAAATGGAAAACATCTGAAAAGCTGTATCCAGTGTTACCATGAAGCAGGCGTGACACACACAGCAGGGCCATCAGTAAGAGGGATCAGAGAAAGCAGTGGCAGGCCCGTCCTTTTTTAGGACCTGCGCTCTAACTTCAAAATCTAGTTATAGTCTGCTTTGTTTATTCTCAGCAGTTTACATGACTTAAACCACTAGTCCGCTCAACATGCTCAAACGGTGGCCTAGCATGAGATGTTGGCCAGGGCCCGCAATAGCTTCTCACATGCCTGGTATTTACCACAGAAACCGTACTGTTGTATTTGGGTTGTATATGGAATAATGGAAATGGAATTTGGAAGGTTGGGGTGGAACGTTATCATTGGAATTGTTGGCAGTTGCCGTTCCTGTGGCTGCCCTGCTGGACGTATGCACCATTCTAGAAATGAAAAGAGTGAAGAAACGTACTAAGGTGTGGAGTCTGTACCCATCAGGTAGCGACGAGTTACGGCCCACTTTGTTTCCAGCATGGTAGTGATCTCTTGGCACCTTTGTTCACTATCTGACAATTTTTTCGGTATACAGTGATTCTGGCACCGTTGGATTTCCTTTCCGGTGGTGGTGAGCAGCGGCGCTGCGAGTAGGATGGCTGTAAGTGGAGCTGTCTGGATCCACAAGGAAAGGCAGAAGGAGCTGTTTTTTTTTGTTTCAGGAGGAGCAGACAGCGCATGTATCGTGCACGTGGTGTAGGCACAGATGATTCCTCTTCAGTGGCATAATTACGCGTGTGATCCTGCGCTTGGTGCTGGTACGGAGTGGTGTCCATCAGCAGTGTGACACACGCACGCATCCAACGTTGTTTCCATTGTAGGAAGCTCAGGCGTGTATGCAGCAGAATGTCATTTCCATGACAACGTAAGGTGCGCAGGCATGTGCGTGGCAGTCTACATTGTTTAACAATTGACAATACAGAGAGGAGGTGTGGACACACAAACTCACAGCATAAATGTTGGATAGCACGTGGGTGTACAACATTAGAGGATAGCCTCAAGTTACATGTGAGCGCACTTCGTTGCAGATATAACTCTCAAGTACATTTGTGTTCACTATTGGGGAATATGCTACAGTGATATGCACACTTGGGGTGCAGATTACGGTGATTTGCACACTAGCAAGTGTTCTGGACTTATTTATTTTCTTCATTCTTTACACTATATCAGGAGAGAAAATGCAGCAAGCTGTCATACCACCAATTCCTTTCTTATCAATGCTCTCCAGGATTACCTCCTATTGAGTGGGAACAATGGAAAGAGGGATTTGAAACATATTTGAATGCCATTCAAGAAGAAATGTTCACTCAAAAGAAGAAATTTGCTTAATTGAAACATTCTTTAGGAATGGGGGGGCAAGAAAATATTAAAACATTTACTGAGTGTACCTGTTGTATTAGAGGGTGATGTAATAGATGAATATGAGGCGGCCTTAAAAGCGCTAGAAGCTTGTTATAAAAGGAAAAGAAATGACATAATGGAATGGCAAAAAAACCAAAAGTACACTGTTCCATACAGAGAGAAACTAGGGAGACCTGAAGCATCAGGAGCGAGTGCCCTCAAGCATCACAGTGGATGACTGGCATCATCATCGAGTAATGCTCCTCACCAGGCCGGCAGTGCAACGCCTGACGGGCTCCCCACACGGGGGGCAACAAGCCGTGCTGTTCTGATAGTGACTGGTGAGTTCTGACTATCTAAACAGGCATGCCTACATTCGGGCACCAGCACACAGAGGAGAGAACAGAAAAAATTGCGGATAAAATTGGTTACTCATCACTACATATTTCATAATTTTAATCAATAGTCAGGGATGAAACCAAGATTAAAAACAAGAGAAAGTGATAGGTTGAGTGTCAATGCTCAATTACTTTCAAAGAGCAGTAAACTCGGAGGAATATCACTCTAGAAATCCCCTAAACCAGGGTCAACATGTTTCGCGTCGTGCGGTCCTCACCGATCCAATGACGCTTCATCATGACCAAAATATTTAAGACGTGAGTCAGCTCTTCTCCAAATCAACAAAAATGATTAATATAAAAATTAGGAATTGTCTAAGCCGGTCACTTACATTGAAGTATACTGGCTAAGTCACAGTCAGGTCGCCCTAGAAAACACAAAGTAGAAACAAACACCAAAATATACCCAACAAGTGGCCATAGGTGTAGACATGCAAACATTGTGCAGTACATCATGAAAGAAGCTATGATGACAACAAAGTGGGCTTACCACCCCCAAGTCGGGATCAGGCTCCTTGGTAAGCACGTTCCAAGGACTCGGCTAATAGCTAAATATAGTAGACATAAATCATCAACATGTGTCATTGTAAATCGTCTGTCATATATGTATTATAGGACAAATCAGTACCCTCGTTTGGTAGTACATGTAGTAGTGAAGATATGAGAGAAAAAGGGTGTCAAACACATTCTCACCTCACAATGTATATGGTTGAAAGTGATAGTATAAAAGTGATTGTACAGTAACTGAGTCATTAAAACACTGATAATGATGATAAAAAAACACTGGTAATAATGATAAAAAGATGACAGTAAGGCGGTATTAATCACAGTAAATAAAGCTTTCAACAGTGCTGTGGATGTTGATACGGAAAGCTAAAAATGACTAAGTCACAGGGACGCTATCCAAATTACCAAAAACGTCAGTATATCCGATATCATAATACAGTTGCCAAACCGATACACGGTGGTAGCTCAACCCATCGCTAGGTTTACATAAAGAATGCCCAGTGTACTTACTAAGGAGTCACCGGTCCGGATTTTGGACCTACCCTCCAGAACGTCAAAACCGCAACTAGACGCGGTAAACGCCGTCGGAGTTTTTAAAGACCTCACGGACCCGGAAGTGGGCAATTAACCAAGGTCCGCGCACTTCTGAGAGCATGAGAGAGAGAAAAGGGGCTCCAGGGCGTCTGGGAGTCATAAAAATAAAAAAAGGACAATGAATATCGGCTGTCTTAGATGTGAAACCAACAGTGGGTAACACAATACGGTAGAAAAAACAAAAATACACCAGGAACAAAGGTTCGTACATTTACAGACAACCCTAACTTAGAACAAGGAATGTCATTACTGCTCTCAATTGTGAGCAGGAAAAATGATGAATAAACAAGGAAATATTTTAAATGAGCATAGACAAAAAGTTTTACTACGCATAGGAAAAAGTTTTTTAAGTCAAAAAAGTAAACAGTCAGTTCCTAAAGTGTAACACCACAGGGATCATCTTGGCGAAGTGACAAGTCATATTACAATGACGCTTCATCATGACCAAAATATTTAAGACGTGAGTCAGCTCTTCTCCAAATCAACAAAAATGATTAATATAAAAATTAGGAATTGTATAAGCCGGTCACTTACATTGAAGTATACTGGCTAAGTCACAGTCAGGTCGCCCTAGAAAACACAAAGTAGAAACAAACACCAAAATATACCCAACAAGTGGCCATAGGTGTAGACATGCAAACATTGTGCAGTACATCATGAAAGAAGCTATGATGACAACAAAGTGGGCTTACCACCCCCAAGTCGGGATCAGGCTCCTTGGTAAGCACGTTCCAAGGACTCGGCTAATAGCTAAATATAGTAGACATAAATCATCAACATGTGTCATTGTAAATCGTCTGTCATATATGTATTATAGGACAAATCAGTACCCTCGTTTGGTAGTACATGTAGTAGTGAAGATATGAGAGAAAAAGGGTGTCAAACACATTCTCACCTCACAATGTATATGGTTGAAAGTGATAGTATAAAAGTGATTGTACAGTAACTGAGTCATTAAAACACTGATAATGATGATAAAAAAACACTGGTAATAATGATAAAAAGATGACAGTAAGGCGGTATTAATCACAGTAAATAAAGCTTTCAACAGTGCTGTGGATGTTGATACGGAAAGCTAAAAATGACTAAGTCACAGGGACGCTATCCAAATTACCAAAAACTCCAGTATATCCGATATCATAATACAGTTGCCAAACCGATACACGGTGGTAGCTCAACCCATCGCTAGGTTTACATAAAGAATGCCCAGTGTACTTACTAAGGAGTCACCGGTCCGGATTTTGGACCTACCCTCCAGAACGTCAAAACCGCAACTAGACGCGGTAAACGCCGTCGGAGTTTTTAAAGACGTCACGGACCCGGAAGTGGCCAATTAACCAAGGTCCGCGCACGTCTGAGAGCATGAGAGAGAGAAAAGGGGCTCCAGGGCGTCTGGGAGTCATAAAAATAAAAAAAGGACAATGAATATCGGCTGTCTTAGATGTGAAACCAACAGTGGGTAACACAATACGGTAGAAAAAACAAAAATACACCAGGAACAAAGGTTCGTACATTTACAGACAACCCTAACTTAGAACAAGGAATGTCATTACTGCTCTCAATTGTGAGCAGGAAAAATGATGAATAAACAAGGAAATATTTTAAATGAGCATAGACAAAAAGTTTTACTACGCATAGGAAAACGTTTTTTAAGTCAAAAAAGTAAACAGTCAGTTCCTAAAGTGTAACACCACAGGGATCATCTTGGTGAAGTGACAAGTCATATTACGAAAACCTGTGGTGTCCCGTCATTCGTTGGTAGAGGATACTGAGTGAGTGAACTTTTAGGCAAGAGAGGTCCAAGGAATGTCATCATTAAGACCCCGTATATTAGTGCCCAGTTTAAACACCCATCTCTGTTCCATCCTGAAAAGATGGAATGGCATACATTTTACAGGAGACAGCAGATGTCAAATGAATCTATTGAAAATGTTGTAAGTGAACTTAGAATATTAGCTTCCACGTTTGATCTTAAGATACTTGAAGATGAGGTGATTTGTGACCAAGTGGTATAAAAGTCAAATAATATGAAAATTCAAGAGAAGTTGACAGTAGAGAATCTCACGTTGGATAAAGCTATAGAAATTGCCAGTAGTATTGAATCTACAACAATGTTTATGGAGCAAATGCATATGAAGGATGAGGTGCAATTGCAATGGAGTACTAAACAAAGGGAAAATAATGTTATAGCATTCAATGATAATAAGAGAAAGCCATTAGAATGTTATTGTTGTGGTAGTAGAAGGTATTTAGGAAATTCGCAATTGTGTCTGGCGGTTGATAAATGGTGCAACAAGTGCAAGAAAAGAGTTCATTTTAAGAAGGTGTGTAAAGGGGAATGAGTAAAAGAAGCAAATAATATTATATCAGTCAATGTGGTGGAAAGTTATACAGCAAAGAAAAGTCCAAGTGTCTCAGATGAAGAAAGTGTAGTGCTTTTATTAGAGGAAGATGTAGCTGTTGTGAGTGGGGTTGGTTACAATATGATGGCAGATTCTGGTTCATTGTTTACTTTAATTAATGTTGATGAATGTAACAAGATACAGAGGGGCTGATTCTAACTTCGGCGGGTGGCGGAGGCCGCCCGCCAAAGTTCCCCCACCAAAATACCGCTCCGCAGTCGAAAGACCGCTGAGGGTATTTTGGGATTTGCCCTGGGCTGGCGGGCGGCCGCCAAAAGGCCGCCCGCCAGCCCAGGCAAATCAACCTTCCCACAAGGACGCCGGCTCAGAATTGAGCCGGCGTAGTGGGAAGGTGCGACGGGTGCAGTGGCACCCGTCGCGTATTTCAGTGTCTGCATAGCAGACACTGAAATACTTTGTGGGGCCCTCTTACGGGGGCCCCTGCAGTGCCCATGCCATTGGCATGGGCACTGCAGGGGCCCCCAGGGGCCACACGGCACCCCCTACCGCCATCCTGTTCCTGGCAGGAGACCCACCAGGAACAGGATGGCGGTAGGGGGTGTCAGAATCCCCATGGCGGCGGAGCGTGCTCCGCCGCCATGGAGGATTCTGCAGGGCAGCGGGAAACCGGCGGGAGACCGCCGGTTTCCCGCATCTGACCGCGGCCGAACCGCCGCGGTCAGAATGCCCTGCGGGGCACCGCCGGTCTGTCGGCGGTGCTCCCGCCGACCCTGGCCCCGGCGGTCTCAGACCGCCGGGGTCAGAATGACCCCCAGAATGTTCATTTAAAGAAATCTAAGATGAAGCCAGTAGCTTATGGGGGGGAGCCTATTTAAGTGGTTGGTGAATTTAATGCAAATTTGTGTTTAAAGGCAATCAAACTAAACTACAGTGTACGTGGCATGTACAAGTGGAAATTTGCTAGAATGGTTGGACAAAAAGAAAATAGAAATTGTGCTAGATCCAAATAATTCTGAACAATTAATGTTACGCAGAGAGGTAGTAATTTCAGTGTTCGTAAGAAGTTGTAGTTGGACTGAAAATTTTCCAGAAGTATTCATCACCACTTTGGGGAGAATAAAAGGGTTTAGCCATCAAATACAATTGAAAGATGGTGTAGAACGTGTAGTTCATAAACCCAGACATGCACCAATAGCCATGAGAGAAGAATTGGCAAGGGAATTGCAAAGGTCATGTGATCAAGATGTAATAGAACTTATAGAGTGATCCAAATGGCTTTCTCCTGTAGTTTTAGCAAGGAAATCCAATGGAGCATGGAGGATGTGCATTGACCTGAGAGACTTGAATGAAAGAATATGGGTCGATAGGCATCCTTTGCCAAACATTACAGAAATGTTGACAGTGATTAAAGGTGCAAAGAAAAGTGTTGAGTTTGGCACATGAGGGACATGTAGGGATGAGTGCAATGAAAAGAAGAATAAGGGAAACATTTTGGTTGCTTGGTGAGGATAGACAAGCTGAACATTGGGTAAGAGAATGTGTGTCCTGTGCTCTGATTGACAAGTCGCAAGTAACAGCACCTAGTCCTGTTGAGGTGGTAACGGATCCAGAGAAACCCTGGTATAAGTTGGGAATAGATATAAGTGGTCCCATGAACATGTTGAGTGATAATCACAGATTTGGTATAGTGTCACTAGATTATCATTCACGTTGGTCAGAAGTAAAGTTGGTCAGGATGGCAAATACGAAGGAAGTAACTAAATGTTTGCGAGAGTTGTTCATGAGGGAAGGAGTTCCATCTGAAATAGTGACCGACAATGGGGTGCAACTCATGTCTAATGAGTTTAAGGAGTTTATGAGAAACTGGGATGTGAAGCATGTCATAGTGTCGTTATGCCATCCTAGGAGTAATGGTTTAGTGGAAAGATGTAACCGAGTAATAAGGGATAATATGCAATTGTTAATGGTGAATGGTTTAGAATGGAAGAAAGAGTTGGAGGAGTTAATATGGGCATTACAAACAACGCAAACTGCTAAAATAGGGATGTCACACTTTGCTTTACTCAAGGGAAGCGCAAAACAAATTGGTTCGTCCATGGATGCATAATTTGGAGGTATCTGATTTAAAAAAAGATGTAGAAAAGAGCTGAGTGAGTGCACAAAATACATATGTAGAAGTAAAGAAGAAAAAAGGAATAAAAGTAAAAGTAGGAGATTGTGTTCAAATCAAACTACCAGGGATAGTGGTCAAAGGAAATTCAGAATTTTCAGTTCCCAATAGGCTGGTATGTGCTAAGAGGTGTGTGGTCAAACTAGATGATCATAAATGGTGAAATAAAGAGAGAGTGGCTATTCAGAAGAATGTGGGAATTACATCAGAGAAGGACAAGGTTGATAGAGTGAAGTTAAGGAATATTGGTGGTCAAGATTTGGAATGCAGGATAGAGATGTAAACTAAAACAATCAGTTGATTTTAGATTTAGACATAGTACATGTGGTATTACTATAAAGATATATGTGTAGAAGTAGGATTCAAGATTTAATTTTTTTTTGTTTTGTTAAATGTCGCTAGGGGGAAGATGTGTTGTATTTAAGTTGTATATACAACTCAACATGCTCAAACAGTGGCCCAGCATGAGATGTTGGCCAGGGCCCGCAATAGCTTCTCACATGCCTGGTATTTAGCACAGAAACCGTACTGTTGTATTTGGGTTGTATATGGAATAATGGGAATGGAATTTGGAAGGTTGGGGGGGGGAGTTATTATTGGAAGTGTTGGCAGTTGCCTTTACTGTGGCTGCCCTGCTGGACATATGTACCAATCTGGAAATAAAAAGAGTGAAGAAACTTACTAAGGTGTGGAGTCTGTACCCATCACGTACTATGGCAGTAATACCACTAGATTCATGTTTGACACATCCATTTTATGAAGTATAGACAATATTCAAAATAAATAAATAAATAAATATATAAACCCAGGTGTATATTTAAGAAAAGTGGCTCTGCACTCTATGCAGCGCCACTTTTCTTGCATCCCTTAGCGCCCCCTAACACCACCATGTGTGCGCCATATTTAAATACGCCGCACCATGGCGGTAGTTAGGGGACTAGCATCACAATCTTTTATTCCAGTCCACCGCTTTGCAGCCAGAGGCCCATTGTAACTAATAGAAGCCTCATTTTGATGCCTGCTCTGAGCAGTCATTAAAAGTGCCAAACCAAACCATTTTTTGCACCCCAGGCGCAAAATGGTGCAGGCAAAATGTAGCGCAAAGGGTTACAAAGAGGCGCGATGCACGCATTGCACCACTTTGTAAATATTGTGCAGCATTTTTGGCCTTCTAACACCACATTAGTGTAAAAACAATAACGCTAACGTGACATTGGAATGGCACTGGGGGCTCTTAAATATGCCCCTCTGTCTGAGCTGAGTTTCTGTCCCTGCGCTTGTGCATATCAAGTAAATTTAGTACAATCAAGCCCTTCCTGAAGAAGAGTGGAATAGTGACGAAAAACTCAACCTGATATCTAAAGAATACACCAGGTAACTAAATAATACTTCACATTGCAATATCATATTAGAGGAGATTACAGAATGGGCCAGACCCAGCATTAAACAAATTCTGCAACTCCTGAGGAGATAAATATTGGGATAGTAAAAAAGAACACATTTCAGAAAATTTATAAATCCCAAACTGTGCATATATATATATATATATACATCCTGAGATCTTAGTTAAGTGTTAGGCAGACCTGTTGTGCCAGTGAGAGGTTCAAGTTTACAGCCTTTATCAAAATACATTCATTTATTTTCACAAATCTTTTTAAACCTTTTATTAAATAGTAAATAAGAGACACGTGACTGTGATAAAGACAGTAGAAATTTACCAAAACATCTCTAAAACTCTTCCTTCAGCATTGTCAGTATGTGCTAAAATTCCTCAAGATTAAGATTAAGGGGGTCATTCTGACCTCGGCGGTAAAAGGCGCTTACCGCCGGTCAGAAGGCTGCCACAACACCGCCGCGGTCGCGGTAAACCGCCACGGTCATTCTGAGCCTCAAGAGGCAAACCGCCAAAAACCCGACATCCACAGAAGTCCGCCACACCAACGGCCAGCGTTAAACTGGCGAAGACCAAACCTCCACCGTCACGCCAACAGAAATACGCCCATGCCATTTCGACCCACGAATCCACGCGGCGGTCTTTCAACCGCGGTATTCCATTGGCGGTACACACCGCCGCGCTCAAAATACACATACAGCTCCAAAACACAGCCACATTGGACAATTTGAAATACACACACCTGAGACACATACACACAACACTCCCACACACCCAATTAACTATAAAACACACACCCACATCACCCCAAACCCCTACGACCACAAATCAGAGACGAAGCCCAGAGAGAGACAGCACAGAATAGAGAACACCATCACACAGAGGCACACTACACCATCACCCACACAACAACCACGCACAAAACACCACACACCACTACACTCACCACACTCATCACCGCAAACAACACCCCACACCTCATCCACACCACCCCATGGCACCCCCAAGACACCCCAGGTTCTCAGACGCAGAACTCAGGGTCATGGTGGAGGAAATAATTCGGGTAAAGCCCCAGCTCTTCGGGACACAGGGGCAGCACACCACCATTGCCAGGAAGATGGAGCTATGGCAAAGAATAGTGGACAGGGTCAACGCTGTGGGACAGCATCCACGAAATCGGGACGACATCAGGAAGCGGTGGAACGACCTACGGGGGAAGGTGCGTTCCATGGTATCCAGGCACAACATTGCGGTGCAGAAGACTGGCGGCGGACCCCCACCTCAACCCCCAGAATTTACAACATGGGAGGAACAGGTCTTGAACATCCTGCATCCTGAGGGCCTCGCAGGAGTAGGCGGAGGAATGGACTCTGGTAAGTCTAATCTCAACTACTTCATCCCTCCCACCCACCAGCATGCCAACTCATGCCCCCACCCTCCCCCCCACCCCCATCACACATCCTCCCTGCTAATGTCTTACCATCACAACCCACCCATCCCAACACCAAACCCTGCATGCCACCACAAACCATCGACACCCATCACCTAAGCATGCCCACTGCACATACCCATCTCCCCCCCAAACCGCCATCACAACAGCCCCGACAAAGGAATGCCAGCACTGGGGTACACGGGCACCCACCCATTGCACGCTATGGCACACACAGAAGCAATAACCATACTCTTATACCCCTGCAGGACCCGAACGCCACCACACCTCCCAGGAGGATCCAGAAATGTCCATCCCACTGCCAGAAGAGGCCCCCAGTGATGACAGCAGCTCTGTCTCCCTGGACCCAGATGACCAGCCCAGCCCATCGGGGACCTCGGGACAGTCGGTTCCCCTCAGACAGCCACAGGCCACAGCAGACCTACCCCCCTCTGGGAACACCAGCACAGCACCCACCCAGCGGGCCCATGCCTCTGTCTCCAGGACACATCAATCAGCGGTGTGTCCACCACTACAGGGCACCCAGGTTAACCCACCACCCCAACAACAGGGACCTGGGGGCAGTGCTAGTGGGCACACGGTCCAGGGGACAGAGGCCCAGGGAAACAGGGGAACTGGGAGGGCTGCTGTGCGACAGGGGGGGACAGGCCAGGGAACCCACTCTCCACGAGGCCCTCACCTCCATCATGGGAGCATACCACCACTCCCAGGAGACGATGGCGACGGTCTTGGCCAGGTTCCAGGAGATCCAGGTACTGCAGGAGGAACAGTTTATGGGGTTCAGGGAAGAACTGAGAAACATTAGTTCCGCAATGGGCACCATCGTTTTGGCTCTCAACCAGATTGTCACCACATTGCGGGACCATGTGGCACCACAAAGGGCCCCTGTCACTAGCATGGACCAGGAACAGGCTACCACCTCCGCCAGCGCTATTGGACAGGAGGCCCGACACAAGAACAACCGGCCACCAGAACCCCACCTCCTGCAGAAGAAGAACCACCCCGCAAGCGGGCCTGAGATCTAGGAAGAAGACAGAGTAGGATGCCAAGACCCCCGCCAGGAAAGGATATCCCCTGATGTCATCCCACTGTCCCACATTGTCACCCTGTCCAACCTTAAACTGCCCCTGCTCCACCTTCCACAGGCATATGGACAATGCACCTGTGAGACTGAGAATCTGGACTCTGCCATGGACATTCCTCCACCATCACCCATCACCGATTTTCAATCATGTCCCAAAATTGAGCACTTTAATAAACACACTTATTGCACACAAATAATCTGGAGTCTGCCTGTATTTTTGAAAATATGTATCAGACATAAACGTGCCAAAATGACCAGTTACATTGTGATGACAACATACCACTGTCACACAGCTGTAGTCCATGGGCAAACAAAGCAGAGGTCACGCAGTGGGGCCCACATCTCTGAAATTGGAAGGGAAAGTCACAACTCTGTTAGCATACACTGGGTGAAAAGGACAGACAGTAGAGAGGCAGGAGACTGTAAGTAAATGTAAAATGCCGGTGTTGATTCTTACCTGTGTGTTATTGAAAATACTGCTGTATCACTGTGTCCCTGTTGTCTGTGTCGTCCTCTTCGTCTTCCTCCTCTTCACTCTCCGCAGGCTCCACAGCTGCTACAACACCACCATCTGGACCATCCTCCTGCAGAAAAGGCACCTGGCGTCGCAAAGCCAGGTTGTGAAGCATACAGCAGGCCACGATGATCTGGCACACCTTCTTTGGTGAGTACATTAGGGATCCACCTGTCATATGCAGGCACCTAAACCTGGCCTTCAGGAGGCCCAAGGTCCGCTCGATCACCCTCCTAGTACGCCCATGTGCCTCATTGTACCGTTCCTCTGCCCTTGTCCTGGGATTCCTCACTGGGGTCAGTAACCACGACAGGTTGGGGTAACCTGAGTCACCAATTAGCCACACACGGTGTCTCTGTAGTTGTTCCATCACATAAGGGATGCTGCTTTTTCGCATGATGTACGCGTCATGCATTGACCCAGGGAACTTGGCATTTACATGGGAGATGTACTGGTCAGCCAAACAGACCACCTGGACATTCATGGAATGATAACTTTTTCTGTTCCTGTACACCTGTTCACTTTCTCTGGGGGGTACCAAAGCCACATGTGTCCCATCAATGGCACCAATGATGTTGGGAATATGTCCAAGGGCATAGAAATCACCCTTCACTGTCGGCAAATCCCCCACCTCAGGGAAAACGATGTATCTCTGCATGTGTTTGAGCAGGGCAGACAACACTCTGGACAACACCTTTGAAAACATAGGCTGAGACATCCCTGATGAAATGACCACTGTTGTTTGAAATGACCCACTTGCCAAAAAATGGAGTACTGACAGCACCTGCACTAGAGGGGGGATCCCTGTGGGTTGGCGGATGGGTGACATCAGGTCTGGCTCCAGCTGGGCACACAGTTCCTGTATAGTGGCTCGGTCAAGCCTGTATGTCAGTATGACATGTCTTTCTTCCATTGTCGACAGGTCCACCAGCGGTCTGTACACAGGAACATTCCTCCATCTCCTCGCAAGTCCCAGTGGACGGTGCCTAGGAAGGACAACAGCGAGCACAGAGTCAATTAACCCACAGGTACGTTCCCACAGCTTGCACAGTACACGATTCTCTATGCATTGAATGGCTTGTATGAGTGTCGATGCAAGGCCTAGGCATGTGTGATGCAGTAGAAATTAAGCCATGTGGGCCCTTGAAATGGCAGCAGCCTGACCTGTGAAGTGCGACAATGGGATGTGAGGTCAATGCACTGGCGTGGCACACCGTGGCGGTAGGCGGTCGAAGACCGCGGCGCAAAGCCGCATTGGTTAACATTGAACCCTATCGGTTTCAGGAGCCAATGACG
Source organism: Pleurodeles waltl (assembly GCF_031143425.1). Lineage (NCBI taxonomy): Eukaryota > Metazoa > Chordata > Amphibia > Caudata > Salamandridae > Pleurodeles > Pleurodeles waltl. Next base: position 686,157,197 of record NC_090439.1, read on the forward strand.
AAGTGCGCCGGCGGTCGCGGTATGCACCGCCGCGGTACGCACCGCCGCGGGCGTGACTGCCATTTTCTATCTGCTTAATCACTCGAGACCTGATTATCCACAGGAGAGGACCTATACTGCAAGTGCTGCGGTGACCTCGGTCTGGAAGATACAATGGCTGCTGCGACTGGGGAAAGGGCCCCTGCCTTCACTTCTGAAGAATTGGAGAAACTCGTGGATGGGGTCCTCCCCCAGTATGCGCTACTCTACGGTCCTCCAGACCAACAGGTAAGTACACTGGGAGCATGCTTTGGGGGCAATGCCTGTGTTGAGTCGGGTGGATGAAAGATGGTGGGGAGGGGAGCGATTGAGGCATGCATCAAACGACGGATGAGAGCATGTGCCACATGGCAAGGGTGGGGGATGGGGGGCCACTCACATCGAGCATGCAGAAAATTATGACAATGTTATTTCTCCCCCTGTACATGTGACATAGGTCAGCGCCCATCAGAAAATTGACATTTGGCGTGCCATCGCCAAGGACGTCCGGACCCTGGGGGTCCACAACAGACGGGGCACCCACTGCCGCAAGAGGTGGGAGGACATCTGCCGCGGGAGCAGGAAGACCGCGGAGGCTCTGCTGGGGATGGTCTCCCAACGTAGGAGGGGTGCCACTCATCAATTGACCCCCCTGATGTCTCGGATCCTGGCGGTGGCCTACCCAGATTTGGATGGGCGCGTGAGGACATCACAACAGACACAAGGGGGTGAGTACCAGCACATTCTGCTATCTTAGCACGCAGTGGAGGTGTCTGGGTGGGGGAGGAGGGCTGTGGGTATCCCTAGGCCAGGGCGATTTCTGTAGGCTAGGCCCCTCCGTAAGGCATGGCCCTGTGCCCCCGCCCGACCTCTGTAGGGTGCCAAGTACAGCTATCCATGGCCCTGTGTCACCTATGTGTGCAGTTGTCGTCCATAGGCTTGTAGGCCAAGTCCCAATGATTGAGTAGTGTACCCCAAGTGCGCGGCGTAGTGCAGGGGGCTTCTGTGTCTGTCCTCTCCGCCAACTGTGCTGCCAATGCATGCACTCAACATGTCTTTATTTCCCCCCCCTTTTTTTGCTGCTCTTCCTGTTCATGTGTGCATTAGCATCATCAGGCGGAGGAGAAGTGGCATCGGAGCACGAGGGAGCTGCATCTCCCATGGCCCTGGAGGGCCATGCAACCGACTCAGAGTTCACCAGTGAGACGGAGGGCGAGGGGAGCTCCACAACGGGGACACGTGGAGACATCAGCGACACAGACACGTCCTCGGAAGGGAGCTCCCTTGTGGTGGCGGCAACATCCGTGCCCACTTCATCAACAGGTACAGCCGCCACCCAGCGCACCAGCTCCGCCCTCCAAGCAGCCCCTCAGCGTTCGCCCCGTGCCCGCTCGCACACGAAGGCGGGCATCTCCTTCGCCCCAGGCAACTCAGGCCCTGCCCCAGTTACCCCTGCTGCCCTCAGTGAGGAGGTCATTAACCTCCTCAGGACGCTCATTGTTGGGCAGTCTACCCTTTTGAATGCCATCCAGGGGGTAGAAAGGGAGGTGCACCGGAGCAATGCATACCTGGAGGGCATTCATTCGGGTCAGGCTGCCCATCAGCGATCGTTCAACATTCTGGCCTCAGCACTGACGGCAGCCATTGTCCCTGTCTCCTGCCTCCCTCTTCCAACTTCCTCCACCCAGTCCCACTCCCCTGTTCCTCTGCCTATCCCAGACACACCTACAGACCAGCCTGCACACACCTCAACAACCAAGGGCAGCTCATCCAGACATAAGCACCACACAACACACAAGCATTCACACAAGCAACAGCCACATGCAGACATACCAACAGCCACTGCCTCCTCTGTATCCCCCTCCTCCTCATCTCCCTCCTCCCTCCCTGTGACGTCTCCACTCACACTTGCATGCACAACATCATCAGCCACTACGTCCATCACCAGCACACCCACCAGAACACTCCTCACACGTGCAGTCACCACCCCCACTGCCATTTACACGTTTCCTGTGTCCTCTCCGAGTGTGTCTGTCACCCCCTCTTCCAAACCACACAAACGCAGGCAGCCACCCAACCAACGGCCATCCACCTCACGACAGCCTCCGTCACAAGCACCTGCACCCAAAGACACCACACTTGACTCTCCTACAACCACATCCTCTTCCTCCACTCCCATACCCAGTGCACCTACCCTTCCCACTGCTCCTAAAATGTTTTTCCTGTCCAAAATTAACCTCTTTCCATCACCTGACCCACCCCCTCCATCTCGTAAGAGTCCAATCAGCACCTCAGCCACCACAACCCCTGGACTTACAATGACCATAGTACAAGGATATTGGAGTCCACCACCTTCAAGGGCAGCTACATCGTCCAGCAGTAAAGGGACAGCCAGCCCACCGCCTGGGAAAAAATCCAAGAAAGGCAAGGCCCGGCGAAAGAGGCCAGAGACGGCAGCCTCCAAAGGCACTACCCTGGCACCGTCAGGAAGTGGGGTGCCACCTGGCACATCTACAAAGGGAGGCAAGGGCCACAGAGAATCACAGAAGGATGGCAAGGGCAGCACGGCCGACAAGTCCGACAGCAGGCGAGCTGCCCAGGAGGGCCCCACCAACCCCATTCCGGGTGTGAAGGAGGACACCCACGGGCCCGGGACTCCAGCACAGGAGGGCCCTGCAAGCGAGAAGTCGGATGGCGAGTGAACTCCATATATTGGCCGGATATGGTGCCCTGGAGACACATGTCAAGAACCGCTGAACAGGGCCCTTCAAGATAAGCACCGCTGAACAGGGCCCTTCAAGACAATCACCGCTCCGCTGGGCCCTTCAAGACAAGCACCGCTGAACAGGGCCCTTCAAGACAAGCACCGCTGAACAGGGCACCGCCGTCTCAAGAACCGCTGAACAGGGCCCTTCAAGACAAGCACTGCTGAACAGGGCACCGCCGTCTCAAGAACCGCTGAACAGGGCCCTTCAAGACAATCACCGCTCCGCTGGGCCCTTCAAGACAAGCACCGCTGAACAGGGCACCGCCGTCTCAAGAACCGCTGAACAGGGCCCTTCAAGACAATCACTGCTCCGCTGGGCCCTTCAAGACAAGCACCGCTGAACAGGGCCCTTCAAGACAAGCACCGCTGAACAGGGCACAGCCGTCTCAAGAACCGCTGAACAGGGCCCTTCAAGACAATCACCGCTCCACTGGGCCCTTCAAGACAAGCACCGCTGAACAGGGCACCGCCGTCTCAAGAACCGCTGAACAGGGCCCTTAAAGACAATCACCGCTCCGCTGGGCCCTTCAAGATAAGCACACTGAACAGGGCACCGCCGTCTCAAGAACAGCTGAACAGGGCCCTTCAAGACAATCACCACTGAACAGGGCCCTTCAAGACAAGCACCGCTGAACAGGGCCCTTCAAGACAAGCACCGCTGAACAGGGCACCGCCGTCTCAAGCACCGCTCCGCTGGGCCCTTCATCTCTGCACCGCTCCGCTGGGCACCGCCGTCTCAAGCACCGCTCCGCTGGGCCCTTCATCTCTGCACCGCTCCGCTGGGCACCGGTGTCTCAAGCACCGCTCCGCTGGGCCCTTCATCTCTGCACCGCTCCGCTGGGCCCTTCATCTCAAGCACCGCTCCGCTGGGCACCGCCGTCTCAAGCACCGCTCCGCTGGGCCCTTCATCTCAAGCACCGCTCCGCTGGGCCCTTCATCTCTGCACCGCTCCGCTGGGCACTGTCGTCTCAAGCACCGCTCCGCTGGGCCCTTCATCTCTGCACCGCTCCGCTGGGCACCGGTGTCTCAAGCACCGCTCCGCTGGGCCCTTCATCTCTGCACCGCTCCGCTGGGCCCTTCATCTCAAGCACCGCTCCGCTGGGCACCGCCGTCTCAAGCACCGCTCCGCTGGGCCCTTCATCTCAAGCACCGCTCCGCTGGGCCCTTCATCTCTGCACCGCTCCGCTGAGCACTGTCGTCTCAAGCACCGCTCCGCTGGGCCCTTCATCTCAAGCAGCGCTCCGCTGGGCCCTTCATCTCAAGCACAGCTCCGCTGGGCACCGCCGTCTCAAGCACCGCTCCGCTGGGCCCTTCATCTCAAGCACCGCTCCGCTGGGCCCTTCATCTCAAGCACAGCTCCGCTGGGCACCGCCGTCTCAAGCACCGCTCCGCTGGGCCCTTCATCTCAAGCACCGCTCCGCAGGGCACCGCCGTCTCAAGCACCGCTCCGCTGGGCCCTTCATCTCTGCACCGCTCCGCTGGGCACCGCCGTCTCAAGCACCGCTCCGCTGGGCCCTTCATCTCTGCACCGCTCCACTGGGCCCTTCATCTCAAGCACCGCTCCGCTGGGCCCTTCAAGTCAAGCACCGCTGGCCCATTGGCAGAAGGGGCAGGCCCGGATCTGTGTCGGGCAGGGCTGCACGATGCACTCTGGGCACCATGCCTCCTCCAGTACCAGTGGAGTCTGTAATCCACTTGAGAGACTGTGGCTTTGCACTCCCCAGGATTACACAGTGGGCAAGCCACTCACTGTAGAGACTTGTGAGACTGTGGCTTTGCACTCCCCAGGATGGCACAGTGGGCAAGCCACCCTCTGTAGAGACTTGTGAGACTGTGGCTTTGCACTCCCCAGGATGGCACAGTGGGCAAGCCACCCACTGTAGAGACTTGTGAGACTGTGGCTTTGCACTCCCCAGGATGTAACAGTGGGCAAGCCACCCACTGTAGAGACTTGTGAGACTGTGGCTTTGCACTCCCCAGGATGGGACAGTGGCCATGGAGGCCCCTCGTGGATCTGGCGTCGTGGACTCATGTGGCTGAGGTGCCTCCCCTTCCCCTCCCCCTGAGGTGCCTGTAGTTTTTCTATCTGATGCCCCTGCAGTGTTCTCTCCAATGGATTCGGGTCTCCTGTGTGGGCTTTGCCCATGTGTTGAGGCCCATTGGCCCACGTACAATGACTGAAACCCAATTTGGACAGGACAATTTACATATGTGTATATAGATATAGATGTTGGAAATATTTTTTTACTTAGCCTTACAATATATTTGAATTTCATGATAATTTTATTTTGTCTTGGCATTCTTCCGGGGGGTTGGGTGGGGTGTCACTCTGATTTGTTGCCCTGCATTGATGTGTAGGTAGTTGTGGGTGAGGGTGGGTGTGTCGCGTATGTGTGTGCCCGTAATCTTTTCTCCTCCCCCCTCCCCTGTGTCGTAGGTGCAATACTCACCGTTGTCTTCTGCGCCAGCATTCGTGCTCCTGGTAGAGGAGCAGGTAGACAATAGCTGGTAGGATGTGTAGTTCTGGTTCCATGCTGTCCAGATTCCTTGTGGAGTGTGTAAAGGTGAACGTTTTCCCGTTCGTAGTCTGTTTCCGCCGTGTTTTTATCGGCGGAGCTCCCGCCCCGGAAAAGGTGGCGGATTGGTGAGTTGTGATAAGGTGGGCGGTACATTGTCTCCCGCCTGTCTGTTGGTGGTCACCGCCGCGCTGTTTGTTTGTCCCGCCGTGGCGGTCGGAGTGTTAAAGTGGCGGTCTGTGTTGGCGGTTTCCGCCAGGGTCAGAATTCAATTTTTTTGACCGCCTGCCTGTTGGCGGGTTGGCCGCCGCTTTAACACCGACCGCCAGGGTTGGAATGACCCCCTAAGTTTTATAAGCTACAGAATTATACAGTTAACACAACCTAAGCCCCTCTTATTATCCACATATTTCAAATTAAAGCTGGTAAGAATCTGTCAGATTGCAGGAATGAATGTCTGACAGAGGGCCTGATCTGGATTTCAGCATCTTATCTTATTATTTCCTATGGGATTTATATTTCGGTGGATGGTAAATCCGTCACCATTGTGACGGAGTAACCCCTCTGCCGAAATCTAAATCAGGCCCAGAGTCTGATAACAATATGTCCTTCTGGGCATAATGTGGTTCAGTTAGCAAAAAGGCAAATAGATAGGGGCTGAGTGATAAAAGTGATGGCCAGGACTTGGCAGCCTCGTCACTGAAAATTCTCCCTGGGTTTCATTTATTTGTAATAGCAATATCACAACCTGGAATTCTCAAACAAGCATGCACTATCAAAGAATTAAGTGCAAATGTGCCTTATCCCAGTAAACAACTATACAAACACACAGATATCTATATATAAATATAGATATACAGACATACACACACATATATATATATTTAATGAAAAAAACAAAGATTATGGGGACATTAGAGTTAGGAAATAGAATTTAAAAAACATAGAAATTCACTTAAAAAAAATAAAAGTTACAGGGACGGTAAAGTTAAGTCCATATTTTACTCACACAAAACCATACAGGTTCAGCAGTTATAGTTATGGTTAGATCAAGCAACTATACCTTGTGCCCTAAGGTAACTATAACTAGCGCCCCTGCCATGCACAGTTTTCCCATCAATAATTTTACTGCAGATATTACATTGATATTGCATATGAAAGCCCCAGGAGGTGGGTCTGCATGGCCCTCCTACTTTATTACTTAAAGCCCTGGGGAGGTGGTGGTCACCAGGGCTCTTGAAGCCCAATGGAGGGGGTTCCACACAGTCCCCTCCCATTTTTTTTTATAAAGCCACGGGGAGGTGGTGGTCCCAAGGCCAAAAATAGCCCTATGAGGTGGGCCCTGTGCACCCCTCCTTTTTTTTGTTTACATGAGCATGGCCCGAGGCCATGACCTACCTGGGGGCTTTGTAAAAAACAAGCATGGGAGCATGCACTTGTTTTTCAAAATGTTTGCCACAAATTTGCAGGCTACATTTTATAGAACGCTTCTTTTCTCTATTTTTATTTGAATCTTTAATCAAAAAGGCTGAAATTGCAAGATTTGTGGTTGAATTGTTGGCAGCCATTCAGCTCTTGGCATGAGATTTGGAGAATTTGTGAATTATTAGTGCTGACCCTGCATAAGCAAAAAAGTCCAACACGACTCCCTACCAGCCTAAAGCCAGGGGAGAACAATCAATACCTTGGTGTACTTCCCTGATTGGGGCGACAGAACAGGGACCCAGGCCCGCAATCGCAGGGGCATGTTCCAGTTCTACGCCTTCCTGTCTCCAGTTGGATCCCTCTGTCCATACTCTCAGGGCCCACTAAGCTAACCCATGGGGGACCCTTCCCCACATCTGCAGATACCATCTGTGCAGCACCTAACTTTACTTTGCTCACAGATGTATCCCTATGGGCAGATAGTACCACCAGGGCCAACACAGTGGTGTTGCCCATTCCACCCCCGGGGTGTGACTCTCGTCCCCCCCCCAGGGGCAACTCTGTCCACCAGGACAGCAAGTCACAGTGACCCCTGACAACTTTCAGGGATGAGAGCCAAACCTCAGGCCTCTCCAACCACTGTGACTGTGGAGAGCAGGGGCGGTAGCCCCAGGTGCCTGGCACCCTTTGACCACTCTCCCTTCCACCAGGTCAGGAATGACAACCTGACCCTGGTACTCCCCTCCAGGGCTCTGTACCCTCCCTCCAGGTGCGGCTCTCCCAGGGTCAGAAATTGTAAGAGTGCTTGTAGAAGCAGTCCTGCACAATTCTTCCACCAGTGCAGGGATGTTAAGCTGCAACTGGTCCTCCAACCTGGGGTCTGTACCTTCAGGTTGGACTCGGGCCAGGTGTGAGGCTTCCCTCCCCCTGCCCTCCCTCCTGGGGTCCCGCACCCCCCAACTAGGAGTGGCCCCTCAGAAGACAACATGGTAGGGGCACTGTTAGCAGTAGCCCCTTCCTCCAGGTCAGGGGGGACACCCTGATCCTGGCCTTCCAATCCAGGGTCTGTACCCTTAGATTGCACTGGGGTCAGGGGTAAGTCTCTCTCCCCCTACCCCTATTCTCAGGGTTCTGCACCCCCTCCTCGGGGAGAGTACCCCTAGAAATCACACCGGGGGGGTGATTGGGCAAACCGCCCCACCTTCAGGTCAGGGTTTACTCCTGCACCTGATCCTCTATTCCAGGGTCTGTACCCACAGACTAGACCACCGCCCGGCAGCCCAGGAATTCCTGGGGGGAATACTTACCTTCAGAACCTGGTCATCCAACCCAGAGTCACCACCCTGCGGTTGAACCACTGCCTGGCGCACCAGGGCTTCCTTGGGAACACATCTACCCCCCATCAGGTCAGAGTTTACCCCCTGAACCTGATCATTCCACCCAGAGTCACCACCCTGTAGTTGAACCATTGCCTGGTGCACCAGGACTTCCAGGGGGGCACACTTACCCCCCTCAAGAGACACACCGTCCCCAAGGGCCACACAAGAGTCTGGCTGGTGCAGGTCTCCTGACCCCTGCCCCTCTGACAGAGTCTGGATTCCCCCCCACCCAGAAATGGTCTCACCAAGGTCATTCCTGGGGGGCTCTGCTCTCAGAGCTGACCCCTGGCCCTCCAGGTTCTACACTGGGTTCCGCAACCCCCTCTCAACCCTCTGTCTGGACTTCTGAACCCCCTCACTAGGAGTGGTACTGCCAGACACCAGAACTGGTGGAACGCTGGCTACAGCCGCCCGCCAAGTTCTCCTGACACGGTATGGTCTCCCTCACAGATGGGGCTACGTACAGGCTAGCTCCCCTCCTGGTGTTCCCTCATGGAACCCTCCAGGACCTGGGACTGGATCTTTGGAACCTTGAGCCTCAACCCATCCCCATTCCCTTTTCTCTGAGACTGGACATGGGGTCCCCCACCCATCCCACTACACTGGGCCACTACAATCCTTCCCTACCTCACCTGGTTAAGAAATACCAGACCACTCCTCTCAGGAACACCCCCAAATGCATCTTCAGACTCTCTGGTGCTCACCCAGACGTCTGCCTCCATTGTAAGCTCCCTGGGGTCAGAGAACTCACACTCCACCTGGTGTTGACGTAGCTCTAGAAAATAAGGACTAGACATATGCTCTCCAGCAATTACATCACACAGCCCCTCACATGAATTAACCAAACTACCTTTCACCCAACCATCCAGTGACTCTGCTTTGAAAAAGCACCCCACATCACCCTCATTAGACTGGTGAGACAGTACCTGACACTCACCCCACACTCTTATGGGATGTCTTCACACTCCATAACCATGACTTCTACATGGGAGGAACCCCTCTCCATGTCACTCTCACCTAGAGTCAGTAGAGTGTCCCTCCCTCCAGTAGGAATATGACTCCCCATGCCAGTTTCCCAATCCACCTCAGGGGCCCTGTGCATCACTGGAGCTACCTCATACCCCTGAACCTCCTGGTGCGTGTTAACTCCCTCCTTCAAGTAGGGCACCACATCTCTGGGCATGTGCACTTCTTCAGCAGCACTGGATACAAAATTGTTGCTGCCACCATTCCAGCTGGACTCAGCCCTCATGACGTCCAGCTCCTTCATTTTGAGCTCATAAGCCCAAATCATCTTTTTGATCTCTAAGTCCCCCCTCCTTTCTTCCAACTCCTTCTCCCTTTGCATCCTCAACTCCCTGAACTTCAACCAGTGAGCCCTCTCTGCCTGTCTGTCCTGTAACTTTTCAGGAGTCAGACCCTTGGGTGACACCCTGCTACACCTTCTGGGGACTCTCCCCAGAGGTGTAACAGGTACCTCCACTACATCACTGTGTATTCTCTGCACTTCCCAACCCACATCCTCCTCTTCTGTGTGCCCTCCAGCCTCCTTGACTGTCACCCAGGCCATCTGTGCCTTTTGCAGCTCCCCCTCCCTGGTGGAGATCTCATTGGGACAGTCAAGATCTTTAAGGAAATGTTTCAATTGAGCAACTGAGTACTCCTTCAGATTCTCTATTTCAAACACAGATCCAGCTGTTGCATCTCCAGACTGAGACATGATGGTCACAAGTGCAAAGTTCCAAAGGCAGAAAATAAGTTCCCAATGAAGTAAAAAGAATCAGTCAAGGGATCAGCAAAATCATGGAAGTAGAACAAAAAGGAGTCCTTAATAGAAAAAGCAAAAGATCACCAAACAAGTAGTTTGTGGTCACATAGTGGTCTGCACTCAAAATAGTAGTGTACACGTAATCACTGTATTTCAAGAACAAATACAAGTCCAAATCCCACCGCTGCCACTAATGTTAGAAATGGGGTCTTTGGTTGACAGCAAGGTTACCCACTGTTCAAGCAAGGACCCTCACTCTAGTCAGGGTAAAAGAGAATCACCCTCAGCTAACCCCTGCTTACCCCCTTGGTGGCTTGGCAGAGCAGTAGGCTTAACTTCAGAGTGTTAGGTGTAAAGTATTTGTACCAACACACACAGTAACATAATCAAAACACTACAAAATGACACAACACAGGTTTAGAAAAATAGGAAATATTTATCTAAACAAAACAAGACCAAAACGACAAAAATCTGACATACACAAGTCAAGTTATGAATTTTTAAATATTGAACTCAAAAATAGTGCTTAGAAACACAAAAGGCTTCGATGAGGTGTTAACACGGCATCGTAACGGAGTCGGGTGCAGGCGGCATCACCGGCTTCAGCGGCTTTGGTCACAAGTCGTCCAAAGTCGATTTCCTAGAATTTTCACCAACTTTCCTTTCAAGGGCCCAGGGACTGAATAGGTCACCACTTGTCAGAGCAGGAGTCTCTCCAGAGACTCCAGGTGCTGGTAGAGAGAAGTCTTTGCTGACCCTGAGACTTCAAACAACAGGAGGCAAGCTCTAAATCAAGCCCTTGGAGATTTCTTCACAAGATGGAACGCACACAAAGTCAAGTCTTTGCCCTCTTACTCTAACAGAAGCAGCAACTGCAGAATAGCTCCACAAAGCACAGTCACAGGCAGGTCAGCTCTTCTTCCCCAGCTCTTCAGCTCTTCTCCAGGCAGAGGTTCCTCTTGTTTTCAGAAGTGTTCTAAAGTCTGTGGTTTTGGGTGCCCTTCTTATACCCAATTTCTCCTTTGAAGTAGGCCTACTTCAAAGTAAAGTCTCTTTTGAATGTGAAATCCTGCCTTGCCCAGGCCAGGCCCCAGACACACACCAGGGGGTCGGAGAGTCCATTGTGTGAGAACAGGCAAAGCCCTTTCAGGTGTAAGTGACCACTCCCGCCTCCCTCCTAACACAGATGGCTCATCAGGAAATGCAGACTACACCCCAGCTCCCTTTGTGCCACTGTCTAGTGTGAGGTGCAACCAGCCCAACTGTCAAACTGACTCAGACAGGGAATCCACAAACAGGCAGAGTCACAGAAATGGTAAAAGCAAAGAAATGCTCACTTTCTAAAAGTGGCATTTTCAAACACAATCTTAAAATCAACTTTACTAAAAGATGTATTTTTAAATTGTGAACTCAGAGACCCCAAACTCCACATCTCCATCCACTCCCAAAGGGAATCTACACTTTAATCAGATTTAAAAGTAGCCCCCATGTTAACCTATGAGAGGGACAGGCCTTGCAACAGCGAAAAACTAATTTAGCAATATTTCACTGTCAGGACATATAAAATACATTACTATGGGGGTCATTCTGACCCTGGCGGTAGACTACCGCCAGGGCCAACGACCGCTGATGCACCGCCAACAGGCTAGCGGTGCATCCATGGGCATTCTGTACCGCCGCGGTCAGAAACGGAAAACCGGCGGTGTCCCGCCGGTTTCCCGCTGCCCTGGGGAATCCTCCATGGCGGTGCTGCAGGCAGCGCCGCCTTGGGGATTCCGACCCCCTTACCGCCAGCCTGGCTCTGGCGGTTTTGACCGCCAGAACCTGGCTGGCGGTAACGGGTGTTGCGGGGCCCCTGGGGGCCCCTGCAGTGCCCATGCCACTGGCATGGGCACTGCAGGGGCCCCCTAACAGGGCCCCACCAAGATTTTCAGTGTCTGCCAAGCAGACACTGAAAATCGCGACGGGTGCAATTGCACCCGTCGCACCCCTTCCACTCCGCCGGCTCCATTCGGAGCCGGCATCCTCATGGAAGGGGATTTCCCGCTGGGCTGGCGGGCGGCCTTCTGGCGGTCGCCCGCCAGCCCAGCGGGAAACTCAGAATAACCGTGGCGGTCTTTTGACCGCGCATCGGTATTCTGGCCGTTCCCACTTGGCGGGCGTCAGAATGACACCCTATATGTCCTACCTTAACCATACACTGCACCCTGCCCTTGGGGCTACCTAGGGCCTACCTTAGGGGTGTCTGACATGTAAGAAAAGGGAAGGTTTAGGCCTGGCAAGTGGGTACACTTGCCAAGTCGAATTTACAGTTAAAACTGCACCCACAGACACTGCAGTGGCAGGTCTGAGACATGATTACAGAGCTACTTATGTGGGTGGCACAACCAGTGGTGCAGGTCCACTAGTGGCATTTTATTTACAGGCCCTGGAACCTCTAGTGCATCTTACTAGGGACTTACTAGTAAATCAAATATGCTAATCATGGATAAACCAATCAACCATACAATTTACACAGAGAGCATTTGCACTTTAGCACTGGTTAGCGGTGGTAAAGTGCTCAGAGTTCAAAAGCCAACAGCAACAGGTCAGAAAAAATAGGAAGCAGGAGGCAAAAAGATTGGGGATCACCCTGCATAAGCAAAAAAGTCCAACAACGTAGATATATACAAATTCGGATTTCCTTTAATATGTTAAAAACTAATGAACTGATTTGCACCAAATAAGAAAAAGCATGCTTTCTGGACCAAGAGCTATATTTCTGCCAAATTTGGTGTAATTACGTCAAGTGGTTCAGGCTGTAGTCGTGTCTAAAATCTCTATGGGGATTGACACAGGAAACACACTTTATTTGACACCCTCTTTTTCTTGGCCCCTGCTTGACGAATCACCCTGAGACTTTCCATGCACAACAAGACCCAACAAGACATTTAAAAAAAAAAATTGCCATGAAGATTCATCAAACGGCGGCACACACACCCACACACACACACATATATATTTTTTTAGTTTTCCACTGAAAAACACAAAGGTTACATGGACTTTATAGTTAGGCTCACATTTCACTCGTACAAAACCAGTGAAATTCAGCAGTTATAGCTATCTGAGCCAACTATAAATTATGCCCTCGCAATGCACTGCTTATGTCTTCACAATTTACATCTCTCATGACATGGCCAGTGACATCACTGCTGACATTAATGATGACATCATCCAGTGAGTGTGTTTTCTAAAAGTTAATTAGTGTCAAGCATATATACCAAGGCACTACAAAAGTTAAAATAGTATATTTTCTGTACTACTAATGAGTGGTACTATTTCTAACATATATTATGCGAGTGGCTGAGTGACTGTGTGTATCTGTGTCTGAGTGGGTGTTTAAGTGCCTATATGGGTGCATAAGTAGGTTTGTGGGTAACTGTGTGGGTGAGTGGGTGAGCTACAAAATTGATGAGTGAGTGGCTGTGTGAGTGGCTGTATGAGGGGGTGCGTGAGTATGTAAATGGCTGTATGGGTGAGTGAGCGGGTGTCTGAATGGCTGTATGAGTGAATGACTGCCTGTGTAAGTGAATGTATGGGTGAGTGAGTGGCTGTTTGTTTAAGTGAGTTGGTGTGTGAGTGGCTGTATTGTAGAGGTAGTATCTGTGTGACAGGAGTTACAGGTGAGTGAGTGGATGTGTGAGTGCTTTTATGGATGTGTGAATGGGTATGTAAGTGGTTGTGTGAGTGTGTGAGTGCTTGTATGTGTGAGTGAGTGGCTGTGTTGAGAGGCTGTATGGGTGAGTGAGTGGCTGTATAGGTGAGTAAGTGGGTGTGTAAGCTGTATGGGTGAGTTTGTGGCTCTGTGAGTGGCTGTATGGGTTAGCAATTGGTTGTATGAGTAGCTGTATGGGCGAGTGAGTGGTTGTATGAGCAGCTGTATGGGTGAATGAATGGTTGTGTGTCTCTTTGTGAGTGGGTGTGTGAGTGGCTCTCTGGATGAGTGAGTGTTTGTGTGAGTATGCGTATGGGTATGTGAGTGGTTGTGTGGATATGTGAGTGTGTGTATGAGAGGTTGTATAGGGGAGTGAGTGGTTGTGTGAGTGTTTCTGTGGATGATGCCATCAGTGATTTCATTTTAAATGTCATGTGTGATGTAATATGTGAGGTCAAAGCAGTGCATTGAGGGACAATAAGTTAGTTAGCTCATGTAACTATACCTGCTGAAGTTCACTGGGTTTGTACGAGTGAAATGTGAGCCTAACAATAATATCCTCGTAACTTTTGTTTTTTTAATGTTGTTTCCTAACTTTAACCACTAACCTTTGACAGTGAGTGCATAAGTGTCTCAGTAAGTCTGTGAGTGGGTCTGAAAGTGTCTGAGGACGTCTTCTCAGTGAGTATGTGAGCATCTGAGTAGGTCTGTGTGTGGGTGTGGGAGCCTCTGAGTGGGTCTGTGAGTGGGTGCATAAGTGTCTAAGTGGATCTGTGAGTGGGTGCATGAGTGTCTGAGTGCGTCTGTGAATGGGTGTGTGAGTGTGTAGGTGTGCCAGTAGCTGCATGATTGACTCAGCCACAAAGGAACCCCACCTGTCTGTTTATCCAACAACAAGAGTCCACAGTTTTGCACAAAATGTCCACCCAACCGAAGTACTTTCTACTGGTTAGTTAGTGAGTGCTACCTCGTTGGGTAAACGTCCAATGTGTCTTATACACTACAGCTGCATAACAGACCATGAAGAAATATCTCCAGTGACCTTGTGTGCATTTGGTAATGTGATTGTTTCTTGTGCATCTTTCTCCAGAATCCTGCGATAACATGAATCTTCCTATAGAGAGGCCAATGAGACTACAAATATGTAAATCTCTACCAAACCAGGATCCTTCCTCTTCGCAATAAGATGTAAGTGCTTCTTTGTTTGGTGGGGATGTCCTCATATTCCTCAGCATTAAGAAAGTGTCACCAAAATTGGTGGGGAACACACTGGAGGGTCCTTTGGTAAGCTGTCCATCATTGAGGCAAAAGGCAGAAAGACCTTTGCATACTACTAAGTCGGGCGGGCAGTGCCAAGCAGGTGGGGCTTTCAGGTGATTTGCACATTTGCATCCTTGTAGCAAATTAAAGGGAGAACCATTGGCTCTGCTCCCACAAAGACAGGTTAAGAAAGTAACTACTCTTCACAGTCACATACAGATAGCGCTCCAATAGATCAAAGATGCATTTACCTCAAGGAAGGATTTCAGATTGTTTTTCAATATGGAATCGCTGTGTAAACACACTTGCTTTGCCTGTACCAAGCCGAGGAGTTAGGATCATTTGTCCTTTCCAGAAGTGAAGCTTCAGTTGGGGCACCTACTATGTTTATATTTGTAACTGCTACCTGTCGAGGTTTAATTGCTGTGAAATGGGCATCATGGCCAGAACAGAAGCTCACCTGCTTGTTTATCAAACAAGAGTCCCCAAAATGTCTACCCAACTGGAGTACTTTCTTCTGGTTAGTTAGTAAATGCTACCTCGTTGGGTAAATGTCCATTGTGTATGCTACACTACAGCTGCTTAATGGACCACGATAAAATGTCTTCAGTGACCTTGTGTGCATTTGGCAATGTGATTGTTCTTCATGAGTCTTTCTCCAGAATTCTGTGATGACATCAATCTTATAGAAATGCAAATGAGACTACAAAGACGTACATCTCCACCAAACCAGGGTCCTTCCTCTTAGCTATATGATGCATGTACTTCTTGGTTTGGTTAGAATGTCCTCATATTCCTCGGTATCAAGACTGCGCCACCAAAATTGGTGGGAAATGCACTGAGGGGAGCCATTGGGAAGCTGTTCATCCTCCTGGCAAAGGAGGGAAGACCTTTGCATACTACTAAGTTGGACAGTGCAGGGCCAATTAAATGGGGGCGGGGGCACACAGACCCCCTCCCCGGACCAAGTTCGGCCTCGGGGACCCCATCCGCTGGGGCCCACCACAATTCAATGGGGTGGGGGGGCCCCATGCTCCCCCTACCTATCTGATTTTTGCCCAGAGAACCCCATCTCCCAGCTCCTGGCCATGTCTCCTGGGTGTCCTTTGGCACCCAGTGTGCAGGTTTGGGATCACGGGGGAAGCCTTAAGGCCCCCCTGGTCCCTGCCAGCTCCCACCTCCTGTGGAAACCTGCATCTCTGCGGGCAGGGAAAGAGATGAAACCTCCATTTGTAGCGGGCGGGAGCGCTCTGACAGCTCTTGCCCACTGGAACTGAAGTGTTTGCTCTGACTTGGCGGGAGCTGTCAAATCTCCCGGGAAGTCAGAGCAAACAGCTATATCCCAGGGGTGGGCACACAGGGCATAGTAGGAGCTGGCCCTGAATGGATCCCGGAAGGAGGCCGCACGGCCCCCCTCTAGCATTTACAATTTGCCTTGAGGAGGTGGTGGGACCTGGGGCAGGAGCCCTCGACTGACTCTCTCCATATTTTATTTATTAGCCACTGAGAGGGTGCTCCCCGGGGCATGAGGAGATCCACAGGACCTCCTTTTATATCTAATGTATTTTGGCCCAGGGAGGTGGTGGTCCCCGGGGCACGGGGTCGCGCCCCCCAGATGCTATTTGCTTTAAGCCTTGGGGAGGTGGCGTTTTCCGGGTCATAAATAAAATCTTGCAGGGGAACCCCATGCACCCACCTCTATTTTATTTTAAAGCACTGCATGCCCCCCGGGAACTGGCCCACCAAGGGGCTTGATTAAAAACTAGCATGGGAGACTTTTTTCTGCATTTTTTAAATGGGACTTCACTGAAGCCGTGTCCCAAGATGGTTGCTAACACTTCCTGGTTGAAGTGTTGGCAGCCAATAAGAGCTCTGCATGTTCTTGCAAACTTGTAGCGGAGGAGCTGTGGCCCTAGATATGCGAACATGGATTTCCTTAAATTTCGCAACAGCTACTGAACGGATTTACTCCAAATAGCAAAAAGCACAATCTGCAGGACAAAATCTACCTTTCTGCCAAATTTGATATCATTCCATCCAGCAGTTTTTGGCTGTACACGTGTTCAAGACTGCTAGGAGAATGAACATGGGAATTGCAATTTTTTTGACCACCCTTTTTATCAGTTCCCACTTGATGGATCACCCCAAAACTTTCCATGCACAAGAAGAATTACTGGCTCACTTTTTTTGGAACATTTTGTTAAGATCCGTCAAACAGCACCAAAGGTATAAGCAAGTCAAAA
The DNA here is from genome assembly GCF_031143425.1 of Pleurodeles waltl. NCBI lineage: Eukaryota > Metazoa > Chordata > Amphibia > Caudata > Salamandridae > Pleurodeles > Pleurodeles waltl. Next base: position 686,174,267 of record NC_090439.1, read on the forward strand.
AATGCTTTTCCTATGGAAACATGGTCCTAACTATAGCTACCTACTGGCGACCACCAGTAGGTTATATATATATATATATATATATATACACAAAATAGAAGAGAAATCTCTGAGTAGTTCCTAAGTTTGGATGGAGAGCAGCTCAAGTATAGAGCACCCTACAACACCAGTGACACTCTAGATCTGCTCACCTCAAATATCTGTATTTCTAGCAAAGTTTTTAAGCATAGGATTAGCACAGTGCCATCCATGCCGAGCTAGAAAATACAAAGGCCCACATTACAACCGTGGCAGTCGGTGATAAAGCAGTGGTAATACCGCCAACAGGCTGGCGGTAAATACTGCCAAATTATCACCATGCCACCTTTCCCGGGCGGTGCCAACAACATCAAAAGCTTGGCAGAAACACTGCACAGAAGGAAAACGACTCACCATTGGAGACTCAAGGAAGAGCCACTCCGCCATGGAGCCCGAACTGCAGATCTTCCTCATGATTTTCTACGTCCTGCTCCACCACTAACACCAATGATGGCGAAGAAGACCACGGTGAGTACAGCCGCCTAGCACACAGGGGAGGGGAAAAGGAAAAAGAGAGTGACATAAACACACGCAACATGCCCACCCCCAACACCATACACACAAGCAGATGCAGTAACATAACATATTTACTCTGTACCCCTCAGGAATAATGCAAGGACTACAGGAATAGATGAAAGTGAGTGCAATAATATAAATAAAGTAGAAATACCAAAATTCAATCTAAAAGTATATACATATGTACAAACAAGGGACACTGCCCAGTCCTCAATGTGTGTGGGCCACAGGACCACATTACACAGTCCAAGGCCCCACTTGACTCCTGCAACAACACCGAGAGAACACTGCAGGGGCATCATATAAAAAATAGGAAGGCACCTCAGGGGGACGGGGTACAGGGGGCACCTCAGCCATCAGATGGAACAACACCACTGGTCCTGGAGGAGGCAACATGCTGTGTGCTTGGTCCTGGGGAGTGCAAGGCCACAGTCTCTCAAGTGGGTGACTTGCCCACATGCTCTTGAGGGGACAACATGCCCTGTGCTTGGTCCTGGGGAGTGCAAGGCCACAGTCTCTCAAGTGGGTGTCATTACTACTGGTTCTGGAGGGGGCATCATGCCCTGTGATCTTCATCCTGGAGAGGATAGGGTGAGTGGGTGCCATACCCACTGGTTCTGGAGGGGGCATTGTGCCCCGTGATCATCATCCTGGAGAGGATGTGGGGAGTGGGTGCCATACCCACTGGTTCTAGAGGGGGCATAGAGCCCCGTAATGCAGATCTTGAGGAGTGCAAGGTCACAGTCTCTCAGGTGGGTGTCATACCCACACGGTTTGCAGGTGACAGGCCGCAAAACAGCCCCTGGATGCAGGACTACAGACTGTCCGCCGGTGGTGACGGCTGCTCAGTGGTGCTGCCGCTAGTGGTGGTGGGGGGAGGCTCCTGCCCATCCCCTGCAGCCTCGGATGGCTGCCCACTGCTGATGGTACTGCTGCTGCTGGTGGTGATGGGGGAGGCTCCTGCCCATCCCCTGCAGCCTCGGTCGGCTGCCCACAGCTGGTGGCGGTGCTTCTGCAGGTGCTGGTGGTGGTGGGGGGAAGCTCCAGCAAATCCCCTGCAGCCTCGGACGGCTGCACCACCATGGTTGGTGGCTGGGGCTCAGAGTGAGTCCCAGCACCAGGCCCCTTGTCCTTTCTGCCTGCTGGCGCAGGCTCCTTGCCCTGCCTGGCAGAAGCTGGGGACTGCGACTTGCCCTTACGTGCAGCAGCTGGGGGTGGCTGCTTGATCTTCCTTGCTGCAGCTGGGGTGGCACCTTGACCTTCCTGGCCACAGCTGGGGAGGGCTCCTTGCCCTTCCTGGCAGCACTTGGGGCAGGCACCCTTTCTGTGTGGCTTCCTGGTGCCCGGGATCCTTTCCCACCACGAGTTGCTGTGGACACTACTGGGCCCTTGGACTGTGTGGCTGAGGTGCATGCCTGGGTTTTACCCACCCTGGCCAGACATGAAGGACGGGGGGAGGGGTCTTGAAGAGGTCAAGGGTGGAGAGGAAAAGCTTCTTAGGGACATTGGGGTGGGAAGAGGGAGAAGGTCTGGGAGTGGAGGAAGAGGGAGTGGTTGTAGGAGGTGTCTGTCTGCTCTGTTTGGGTGCAGGTGCATGGGCTGGATGCTGTTGTGAAGTGGATGGCTGTTGGGTGTCTGAGTGCTTGCGTTTGTGTACCTTGGGACGGGGGGACAGACAAAGTGGGAGAGGACACAGAGGACGTGTGCATGGATGTTGGGGTGGTGACTTCCAGTGAGGTGTGTGTTCTTATAGGTGTGCTTGTGATGGAGGTAGTGGATGAGGATGTTGTGCATGCAGGTGTGAGTGTAGATGCACCATGAGAGGGAGGTGGAGGACGAGGAGGAGGGGGCCACAGTGGAGGCATTGGATGTTGGTATGTCTGCATCTGGATGGTGTTTGTGTGAGTGCCTGTGGGATGAAGTGTGGTGCCTGTGTTTGCCTGTGCCACTCTTGTGTGTTGTCTTGTGTGCATGCTCCTCTGCCTCTGTGCTTGGGATAGGCTGGGGTTGAGGGGAATGGTATTGGGTTGAGGAAGCTGGAGGGGGGGAGGGTGGAAACAGGGACAATGGCTGCCATCAGAGAGGAGGCCAGAGCCTGGATTGATCTCTGGTGGGCCGCCATGCCAGTGTGAATGCCCTCTAGAAATGCATTGGTCTGTTGCATTTGGGCTGCCAGCCTCTGGATGGCATTCACAATGGTTGACTGCCCACCAGAGATGGATCTCAGGAGGTCAATAGCCTCCTCACTCAGGGAAGCCGGGCTAACTGGGGCAGGGCCTGAGGTGCCTGGGGCGAAGGAGATGCCCACTCTCCTGGGTGAGCGGGCACGGGCAACTCAATGAGGGGCTGCTGGGAGGACGGTGCTGTTAGAGGGGTGGCGGCTGTACCTGTAGCTAGGGTGGTCACAGAGGTGTCCGCCACCACCAGGGAGCTTCCATCGGAGAAGGTATCCATGTCTGAACTGTCCCCTCCTGTCTCCGCTGCGGTGCTCCCCTCACCCTCTGTACCACTGGGGCCCACAGCGTCGGTGGATTCTGCCTCCTGGGTCCTGTGGGATGCAGCTCCCTCCATCACCGGTGCCTCTGCTCCCCCACCAGATGATGCTAATGCACATAAGGACAGGATGACAAAACAAAAAGGGGGGGAGAGACAAAGGATACACTGGATCAATGTCTGCACCAACACCACCGTTGGTGTACACAGCACCCTCACACACAGGAAACAGCCCTACGAGCTATGCAATGCAATGCACTAACAGTAACAATGCTAATCACCATGGCATGGGGAGGGACACATACCATCAACTGCAGCATACCTGGGACCCACACAGCCCTGCCAGGTAGTAGATACCTACTAGCTAGGTTGGAGGAATTTTACATCAGATCCCTGCCGAACATGGAACATATTTTTCAATGTCAGGCCTGGCCTAGGGGCACCCACAGACACACATCCCCTACCCAGATACCACCCCACCATGCGTAAGTATTAATGATGGGCACTGTACTCACCCCCTTGTGGCTGCTGTGATGCCCAGTATACAGGCCATCAGGGGGGTCAGGGTTCGACGGGCACCACTTCCTCATTGGAGGCCATCCCCTGCTGGGCCTCTGCCATCTTCTGTGCCCAACATCTCAGGTCCTCCCACCGTTTCTGACAGTGGGTGCTCCGCTTGCCATAGACCCCTAGGGTCCGCACGTCCTTGGCGATGGCATGCCATATACCCTTCTTTTGATGGGCGCTGACCTGCAGAGGAAATATACTCAGGGAAAGGTATTAGTTAGACTGTCCTGGCTGTTACACTCATGGCTCACCATAGCCCTTCCTATCCCCTTCCACACAGACATGGGCCAGCATACATGCTGCATGCTGCCCAGGGCCCATCCACCACCCGTCTACACAAGGCCTTCAAACACAGCACTCCATGCATTCATGCCCCATGCATCGTGCTCACAGTGCACTCACTTGTTGGTCTGGAGGCCCATACAGCAGTCCGTACTGGGGTAGGACCCCATCCACTAGTCTCTCCAACTCCGCCGAAGTGAAGGCAGGGGCCCTTTCCCCAGTCACTTGGGCCATAGTAGGTTCCAGATACAGGTCACAGCAGCACATGCAGTGTAGGTCCTCTCCTGTTAAAGGTCAGGTAGCAAGTGAGTGAACAGATAGAAAATGGCAGTCACATCGGTGGTGGTGCATACCATAACCACCGGCATACATCACTATTGCCCACTGTACCCCATAGGGCCCAATGTTATCCAATGAGGCGTTGCACGGTGGATCCCGACCACCTCCCGCAATGGCACACAAAGTCAGCAGAATTACCTCACTTCCACCTGTCCCTCCATACAGCACAGGTGGATGCCATTTTAGGGGGGGCAGTGCATGGATAATAACTGCACCACAGATCACAATTGCACATAAAGGACATATGCCACTAACATTTAAAATTCACATCATGCATTGAACTGTAGTGGCTCCAATGTTCGGTGTGTGGCCGGCTCCTCACTCGTTTGCCCAATAGATTGCAACCGCTGAGGATGAATAGGAGATGGAGACATCCCCGTGTACAGACCCCTGGTGGACTTGGCAACAATGAAGGACAGGCACATTATCCTCACCTACAGACTTGGCAGGGCCACAATCATGGAGCTGTATGCCCAATTGGAGCCTGACCTGATATCTGCTATCCGTCACCCCACTGGGATCCCCCCTCTGGTGCAAGTCCTATCTGTGCTCCATTTCTTGGCAACTGGTTCTTTCAAAGTGACAGTGGGCTTGGCAGCAGGAATGTCACAGCCAATGTTCTCAATAGTGCTGACAACAGTGTTGTCTGCCCTGATTAAACACATGTGCAGCTACATTGTTTTCCCAGTGGAGGATTTGCCCAGGGTGAAGGCTGACTTCTATGCAATGGGACATATCCCCAACATAATTGTGGCAATTGATGGAACACATATAGCATTTGTCCCCCCCGGCAAAATGAACAGGTCTTTAGAAATTGATGAATGTGCAGATGGTGTATTTGGCGGACCAGTACATCTCCCATGTCAATGCTAAGTATCCTGGGTCAGTGCATGATGCCTTTATCCTGAGGAATAGCAGCATCCCAAATGTGATGGGCCAACTGCAGAGGCACATGGTGTGACCAGTAGGTGAGCCCTGGTTCCCACCCAGTGGATGTTGGTGTATGGGTATGGTATGGGCCATGAGGGATAGTGTGTGACTAACAGTTGTCCAACGATATTTGCAGGTGACTCAGGTTACCCCAACCTATCATGACTACTGACCCCTGTGAGGAATCCCAGGATAAGGGCTGAGGAACATTACAATGAAGAACATGGGCGAACAAGAAGGATCATTGAAAGTACATTTGGACTCCTGAAGGCCAGGTTTCGGTGCCTCCATCTGAGTGGTGGATCCCTGTGCTACTCACCCAAGAAGGTCTGCCAGATAATCGGGGCATGCTGCATGTTGCATAAACTTGCCTTGAGACGCCATGTGCCTTTTCTGCAGGAGGGGGAGGCTGGAGATGGCCGTGTGGCAGCAGTGGACTTTGGGCAGTGAAGATGAGGAGGCAGAGGATAAGCATGAGGACAAGAGAACTGCAGTGATACAAAACTACTTCCAATGACACACAGGTAAGACAGTGTAACTTCACATTTCATTGTCAGTTTTTTGTTTCACATTGTTACTGGCAGGTTGTGATTTCCTACTTCTATGGCAGCTCACTGTACCCTTTGGCAACTCTTTTTGCAGATGTTGGTGCCCCACTATCGCTCCTGGTGTGTTCACTGCAGCCAACTACAGTTCTTTCCTATATAAACATTACTGTAGAGTTGAACTGTAATGTGTAAACCTTGTTAAACGAATACATACTGAAATCATTTGACATACTCCATACTTGTATATTTTCAAAGTGTGTTTAGTGCTGTGCTATGAAGAAAAGGGAGAAGTGCAATGGGCTGGGGTGATGATGGAGGAAAGTCCAGGGTGTAGTTCCAGTCTATTTGTAGCACAGGTGCAGTGTCCATGGGGACATTAGAAGGGGATCAATGGCAGTTCAAGGTAGGCAGGGTGACAGTGTGGGACGCAAGGGTGACAATCAGGAGAGTCTCATTTCCTGGCGGGGGTCTTGGCAATAGTCTCTGGCTTCTGCCTGGATTGCAGGGAATGTTTGCAGGGTGGTTCTCCTTCTGCAGGGGGAGGGGTGCTGGTGGCCTGTTGGTCCTGTGATGGGACCTCCTGTCCACTAGCAGCAGCGGAGGTGGAGGACTGTTCAGGAGCCTGGCTAGTGGCAGGGGCCTGCTGGTGTGACACAGCCTCCCTCATAATGTTGCCCATGTCTTCCAGCACCCCTGCAATGGATACCAGGGTGGTGTTAATGGCCTTCAGGTCCCCCCTGATCCCCTGGTACTGTCCCTCCTGCAGCCGACTGTTCTCCTAGACGTTGTCCAGGATCTGGCCCGGTGTTCCTGGGAATGTTGGCATGCTCCCGGGATCTCAGAGTGCCTTCTGGAGAGTCAGTTCCCTGGGAATGTCCTCCCCTTGGCACACAGCAGTCCTCCCAGCTTCCCTGTTGTCCTGTGCTTCTGTTCCCTGAACCGTGTGCCCACTGACACCGACCCCAGGTCCCTGATTGTCTTGGGTTTGTGGTGTGCCCTGGGGTCTCTGTAGTGGTGGACACACTGCTGATTGACGTGTCCTGGGGACAGAGGTATGGGTACGCTGGGTGGGTGCTGTGGTGGTGTTTCCTGAGGGGGGAGGCTGTGTGGTGGTGTGTGACTGTGCCTGGGTAACTGACTGTCCAGAGGTCCCTGATGGGACAGGTTGGACATCCAGATCCAGGCAAGCAGAGTCACTGTCATCACTGTGGGCCTCTTCTGTGGGGGGACTGGATGTTGCTGGCACCTCTTCTCTGGTGACATTGGCTGGGATACCTGTGGGGATGTAAATGCAGTGTTGTTGTTTCTGTGTGTGACATATTGTGCATGTGTGGGTTGGCCTCTATTGTTGTTATTGCCCTTGCAGCTTTCACTTGTGTACGTTGGTGTATAGTGGGATGATTAGTTCTCTCTAGTGTGCATGCTTTAGTGATAGGTGTCCATGCAGGTCTGTGAGGGATGTCCAAGCATTGTTGGTGCATGCAGGGCTTGGCATTGGGATGAGTGAGATGTGATGGTGGAGTGTGCGGGAAGTGGTGGAATGATGGGAGTGAGTGTGTGCGTGGGGGTAAGTAATGGCATAGAGTATAGAGTTGACTTACCAGAGTCCAGTCCTCCTGCTACTCCTGCCAGGCCCTCAGGATGCATGATTGACAAGACTTGCTCCTCCCATGTTGTTAGTTGTAGGGAGGAGGTAGGTGTCCACCGCCAGTCCTCTGTACTACGAGCTGGTGTCTTGCTGCAATAGAACGTACCTTCCCCCCTAGGTTGTTCCACCTCTCCCTGGTGTCATCCCTTGTTCTGGGGTGCTGTCCCACGGCTTTGACCCTGTCCACGATCCTCTGCCATAGCTCATCTTCCTAGCAATCGATATGTGCTGCACCTGTGCTCCAAATAGCTGTGGCTCTACCCGGATGATTTCCTCCACCATGACCCTTAGCACCTCGTCAGTGAATCTGGGTTGTTGTTGTGGTGCCATGGCTGTTGTGTGAGTAGTGTGGGTAAGGGTGTGTAGGGTGATGTGGTGGGGTGTGTGATGTGGGGTGCGTGGGTGGTGAATAGGTGTAGGTGGTGTGTGTCTCTGGTCTTGTCTGTGGTCGTGGTGTCTGTCTCGTGGCAATTGTTTGTATTCGTAAAGGGTTGTGGGCAATGTGAGTGTGTGTTTTATAGTGGTGTTGGTGTGTGGGTGTTGTGTGTGTATGGTTGTCAGGTGTGTGTTATTTGAATTGTCCAATGTGGTGTTGTTTTGTATGTGTGTGTGTATTTTGAGCACAGTGGTATGTACTGCCAATGGTTTACCGCCATTGAATGCACGCCATGGTGATTCATGGATCATAATGTTGTGGGCGTAGTTCTGTTGTTGTAACGGTGTGGGTTTTGTTACCGCCAGTTTATCACTGACCTTTGTTGTGGCCGAGTTGTGTCTGTGGCTAAATAGTGATGGACTGGTGTGTGTGTGTCATAATACGGTTAACGGATATCAGCCGCAGCGGCGGTATGTTGGCGGCAGTCAGCATGGCGGTAAGTGGGTTTTACCATCAATGTCATAATGAGGGCCACAGTATTTTGTCATTTAAAAAGCAAAGTTTTTAAGCACAGTATTAGTGCAGTGCCATCCTTGCCGAACTCTAAATGACAAAAGCTTTTCACAACTCCAGGCATAGTATTACAGCTGTGAATTGGTAAGATACAATCCAAGCCAACCCAGAATGAGCAAAAGCAACCCCTCACATGTGTTTTGCTATCATTATAGCTCTTCAGAGAGGTTTACCTTTGTCCAAACACAAGGAAGCACCCAGTATAAGTCAAAACAATACCCTTTCAGGGTTAGAGTGACACATAAATTAAGTGAAAGAGAAGAGAGAACTCTGGGTAGATCCCAAGTTTAGGTGTAGTAGGGTTATCTATACTTGACCCTCTTTGTTCTCATTTTTCAGACCCAGACAGGTGGATGTCCCCAGTGCAGCATGAGATCGAGAGGGTTTGCTGAGCCTTTGTCACTATACATACAAATATGTTTTTTCTTTGATATTTCAAAAACTAGTGAACGCATTTACACCAAATCACAAAAAGGTTGCTTTCTGGACCAAGAGGCAGCTTTCTCCTAAATTGGTGTAAATCCATCCAGTGGCTCTGCCCCTGTTCCTTCCTTCACCTGTTGTAGTTAGAGTTATCTCAAGTAATTATAACTCGTACAGGTAACTATAACTCATGCCCTCACCATGCACTGCTAATTACCCAACAAATTATTGCACTCATGGCATCTTCTATAACATAATTGATAATATCAATGTAATATTTGCAGTAAAACCTTTGAGGAAAAAACTGTGCTTGGCAGGGGTGCGAGTTTTAGTTACTTTAGGGCACAAGGTATATTTACGTGAGTTAACACTAACTATAACAGATGAATTTCTATGTCTTTGTACATTTAAAATGTGAGCCTAACTATAATGTCCCTATAACAGTTGTGTTTTTTTAAGTGAACACATATATATATATATATATCTATATCTATATATATATATCTCATATATATATATAGATATAGATATATATATATATATATATTTATCTTGTCTGAGACATAAAACATCTATCTGAAACATAAAACTTTTTTCTGCAACATAAAATATGTTTCACTTGTTAGCTTAAGAATGGCAGTCCACTGGTGGACCAAAGCCATAGACTCCGAAAGGAAATCAGTATAAAAAATAGAATATGCCCCAGTTGATAATACTCCTTGCATTAAAGGTTTAGAAGGCCCAAGCACAAAGTCAAAGACAAAGCCAAAACAATATATCAAAATAGAGGTCAAAACGACATGCCTTGTAGTAAAAAACTGAGGGATCCAATAAGGGAAACAACAAGAAAGAGGAAGAATAAGGAAACAGCGAACAACCAAGATGGCAAGTAGAAGTTAATGCAGAGCAGGAAGTTTCAAGACATTGTCCCCGTGGAACTTGAGTCCTCAGTAGCACTGCTCTTTACATGCTCTATACAGACCTCTCCTGCCTAACTTCCTTTTCACCCCAGCCACCATAGGCCAGTCAGCCATACCCTTGCATTGATATAGCTCACAATTTCCTTCTGCCATGGCCTGGGAAAAAACTGCTTATTCCTTACAGAATCTCTTATAAAAATGAATGTTGTTTCTGTATCTAGATGACTTTCACATCCAAATAAAGGGCACATCTTGGGCCTAAACATTCAATCTAGATTTGATCAATGTATCTCTACTTTTGTGATAACGGGAACTTCAGTCCCAAACACCCATTTTTACAAAGACCAAACATTTGAGGCACATACACTGATGACATACTTTGCCTGTTTCAAGATCAGAATGCAAATGTCTTTACATTCCATGAATGGTTCAAGAATCACAGTCCTCACCTAAAATCCTCAGTGGCTACAGACAAACATACAATATGTCTCCTTGAATTATGTGCCCAAAATGAATGTTCCCTTCTTCTAACCTCCTTTTCATCTAAACAAAGAACAAGGATAAACTTCTTCATAATAAATGCTGCCACCTACACATACTCTGGTATAATCTCCCCTACAGCAGATCACTACAAAGGAAGACTTTGCCCACTCAAAAGATCTGTGCACAAAACACACCATGAACACTACCCATGGAGACATTTTACTACTCTAGCAAAAATTAACAGACAACACTCTGTTATGCGTCACTACCTTCAGTCCTAAAATCAATTGCATCAAAATTACATCAAAAAATAGTAACCCATTTAGAAAGGACCTACGATCAACCTTCTGAAACCAAAATTCAACCTATAGATGCAAATAAACACTGGGAGATAGTCTCATGAGTGCTTACAGACCAATAGAAAAAAAATGTCACCCTATTGTCATTGACATCTGGTGGTCATCACCAATTACAGGACACCACTTATGCAGGAATTTGTCAGTATCCAAGTTTATGGCACACAAAAAAGAACCTAACCATGGAGACAGCATGATTTAGAAGAGAAACCCATATGTGAACTGCAATTCAAAATAGGTGATATATGCAAAGCCTTGCCATGTAATTTATGGTACATAGGCAGAACAAGCAAAGAGCTCTTCAAAAAGTATCACACCATATTTTTCTCTGATTCACCCCCAAAGAATATTCCATTACTCAAAAATGTAAACAAAGAGAACAAATAGCTACCGTAAATGTTTAAATTGTAATGCATAGGAAGAGTACTACACATTGTATTACAGTTCAAAAATATGCAAGCATGATTATCAAATTCCACTCATTTGATGATGAGATGATGGAACAAGAAGAATAGAATAGTGTTAGTGTTATACAAAGAGAGCATCTGCAACACCTGTTGCTTGTTTTGCACTGGCAGCACTGCAAGTCAATGTGGGAGCCCAAACCCCAGTGATTCACTAAACCCTAATATTTCAATCACCTGAAAATGTAGCACTGGCAGCTAGGCTCCAACATCCTTGATCTAATCTAGAGATAACAGTCATCACCCTCCACAACATCTGATCCAATAGAATTAGCATAGTAAATCAAGTGATGAATGGGACCGCTCAATAAATGAGTTGTGGATTGCTAAAAAAGTTAAAGAGTTTTATTAGAAAAATATCAAAACAGACTATACAGAAAAATGCAGTAAGTGCCATGAAGGTTCATATAAAGAGGACATTGCCAGAAATCAAATCAAGTCTAATAGCATCGAAAAGTCATAAAGACAAGACCCCTAATGGAAAAGGGTAGTCTCCCAATCATCAGACATAGTCCCATAGAGAAGGCAAAAAGTATCTCCTAAATGGACAGAGTTCAGTGAGGAAAACAAAAGGTCTCCCAATCAAAAATAAACAGGAGAGAATCCCCAATAGAAAAGGAAATCATCTCTAGCTCACTCCCAACACCAGGGGTTACTATGTACATTTTACACATAAACAATGAGCAAAACTGCAGATGCAGCATGACATGACTAGTAATAGCAAATTTTAGACAAATCAGAAGATCCTCATTAAAAGTATTATAAACCAAAGCCATTTCGAAGCTAATCAGGACTCTTGCATTAGCTTACAAAGCAACAGCAATCAAAAGATGTAAAATACAATATGAAACATTCTCAAAGACTCATAAATTAGTGTGCTAACAAGTTGCATCAGACATGTCCTTCACAAAGATACATAAGGAAACATTCACAATACCTGCTTTCTATGGAAAATAATTAATTGTGCCACAATGTTCTCTGCTCCATAGAAATTATGATGAGATAAGGCATGCAGGGGGACATTGATTGGGAGCGGGAATGAGGAGGAGCAAGTTGAGCAAAGCATGAAAAACTGAATCCAGCTTGATAAAATGGTGTCTCTACAAAAAATGTGGCATTAATACACCATATTAATAACCACACTTCTAGAGGACTGAAAGGTCATGGTGTGTGACAATTACTGACTCTATTGAATATTATTGTTATTGATTGTATTGATTATTGATCTGCATGTACTGGAGCTATGGTAAGAACATCTTAATTGCGAGTCAAAAGGTTCATCGACCTATTCGCGTCCCCTTGTAAGTTTACTTATTAAGGTCAGATGCACTAACAAAGATGGTAGCAGAGATAATGGTTAGTTTCCTTAAGAGCTTATCATAGACGTCCGGTACAGAGTAACATGTGTTAACAGCAATGGTAAGAGAGGTAATGATTAGTCTCCTTAAGAGCTTATCGTAGACATCTAGTACAGAGTAACAGGTGTTAACAGTGTTGGTAAAGAGAGATGAAGGTTTGACTCCTTGAGAGCCCGTGATAAATATCCAGAGATAGTAACACAGGTGAAGGTTCATCATTATCAAGATTTGGATTTTATTTTTCAATGATGCAAATTGGAGAGAAAATTATATTCCCCCAAGCCTGGAAATGACTTTCCCAGAATCTTGGATCCTCCTAATGGTTGTTTGAGGATGTTCTTGGCATTCTGGTGACAGTGTAAATGAAGTAGGTTACGCTTGCACAGCTTATGGAAATCGCAGGTGAATTGTGGGGTTTGTGAGGGTTTAGGGAGTTTGCTACTCCAAATATAGTTGTAGAAGGAGTGTGCGTACTCCGCATTGTGAGAGTAAGGAAGTCGTCAAACTTCATATGTGTGTGGCGCTTTGTGCTAAAAAATTGTCCATGTGGTTGTTGATGTACAGACCCTATGTGGTCTAAAACTCCGGAGTATATTGAGTGTATGAGACACTTGGGGCCATATTTATACTTTTTGACGCAAAACTGCGCCAACGCAGTTTTGCGTCAAAAAAATTAGCGCCGTCTAACGCCATTTTGAAGCGCCGTGCGGGCGTAAAATTTATACTTTGACGTACGGCGGCGCAACCAACAGGTGGGAGTCATTATTTCGTGACGCACACAGCGTCGGTCTGTCGTAAAGGAAACCAACGTAAAGGCGACGCACATCACTGTGGGTCGATTTACGACAGCGCAATTCGGAAAGCGCTGGTTTTCTTCACGCTATTGCGTTAAATTTTTGCGCGAAAACTGCCCTGTCAGCAGAGGAGACCCAAAATGGATCCCAGATGCCACAACAGACCCCAGGAGGATGAGAGCAGACCAGGAACCAGCCAGGAGGATCCATACAGGAACCAGGACATTTAAAAAAAAAAAGAGAAAGTGTCGCTTCAGTGAAGAGGAGCAGGAAATCCTGGTGAAAGAGGTGACGGAACACCAGCACCAACTTTTCATCTCCTCTAAATTGCCACTCAGTAGGAGAGTGGCCATATGGAAACAAATAGTGGACAAGATCAACAGTGTGGCTGAAGAACGCCACACAGTCACTGAGTGTAAGAAACGCTGGCATGACTGCAAACGTAGGACAAAAGAGAAAATGGCCAGGAACAGGAAGGCAGCAATGCAGACTGGAGGGGGGAGTCCAGCACAACAGGAGGCCCTGGACCACATGGAGGAGATGGTCGCAGCCGTCATCCCGGAGGAGATCGTCACAGGGATTCAAGGACTGGACAGCGCAGACTACCACGACACAACGCACATGCAGGGCAAGTCGCATGGGGAATTCAAATGCAATAATGGGGACTGTAAGCAGGGGGGGGGATACCTACTACACAATGCATGTAAGTCAGCACATATATGAAGTGGCATGGGTAAAGGGGCACGGCAGGGGGGCATGCCCAGCACAGACCGAAGCTGGGGCACGACAAAATACAGTAACAACAACAGTCCCATGGGGACATCCTGTAATGACAACAATAGAGCCAAGGGAAAGCAGCGACAGGTGGGAAGGCCACTACCTCAAATCCACATCCAGGCACTTGTATTGCAAAATCTATCCTACATCAACTAGGTCCCTATCAGTAATGCAGTAGGCAAAACAACAACTGCAATGTAACTGCCACAACAGTTGACAATAACACCTCTCATCTCTGTGCAGCTATAGTACCAAATGGCAGGAACCTCCCCATGGAACATACATACCTAAATTAGGGGGTGAGGATGACATCCGCAACTATTCATAGAAATAAGACAAAGGCACCAGTACACTCAAATGCCGAATGTCCATACCTGACACATACATAAGCCTAAGTAAACAGCAATAGGAGCCACACAGCACTAACGACACACACATGCTGCATACGTCACGGTCCCTCACGTGCCTGGCTAACAAGGCTACATCACTAATGTCATACTGCTCAGACAACAACATTGAGGAGGGGACACAGGCAACTGGTCACTGAAACACACCTGCAAAGTCTGACAAACAAATAGGACATTCATACGATAAACAGGCCAATCCAGTAAGACACACATGACCCAACATCATCTTCAAACATCAACAATGTTTACATCCATACCACATCCTAACATTGACATGCATAGGTAATGCCACGTAACATGTACAGTTCATGCAATGTGAATAAAAAGTGTATGGGGCAGGGCCTGAGAGGCAAGTGTGCTGGCAGGGCAGTCACAACACCCACAGTCAGTCAAAGTGTATTGTGGCAAGTGTAACGTATACTTTGCGCATTAGCCTCAGGCTGGAGGCCTTTGTGCATCTTACCCTGAATGTACTTATACTCATTTGCTCACATCTAAGAGCCTCAGAGCACTTTGCACTAAATGATTCTCATTGCCCTTCCTATCAGTTAATTTAGCAAATAGCCAGTCCTAAGGTGTTGTCAATTAGTCAAATCACACTGTTTTGCCTACTTCTGCACTGGAGTTTGCCAGAACATATTCACTCTGTGCCCCAGTCAAGGATACAGTCTGGTATGTTGCTGATAGATGTGGTAGGGGTTAAGGTTTGGCATTCCTGCGTAGGGAAACTTTGTCATCACGATGACATATGACTTATAAAATCACTTCCTTGTCCCAAGATATGCAAGAGGGAGTTTCCAAACAGAGAAACACAACTAGATGCTGCCTGCCTTGCTGCTGATGCACAACCAGATCACAGCCCATTCCTCTGATATGAGGGATGATGTCTCCCCTGTGATTCAGACAGGCAAGCTCCAAACTTAACATGCTGTGCTATACATAGAACAAGCAGAGGTAGAGTAGAAACTGTTAGGCACCATGATAGCTGTGTACTAATGTATTACTCTCCTGAGGACTATTTCAATTCTAACAGTGTGTATTGTTTGGGTTATTGTGGCTCACACCTAAATTTCTACAAGTCAGTTGTACAATGAAACCTCATATTAAACAAATACTGTCTTTGTCATTTGTGTATGGTAACATACCGGAAAAGACATAATAGTGTAGGATCTGAGTGACCACGACTTGCCTGAGAAGTTCCAAAGATGTCATGCGCTCGGATGTCTAAACATTCCTTTGATGTGGGAGACCAGAGGCACTGCTAGTTAGTCTGAGCAAAATGAAATATCAGGGTGACAGAGTTATTTACAAGTGGGTCAGACTTAGTCCCCCACATCATTAGCTATCCTGCTGCCTAGAAAGCCAGTAATCACATGTAGGATAATGAGAGCCCACCCAACAAAATGTCCCTCCATAACAATAGTTAAACACCGAGGGAGGAGTAGGACCAAAAGACGCCTATTCCTAAATAATTACAAAGCAACACCTAGAGGCGATCTGGCAGACATGTCTGATAGCTCCATATCATACATGTGACACACAGGTGGGCCATAGGCCTACAACAATGCCCTATGACGGACAGCAGATTCCAAGACAAACACAGATCACAAAGTTAAGGCATACCAAGGCTTGTATCTTAGTGCAAAATTGTCACAACACAGACACACTAATTGTACCCTGTTTCATTGCAGAGGAACACGGATCTCCTGCCGATATGCCTGTCCATGAGTTCCCTGATGACATGGATGACAAGCCCATAAACCTCCCACAAGAGACCATTCAAATGGTCCTTGAAAGCCTCCAAACCCCACCTTCAGTCACAAGGAGGAGCACAGAAGAAGCAGCCACCACAGGAGAACCACCCGCCACCCCAATTGTAAGACCTGTCAGCTCCAACACAGCTGAGGACTCTGACGACACTGGCACCAGCTTTGAAAGAACTGTAGTTGGGGTCCATCGGGAGCTGGCCAAGGAGGTGCGGGTGGGGATGCAAACTATGGCAGCCAGCCTTGAGAGGGTGCGTTCGTGCATGTTGTCAACTGCTGATCAGGCAGCTGCAATGCAAGCCCGAACATCGCTCTTGGAGGAACTTTTAAAAACACAGAAGGAAATCTGCACAGCTGTCATCCAGTTGACACAACAACTCCAACTGCAAGCCAGTCAACGTGTGCACGAATGCAAAATAGAACCCCTCAGGGCCGACCTGGCTGCCTACCATCGTGATGTGGCTGCCATTCTGAAAAACCAGCAGGCCCTCCTTGCTGCAGTACTGCCCTTCATAACTCGACAGGGAGCAGCCCCCGGGATGTCTGCCTCCATGTCTTCTAACACTGAGGTGTGTGTTGCCCCTTCACAACCAACAACAACAAGGACACACCAGGCAACACACACATCAGAAGAAGAAGACATGGAACAGATAACATTCACACGCAAGAGTACCCGGAAGCCCTAGTCCCTGCACCATGGCCTACTCTGACTAAGGTCCTACGTTTTGACAAATGCCAGTCTCACTACAACTACACTCAATGACTGTTTGGCAATCCACTGTATGACTTGTCCCCATTGCCAGTGAATGTCTCTCTCCTACTATTTGGCAATTCCTGTTCCTCTGCACTGTCTGTGACATCACCCCAGCATGTCAGGAGCATCATCCACACCCCGTCTGTAGGATCACCATGTAAGAATGCACCGGAACGGACTCAGCTAACATTGTGAATGGACATTTTGCACTATACCACCTATAAATAAATATCACTTGCACACCTATTGTGTCTCTGTGTTATTTCACACTCCAACTGTGCAGTACATAACTCCAAAGTGGCTGTGTGGCAACCATGTCGATTCTCTATACTACTGTCCTGATTTCATGTATACTGAAACATCTGTGCAGTGGCCAGGAATGCATCATAGCCTTACTATACTGAGGAAAATAACTGATGAAGGGACTAAGCACACACAATCATGCTGGGTTGGACAGAATGATGCACCATCTATAGCTATTCTAGACAACTAATGGTGGCTGAGAAATGTAGGCACCATGCAATACTTAAATAAGAAATAATGCTGTAAAATGTAAGGAATCATTAACAAATTACACTGCATCAATCACCCTTACGGAGTATACTTCCATGAAGGAAAGTCATGCTGAATCAGTACACACATGATGTAGGTCAGCAATGACAGCAACAAGACAAGAGTGTGAACAATTCCTCATCTACAAAGATCTCCCTGAACTTCACACTGCTGTCCGACCTATCTATTTACCCACAATAACAAGTCTGGAAGCACTCTTTGTGAAGTAGGATACATGCCAACCCAAAACCTTGATGATCAATGCACACTACCAATGGTGGGTCTCCCACATGGTGGATACTTACCAAGTTAGCACACGGGTAGCTGGCATGTTAAACCTCAATATCCTGGGGATAGCGAGCATAGGACACAAATGTCATACTAAAACATTCTTCTACACTGATGTCAAGGCCATGATAATGTAGCACCTAACGCATCATGTAAAGGGTTAACTTAATTTTTATTTCAATGAAGTAATAAAAGAGGCAACTAAGGGAAAGGTAAACCTACACTAATCTAACCTGACTACTACTAACCCACAACTGTCCCTAACTAACCTAAGCTAAACTTACTCTACACATGTAACGAAACGATCTAAACATCAACTCCCCACCCACCATTATGAGACAAGACACATGCAGGACAACACTTACTAACCTACACACATACTATACTATCCTAAACAAACATATATTTTTGGGGTAATATTTTTTTAAGAATTATTTTTTTTCTTTTTTTTTAAACAGGAATCCCAACATTGCCCCCCACCCACCCACCCACACAAAAATATAAGATAGAAAGAATAAGGACCCCCCACCCTCTTCCCTAACACTAACTAAGCTAATTACCTATACTTATCCTATAACTAACCCCCAAAACCCAACTAACAGTATAAAATAGGAAAGAGGTGAGAGGGGAGGGGTAAAAGTTCAGGAGGGCAAAAGTACTACAGATTTGCCCTCCGTGTGCGCCTGATGGAGTGGACCTTCTTTTTCACATAACTCATGTCCTCCCTCAGGTTGTCCACCTTTTTAACCAACTTGTCCAATTTTCGGGACAATGCCAGGAAGGCAGCTGGGTCGACAGGAGGGTCTGTGCTGGTTTGCGTGCCGGCGGAGGTGGATGTTGTGGCAGGAGTTGTGTGGCCACGGGACAGTCCTGATACCAACACACGGCTGGGTCCAGGTCTGGAGGAAGATGCTTGGTCCGTTGCTGGGTCCACTTGGGCAGACCTGGTGGATGTGGTGTCGGTGGTTGTTGGTGGCACTGTAGGGGGAGCCTGTGGTGTGGCCCACCACGCCCCGGAGGCCCGATCTGAATGGTACTTGCGGGCCATCCTCCGATACCCACACTGCACCTGCAGGATGTGCCTGTATCTCATCGCACGGCGCTCAAAATGGTTGCGATCTGCGGCACTCAGGTTTGCAGCTGTGAAGAGAAAAGGCAAATATTTAGCTTTGGATTTGCATTGGGTGGAATACCACAATGGGTCATTTGTCCATTACTAGAAATGTATTGGTTGCAGCAATTGTCACAACATAGTTCACGGAAAGGCTCAGAGGAAGTACATGTGAAACATGCATACATAAGGGCATATCACACCTAGCATATCCATGTCTCTACATGATGGATGGCATCACCCTAAACTACTCATCCAAATCATACCTAAGGCATTTGACATCATGGCAGCACCTCTTCTGCATACTGACTTCACTACATATGTCATTCTATGTGATAACAATCACACTCCTCACTCAATGGCATTTGGAATTAGTTGTGTGCTAAGATTGAACCCATGGGCCAGAATCAAATGTCAACACTAGGGGCCAGATGTAGGAATTTGGAAAATGCAACTAGCAATTTGCAATGCAGAACGGTGTCTCTGACACCGTCTGCGAGTCGCTATGGGGTGGCTAAGACCCACCTCATGAACATCAATGATGTGGGTTCCAAGTTGCGCCACCTTAGCGACTATGGGCACTCACGGGGATGGAGGCCTGCTGGGAACAGCAGACCTCCATGGACGTGACTGCTTTTAAATAAAGCAGGTTATTTATCCCCAAGTGTAGGCCGTTTACCTGAAAGGAAAATGAGCTGCAATGAGTAAAAAATCACAACAACTTCAATCTTGGAATATTTCACGGTAATTAGTGGTCCCTTAGACCACTGGCTGTTTTGTACAGGATTATTTCGGTCCACTCACAAAGGTGAAGGGTTACAATGGGGACCCCTTCCAGTTAGCAAGTGGGTTACCATCCACTTCAAGTGGATGATAACTGCGACTCACTTTGCAACCACGTACTCGGTTGCAAATGGGATTGCCTACCACTGTGAGTTGCAAGTAGGTCTGGAAAACCCCTTTATATTTTGCATTTTGAAAAGCATTTAGCTAATATGTTCATGACCACCAAATACATTTCGGAATAGGAAACAGACGTTTGCAACTCACAAACAGAAATTTATGCCATTTGCAACGTGTACACAGTTTGCTACATCTGGCCCTAGGTACTAACTCAAGTCACAAAAGGTGTCAAGTACGTGTAACATACTGGTTGCTACAGTCCTAGGTACCCTGTTTCACAGTAACATGCCAGTCTTTGTGGGTGGTGTGGGAAGAACAACCAACAATCCCATGTTCAATGCACACCCAGGAGTGTATAGAAAGTTCAACAAGTATGTGCCTTCACACACAACACCTATGAAGGGCTAGCAACACGTTGTAGTCAGCCAAACATTGTCACATCCCAGGTCCACACATGTCAAAATGATATGACTTAGGCCAACATGACATACTATCAGTGAGGCATGTTTTACAACACACACAGAGGAGGTAGAACACCCATTCTCATGATTCGACAGAACACCTAGGCCATTGTACTCAAGTCACACACACTTCTAGTTCACCTTGTGGAAGTACATGCCCCCGGAAGATCCGACCTACAGTGTACACAGTCCATCCTCAACTAGGAAGAAGCACTTGTCATCAGAGCCATGTGCCTAAGCTATCTGGGAGACTGTCAGTCTGATATGCAGACTCAGTTCATGGCAAGTCCCTGACCAAGTCTAACATTGACCAGTGTATTCCAAATGAGTCATCCCATTCCCCATTGCCGCACAACTGGAATGACCTACAGCCCCTCAATCTGAGAGATGGCTAGGTATTGCTTTACAGAAACATAAGTCCTATTTGATATCACACTAAAACAACAATGCCAATGAACGGCGAGCGCATCAAATCACGAATTCTCTTGAACACACAGTAATCCATCATGCTTCATTACCAAACAATGAAAATAGCACTCAGGCGACACTCACTGTAGGTATCGGGGTCGTCAAAATGTGCCACCTCTCCCACGGTGTACGGGGCTGGTCCACCTGTAAAGCATGAAAGGAAGAATATACTCAGACTGGGTGAACTGACAAATAATTTCAGTTACAATGACACTGTGTGAATCTGACATGGTAATGATAGACTTTCCCACATGCTCATACTGCATGGATGACTTTGTATTCAACATTATCATTGGATGAGTCTCCTGCTACAGTGACACACCCTACTACACACATGCAGTGGCCAGGACAGTCATGTGTCGTCCAAGTTAACCCTCCATTAGTATGCCCCAACAATAATGTTATCCATACATCTCAGCATGTGCATCCCAGAGAGACATTCCAAAACTGGTTCCATGAGGACTGCATGACCACTCACAATCAAACAGGCTAGGTGGACATGTTCAACACATAGCAACCACACACACATGTGACATATGTGTGGACAACATAACTAACTTCATGTGACGTGAAGGCAACACACATGTATAGCATCATCATGTGTTTCTCATTTTCTGTCTAGCTATGGCGTCTACATCTGTAGGTATGTTGTTTCTACATGACTTACTCACTGGCCATTATGACCACTAGAGTACAAATAGAGCCGTTCACGTGTTGCTTGTCTGACACAAATGCAACACTACATTACATACAGCTATAGCCATCTGGTATGTGTTGCAAAAATGAGCCATCGGACTGGTAGCATTGGTCTTCATACACATTCTGCAACAAATACACATTAGGGCACATATGGATACCTTTGTAGCGCATCATTTGCATCATTTTGTGACGCAGAGAGGGGGCTAATTAGCAAAATACAGATAGATGTTGCAATTTGCTGCTGTTATTGCGTGAAAATGTGTTGCAAAAATGGGGATATATGTGTATAAACATGGGCCTAGGTTTCCCTAGCATTACACACAGTCAGCTACTTATTTAGCAGATTGGCTAACAATCATCACATGTTCCCACACAGATTTCTATTATTCCCATGTAATTGATTTGTACTCACCAACATGGCCACCAATCCTGAGTCCCAGGTGGTCCAGCAGGTCCTGTTCCCTGGTGATCAGATCTGCCCAGCGGTGCTTCAATTGATGGACATTTCGCATGCTCCCGTAGACCCAGACCAGGTGATGGCGCACCTTCTCCCACCGGATTTTCCTAGCCTCCGTGTGATACCCCTGTATCACACGTCCCCCAGCCTCCAGCATCAGTGGGAGGAAATGGCTAACTAGACATATGAACCCCCCCCAATTCATCTTCACCCATCCTGGACAGGCGAGGCCTACCTGACATATTGACAGCTAGAAAAATGGACAAATGAAATAAGAAAGTAAAAGTGGGAAATGGGGAAAGGTAGAGGTGTGAAAGAAAATGAAAAAGGAGAAAAATAGGCCAACTAACCCCCCAAACTATGCTACCCACAACAGACTCCCACAGACAATACAAACAATCACAGGAATAGACAAAACAAGACTAAACAGACTGAGACAATGTTATACAACAAGAATAGATTGACAAAAAGACAAAATACAAGGGACACAGGACACTAAAGCAGTAAAACACAGGACAACACCTTTCACACAACCACACAGTCTAGATAAATCTGAGACTGCAAAGTGAAAGTGAAAGTTAACTCCCAGTACATATTTTGTAAACAGGATATCCTATTACATCACTTCCTGCATAAAATGGCCGCCGTTTTTATTTTCCCGTTATGCGTCATATTTTCACGCATACACAATTGTGCGTCATTTTTTTGGGACGCATTACATTGCACATGATGCCGAGTCAAAAAATATGATATGAATATTAATAATTTTTAATGTACATGAGATGACCAATATATTGTCCATGTAGCGTCAATTTTACTACGCATACATCATGGGCGTCATTTTTTTCCACGTACAGTAGTGCACATGATGCTGAGTCAAAAAATATGATATGAATATTAATAAATTTTAATGTACATGAGATGACCAACATATTGTCCATTTAGCGTACATTTTACCACGCATACATCATGGGCGTCATTTTTTTCCACGTACAGTAGTGCACATGATGCTGAGTCAAAAAAAATTGTGATGTAAATTATACTTTGATGGCTAAATATGTGACACTTTTGGATACATTTCTATTTGACTCTGCATTCTGTACACTCATGTATGTGAACAAATTATGACGCCCATGCTGTATGCGTAGAATTTGGAGCACATTTTTCCTTATGTCTTCATGTTTTTAACTTTGGAAAGGTGATTTGTAATGGTCAAACGGTGCTATGTGATACACATTTGTGTTTGGATATGACACATGTCCGTTGTTGTATGTATAGAAGGCATTCACACTGTCATGTTTTGGATACGTTAACTAATGTATTGACCATATTTGTCAACATATTTGGGGTAATTGCTGATGGCTATTTTGAAATGATGGATGGGATACCATGATGTATTCCTTCTCCAAAATGTGTCCACAATTATGATGGTGATGCTTTTATCTGTAGTCCTAACAGGGAGTGCAATAGTCACTTACAGTTTTTATGGGGCTAACCATGTCCCATTATGATTTTGTGTTTCAGATTTGTGTTTGACTTTTGACATGTAGCCCACATGTGTTTTGTGCATGTGTTTAGTTCACAAGTACAAGATTCTTGTATGTTTTGGGAGCGGTAGAGGTGGACTTACGCCCCCAGCACCCTAGGATTTGACCATCCAGAATAGCTACTGTATCCATGGAGTATATTTATTATATCATGGCAAACCTGCAGCAACAGGCTAATGTAAGGCCATATGGTATGAATGACTGTTGACCATTCATTCATCTCATTAGCCCATTTGACGTTTGCTGTAATGATGAATTGGAGCAAACTTGCATACCATTTTCCAATGACTATGTTTGCAAGACTCTCAGCGTTTCCGATGTGATAATGAGAATAATTTTGTTGTTGTCTGTGTCCCTTTCTGCATAAACTGGTTTAGTGGCATGTTACATTCTTTCTGCTAGGTTCAAACTGGGACACAACTGTGATGGTCTACTTTCAAATATTAGGTTGATTGTATGACATATGTGTACATGTGTGTTGGAATGTGGATCCACTATCACCTGTCTGGGTGTATGTTGTCACTGTGACTTCAAGGTCTCCTCCTGAGTTAGTGGCAGCTGATGTTGTTCCAATTGTGTATTGCTCATATCACACACTTGAGAGAAGCCATTGATGACATGGTCACGTACACATGGATGGTCCCACCCTGTCTCTGAACAAGTGTGATGTGACTTTCAAATGATCTCAAATTTTGGGCTGGATGAGAGACTGTTTCAGGTGTTTGGATCCGGCATGTGTAATTCCACATTTGTACTCCTGTTGGGCTCTGTGTATGGTAATGTATCATGTCACATCCTACCATCTGTGCATACATTTGTGATGTTAATTTTTGGTGTGATGACTGTTATAGCATTCTTGCTCAATGAGACGACATTCTTCTTCAGCAATTTCAAACTAAAGGTGGTCAGAAATGCATAGGCCAAAGCATGATGTGGTGTTGGTTATCTGTGTTTATTTACAAGTGTGGAATACAAGTTATTATATTAAATTAAGAAAAAAAATTATTGACAAGCTGTTGGCGCCTACGCACTCCTGCTGCCGTGTTAGGTTGTTCCCCCTCCTGTTGCAGGCCAGCATCCTCCTCTTCGTCATCCTCAGGCATGTCTGGGGCCAGGTCAAGAAGGGGAATATTCCTTTTAACACAAATATTGTGTAATATGGCACAAGTGAGTATGATCTTACAGACCATCTCTGGGGAATAGAGTAGGCTACCGCCAGTTATGTCAAGGCAGCGGAACCTTGACTTTAGGATCCCAAAGGTCCGCTCCACAATGCTGCATGTCCTCTTGTGGGCGTCATTGTATGCCCGCTCAGCAGCAGTATTTGGGTTCCCATATGGTGTCATTATCCAAGGCTGGATGCCATACCCCTGATCAGCTGAAAGAGAAACACAGAATGGTATCAATTAGATGTAGGAGGCACTGTTGTACGTATCTTTGATGGCAGTAGTTGTGTTGTGTTGTCTGTGACTATTTTGTGTACTAATGTGACAACCTATGGTTGTTGGTGAAAACTTTTGCATTGATTTTTTTTCCTTGGCTGAGCAAGTGTTTGTTGGCTAACTGTTTGTCAGCAGGATGTATTGGTTTCTCCAGTACAGTGTGCCCTCCCTTGCATTGTGACTTGTGATACAGGTGTCCGTGTGTCCTCACTGGGGGTGTGATGATAGTTCCATGTAGAGTTGAAACATGAAAGTGTATTAGAAACGTTCATATGAACATACCCAGGCCATCCCATACCTTTAAACTTATGCATTGTATTAGTGTACAGGTTATTGTGAGACTTCCAATTTGCAAGGTGACATTTAGGCAACCACAGTCATTAATGTCTTCACACTAAGCTGTAGAGTAAATTCCAATGTGTGAGAGGTTCAATGGTGACTTGTGAAACATGGCTAGTGATGTGAGTACCTCAGTGTGTTCCTAGCTAGGTGTTGCTATTGTGGTGTATGTGTTGTTTATCCTAGAGGGTTTCTGAGCAGTGTGTATATGACTTTGTTTTTTGTCCTTACCAACAAGTAGTCCATTGCCATACCGTCCATCCTGGAAGTGTCGGTTGATGGTGCAGTGACGGAAGATGAATGCGTCATGTACACTCCCAGGATATTTAGCCACAATGTTGCTGATCAGTCCTTGGTGATCGACTATGGCCTGCACGTTGATTGAATGTGTGTGCTTCCTGTTGCGGTAGAGGTGTTCACTTGCAGCAGGTGGCACAAGGCGTACGTGTGTGCAGTCAATTGCACCAAGGACGTGCGGGAAGCCACTGATGGCGTAGAACCCCTGTTTAGTTTCCTGCTGCATCTGCAGTGTGTTAGGGAAGCAGATGTGGCGGGTGTCAGGCGAATGATGGCATCCAGTACTTTAGGCAGGAATGCGGAGAAAGATGGTTGTGATATTCCACCAACCAGGGCACCAGTTGTCTGAAACGAGCCACTTGCCAGCAGGTGAAGTACGGCAAGCAGCTTTGTTTCTGTTGGGATAGTGTGGGGAGTCACTAAAGTGGGGGCCAACTGCTGTTCAATATTTGTCAGCAGCTGCTGAATGGACTGCCAGTTCAACCGGTACCTCTGGATGATGTCTCGTTCCCTGAGGCCATGCAGGGTTGTTCTTGGGTGGAATATCCTCTCCTGCCTTCTGCGCTGTCTTTGGGGTCCCTGCTGTTGTTGTTGTAGCTGCTGTTGTTGCTGCAGGGCTCTGTGTCTACGTGCACGCTGAAGAAAAAGCACCTCCATGTCTCCCTGTTGCTGCTCTGCTGCTCTGCTGCTCTGCTGCTCTGTTGTTTGTTCTGTGTGTTCTGATTAAGTACAGGTGTGTTTGCCCCATTTTAACGGCTGCCCTGACCCAGGCGTTAAAATTTCACGATATTCGTGCTTTGCGTCATTTTTTTGCGCCGCCTGCCGCGCGGGAGTAATTTTTGCCCGGAAGCATAAATACGACGCACCGCTGTGTGCGTCGGTTTTTGGACGGGAACGCCTACCCTGCATGTCATTAACGCAGGGCGGGGTGCCGCTTCCAGAAACTGACGCACATAGCGCCATTTTCCTTGTGCGCCGGCTCGGGCGTCAGGGTTTAAATATGGGGCAACGTTTGCGCTGAATGTGCGTCAAAATTTTTGACGCACATTCGGCGCAAACGGAGTATAAATATGCCCCTTGGATTTTATGTTGTCATCTGTTTGGTTTAGTAGGTTTATCGGGGGTGGTATCAACAAGTCAGAGTGTGAGTCAAAGTGAGTGAAAGAAAATTTAACTGAGATTTGGCGAGCCCTATGTGCACCAGGATAGACCCACTAGTCAGTTGAGAGTAAAATTTGCGGGTCGAATTTTGCTTGCACATCTGGGAGACCGAGAAAGAACGAGTAGCTGTAAGTGCGGGAACAGCTGTCAGTGAAAAATCCGTAAGGTTTCTGAAGCAATTTTGTTACCTTTCCTGTAGTAAACCAGCAGATTAGTTTTTTAAGTTTTGATTAGTGCTCGCAATTTTTGCATTAGTTTTGAGTGAATCGAAGTCGCAAGCCTTTGTCAGCTGTAGTACGTGTGAGTGTGACGTCATTTAGGTCGGTTACTGAGAAGGGTCGCACACAGACTTTTGACCTCTACAGTTCAAAACTTGATGACTGCCTTTGGGCCATAAACGCACTGATGATGAATAGCTCTGTAAAGTAAAAAAAAACGCAAGGACAGAGATTATGACCATCGAAAAATTGCAAAAATACCTCCCAGAGTCATGTGGCCTAAGGAACATGAAGCCCTTATATCAAGAAAATTCAGAAACCTAGGGGTAATCATGGATACAGACCTATTTTGATACCACATGGTAATAATGTCAAACAGTGTGCCCTCTACACAATAAAAACACTATGTTGCATCCTCCCATACCTTGTATACCAACAGAAACTGGAATCTATCCTCACATCTGTAATCTCCAAGCTTGACTATGCCAACAGCATACACCTTGGCGCACCCACAGTCATCATTCTCAAAATACAAGTCATCCATAATACTGCTGCAAGACTTCTCTTTCACTCAAGAGAACATATTACTCCAGTAATGCAAATCACTCCACAGGCTGCCTATAGCTAGAAGAGCAAGCTCAAGGCACTTTGCACTGTCCACAGAGCTTCCAAGGAAAAGGACCACTATACCTTTCCATGCATTTCACTTTGTGCTCTTTTCAAGGATGACAAGTTCGGTACATAATATTATAACTCGTATTACCGCTACAGGAGCTCAGGAGTCTGTCCCAAATTGCTAGATATATTATCACATCAGGCCTGCTCTTAGAATACTGCCGGATTTATTATATAAACACCACACAGGCCTAAGGGCAACAGAGGGCACTTGAGTCATGGCTATCCAGTGATGTACACCATTCCATCACAGCTTCGCTCATTCTGGCGCTGACTCTTCAGCCAAGCGGGAGGATTGCCATCCAGACAACAGCCAGACCCTTGCAGCCTTTACAGGTATGAGGTTGGGGTCCTTCCCTTAGATGAGGATAGGCAGAAGCGTTACCACCACTGTGCTCTCAGGTTTTAGAGAGAGGGTGTGGGTAGGAATCTTTAGGCTTTTACGATCATACAAAGATGGTGGGGTTGTTTCTTTTTCTTCGCACCGATTGTAGCGATGATTACTGTATTATGTTTGATCTGTTTAATTATAGCAGCCAATGCCTTTAATATTAGGATGCAATAAATGCATTAAAATCC
The DNA here is from genome assembly GCF_031143425.1 of Pleurodeles waltl. NCBI lineage: Eukaryota > Metazoa > Chordata > Amphibia > Caudata > Salamandridae > Pleurodeles > Pleurodeles waltl. The sequence goes on from NC_090439.1 coordinate 686,202,316, forward strand.
CTTTTACATCTCCTTTTCCACCTTGGCATGTGTGAGTCTTTTGAGTAACTGAGCAAAAGGGTACTTTGGTGAGGCACTTCAGGCTAGCCAGGATTCAGGCTGACAGTTTACAGATGGTGCGGGACTGACTCAGTCACCCACACACAGTGGTGTCGCCGCCCTAAACAAGCAGTTGTTTTGTTAGACTAGGAACAACATGACACCCTCAAACTCAATCTTCGGCTCACAATCCACAGATTGGACACCTGTCAGCAAACTACACTTGATAGAGAGGCAAGTTAAAGAGGGCTGACCTATGGTTCACCTGTATACAAAACACTTCTGGCCCACACTAATTCTAATACCATAGCACTCAGCGGTCTGCACCCAACTGTAACTTACACCTCTTACATTGACATAAGATATATCTGCTGTGAGGGTTGTTTATCACAAATACTGTGCAGCCAATAAACCTGCCATTGCCAAATGAACAGGCATGGGAAAACTGAAGAGATCTCTCACACTGCAGGACAATCACAAGACTTTGATCAGGTCCATCACTGCAGGTCCCAAATATATATACACACTATGGCTGCTTCTTTAAATTTCACAAAAACATTTAGACACAGAATGATAGTAACAATACACAATCAAGCAGCTCTCTACACTTCTCTCTCCCTCCAAGCATGCCAGCTCAGGCACAAAGCTACACACAAAATTTCAGATTGGACAGACTATGAGCATAGGAAATACCATAAAGGGACCGCATGAATATGAATTTGTCTCATTTGCCACATAATCCATCATATGATGCATAACCTGCAGATTTTAACAAAAAAAAAATTGTTTCTAGCTCAAACAGATTAAAATGCTGCAACACATGCTGCCGCACAGTGGAAGGTCTGTGGAAGGCCTTTCGCAAAGGTTGAGTAGCCACCATTCTGTTATATATAGCTGTATTTGGAGGTGGAACTGGTACTAATAAAGTTGCACATTTACCCAGACAGTGCTAACATGTGTAAAAACGTTAATAATAGTGAAGTGATATTATGACAAAATGTGATGCATCAAGCTGCAGTGTCTGTGCTTTCTTGCTTGATAATTTGGTAAAACTTACCACAGAATTTGGGCTTTCAAAACCACATAATTCCAGTGACCCTGCCTGTGCCCCAGACGGATTGCTGCATAGTTGTGTTTATAAGATCCTCTTAATTTGCAGTCTGAGAAAGAAATGTAAATAGCATCTCCACACAAGCAGCATTTTTTTCAGAAAACCTAACCTGACATTTACACTGTCTTTGAACATGCAGCAAATGTAACAAAATGAAAAAGACATTTTTATTGCTCGTGCTCCTTCTGAACTCCAGCATGTTTTTTCCTATTGAACTGTATGCATTCAAATGTGGATGTAGTTTGTTTATCTAAACTGATTCTAAACTGAGGTTTTGCCTGACACTGTCCCAGATACCTTGGTAACTTGAGGATAGGGGCAAAGATTATTATTGGCTAGCCCTTATGACCCTGCTTAGATGAGCCACACTCTCCTACAATAGATGACAAATTTGTAAATGAGTTTATGAATGGCAGGCCAATTATTTCTAAAGTATTAAAACCTGGCAATTGTTGTTGATGTTAATATTCATGTGTGTGACAAAAGTGATTTTAAATCTCTTCAGTTTCTTGAGGTTATGACTTTGTATGGGTTAGTGCAGAATATTTTTCCTCTCTAACTAGGTCATATTCTTGATCAAATCATGTCTCCTGTTTGCTTATTTAGTATTCATTTTTGTGACTGTGGAATGATCACTCTTTAATACATTTTCTTATTCACTCAGAGTAGAAAAAGCCTCTTAACACTGCCCAGGGATCAGGTCATTTGTTTGCTTGTGAGAAATGTATTATTGATGGTTTACTGAGACTCTTGCATGATTTCTTGAGTGTGATATCCGACTCTAATACTTTTGCAGAACCAAGGCTACCTGTCAGGAATCCCCAAGGTGCCTCCTGCATTAACTGTCAGCATCCCCAGGGATTAGGGTTAAATCATATCTCTGTTCTTGGTTAAACCTATGTGTTTCTAAGTAAACATAATGTGCTGTGCTACACAATTGGTTTTATCAATGCTTGTTTGCTAATGTGAACAGGTGTAGTCATGTGCTTCTAATTGGTTGTGGTGTAGACCTGTGCTTCTAATTGGGTGTGGTGACTCATCCACATGTGGAAACTCAACTGCTTTCCTGATTGGCTATAAATAGCAGAGTGAAGCATGCCTCCCTGCTTGGCTTTGTTTTGCTCCCTGATCTCAGCATCTGATTTGGCAGCCCAGCCCCTGCTGTCATCCTTGTATTCAGGACTTTTGAGGCAATTCTTTTCATTGTTCCTATACCAGCTAACACCAGGCATTCCTCCAGCACTCTGAAAAATACTGCAGCTAAGTGACTAGTATTCTCCAGGGAGTTTGTTCTTTGAGCACTGCGCTTTTCTAGAACAGCTGGTGTGTTTAAGATCCTGTATTTTGGCAGACTGATTATCTTGACGAGACAAATACATTTCTGAACATTCTACATTATTATTGTAGTTACTTGCCTAAATGTGCTTAAGGAAATCTGCTTGAGCTCAAGTACTACAAAAAGTGACAGTGCAATTTTAAAAGAGCATTTACGTGACGGTTCTTTCTCTAATAGCATAACTCTTGGATTTAAATTGTGTCATTCATGCCTGTGTTTCAGGTTTGAGGAATTTGCTTTTGAAGGGTTTTTCACACACACAGTGAAACCAAACCAAACTCTGCCACCACAACTGTTTAAACCCAGAGTGAACATTTGTATTTCTTGGATTGTTTTTGTTCCTTTTAGTTTAACCCTATGCATGCAGGAAAGTTATACATGATATAATTAATGCCCTTGTTTGTCTTTCTTGTGAATGATAAGTGCAACCACAGTTCTAACTGTAATATGCAACAGTGAATCTCTGTGAAGCCAGCCCTAGTGTCGCAGTACTTATTGTCATGATACCCAGTTTGGGTTTTTGGTAATGCAATGTTAGTAATTGTGCCAACAGTTATTATTATCCAAGAAAAGTGCTGGAACATCCCGGTGTTCTTCAACCACTCCCTTGCCCATATCAGAATGATATAGCCCCTTCTGCATGCCGCACCCTTGACACTGGACTTTCACATTGCAAAGCCCTGTTGGAGGGATTCTTGATGGCGATGCATGACCTCGCATTGCAGCCTCACTGCATATAGGAACTGACGTATTGCTTTAGCAAGGATTTAAGGTACTGTGTTCAGCATGCTTACCTGGGTCTCAGTAGCTGGCCCACACTCATCACGGTCAACCTGAACTTGTGACTTTGTCCCAGTGCAGTGCAACAAGTTATACACAGTTAGAGATTTAGGCCTTGTGGCGCTCATTCTACAAAAACATTAACATTAATATCTCCATTTCTATTTGTTAGAAATGGGGTCTTTGGTTGACAGTCAGGCTACCCCCTGTTCAAGCAAGGACCCTCACTCTAAAAAGGGTAAAAGAAAATCACCCTCAGCTAACCCCTGCTTACCCCCTTGGTAGCTTGGCAGAGCAGTAGGCTTAACTTCAGAGTGCTAGGTGTAAAGTATTTGTACCAACACACACAGTAACTTAATGAAAACACTACAAAATGACACAACACAGGTTTAGAAAACTTGAAAATATTTATCTAAACGAAACAAGACCAAAACAACAAAAATCCACAATACACAAGTCAAGTTATCAATTAAAAATCAAAGAAAGTCTGTAAGTAGTTTTAAACACACACTAACACTGTTAGCGTGAAAATGTACCTTGGGTGCGTCTAAAATAACCCCACACTGGCGAGTGTGTGTCAAAAAGGGCTTGTGATGTGTCGATTTCACTCACGAGCGAGACTTTGCGTTGTTTCTCCTTTCGTCGGGTCGGGTGCGTAGTTTCTTCTCTCCGCAGGAGAGAGATGCATCGGTCTGGTCAGCACTCTAGGGTCCGGGCAGGCCTTGCATTGCTTTTACAAGCCCAGCTGTACTTGCGTCGTAAATCCAGCTGCACGATGATCCGAAAACCACGCAGCTCGGGTTGCGATCTCTCAGCCTCCGTCAGCAATGCTGCACATTGTTTCTCCAGTTCCATGCGTCGATTCTTTGGTCGAGTTTCCGTCGAGCGTCGATTTCAGCCACGGAGCCGGCCGCATGCCGTTTCTTCAGCCGCAGATCAGAGTTGCTTCAATCTTTTCCCTGTGCGGCCCTCTGTGTGTGGATTTCCTCCTCTTAGGCTGCCATCTTCTCCTTTCAGGGTCCCAGGAACTGGATGGGCACCACAGAGCAGAGTAGTAGTCTCTCCAGAGGCTCCGGGTGCTGGCAGAGAGAAGTCTTTGCTGTCCCTGAGACTTCAAACAACAGGAGGCACACTCTAAATAAAGCCATTGGAGATTTCTTCTCAAGATGGAAGGCACACAAAGTCCAGTCTTTGCCCTCTTACTCTGGCAGAAGCAGCAACTGCAGGATAGCTCCACAAAGCACGGTCACAGGCAGGGCAGCTCTTTTTCATCAGCTCTTCAGCACTTCTCCAGGCAGAGGTTCCTCTTGTTTCCAGAAGTATTCCTAAAGTCTGTGGTTTTGGGGGCACTTCTTATACCCAATTTCTCCTTTGAAGTAGGCCTACTTCGAAGCAAAGTCTTTCTTGAATGTGAAATCCTGCCTTGGCCAGGCCAGGCCCCAGACACTCACCAGGGGGTTGGAGACTTCATTGTGTGAGGGCAGGCACAGGCATTTCAGGTGTGAGTGACCAATCCTCCCTTCCCTCCTAGCACAGATGGTTCATCAGGAAATTCAGACTACACCCCAGCTCCCTTTGCGTCACTGTCTAGTGTGAGGTGGAACCAGACCAACTGTCAAACTGACCCAGACAGGGAATCCACAAACAGGCAGAGACACAAAAATGGTATAAGTAAGAAAATGCCCACTTTCTAAAAGTGGCCTTTTCAAACACACAATCTTAAAATCAACTTTACTAAAAGATGTATTTTTAAATTGTGAGCTCAGAGACCCCAAACTCCACATGTCTATCAGCTCCCAAGTGGAATCTACACTTTAATCACATTTAAAGGTAGCCCCCATGTTAACCTATCAGAGGGACAGGCCTTGCAACAGTGAAAAACGAATTTAGCAATATTTCTCTGTCAGGACATATAAACACATTACTATATGTCCTACCTTAACCATACACTGCACCCTGCCCTTGGGGCTACCTCGGGCCTACCTTAGGGGTGCCTTCCATGTAGGAAAAGGGAAGGTTTAGGCCTGGCAAATGGATACACTTGCCAAGTCGAATTTACAGTTAAAACTGCACACACAGACACTGCAGTGGCAGGTCTGAGACATGATTACAGAGTTACTAGTAGTATTTGATTTAAAGGGCCTGGCACCTCTAGTGCACTTTACTAGGGACTTACTAATAAATCAAATATGCCAATCATAGATAAACCAATCAACAATACAATTTTACACAGAGAGCATATGCACTTTAGCACTGGTTAGCAGTGGTACAGTGCTCACAGTTCAAAAGACAACAGCAACAGGTCAGAAAAAATAGGAGGCAGGAAGCAAAAAGATTGGGGATGACCTGGCATGAGCAAAAAAGTCCAACACTATTGATTCTATTTTTCTCGTTTGGATCTTATTGTATTTATTAAAGTTTACTCTATTTTTCTAGTGCTGTTGTGGGGCCCTTTTATAGTGTGTTTTTACTGTTACCTTTTGAAGTGTTTTGCACAAATACTCTACACTTTGCCTCTGAGTTACACCTGACTGCTGTATACCAAGCTACCCCAGGGTTGGTCACAGGTTAATTTAGGGTTGCTTGTGTCTGGCCCTAGGAACAATTGTGGTAGCTGCTTGAGAAGGGTCTCACCCCCTCAAAGAGTAACCCATTGTCTTACAACTGTCTTTAAAAGCAGGCTTACTTCTCAATTAATGGAAAAGATGTGTCATTAAGCTCATCTGAAATAAATGTAACTTGGAAAGTAATAACATAATTAACTATAGATTCATCACATTACTTCCTGTAATTGGCAAAATTGTTTAAAGACTTTCAGCCAAGCTACTCAAGGACGAGAATTACCTAGATGATTGGCAGATTGGCTTTCGGCTGAGTAGTGGTACAGAGTCTGCATTTGCTTGTTGACCAGGTTGATATGGCTGTGATTGTTCTCCTCGACCTGTCCACAGAATTTGACAATTAATCATCACATTCTGGTCAGGATTATTGTGGACTTCGGCTGGGGGTACAGTATTAGCTTTGTTCACTTCTTTTCTAATGAATTGATTAGTGATACTTGCGCATTTTCACTCAGTCTCACAGGAGATTTCATGTAAAGTCCACCAGGGCTCCTCGTTGCCCTCAACACTTTTAACGTTTATATGCAGCAGTCAATAGCTTTGATAAGATCCTTTGGATGTATGGTTGTCTCATACACTGATGATATACAGGTAATCAGTAGGCTACGTTAATATGCCCAAGGGTCTGCACAAAATGTTACATACTGTCTTACAGCATTACAATCACAGATGTCTGTTAATTTCTTTCAGCTTGATGCTGATACGATAGGGTTACTGCTGGTAGGTAACAATCAGATTGGTTTCAAAATTCCACCTGGCCCAGCTGCCCAGTCTGTCTCCCTCTCCTACCTTGATGAACATCTTTCTATGGCCTAATAAATTAAAGTTGTCTTTTCAGACAGTTCCCTCCTACTCAAAACAATTAAGAAAGTTCCTTCCTTTCCTACCAAATTTCTGCATGTTCTGGCAATTTTAGTAATTGCTTTGGGTAGATTAGATTTTTATATTCTATTCCATTAAGGATCGAAATCTTGGCATTCAGAGGAGAATATGGGTTGAGACAGTCAAATATCCACTTAACCTTAGAAAAGCATGAACGGCTCTACAATGTTGTTAGGCAACCTCCTATATTATATCCCATTCAACAAGTATAGAATGTCTGCTCCATATTGAATTGTTGTATTATTGCTAAGTATGATATCAGAAAGGAGCTTGTAGATACTGAACTTCTTAAAATTTGACACAGTTGTTAAGGTTAAGGGTTCTCACCTTTGTGTTCTTAATGTGATGGGCCCAATACAAACTTTAGTGGGACCACATACCTAGGTACTTATAGGAATCTTCTTCCTTCAGTTTACTAGGCCCTTTAAACCACACAAAAGTCATTATTTTCTTACCAAATACCATCATTTTAGTCTTATCCACATTAATACTTATTTTTTGATGAAACAATAATTTTAAAAAAGTTACGTTTTCATTAAAGTCTGATGATGGTGGTGTCCTTCACAACTAAATCGTCATCTTCATATAGTAGACAGGAAACATGCCTCTATCCCTGCCCCATCTTTAGTGAGAAAGAGGCCGTATTATCGAGGGCTAAGGAAAGATTAGACAGAAAAAGTGTCAACAAAATTGAGGCTAACACACAGCTCTGTCCCAATCCATTTTTTATTTAAATTCGCCTATACAAAGACCCTTTACTGGCCCATATCACACTTGCCCAAGTTTTTTACTGTTGTAGTTGCTTCAGGATTATGAGCAGTGCAGCAGGACATACCAGTATATGCAGCATATCCCACAATATTTGAAGATTTACAAAGTCAAATGCTGCTCAGAAGTCACCAAAGAAACAAAATAATTTACCTCTTTGCTCTATTGACTTCTGAGCTAATGCCTGAAGACTGAAACAGTGGCCAGGGTTAGAACGTCCTTCCCTAAATGCTTTGGATTAAATTATTTTCCTCAGAGCATTCCCTCATCCTCTTGAGCAATATTTTAGCAAAGACTTTTGCTCCTACAGCCAAAAGACCTATAAATTGATCATTTTTAGGAGAAGTAGATTCACCTTTTTTAAATACCAATATTATAATAGTCCCTTTCTAGCTCCCATGGAAGGGCCGTCCGTAGGAATGCATTGGTACACTGTAGATAGTAGACTAGCCCAACAATCTATTTTGAATTTTATAATGAATTCTGGGAGATCTTCAGGGCATGCAGTTCTTGTTAATTTTAGGGAAGATATTATATTTTTCACTGCCTTAAAGGAATATAAAGCAAGGATCCCATCAATACTTTTGATTCCATGTAACCCCTGGTATAAATTCTCTCTCGAGATATGCTGCCCATGCCTCTTCTGAAACGATGCATAGGGTGTTTGATTGAGTAAGCCATGTGCACTGCTTTGCTAGATCCTATCATTTTGTTATAATTGCATTGGGCATCTTGTTCCAGTCTTGTTAGACTTATGTTTTTTAATCAACATTTTATCTTCAAGCTCATTTGCCATTATGGCTGACTTATTAGTACAGCCACTAACTCTCTTTGTTTTTCTTTTCTCCCTAGTTTGGCCTTTAAGCTAAAAAAAACCCTATTGAACCATGCATTTCCATGCTTATTCAAATTTAATTTTTGGTTGATACTGATTTTCTCCTATCTTTGACTCACCCTCAAGCAATAACCCATTTCTGAGATAACCTTAGCATTACTTAATGATAAATTTCTATTCTATAACTACATCGCTTTATCTAAATTCATTTTCTCCTTGGTATTTAGCTAGGATCATAAGATGTTCCTCAATAATTTGAGTGGTCAATCTTTATGAGTGGTCCGTATCCACTGATTAAGTAGCTCCACATGCAGCCCAGTCTGTGCAACATACGGTTGCAAGGAGAGGTTAATGACTGCTCCCCTTCAATTCCAATAGTTTAAACACCTTCAGCTGACAAAAATTACAGGCTTGTACAAAGTCAAAGGGACACTTTTGATGCCTTTTCAAAAAAGTTTGTTTAGCAGGGCAATCTGCAAGACTGCCCATTGAATAAGAAGATACATCGGATAGCAGTGATATAACTTTCAAATCCTGAAAACTGTGGTCTTTGAGAACACTGAAAGTGTGATATATCCAGACATAGCATCATCATTCCACTGATCATTTAATTTTGAATTGTCTTAAATTAAAATTCCCATCATCACAATTAACGATCCACAATGCTAATGATATCCTCTTCAAAAAAGAAAGTGAAAGCTGATGTCAATTGAAAACCCTATTCCCTAACTTAAACAAAAAAAACATTCCCCGTAAGTACCAACCTTATGCTAGTCTTGCTCCTTGTGACTAGTGTAATGATATAACTGACTATCCTGACCTTTTTTGCTTTTTTGTGCTTGGAGAAAGCCTTCAATTATTGTTACCACTTGCACAACCACGTCTCCTGTCTGAAATTGATTGCAGTGTTATACAAAACATTTTCTAGAGCATTAGCCTGTTGTATTCTTTTTAGCTCATAAACACACCATAGGATCAGTATGAGGTTGTGTGACAATGCCATGCACTAGTCTACCTCGATTCCTACCTTTCACTAAAAGAATTCTCTTCGTCTACTAAGCAATCAAAACAATTTCTATTCAGTAGCTTGATAAGAGGTACTACAAACAGTCACTCTATCTTTAATGAACCCTCTGCAGCAGTGGAATAAGCTTGCATGGATAGGCTGAATCTACATCCACTGCAATAAATAAATGTAAACATCATTGGATTTGTAAATACTTTTTAAAACTTTAGAACAATTTTTTAATTACCAACAATCCAGGCTCTCCTTTGTTCTATGAATGCCATTGGTGGTGGTACACTGCTGTTGTAAAGCACCATCAATGTAAGGGTTGATCCTGGAAAACTTTCATAAACACTGGTAATGAAGAGGTCTGAAGAGCAGACCACTTGCCCACTGATTGAGAGATTTCAGTTGTGGTATTCATCCTGCCACTCATGCAATGGAACCATGGTTATATGGGTTCAGCCAATAACACCAACAACATGTAGAATTCCTCATAAAACATATAACTTGATTTTGTCAATATTTGTAAGATGAACAGGGAAGAAGACATATTCTTACAAATACACAAACAACCTTTCGAGGGACTGGGTGAGGACAGCAGAAAAAGTTGGCTCTAACATTCCATTTGATTCAGTAACAGTATCTTGAAATGATCTAGCTGCATTGAACTGTAATACTGCCATGATTTTAACTAAGTGGTGCAATTGCAGTTGAAATAATACTATTTAGAATATTTTTCAAGACATTTTTCACGTGCAATACTGTGTTGTTGTCTAACCTGTATTCCTTAATGACATCTCTTTCTTACATGGTGTGGAGATCAGGACGTGTGTGGTAGTTTTATAGTGAAAGGTATACTGTAGGAATGCTGTGCATGGGATTGATGTCATACCTGATGTCAGATGGAGTGTTGGTATGAGAGGATTCTGGGAGAGTGAAGAGACCGGTTGATGGGAGGCTGCTTTGCTGTATCGTGGATAAGGTACTTCAAATAAAGAACCTACTTCACATCTATTTGGACTTCATCTTTATTACATTTGGCGACGAGTACCTGGAGTATCTGGAGTACCTTAACAACTGGATTAATGAAAACCTTCTTATCTACACATCATACGTCATCTATGTTGTATGGCTTCCTCGTTTTCTTCTTACAAACTGTATCCTGCTAACTGTCACAGTGGTGAGCATTACAATTTTTCTTCGTGTTCTCTGGCATCCGTTTTTTTTTATATACATAATTTAGTTTCATAAGCTTAAACTGTGCCGTTTAAATTTGAAAAAAAAAAGAAGAAAGGAAAACATTCCACGCGCGTGCAGCACAGCGCGAGCGTTGTTCAAGTAACACGCGCTAATAAAGGAATCTCGTGCTTAGGCGCTGTGGAAGAATTACATTTTATAGTCAAGTCTGTACTTTGATTCCTGTCAAGAGCGTGGCTGTGGGCGTGCAGAATAAACAAAGTTTATGGATCGCGCACCGGCAACATTAATCTAACGCTGCATGTTGAAAATTGAACAGTATGCCACGAGCAGAGTGAACATCTTGCGCATTACCGAAGATTACAGATTACAGATTTGGCAGATTCTGTAAACGAATTACAAGAATATTATTCTTACCTTTTCATCACCAGTGACATTTACATCTTCGTCTTCTAAGAGTGATCTTAATCATGGAACAAGGGCAAGTTCCATTAGAAAATAAACCAGAAGTTTTCCAACTACATAAAGATGTGTAGAAATACAAAATAAAGGCTTGAAAGGAATACTTAAAAAAAAAAAAAAAAAAAAAATAATAATAATAATAATAAACTGTCAGATTCATTGTATTTACGTTTTTTTTAACATATTTACATACCAAAGATGCAGAATATCTCACCTCCACCTTTTTTTCTAACGGTGCCAGGGGAACCGCCTATCAAGTGGTCCAAATGGAAGAAAACGTTCCTTCATTATTCTAGGGTGTGGCACAAATTTTCCAATGAAAGAAAGACGGCACTCCTGATGCATTGTTTAGGATGCAAGGGTCAGGAAATTTTCGAGACTCTACCAGATACTGGAGATGAAGGAACCAATCTAAATGAATTTGACTTGTGTTTAAAAAAATTAGACCTACACTTTCTACCAAAAGTCAGCACAATCTTAGAAAGATATCACTTCGGGATGAGAGAACAAAGGCCAGGAGAGACAATTGAGGAATATATAACGGCGTTAAGGAAGTTAGCATCTACGTGCAAGTTTGGAGCAACAGTTGATGAACGTATCAGAGACCAGTTCATGTTAAGATGTTTGAGCGACAAAGTGAGACAGGAATTGTGGAGCAAGGATGACCCACCTCTTCATGAAGTAATCGTTCTAGCTAAAAGAGTGGAGCACACATTAGCTTGTGTTGAAGAATTGGAAAAAGGCAGAAGCTTTGCGATTAACAAAATCACTGCAAGAAAAGAGAATCCCATTAAAGAAGGAGATGGTGTGAAAGGAGACGAGAAAGTATTTGTGCAAGAGCCGTGGTCTAGAGTCAGGGACATGAAGTGCTATCGTTGTGGCAACAATGGACATTATGCATCGTATAAGAAATGCCCAGCAATTAATATGACTTGTAGGCTATGCAACAAAAAAGGACATTTTGCCAAGTGTTGTAGGTCGTCAAAAAACCAATTAGCAGTAAAGGTTGTGGAAGATTGCATCCTATCTGTTTCTACTACTAATACTCAGAAGAAAAACTATCCTAAAGATGTGGTTACAATTTTAGGAATAATCAGCGAAGTACTGTTTGATTCAGGGGCTTGGTTGACACTTTTATCAAGTGAAGTCTTTGATGAACTGTTCAGTCACAAAGTTAACCTAAAAGAACCCGATGTTATTCCGGGTGCCTATGGTGGACAAAGTATTGATTTGAGAGGGTATTTTGAATCAGAGATTACATTCAAAACAAACACAATTCATGGGAAAATCTATGTCCCAGTCAAAGGAGATAGTGTTCTGAGTTGGCCCCATCAAAGAGATCTAAATATCATTTTGGATCCTAATTCTTCTACTCCGGTCATGATCAAAGATGATTTCATTGATAATCTCAGGAAAGTCTGCACAGTTTCTTTAGACAATTTGGATCCTCCTAAATTTATAAAAGAATACAGTGATGTGTTCAGTGACAACTGGGTTGTTTAAAGCACTACGTTCATCGCATAAGAGTAAAGGAAGGATCAATCCCTGTTGTAGCAAAAGTGAGACAGATTCCCATCTCTATGAAACAAGATGTGGAGAATGAAATAAAAAGGCTGTGTGAAGAGGAAATAATTGAGCCAGTGGAAGCTTCCGAATGGGTTTCTCCAATAGTAGTGGCGCGTAAACAGACAGGAGAGATCAGATTATGTGTGAATTTGAGGAATCTGAACAGACGTGTAGTAAGTGACCAATTTCCTTTGCCGAATATAACTGAAATGGTCACGTTACTGCATGGGTCAAAGTTTTTCAGTAACCTTGATTTGACGTCGGCCTATCATCAGGTCAAGTTGCATGAAGACTCGAAAAATTATACTACCTTTATCACACCTTTCAGAACCTACAGATTTATAAGGATGCCGTTTGGTTTGGTTTCCGCTGCGGCAGTGTTTCAAAGAGTCATGCATAATTTGTTTGGGTCTGAACCTGGAGTTAAGTTTTTCCAGGATGACATTTTGATTCATGGGCAGACGGAAGCAGAACATGAGTTGAGAGTCAGGAAGGTTCTTACAATTTTGAGGAAGCATGGTCTGACCCTAAAACTTAAGAAAGGCTCCTTCTGTAGAACTGAAATTGACTATTTGGGCCACAAAATAACCTCAGATGGAGTGTATCCAAAGGAAGATCTAGTGGAAAATATTTTGAAGCTGCGTGATCCGGAAAAAAAAGAAGAACTTTTGTCGTTTCTTGGTATGGTGGAATTCCATGCCAATGTTTTGCCAAATTTAGCATCTAAAACAATGCACATGCGTAAATTGCTAAAGAAGGGTTGTGAGTTTGTGTGGAATGATGCTTGTAAGGAAGAATTTGAAAATCTAAAGAGAGAGTTATCGAGTGTTGAGAGCTTGAAATCATTTGATCCAGGAAGAGAGTGTGTTGTGATGACAGATGCAAGTATGAAGGGTCTTGGTGCTGTTCTTCTGCAAGAAACAGAAAAGGGGGTGCTTGAACCTATAGTATATTGTTCAAGAACTTTGCGAGGAGCTGAAGTCAACTATTCCACTATAGAAAAGGAGTCTTTGAGTGTTCATTGGGCAATTAACAAACTGAGGAATTTTGTTTGGGGAAAGAGTTTTCAGGTTTTCACCGATCATAAACCTTTAGTGGAAGTGTTCGCGAACAAAGGTTTTGACACCATATCCAGCAGAATTAGTAGGTGGGTTGTTAGTTTGCAAGATTTTGATTTCAAGGTATGTTATGTTCCAGGGTCTACCAACAGGAAGGCGGATTGTTTGTCTAGACTCTGTACAGTAACAGAGGAGAATGAGAGTAGAGTCATGGAGGATGATGTTAGTGTATGTAGTATAACGGAAGGAATTGTAGGACGAGAAGAGTGGGTAAAGGCGATGGAAGGAGACTCTGTGTTACAGTGTGTATGCAATAGTCTCTGTGATGGTTGGAACATGAAAATAAAGCGTAAGGGGGAGTTAGAAAGCTATTGGAAGATAAAAGATGAACTTTCGGTGGATGGAGGTGTACTTTTGCGTGGCTCAAGATTGGTAGTTCCAGCAATCTTGAGGGAGAGAATAATGGAGTTGGGACATGAAGGACACCAAGGGATGAGCAAAACGAAAGCGAGAATTCGCCTCAATTATTGGTGGCCTGGTATGGACATCATGATTGAAAGGAAAATCAGAAACTGTATAGATTGTTGCAACAGTGACAAGGTATACAAAGTAAGAGTACCACCTATGGGTCTTAGGGAAGTGTCGCACAAACCCGGGGATGTTGTAGCTGTAGATGTGGTTGGACCCATTCATGCGAGAGGTGGGTGCAGTTATATTTTAGTGTTAATTGATCAATTTTCTAGGTGGGCGGAGATGTGTATTAGTTGCAGTATGGAGACTCAGAAAATTTTGGACTTTTTGAGTGAGATCTTTGGTCGTGAAGGGTACCCTAATGCCATTGTCACTGATAATGGTCCTCAATTTGTGTCAAGAGAGATGGAAAATTATCTTAAGGAAAGGGGAATAGAGCACAAAAAGTGTTCTTTATATCATCCTCAAGGAAATGGCACTGTAGAGAGGTTCAATAAATGTGTGAAGGAGTGCATTCAATTGGAGATGGCGGCAAATAGAAATTGGAAGGAAGGTCTTAAGAATTTTTTACATGCATACAGGTTTACTCCTCACAGTACCACAGGTAAAGTTCCGTTTGAATTGTTTAAAGGACACAGAGCTAACACTTTGTTAGCACCTGCTTGGGTGAGTTATAGGAAAAATGAGGGTGTATTCTGGAGAGACGTGAAAGAGAAGAATGAACAGGAAAATAAATGTGTTCAAAGAAGAAAAGAATACTATGATAATAAGAAAAACACATGTGTAATTGATGTGAAAATTGGGGATAAAGTTTTAGTTAAACAACCTATGCTGTATAAAAGTGGAAGCAAATATTTAGGTCCTTTTGAAGTTGTTAAGTTGTTCAGGAATGCTGTGAAAGTCAAAGATGGAAGAGTATGGAATCTCAATCGTGTGGTGGTTTCAAAGAAATATTCATGAGTTTATATATCAGCTTGTAGTGAAATTCCTATATTTACTAATTTATCTAGTTGTTATGTCTGGGTTTAAGTATTATTTTCTTTTATATATTTATTGTTTTTTCTTTAGGGAGAAGGTGTGTGGTAGTTTTATAGTGAAAGGTATGCTGTAGGAATGCTGTGCATGGGACTGATGTCATACCTGATATCAGATGGAGTGTTGGTATGAGAGGATTCTGGGAGAGTGAAGAGACCGGTTGATGGGAGGCTGCTTTGCTGTATCGTGGATAAGGTACTTCAAATAAAGAACCTACTTCACATCTATTTGGACTTCATCTTTATTACAACGTGCCCTGTAGACAACGTGAACCATGTATCCAATGCAGTCTCCTTCTCCTTTGCTATGGGGAATGCTTTAAGTCTATTACATAAAAAATGCAAAAAGTTAAGAAGCACCGATCACACAACAAATAGTCCCTGCAATCTTGATATACCGCTGTAAAAAGTTATTGTGCAGAGATTTTCATTTTTTATTTGTATTTTTGTATCATTAGAGAAGTAATTTAGGTTAGGTACACATTGCCAATCTGAGCCTATGTTTTCTAGACAACATTTTTTTAAATGGCAGATGTGTTGCAATAAAGAGGTAGTATTTCAGGAACCATGAGACCTATATACTACATTTTGGTGTCAAAATGTAGGTTTTTGGGGTCAAGTAGCCTTATAGAGGCAGAAAATAACTCCTCAGAGCAACCCTTCTTCCTTTTTCCAAAATGGTGGCTCTATAATGATGGGTTTTGGCCATCAAATTGGTAATTTATTTTAATATTATTTTTGTTTCAGTGTTTCAGTTGATTCAACTTCGCAAACATGAGCGAAGCAGGTGGTAGCAGGTGGCTTCTGAAAGAGTGCTGTTAACTAACCAAAGAAAATGTGTTGTTTGCAAAACTAATCTGAAAGAAAAGCTTACATCAACTGTGGTTGGACAGAAGAGAATTTTAGATGCTGCAGAAATACGGCACGATGAAGTTTACAAAAGATTGAAACTGATGGGTAAAGAGGATCAAATATTTTATCAGTGTAACAACAAGTGCTACAAGTCGTATACAATTGAAAAAAGCCTGGAACAAATTTGCCAAAAAATAGCAGAAACCAGTGAATCACAACCAGAATCCAAGTCTTATGAGAAAGCGACTACAACCAAACCCAATAACCATCCACTTAGAAGATCAATGGCTCACCTTCATCCACCTCCAACAACTGATGAGAAAGCAGACGATCTTCAATGTATCTCTGGTTTAGCCAGAACAAAGGCCAAGGGGATTGGTGAAAGAACAAAGTGAGTCTCAAAGAGCATACATGTTTTATCTGCAGCTAGTTTCTTCCAAGATAAAGTTTTCAGCCGAGTACCTCATCTAAACAGCAAGGTGAATGTAATTGCAGCTGATTTGTATACCCATCCAAGCTGCATGCGTGCATACATTAAAAAATATGAATATACAATGAACTCCCAGCAGCAATGTAACCGTCAGCCTTTAGTTACGTTTGCACTCTTTGAAATAGCAAATTAAATTTTAAAGCCACTCTTGAGTTCAGGCTACAGGTTCACACTCAGAGAGATCAGAGAAATAATGGTCAGCATTAATTGAGCTGTATTGATCTATAATAGTGAAAGTAAGATTTCTCTGGTGAATTCGTTTCAAAACAATAAGAATGAGTTATGGTGTTCTCAGCTGATTCGACCCTGAAGTTCTTGCTGCCAAAATAAGATCACAGGATGCAGTAAAATCATCAGGAACCATTTTAAGAAACATCCTGAAAGATTTAAATTTTGGACTTCATGGCAAATGTTTTGATGCCCCAGAATTCCGCAAATTGTGGGAGTCAACAAGAATGCCTGATGTTGTCTTAACATTTTTTTACATCATTGTTTAATATCAGCAAAGCAAAACTGACACAAACTAAAGATCTTGAGTTCGGAACAGAAGCCAACAATATTGATGATGGCTATGAAGATAAAAGCAAAGACGTGGAAGAGAATCCCAGGTACTGACAGGCTTATACTGTGCAAATGCAATGTCTTTTCCAAATCATGTTTTATGATTTACATCACGGCTAAAAGAAACTTCTGCTACACATGATGACTGCCTACTGAATCTATGACAAATACAAAAGTAGAGAGCTTCAATTAATAGAATTGGTATTTCAACAAGTTATAAAGACATAGGCCCTCATTACAACCCTGGCGGTCGGTGGTAAAGCGGAGGTAAAACCGCCAACAGGCCGGCGGAAAAAAAATGGAATTATGACCATGGTGGAAACCGCCAACATAGACAGCCACTTTAACACTCCGACCGCCACGGCGGTAGAAACACACAGCATGGCGGTCAACGCCAACAGACAGGTGGAAGACAATGTACCGCCCACACTATTATGACAGGCCAATCCGCCAACTTTTCCGGGGTGGATTCAACACGAACTGGAAAACACCCACCTCTACACAGCCCACGAGGAACCAGGACGCCATGGAGCCTGAGCTCCAAATACTCCCTGTGATAGTCTTCCTGATCCTCTACCAGGAGCACAGCCAACGGCGGTGACGACCACTGTGAGTGCTGCACCTACAACACAGGGGGGGGGGGGAGAGTGACACACACACACGCAATACACAACCCCCCCACCCCTCCCCTCCCCCACAACAACACACATACCAATACATGCTGAAACATCACATTTACACCCCCCAACCCCTCCTGGAAGAACGGAAGGACAAAAGGAAATGATTGTAACCATTGTAATCAATAAACATCCATTAGTCAAAAAATTATATACACTATAAACAAATATGTACACCAAGAATTCAAGTCCAGGTACTGCACCTATATAGTCCGTGGACCACTGGGCCCAAAATGCATGGGCGAGGCCCACACTCGATACCTGATCGAAACGGAGAGAACACTGCAGGGGCATCAGATCGAAATAAAACAGGCACCTCGGGGGAAGGGAAGGGGGAGCACCTCAGCCGGAAGAGTGCATGACACCAGCTCCACGAGGCGGCTCCATGCCCATTGATGTATCCTGGGGAGTGCAAAGCCACAGTCTCTCAAGTCTCTCCAGTGGGTGGTTTGCCCACTGCTGCATCCTGGGGAGTGCAAAGCCACAGTCTCTCAAGTCTCTCCAGTGGGTGGGTTGCCCACTGCTTTATCCTGGGGAGTGCAAAGTCACAATCTCTCAAGTCTCTACAGTGGGTGGTTTGCCCACTGCTTTATCCTGGGGAGTGCAAAGCCACAGTCTCTTAAGTCTCTCCAGTGGGTGGTTTGTCCACTGCTGCATCCTGGGGACTGCAAAGCCACAGTCTGTCAAGTCTCTCCAGTGGGTGGTTTGCCCACTGCTGCATCCTGGGGACTGCAAAGCCACAGTCTCTCAAGTCTCTCCAGTGGGTGGTTTTCCCACTGCTGCATCCTGGGGAGTGCAAAGCCACAGTCTCTCAAGTCTCTCCAGTGGGTGGGTTGCCCACTGCTGCATCCTGGGGAGTGCAAAGCCACAGTCTCTCAAGTCTCTCCAGTGGGTGGTTTGCCCACTGCTGCATCCTGGGGAGTGCAAAGCCACAGTCTCTCAAGTCTCTCCAGTGGGTGGGTTGCCCACTGCTTTATCCTGGGGAGTGCAAAGCCACAGTCTCTCAGGTGGATGCCTTTCTCCACTGGTTCTGGAGGGGGCTTTGTGCCCAGAGTGCTTCATCCTGCCAAGGACTGAGGTAGTGGATGTCTTTCTCCACTGGTTCTGGAGGGGGCTTAGTGCCCAGAGTGCTTCATCCTGCCAAGGACTGAGGTAGTGGATGCCTTTCTCCACTGGTTCTGGAGGGTGCTTAGTGCCCAGAGTGCTTCATCCTGCCAAGGACTGAGGTAGTGGATGTGAATCTCCACTGGTTCTGGATGGGGCTTTGTGCCCAGAGTGCTTCAACCTGCCAAGGACTGAGGTAGTGGATGCCTTTCTCCACTGGTTCTGGAGGGTGCTTAGTGCCCAGAGTGCTTCATCCTGCCAAGGACTGAGGTAGTGGATGTGAATCTCCACTGGTTCTGGATGGGGCTTTGTGCCCAGAGTGCTTCATCCTGCCAAGGACTGAGGTAGTGGATGCCTTTCTCCACTGGTTCTGGAGGGTGCTTAGTGCCCAGAGTGTTTCATCCTACCAAGGGTTGAGGTAGTGGATGTGACACTCCACTGACGTTGGGGCAACATTGAAGCTGCCCAGGCCCCTGGAACTGACCGCCAGCCTCGTACGAATTACCACTGGAGATGCCAGCCACGTCTGCGGTGGTGCCACTGGCTCAGGATGTCGCGTGGCCGCTAGCGGTGCTAGCGGCGGTCATTGGGGCGGTTGTGCTGGTGGCGGCCTCACTGACTGCGGTGCAGGTGGCTGGCTCACTGACTTCCGTGCTGGTGGCTGGCTCACTGACTGCCGTGCTGGCGGCGGTGTCAGTAGCGGTGGTGCTGGTGGCGAGCTCACAGACTGCATTGCTGGCGGCGGTGTGAGTAGCGGCGGTGCTGGTGGCGGGCTCACTGACCACGGTGCTGGCGGCGGTGTCAGTAGCGGCGGTGCTGGTGGTGGGCTCACTGACTGCGGTGCTGGCGGCGGTGTCAGTAGCGGCGGTGCTGGTGGTGGGCTCACTGACTGCGGTGCTGCTGAAGGGCACAGTGTCTGCGGTGCTGGTGAAGGGCTCAGTATCTGGGGTGCTGGCGGCGGTGTCCGTGGCGGCGGTGCATGTGGCAGTGCTGGCAGCGGTCTTGTCCGCCGTGCAGGTTGGCGACGACGTTGACTTGCCTTTCTTTTTCAGGCCCTTTCCCCACCTTGGATGGTGGTGCAGCTGTCTTGCCACTCCCAACTATTGCCTTGGCTGAGCCCTTGGTGGCAGGTGTTTTGTCCTTCTCCCTCCGGGATGTGGGCAACTTCCTCTGTTTTGGAGGTGGGGGAATGTCCTTGGACACTGACAGCCCTGCTTCTTGGCGCACTCCAGAATCCGGATATTGCTGGCACCACTGTGCCCGGTGATGTGGTGGCTGAGGTGCTGGGTTGGGACTTGGAAAGCCGGGCCCTAGGGGATGGACGGGGGGGAGGTGTAGGGAAGAGGTCAACATTTGAGAGGAAAAGCTTTTTTGACACACTGGGATGGGTAGATGGAGGGGGTTTGAGAGTGGAGGAAGAGGTAGTGGTTGTAGGAGGAGTTCATATGCTGACTTTGGGTGAAGGTGCATGGGATGGAGGCTGTCGTGAGGTGGATGGCTGTTGGGTGGGTTTGTGACTGCTTTTGTGTAGTTTTGGAGGAGGGCTCACAGACACACTGGGAGAGGACACAGGGGATGTGTGAATGGTAGTGGGGGTGGTGAGTTCACGTGAGCGGTGTGTAGTGATGGGCATGCTGGTGATGGAGGTAGTGGCTGAAGATGTAGTGCATGCAGGTGTGAGTGGAGACGTGACAGGGAGGGAGGAGGGAGACGAGGGAGATGTGGAGACACAGTGGAGGCAGTGGATGTTGGTATGTATGCATGGGTATGATGCTTGTGTGAGTGCTTGTGGGATGTGTGGTGATTATGTTTGCCAGAGCCACCCTTGTGTGTTGAGGTATGTGCATGCTGGTCTGATGGTGTGCTTGGGGTAGGCTGAGGTACTGGGGATTGGGTCTGGGTGGAGGAAGTTGGAGGGGGGAGGCTGGACACAGGGACAATGGCTGCCATCAGTGCAGAGGCCAGAGCCTGAAATCTCGCTGTTGGCTGCCTGGCCAGAATGAATGCCCTCCAGGTATGCATTTGTCTGTTGCAACTGCCTCTCTACACCCTGGAGGGCATTCAGAATGGTAGACTGCCCAACAGTGAGGGATCTCAGGAGGTCAATAGCCTCCTCACTGAGGGCAGCAGGGCTGACTGGGGCAGGGCCTGAGGTGCCTGGGGCGAAGGAGATGCCCACCCTATTGGGTGAGCGGCTACGGGACACACGCTGAGGGGCTGCTGGGAGGGCGGTGCTGGTAGGGGGGGTGGCGGCTGTACCTGTAGATGCGGTGGGCACAGAGGCGTCTCAGCTCCTGTCCCCGCCGTGGAGCTCCCCTCACCCTCCGTCCCACTGGTGACTTCAGACTCCGTTGTCTCGCCCTCCAGGGCCATGTGGGATGCAGCTCCCTCCTGGTCCGGTGGCACTGCTGCTCCGCCTGATGATGCTAATGCACACAAGAACAGGGAGACCACAAAAGGGGGGGAGAAAGAAGAAAGACATGTTCAGTGCATAAAATACCGCTACCGTCGGCGGACACTACAGACACAGCAGCCCTCTGCACTACACCATGCACTTAGAGTTCCCTAATTATTCACAGGGACATGGGGTACATGGCCTATGCCCGATTGCTGCACACCTGGAAGTCACAGGAGCCTGACTAGGTGTAGAGGGCT
Organism: Pleurodeles waltl; assembly: GCF_031143425.1. Lineage (NCBI taxonomy): Eukaryota > Metazoa > Chordata > Amphibia > Caudata > Salamandridae > Pleurodeles > Pleurodeles waltl. The sequence goes on from NC_090439.1 coordinate 686,223,824, forward strand.
CTTACCACTGGTGGGGATGGGGTGCCACTTAGCCTGCCTCACAAAGGGTCCTTGCCTACAAAGCTCGCCCTAGCCTAGGGGAACCCACTGCTCAGCTCCCCCACCCAGACACCTCCAATGCGCGCAGAGTCAGATGGATGTGACGGTACTCACCCCCTTGTGGCTCCTGTAATGCCCTCAAGCGCCCATCCAACTCCGGATACGCCACCACCAGGATCCGGAACATCAGGGGGGTCATGGTGCAACGGGCAGCCCTCCCACATTGGGAGGCCATCCCCAGGTGGGCCTCCGCCTTCTTCTTGCTCCAGCGGCGAATGTCCTCCCATCTTTTACGGCAGTGGGTGCTCTGTCTGTGGTGGACCCCCAGGGTCCGGACGTCCTTGGCGATGGCACGCCAAATATCCTCCTTCTGGTGGGCACTGACCTACAGGAATAGTACAGGGGAAAATGTAAAACTATAACCGTCCGGACCGTCACAGTCATTGTCCCACATTCCCACCCTTGCCCTGACGCACATACACTCACCATCCAATCATGCAGGCCTCATCTCCCCCATATCTTCCATCCACACCACTCCAAACAGGCATTGCCCATACAGCATGCTCACAGTGTACTCACCTGTTTGTCTGGAGGACCGTAGAGTAGCGTGTACTGGGGGAGGACCCCATCCACTAGTTTATCCAACTCCTCCGATGTGAAGGCAGCGGCCCTTTCCTCACACACATGAGCCATCGTAGCTTCCAGACTGAGGTCACAGCAGCACTTGCAGTGTAGGTCCTCTCCTATCGAAGATCAGGTATCAAGTGAGTGAACAGACAGAAAATACTGTACCGTCACCGCGGCGTACATCGTCATTGGCTCCTGTAACCCATAGGGCCCAATGTTAACCAATGCAGGATTGCGCCGCAGTCTTCGACCACCTACTGCGACGGTGTACAGCGCCATCGCAGTTACCTCATATCCCCTTGTCCCACATTACAGGTCAGGCAGCCACCATTTCAGGGGGCCACATGGCATTAATTTTAAATGCATCACACATATATAGGCCTTGCATATACAAAGAGACAGGCACATAGCGTAAAAATAGTTTTTTTACTACCTCAGTGTTGGCTGACTCTGTGCTCGCTGTTCTCATCCAAAGGGCACGTCCGCTGGGGCAGGTGAGATGGCGGCATCCTCCGGTGTACAGACCGCTGGTGGACCTGTCGACAATTGAAGAGAGACATGTAATAGTCACCTACAGACTTGATCGTGCCACAATCCAGGAACTGTGTGCCCAGTTGTAGCCAGACCTGATGTCAGCTATCTGCCATCCCACAGGAATCCCCACTCTAGTGCAGGTCCTGTCAGTATTCCATTTCCTGGCAAGTGGGTCTTTTCAAACAACAATGGCCATAGCATCAGGGATGTCCCAGCCTATGTTCTCAAACGTGTTGTCCAGAGTGTTGTCTGCCCTGCTGAAACACATGCGCAGCTACATCGTGTTCCCTCAGGGGGAGGATTTGCCTACAGTGAGAGGTGACTTCTATGCCCTGGGACATATCCCCAACATCCTTGGTGCCATTGATGGGACACATGTGGCCTTGGTCCCCCCCGCAGGAGTGAACAGGTGTACAGAAACCGGAAGAGCTACCATTCAATGAATGTGCAGATGGTGTGTTTGGCCGACCAGTACTTCTCCCCTGTGAACACCAAGTTTCCTGGCTCAGTGCATGACGCTTACATTCTGAGGAATAGCAGCATCCCTTATATGATGGGGCAAGTCCAGAGGCACCGTGTGTGGCTAATAGTTGAGTACAAGGACCCTATACCCTGTGAATAGTTGTCTGAGTCTGGGGTTGTCCGTAAGGGTTATTGTGTGTCTAACAGATTTCCCTCGACATTTGCAGGTGACTCTGGTTACCCCAACCTGTCATAGCTACTGACCCCAGTGAGAAATCCCAGGACAAGGGCAGAGGAACGCTACAATGAGGCACATGGGTGAACTAGGAGAGTGATAGAAAGGACCTTCGGCCTCCTGAAGGCCAGGTTCTGGTGCCTCCATATGACAGATGGTTCCCTATTCTGCTCACCAAAGAAGGAGTGCCAGATCATCGTGGCCTGCTCTATGCTTCACAACTTGGCTTTGCGACGAAAGGTGCCTTTTCTGCAGGAGGATGGTCCAGATGGAGGTGTTGTGGCAGCTGTGGAGCCTGTGGACAGTGAAGAAGAGGAGGCAGAAGAAGAGGACATAGACAACAGAAACAACGTGATCCAGCAATACTTCCAGTGAGACACAGGTAAGAAGACATCACTGCCTCCTACACCTGATAAAATTGTTAGACCTATCATCTGTCTGTCACTTTCACCCAGTGTATGGACCCTGACTTTTCACTTTGCCTTTCCATTTCACAGATGTGGGTCCTACTGTGTGACCTCTGCTATGTTACCTCATGGACTAGAGCTGTGTGACTTAGGTATGTTGACAATAGAATGGACATTGCTATTTTGCTCAGTTATTGCAAATACACATTTGTGAAAGCACAGACTGACTCCAGATTGTTTTGTGATTCAGGGGGATTTATTTAAGTGCTGAATAGTGGAGGGGGTTGTAAAATGGCCAGGGGTGATGGTGGAGGAATGTCCATGGCAGAGTCCAGTTATTTGTCTCACAGGTGCATTGTCCAAAGGGGCATAGGAAGTGGAGCTAGGGCAGTTTAAGGATGGACAGGGTGTCAAAGTGGGACAGAAGGATGACATTCAGGGTGGTCTCATTTCTTTGTGGGGGTCTTGGCATTGTTCTCTGTCTTTGTCCTGGATCTCAAGGACCGCTTGCGGGGTGGTTCTCCATCTGCAGGGGGTGGGGTGCTGGTGTTGTGGTCCTGTGGCGGTGCCTCCTGTCCACTAGCGCCGGCGGAGGTGGTGGGCAGTTCATCATCCAGGCTAGTGTCCGGGGCCTCTTGTTGTGCCACAGTTTCCCTCCTGGTGTTCACAAGGTCCTTCAGCACCCCTACAATGGTGCCCAGGGTGGTGTTCATGGACTTGAATTCCTCCCTGAACCCCAAATACTGTTCCTCCTGCAGCCGCTGGGTCTCCTGAAACTTGGCCAGTATCGTTGCCATCATTCCCTGGGAATGATGGTACGCTCCCATGATGTTGGAGAGGGCCTCATGGAGAGTGGGTTCCCTGGGCCTGTCCTCCCCCTGTCGCACAGCAGACCTCCCAGTTCCCCTGTTTTCCTGGGCCTCTGTCTCCTGAACCGTGTGCCCACTGCCACTTCCCCCAGGTCCCTGCTGTTCTTGGGGTGGTGGGTTTGCCTGGGTTCCCTGTAGTAGTGGGCACACTGCTGATTGATGTGTCCTGGGGACAGAGGTATGGGCCCACTGGGTGGGTGCTGTGCTGGTGTTTCCTGAGGGGGGAGGCTCTGTGGTGGCCTGTGACTGTGTCAGGGGAACCGACTGTCCCGAGGTCCCAGATGGGCCCGGGCTGGTCATCTAGATCCAGTTGGACAGAGCTGCTGTCATCACTGTGGGCCTCTTCTCTGGGGGGGTGGACATGTCTGGAACCTCCTGTCCGATGACGTTGGGTAGGGGTCCTGCAGGGGTGTAAAGGCAAGATTATTGCATCTGTGTGTTCCATGGTGTACAATGGGTGGGTGACCCTGTACTCCAGTGCTTACATTCTTGTGGGGGACTTTGTGTGATAATTGTTTTGGGGTCTGTGTGGGTATCTGTAGTGGACATGCTTTGGTGATGGGTGTCCATGCTTTGTTGTTGCATGCAGGGCTTGGTGTGGGGATGTGTGGTTTGTGATAATGGGACATATGTGAGGAGTTGGAGTGATGGGGGTGAGGGCGAGGGTGGGGGTATGTGATAGCATGCAGGTAGGGTGGGAGATATGGTAGTTAAAGATTTGACTTACCAGAGTCCATTCCTCCTGCTACTCCTGCGAGGCCTTCAGGATACAGTATAGCCAAGACCTGCTCCTCCCATGTTGTTAGTTGTGGGGGAGGAGGTGGGGGTCCGCCGCCAGTCATCTGAACTGCAATGTGGTGTCTTGAGACCACAGAACGCACCTTCCCCCGTAGGTCATTCCACCTCTTCCTGATGTCATCCCATGTTCTTGGATGCTGTCCCACTGCATTGACCCTGTCCACGATTCTGCACCATAGCTCCATCTTCCTAGCAATGGAGGTGTGCTGCACCTGTGATACAAATAGTTGTGGCTCTACCCGGATGATTTCCTCCATCATGACCCTGAGCTCCTCCTCAGAAAACCTGGGGTGTCTTTGCGGTGCCATGGGGTGGTGTGGGTGATGTGTGAGGTGGTGTTTGTTGTGATGTGTGAGGGGATGTGTTTGTGTGTGTTGTGTGAGGTTTGTGGATGTTGTGTGAGTGATGGTGTTGAGTGCCTGTGGATGCAGTTTGTTGATGGTGGTGTCTCTCTCTGGCCTTCTGTCGCAATTCTGGTTGTAAAGGGTTTGTGGGTGATGTGGGTGTGTGTTTTATATTGTATTGAGTGTGTGGGAATGGTATGTGTATGTGTATCAGGTGTGTGTATTTCGAATTGTCCAATGTGGTTGTGTTTTGTAAATGTGTGTCTATTTTGAGAGCGGCGATGTGTACCGCCAATGGTTTACCGCGGTTGAAAGACTGCCACGTGGATTCATGGGTCGTGATAGCGTGGGCGTATTCTTTTTGGCGTTACAGTGGAGGTTTTGGTATCGCCAGTTTATCACTGACCTTTGGTGTGGCGGACTTGTGTAGGTGTCTGGATTTTGGCGGATTCTGAGTTGTGGGTCATAATAGCTGTAGCAGAATTCAGCAGCTGCGGCGGTGTCTTGGTGGTCTTCTGCACGGTGGTAAGCGGGATTTACCGCCAATGTTGTAATGAGGGCCATAGTACGGAGCTGGAACTTGTTAGCAGCTCATGCTGTAAAATCTTGTTAATCCGGCAGCACACCACTTCTGTTGCGTAGGCTCTCATTATTCTAATGAAACTACTGGATTTTGAGTGGCAGAATCGCCTGCGGTGTGGGAGACTGAGTCTAACCCACTACAGGTGATACCTGTCGCTCCAATCCGGGTTCTGCTCCGGCTAACTAGCAGTGCCTCATCTCTACTCAAGGGCAGGGATGATTGGGCAGCTGAGCGCATGACATAACTGGTTTCTCAGGGAAGCCGTGGTCACTCAGGTCTCATCCGTTTCTCTGAGTTACATTAGTCTCACATACACAATGACAAACAGAGGCAGCATGTATTTCAATAATGCTTTAATAAAGCGACTGCATCTTAGATATCAAAGCGTGGACTGCAATAACCAGGATGATACAGCATGACAAGATAAAAATTATGACAAGGAGAGCAAAACATAAAAATAATAGTACCATATTGTCACTAGAGTCAACAGACTAATTCCTACCTCAGCTATGATAGAGCACAGCATGTTAAGCTCTAATTCTGCCCTTCAGGTTCCCCTGGGAAGACATCATACTAATGTTTGGGTTTTTTCCAGCAATACTATCTCCAGTCACAAACTACACAACAGTATACACAGCTCTAAAAAGTTCCAAAATGTGCATGCTCAGCTTGAAGACTAGCCTTTCCTGCCAATTTTCTGGGATGATGGTGTTTTCTCTACTGCAGCTGATATTTTTATAAGTAATCCAGTAGAATGTGATGATGTTTATCCAATGATGGGCATTTTCCACATGACAAAAGCTGTGTAGTGGTGTGCAGGACATTATCTTAGTGGATGTGGCATAGACGATGCACTTATTGAGGCTGAAACCTTTGGAAGCAAAACTGTCCAGTCAGTATTGAACGGAATTCAATATGTTTGTTTGTTACAAAGTATGCTTATCATATATGAGGCTATAGAAACATTGCGTTGGAATGCTTTTTGAAACAAGAATGACAAATTAGGTTTTGCATATTTAATCTCAGAAGTGAACAAGGTACGGGGTGCACTTCATTCAAAAGACATAATGCAAAGCCAAGCAATATTCAATACTGTCCGTTGAAAATTAGAAAATGTGAAAAACAAATTTGTAGAGTTTGTCAAAGAATGTGAAGGTAAATCAGAACTTTGTAAACAATAGGAAAATGTTTTCAACATGATAGCTATAGTGAATAACTTGGTTCATACTGACTGGGAAGGTGATTAGGAGCCACATGTGAAGACTGTGTAGTTACTGATTACTGTGTTTTGCAAATTCAATTTCATAAACTACCAAGATATGTGTCTTGGTATTTGGAAAGAGTGAAGAAGCTAGAGGTGGAAAAACCATACCTCTACAGAAAATGAATCCAAGGACATTTTCTGGTGAAAGACACAGAGAATTTAGTTTTGGTGCTGTGGCTCCAGATATGAAACTGGAACAGATCACAGAAAAGCTCCAAGGAAATTATTGGTCAGACATGTAAGAGGGAATATGTTGCTCAATGGCGGCTAGTTTACCATGAGTCCTTTCTATTTGCAATGTTTTCAGAGAAAGGAAAAATTTACAATTAATGGACCATTGGGAGACTGTTCCTCAGCAGGAACTTGTGGAAAAGAGAGGAGAACGTTTTGAAAAACATGTTGACAGCATTCTTCATTTAATGCAGCCTCAAGGAAACCCCTTTTAAATGACTGAGCCTGTGTGACTACACAACTTCACGACCAAACAATATGTGGATAATGACATAAAAACATGTCTCCTAGATGTCCTGAAACATGGATCGAAACCATACGCAGAACTGAGCATTCAACAAAATGTTCAACTGGGAAAGAAACAATTACAAAAAAACAGCAAGACATGGGAAATATAATGACCAATCACATAGGTCAATTGTGTCCTTTGAGAGCAACTATATTGTAAAGGATGGTATATTCAGAATGCAATCTCACAAAACAAAAAAAAAGTGCACAATCACAGAAAAAGTTTATATACAAAATATACAATATAAAGCAGTGCACCAGGCAATGCACCAGGCACCCAATCCACAATGGATTGCTGGCCCAAGAGATTGAAACCAAAAAAGTTCTAAAATTAGATAGTCCAGTATCCAGAAATTACAGTCCCGGAAGTCGACGTTTTGACCCCTTGTTCAGTATGAATCCACTGTGGTCATCATCAGGACAAACAAAGGTAGACACCTATATAAGACAAAGATAAGAAGAAGGAGGAAGAAAAAGAAGACCAAAAAGGTCAGACGAACTCCACCAAAGAAAATATACCAATCGTTCTAGCCAATCTGGAAGAAAGCTTCTCACCAATCCAGATCATTCCACAGAGAACAACCCCTGAAAGGACTTCCATTCACATTTCTTTCTAGGGAAAATTAAAAGAATACAATGTTCGCTCAATGGGGGAACCAATCCCAAACAAAACAGAAGAGAAAGAGAGAGGGATGCAAGAAGAAAGGGGGAGCAAAATATTGGTAAATGGAAAAGGAGTGAAGTTTAGACTAGCAAAAGAAATCACATGGTGGACACTCGCCACAGTCCAAGGAAAAGGGGAAGGTGCCAGTCTGAGGTAAAGTACTTACTCAAAACAGAAGAGGGAAGTGTTTATCCATGTGAATACAAAACACCACTTCTGGGGTTACACAAATGCACTATCCTTGATATCACTTACGAGTACCTCAGTACACTGCCAAAAGAAGTCCAAAAACCATGAGTTTACAGAGTGAGGCACAATCACCTTACAGAATAAATAGTAAAAAGTGCAACAAGGCCACACTGTACAGCAGCACAATGGGGTCCAAAATAAAGGCTCACTGGAGGACAGCAATGACACAAATACGACATGTGTAAACACTGCCACTAGTATTGCAGCGCATCAATTCCACGTCTGTATTAGGAAAAACACTGAGGAGGGGAAGGAAACCACTCTCCACGGGCTCCCTGTCTGCCAAAACTGCCAATAATTCAACCATGGGAATGCCAATGTTGTAAAGATAAAGAGAGAGAGCATGGGCGGGCATAATGATAGCTCAGCTAATCAGGGCTGAAAGGTTCCTCATATAGGAAGTGAGAAAAACGTCTTGGTAAAGGATATGAAACTAGACCGCTAACCTCACTATCTGTTTTGTTAAGCCATACAGGAAATGAGGGACTGCATCTAAAAGCTAAAATGCTAACCTTATGTTTCAAACAATGAAGTTTTTTTTTCAAGAACCTGATACATTGCACCTACAAATCCGTCATAAATGGAAAACCCAAACCCAATTAAGACCATAACTAGTGGCAGTAATACAATGGGTGTAATATCTCCAACATATGTGGCAGAGTGCTTGTCACCAAACTTTAAGCAAAGGCTTCATTTAATTGAGTATGGGAATGGCTTACTAAGCAAGATTGTTTCTATATTGCTCATAATCTATTTATAGTATGTGTCAGGGGTGCAACTAGATCTGAACGTCAAGCAGAGCTAACCCTTCAAATAATAGTTGGAGATCTAGCCTACATGGCAATACGAGATAATACAATTAAATTGTGTGTTTTAAATAAATTGCTCAAACCTGATGGGATTATAGTAAACATGTTTAGTTGTTTTGACAATGTTAATAAGATACCTACATGTTTAGGTGGATTTTTCAATGTTTAATAAGCTATTGTTAGAAATCTCATAAACACAATTAAAAAAACAGCTTGTACAGATTTTAATATAAAGCACTTTAGAACCAGTTATCACAAAGATGTTTCAAGACCACAACACTTTTTGCCAGTGCTCCAAAAGATCCTTATGTGAAATGACAATAAGCTTGTAAAGTATTTTTAATCCCATCTTCAGAAAGGCACTGCTGCCTAATTGTTTCCTTAAGATACATTTTCAGTCTGCTCATCAAGGTGTTGCAACATCTGATTGTTTGAGGCTGCACATGTGTACAAGTCTCAGAATATTGAGCTTACTAGTTAACACATCTAATTTCAGGATGTGTGGCTGGCAAGTTACTGGCTTTATTCCAAATAATTATTTAATTCCTTCTGCCATTCAAGAGGTGAGTACCAATCATTTGACAATATTACCACATGTTAATTGCTCTGCCAAAAATCTTTGCTATTCTAAATGAAAATAAAATAGTGAAATAGCACTTAACATTAAGCTATTCTCATGAGATGACTGCGACATGTCCATGCAGGAAACCACCAAGCCTAAACTACCAACATAAAAGGTATCTGCCTTGAAATAATTTTTCAAATAATGGAGTTTTAGCAGCAAAGATACAAGTACTCCTTCTGCCCCCAGAACACATTAATTGTGTGACTCATTTCATGCAAATAGGTCACTCTAACAGAAAGAAATCATGCCTTGTAATAGCATAAGTTATACCAAAATAGATGCTTTCTATTCTGTTCTGAAGCCCTCAGCACAGATCATGTCAAATCCACTAAAATATCAATGTTGTTATTAACCCCTGCCTGGGCAATATACATTATACTGTAAAATGCAACATTCATATGAATTTCTCTAAGATTCCTTTGAGAATGCTAGGGCGCCATGAGATCCAAACTTTTATTAATACTATATAATGGATCCTGCACTAGAGGACGATGGATTGAAGTGACATAGGTTTGAGGGGATGTCACCAATGGGAATTGTGAGAACCAACAAATCAATAATAAACCAACAATATTCAATATTATAAAGCTTCAGTCAATAATCACACCAGTTTAGTAACAAGAATACATACGTTTATTTCCCCACATTAACAATGCTAAGGTCACGAAGATAACTCTTAAACACAAATGATAAGCATAATGAATCAATAGCGGCTCACTAAAAAGGCGTATGTATCTCAATTTGATTAATACAGTTAAACAATTTATCTCCAAAAGAATCACACTTATTAATAATACAAAAACTGGTAATGAAGGTACAGAATACATTAGTTCAGCATCAAATGAGATCATAAGCAATAGATGATTATTTTCCTAACTAACCACAAATTAGCATTACATGTTGGGCTTCATGTGAAAAGAATTTAGAAACACAAATTTAGAAAAAACACTTAACTCAATCATGTCAATATATAAACACTAATAATGTGTAGCAATATAATCATTAGTTGCAATTAGAACCTGAAAAGCAAGAGAGGCACAATTCACATTTAATAACATACACTACTACAATAGTATTACCAGCAAATGATCAGCTTCCACTTGAGTACACCTCGACAGTTTTTGGGCCTAACGACAGCTAATCTCGACACTTGTCTGCTCTCAAGGAACAATGAACTCGCGCTCCATTCATTCCCCCTCCTAATTAGTCTACCCAGATTATTATACTAAAATCTAATCAACTCCTGATTGGTCGGTCTATGGGGTGTTTTCATTTCGGCCAATCGACAACTAATTTGATGACCTAAACTTGACAAACCTATGCTAACTATAACATTTTCTTTCGGTAGATACACTCTCCTTCCATCTCGTCTGTAATTCCATTGTCTCATCCACCTCTCGCATATCTTGTTCTCAGGAAGAAAATTTCTCTGCTACTTTTACTTCCATCCTCGAGGAAAGACCAGCAGATATTAGTAAAATTCTCAAACAATAGGGCATTTCAACTTATGCAACGCTCTGTTAATATATGACCTTGTAAGACATGTCACCGCAACCCACTAGGGGTAGCTGTGGATACGTTTACACAAGCTTGAAAACATTTATTATCTTGAAGCTTTGAATCATGGAAAATAACTACAGCATCTGAATATAATTTTTCTCAGCCAAGAACAGAAAAACAACAACTTTAAAAGTTTTCTCGTTTTACACATTAGTTCATCACTCGTTATTAATACGAAAAGCATTAATAAACATATTAGAAAATTCACGCTCTCACAAGAATAACAACCATATTCTCTATAAGGTTTGGTCCTAAATGTCCACACTAATTAAACCACCTATTTGGGACAGGGAAGTGAAAGGGACACCCTAGAAAGGAGTGACACTAGGCAAACACCATGGTTACCATGTTGTCATTGCAACACTTAAACAAGTAGATAGGCCTGGGGGGGGGAGTTCACGGAGTCACACTACACAGAATTCTGCAAAGTGCCTAAAAACTCTATCGTGCTACACGGAGTTCCACAAGTAGCGGAGTTCGGTACTATGCTCTGTTCATGCTGATTTTAAGCGCCAAGTGCTTCTCCCGCACTGTAAAATCAGTGCGAACGGCATCGGATGGTTCAGCAGAGGGTGCTGGTTCTTTCTGCCGCTTGAGTAGATTTTCTACTCGAGTTGTAGCTTCCACAACACAATCAGCGGTTTTTTCAACGTGAGTCGTAGTGACCTCGCCGGGAGGTGGTCTAGCATGCAATTTCTCTTGCTCGCTAAATTAACATTGGTGAGCCATGCGATATAGAAAAAACACCATTTTCATAACTGCATGCTCCATGCAGAGTGGGCAAAACTCCCTGAAACCTGCCGGCAGAGTGGAATTTTTCACCCACTCCTACTGCAAGTAGTGCACAAAGTAGAGTTTTGCTATTGCAATGGCATCTAGTGCACACATTGTCGGAGTTTTGCTGCTTTTGACAGAGCCAAGCTTAGTTTGCTAGTACAATAAGAAGGTTTCTCAAGCATTTTTCTGCCTAACAGAACTAGTTTAAAGAGGCAGAAAAGAGCAATACAATACTTAATCAAGGGGAGTGAAGGTATACTGCCTTTGCATTGACACCATCCTGGAAAAAAATCATGCAAACAAATTCCCTTAGCCATCTTGGTGCTGAACTGACATCAGAACATCAGAAAGTCAGTTCTCAAGAAGGGAAATTTAGGAAGCAATTGCATTGTTCAGTTTAGAAATGATGGTAGCACTAACAATGCATGCTTTCGGGTGAGATCAAATAAAAAGAAGCCTTTTCTTTAAGATCCTTGTTTGGAAGTAACATGGCATCATAATGCAATGGAAGAATGAGACAAATGGAAATAAAATCATTGCGATCTTGTCTGGTGTAATTCAATGCAGTCTTTGGTGGTCATTACAACCCTGGCGGACGGTGTTAAAGCTGCGGTAATACCGCAAACAGGCCGGCGGACAAAAAAAGGGAATTATGACCGTGGCGGAAACCGGCAACATAGACAGCCACTTTAACACTCCGACCGCCAAGGCAGTACAGACAAGCAGCGCAGCGGTCACCGCCAACAGACAGGTGGAAGACAATGTACCGCCCACAGTATCACAACCCGCCAATCCGCCACCTTTTCCGGGGCGGATTCACCGTGGATAAAAACACGGCGGAAACAGCTTTTGCAATGGGAAAACACTCACCTCAACATACTCCACGAGGAAGGAGGCCACCATGAAGCCCGAACTACAAATACTCCCTGCGCTTGTCTTCCTGCTCTTCTACGAACACCAGCAACGTAGGCGCCGAAGACAACGGTGAGTACTGCACCTACGACACAGGGGAGGGGGGAGGCAAAAGTCATGGACACACACACGCAACACCCCCACCCCCACCCCGACCCTCACCCACTACAACACACACACCAATGCATTTCCAAACAGCACAGTAACAACCCCCAACCCCCCTGGAAGAATGCAAAGACAAAAGGAAATGAGTTCAACCATTGTAATGTATAAAAATACAGTAACCAAATATATACAGATTTATAAAAACAATCGAAAATCATACATCATGATTAGAACTGCAGGTATGCACATATCAATGTCCGTGGGCCACTGGGCCCACAATGCATGGGTAAGGCCCACACTAGATACCTGTCCACAAACGGAGAGAACACTGCAGGGGCATCAGATAGAAATACAACAGGCACCTCAGGGGGAATGCAAGGGGGGGGCACCTCAGCCAGATCACAGCACCACGCCAGATCCACGACGGGGCTCCATGCCCATTGATGTATCCTGGGGAGTACAAAGCCACAGTCTCTCAAGTCTCTACAGTGGGTGGGTTGCCCACTGCTTTATCCTGGGTAGTGGAAAGCCACAGTCTCTCAAGTCTCTACAGTGGGTGGTTTGCCCACTGCTTTATCCTGGGGAGTGCAAAGCCACAGTCTCTCAAGTCTCTACAGTGGGTGGTTTGCCCACTGCTGTATCCTGGGGAGTGCAAAGCCACAGTCTCTCAAGTCTCTACAGTGGGTGGTTTGCCCACTGTACCATCCTGGGGAGTGCAAAGCCACAGTCTCTCAAGTCTCTACAGTGGGTGGTTTGCCCACTGTACCATCCTGGGGAGTGCAAAGCCACAGTCTCTCAAGTCTCTACAGTGGGTGGGTTGCCCACTGTACCATCCTGGGGAGTGCAAAGCCACAGTCTCTCAAGTCTCTACAGTGGGTGGTTTGCCCACTGTACCATCCTGCGGAGTGCAAAGCCACAGTCTCTCAAGTCTCTACAGTGGGTGGTTTGCCCACTGTACCATCCTGGGGAGTGCAAAGCCACAGTCTCTCAAGTGGATAACAGTCTCCACTGGTTCTGGAGGGGGAATGGTGCCCAGAGTGCATCACGCTCCCCGTGATGGTCCCAGTTCCGTCACTGTCCCAGTTGCACATGGGCTAACGATGCCTGATTTGGCGGTCTTTGCCCTGTTCAGCGGTCTTCACCATGGCGGTCTTTGCCCTGTTCAGCGGTCTTCACCATGGCGCCTTGTGCCCTGTTCAGCGGTGCTAGCCTTTGATGTGTCTGACCTGTTCAGCGGTGCTTTGCCATGGCGGTCTTTGCCCTGTTCAGCGGTGCTTGCCTTTGCTGTGTCTGACCTGTTCAGCGGTGCCTTGCCATGTCGGTCTTTGCCCTGTTCAGCGGTCTTCACCATGGCGGTCTTTGCCCTGTTCAGCGGTCTTCACCATGGTGCCCTTTGCCCTGTTCAGCAGTGCGTGCCTTTGCTGTGTCTGACCTGTTAGGCGGTGCTTTGCCATGGCGGTCTTTGCCCTGTTCAGCGGTGCTTGCCTTTGCTGTGTCTGACCTGTTCAGTGGTGCCTTGCCATGGCGGTCTTTGCTCTGTTCAGCGGTCTTCACCATGATTTTCTACTCGAGTTGTAGCTTCCACAACACAATCAGCGGTTTTTTCAACGTGAGTCGTAGTGACCTCGCCGGGAGGTGGTCTAGCATGCAATTTCTCTTGCTCGCTAAATTAACATTGGTGAGCCATGCGATATAGAAAAAACACCATTTTCATAACTGCATGCTCCATGCAGAGTGGGCAAAACTCCCTGAAACCTGCCGGCAGAGTGGAATTTTTCACCCACTCCTACTGCAAGTAGTGCACAAAGTAGAGTTTTGCTATTGCAATGGCATCTAGTGCACACATTGTCGGAGTTTTGCTGCTTTTGACAGAGCCAAGCTTAGTTTGCTAGTACAATAAGAAGGTTTCTCAAGCATTTTTCTGCCTAACAGAACTAGTTTAAAGAGGCAGAAAAGAGCAATACAATACTTAATCAAGGGGAGTGAAGGTATACTGCCTTTGCATTGACACCATCCTGGAAAAAAATCATGCAAACAAATTCCCTTAGCCATCTTGGTGCTGAACTGACATCAGAACATCAGAAAGTCAGTTCTCAAGAAGGGAAATTTAGGAAGCAATTGCATTGTTCAGTTTAGAAATGATGGTAGCACTAACAATGCATGCTTTCGGGTGAGATCAAATAAAAAGAAGCCTTTTCTTTAAGATCCTTGTTTGGAAGTAACATGGCATCATAATGCAATGGAAGAATGAGACAAATGGAAATAAAATCATTGCGATCTTGTCTGGTGTAATTCAATGCAGTCTTTGGTGGTCATTACAACCCTGGCGGACGGTGTTAAAGCTGCGGTAATACCGCAAACAGGCCGGCGGACAAAAAAAGGGAATTATGACCGTGGCGGAAACCGGCAACATAGACAGCCACTTTAACACTCCGACCGCCAAGGCAGTACAGACAAGCAGCGCAGCGGTCACCGCCAACAGACAGGTGGAAGACAATGTACCGCCCACAGTATCACAACCCGCCAATCCGCCACCTTTTCCGGGGCGGATTCACCGTGGATAAAAACACGGCGGAAACAGCTTTTGCAATGGGAAAACACTCACCTCAACATACTCCACGAGGAAGGAGGCCACCATGAAGCCCGAACTACAAATACTCCCTGCGCTTGTCTTCCTGCTCTTCTACGAACACCAGCAACGTAGGCGCCGAAGACAACGGTGAGTACTGCACCTACGACACAGGGGAGGGGGGAGGCAAAAGTCATGGACACACACACGCAACACCCCCACCCCCACCCCCACCCCGACCCTCACCCACTACAACACACACACCAATGCATTTCCAAACAGCACAGTAACAACCCCCAACCCCCCTGGAAGAATGCAAAGACAAAAGGAAATGAGTTCAACCATTGTAATGTATAAAAATACAGTAACCAAATATATACAGATATATAAAAACAATCGAAAATCATACATCATGATTAGAACTGCAGGTATGCACATATCAATGTCCGTGGGCCACTGGGCCCACAATGCATGGGTAAGGCCCACACTAGATACCTGTCCACAAACGGAGAGAACACTGCAGGGGCATCAGATAGAAATACAACAGGCACCTCAGGGGGAATGCAAGGGGGGGGCACCTCAGCCAGATCACAGCACCACGCCAGATCCACGACGGGGCTCCATGCCCATTGATGTATCCTGGGGAGTACAAAGCCACAGTCTCTCAAGTCTCTACAGTGGGTGGGTTGCCCACTGCTTTATCCTGGGTAGTGCAAAGCCACAGTCTCTCAAGTCTCTACAGTGGGTGGTTTGCCCACTGCTTTATCCTGGGGAGTGCAAAGCCACAGTCTCTCAAGTCTCTACAGTGGGTGGTTTGCCCACTGCTGTATCCTGGGGAGTGAAAAGCCACAGTCTCTCAAGTCTCTACAGTGGGTGGTTTGCCCACTGTACCATCCTGGGGAGTGCAAAGCCACAGTCTCTCAAGTCTCTACAGTGGGTGGTTTGCCCACTGTACCATCCTGGGGAGTGCAAAGCCACAGTCTCTCAAGTCTCTACAGTGGGTGGGTTGCCCACTGTACCATCCTGGGGAGTGCAAAGCCACAGTCTCTCAAGTCTCTACAGTGGGTGGTTTGCCCACTGTACCATCCTGCGGAGTGCAAAGCCACAGTCTCTCAAGTCTCTACAGTGGGTGGTTTGCCCACTGTACCATCCTGGGGAGTGCAAAGCCACAGTCTCTCAAGTGGATAACAGTCTCCACTGGTTCTGGAGGGGGAATGGTGCCCAGAGTGCATCACGCTCCCCGTGATGGTCCCAGTTCCGTCACTGTCCCAGTTGCACATGGGCTAACGATGCCTGATTTGGCGGTCTTTGCCCTGTTCAGCGGTCTTCACCATGGCGGTCTTTGCCCTGTTCAGCGGTCTTCACCATGGCGCCTTGTGCCCTGTTCAGCGGTGCTAGCCTTTGATGTGTCTGACCTGTTCAGCGGTGCTTTGCCATGGCGGTCTTTGCCCTGTTCAGCGTTGCTTGCCTTTGCTGTGTCTGACCTGTTCAGCGGTGCCTTGCCATGTCGGTCTTTGCCCTGTTCAGCGGTCTTCACCATGGCGGTCTTTGCCCTGTTCAGCAGTCTTCACCATGGTGCCCTTTGCCCTGTTCAGCAGTGCGTGCCTTTGCTGTGTCTGACCTGTTAGGCGGTGCTTTGCCATGGCGGTCTTTGCCCTGTTCAGCGGTGCTTGCCTTTGCTGTGTCTGACCTGTTCAGCGGTGCCTTGCCATGGCGGTCTTTGCTCTGTTCAGCGGTCTTCACCATGGCGCCCTTTGCCCTGTTCAGCGGTGCTTGCCTTTGTTGTGTCTGACCTGTTCAGCTGTGCTTTGCCATGGCGGTCTTTGCCCTGTTCAGCGGTGCTTGGCTTTGCTGTGTCTGACCTGTGCAAAGTGTGTGGCATGATGGTCCCTCAGTGCCCAGCGGGGCTGTGGCTGCCGGGGCCCTCCAGGGCACTGACTCTGGCAGTGATCTCCGGACCAGTGACGATACTGCTGCCCTCCAGGGCACTGACTCTGGCGGTGGTCTCCGGACCAGTGACGATACTGCTGCCCTCCAGGGCACTGCCTCTGGCGGTGGTCTCCGGACCAGTGACGATACTGCTGCCCTCCAGGGCACTGACTCTGGCAGTGGTCTCCGGACCAGTGACGATACTGCTGCCCTCCAGGGCACTGACTCTGGCGGTGGTCTCCGGACCAGTGACGACAGTGCTGGCGGGGGCGTCCCGGCCGGCGGGGAGGATGGCGGCCTTCTCCGCCGTGCTGCTCTTACCAGACTTTGGAGACTTCTTCTGCCCCTTCACCACCTTCGGAGGAGTCACAGCTGACTCGGCACTCCCCCCGGGACCCTTGTGAGCTGTTTTGCCAGCAGGAGTCTTCACCCTCTCCCGTCGGCCACTTTCCAACTTAAGGTGCTTTACAGGGGGTTGACTGGCAGTGCTTTGGCTCCGTGTCACACTGGCTGCCCTGGTGGCCGGTGCACTCCACACACCTTTAACACGCACCACTGGTACCTGACTTTTTTTGGCTGGGGTGCTACTACGGGACCTATGAATTGGAGGGGTGGGGATGGTGGGAAAGAGGTCAACGTTGCTGAGGAAGAGTTTCTGACGAACACTGGGACGGGTAGCCAGAGGGGGTCTGGGAGTGGAGGAAGAGGAGGTGGTTGTAAGAGGTGTAACTTTAGGTGATTTGGGTGCAGGTGCAGGTACTGGAGGCTGTCATGAGGTGGATGGATGTTGGGTGTGTGGGTGCCCGTGTTTGTGTACTTTGGGAGGGGGCGTCACAGACACACTGGGAGGGTGGACACAGGGGACGTGTAAATGGTAGTGGGGGTGGTGAGTGCAGGTGAGCGGGGTGTGGTGCTGGGTGTTCTGGTGCGAGTCCTATTGCCTGTAGATGTAGTGCATGCAGGTGAGAGTGTAGATGACACTGGGAGGGAGGAGGGAGACGACGAGGAGGGGGACACAGTGGAGGCAGTGGATGTTGCTGTGTCTGTATGTGGGTGATGCTTGTGTGAGTGCCTGTGGGATGTGTGGTGCCTATGTTTGCCTGAGCTACTTTTGTGTGTTGAGGTGTGTGCATGCTTGTCTGATGGTGTGCTTGGGATAGGCTGGGGTACAGGGGATTGGGTCTGGGTGGAGGAAGTTGGAGGGGGGAGGCTAGACACAGGGACAATGGCTGCCATCAGTGCTGAGGCCAGATATTGCAGGGTTCGATGTTGGGCAGCCTGACCAGAATGAATGCCCTCCAGGAATGCATTATTGTGTTGCAACTCCCTTTCTACACCCTGGATGGCATTCACAATGGTAGACTGCCCAACAGTGAGTGACCTGAGGAGGTCAATGGCCTCCTCACTGAGGGCAGCAGAGGTGACAGGGGCAGGGGCTGAGGTGCCTGGGGCGAAGGTGATGCCCACCCTTCTGGGTGAGCGGGCACCGAGCAAAGGCTGAGGGGCTGCTGGGAGGGCGGTGCTGGTAGGGGGGGTGGCGGCTGTACCTGTAGAAGTGGGGGGCACAGATGGTGCCGCCACCACAAGGGAGCTCCCATCGGCGGACGAGTCCGTGTCGCTGTTTGCTGATCCGGTGACCGACGTGAAGCTCCCCTCGCCCTCCGTCCCACTGGTGTATTCAGAGTCTGTGGTGTGGCCCTCCATGGCTATGTGGGATGCAGCTCCCTCGTGCTCCGGTGCCACTGTACCTCCGCCTGATGATGCTGATGCACAAACGAACAGGGAGAGCACAAAAAGGGGGGGGACGACAGAAGAAAGACAGGTTGAGTGCATGGCTTACCGCTACCGTTGGCGGACAATACAGACACAGCAGCCCCCTGCACTACGCCGTGCTCTTGGCCTCTACAGATGCAACTCCTGGGATATGGCCTACATGGCTATGAGTGTCATCTGTCCACATAGATGACACAGGGGTATGTATACCTGTACTTGGCACTCTACAGAGATGGGGTGGAGGGCCACAGGGCCATGCCGTACGAAGGGGCCTAGCTTACGTAACTCGCCCTGGCCTAGGGAAACCCACAGCCCTCCTCCCCCACCCAGACACCTCCACTGCGCGCAAAGTCATGAGAATGAGAGTGTACTCACCCCCTTGTGTCTGCTGTGATGCCCTCAAGCGCCCATCCAACTCAGGGAAGGCCACCGCCAGGATCGGGAACATCAGGGGGGTCATGGTGCGACGGGCACCCCTCCCACGTTGGGAGGCCATCCCCAGCTGAGCCTCCGCCGTCTTCTTGCTCCAGCGGTGAATGTCCTCCCATCTTTTACGGCAGTGGGTACCCCGTCTCTGGTGGACCCCCAGGGTCCGTACGCCCTTGGCGATGGCACACCAAATGTCCTTCTTCTGGTGGGCGCTGACCTACATGACATGTACAGGGGAAGAAGAGAAATCATTAGCAACTGCACCGTCGAAGTGAGTGGCCCCCATCCCTACCCTTGCCATGTGGCACATGCATTCACAGTCCTTCATGGTCGCAGAACTCTGCCCCCTTCCTGCTGACATCCAGCCCTCTCCACCCAGCATAGCACATACAACGTACTCCCTGTGTACTTACCTGTTTCCACGAGCTTCTCCAACTCCTGAGCAGTGAAGGTAGGGGCCCTTTCCCCAGACGCAGCAGCCATTGTCTCTTCCAGACCGAGGTCACTGCAGCACTTGCAGTGTAGGTCCTCTCCTGTGGAAGATCAGGTATCGAGTGATTGAACAGATAGAAAATGGCGGTCACGTCCGCGGCTGTGACGTCCGCGGCGGTGCGTTTCATCACCGCCGGCGCACATAATCATTGGCTCCTGGGACCCATAGGGTCCAATGTTAACCAATGCAGCATTGTGCCGCGGTCTACGACCGCCTACCGCGACGGTGTACAACGCCAGCGCAGATACCTCACATCCCATTGTCCCAGTTTAGAGGTCAGGCAGCCGCCATTTCAGGGGCCCACATGGCTTCATATACTACTGCGTCTGGCCTACACTCAACACACATACAGGAAGAGTTTTGTATTTGGTGTTGTGTTATGTGTAGCTGTGGGTACATACCTGAGAATTTGTTGACTCTGTGCTTGCTGTTGTCCTTCTGAGGCACCGTCAGCTGGGACATTTGAGGAGATGGCGGAATCCTCCGGTGTACCGACCGCTGGTGGACCTTTTAACAATGGAGGAGCGACATTTGATCATCACCTACAGGTTTGACCGTGCCACAATCCAGGAACTGTGTACCCAGTTGGAGCCAGACCTGATCTCACCAATCCGCCATCCCACAGGAATCCCCCCTGAAGTGCAGGTGCTATCAGTGCTCTATTTCCTTGCAAGTGGATCATTTCAAACAACAGTGGCCATGGCATCAGGGATGTCCCAGCCTATGTTTTCCAACGTGTTGTCCAGAGTGTTGTCTGCCCTGCTGAAACACGTAAGGAGCTACATCGTTTTCCCTCAGGTGGAGGATTTGGCTACAGTTAAAGGTGACTTTAAAGCCCTGGGACATATCCCTAACATCATAGGTGCCATTGATGGGACCCATGTAGCTCTGGTCCCCCCATGCAGGAGTGAACAGGTGTACAGGAACCGGAAGAGTTATCATTCCATGAATGTACAGATGGTATGTTTGGCAGACCAGTACATCTCCCAGGTAAATGCTATGTTCCCTGGCTCTGTGCATGACGCCTACATCCTGCGGAATAGCAGCATCCCTTATGTGATGGGTCAACTCCAGAGGCACCGTGTGTGGCTATTAGGGGACTCTGGTTACCCCAACCTGTCATGGCTATTAACCCCAGTGAGGAATCCCAGGACGAGGGCAGAGGAACGCTACAATGAGGCCCATGGGCGGACTAGGAGGGTGATCGAACGCACCTTCGGCCTCCTGAAGGCCAGGTTCAGGTGCCTCCATATGACCGGTGGTTCCCTATTCTACTCACCAAGGAAGGTGTGCCAGATCATCATCGCCTGCTCGATGCTTCACAATCTTGCTTTGCGACACCAGGTGCCTTTTCTGCAGGAGGATGGTCCAGATGACGGTGCTGTGGCAGCTGTGGAGCCTGTGGACAGTGATGAGGAGGAAGCTGAGGAAGAAGACATAGACAACAGGGAGTCAGTCATACAGCAATATTTCCAGTGACACACAGGTGAGAACAATTTTTTTACTATTACATTCACTTTCACACTTCTACCTCTATCCTGTCTGTCAATTAGAAGCAGTATTTGGTAACTGAGTTGTACATTTCCATTACGGTTTCACAGGTGTGGTTACCAACGTGTGTCATCTGCTTGCATCCTTCATGGACTTGTGATGTGTGACATAGGTATGTTGGCATTACATTTGAAAACACATTTTGTCACTGTAATTGGTAATACACATTTTAAAAATCACAGACTGACTCCAGATTGTTTTGTGGTTCAAGGGTGTTTATTGAAGTGCTAATTATTGGAGGGGGTGGCAAAATGGTGATGGGTGATGGAGGAGGAATGTCCATGGCAGAGTCCAGTCTATTAGTCTCACAGGTGCACTGCCCATATGGGCATAGGAAGTGGAGCTGGGGCAGTTCCAATCTGGACAGGGTAACAAAGTGAGACAGTGGGATGACAATCAGGGTGGTCTCATTTCCTGGTGGGGTCTTGCCATCGTGCTCTGTCCTGTTCCTGGATCTCAGGGACCGCTTGCGGGGTGGTTGTCCGTCTGCAGGGGGTGGGGTTCTGGTGTGGTGGTCCTGTGGCGGGCGTCCTGTCCACTAGCGCCGGCGGAGGTGGTGGGCAGTTCATAGTCTAGGCTAGTGTCAGGGGCCCCTTGGAGTGCCACGGTGTCCCTCATGGTCTTTTGTATGTCCTTCAGCACCCCTACGATGGTGCCCAGGGCGGAGCTGATGGTTCTGAGCTCCTCCCCGAAGCCCAAATACTGTTCGTCCTGCAGGCGCTGGGTCTCCTGAAACTTGGCCAGGACCTTAGCCATCGTCCCCTGGGAGTGGTGGTAGGCTCCCATGATGGAGGAGAGGGCCTCGGGAAGAGTGGGTTCCCTTGGCCTGTCCGCCCCCTGTCGCACAGCAGCCCTCCCATTTCCCCTGTGTTCCTGGGCCTCCGTCCCCTGGACCGTGTGCCCACTACCACTGCCCCCAGGTCCCTGTTGTTGTTGGGGTGGTGGGTTATCCTGGGTTCCCTGTAGTGGTGGACACACAGCTGATTGACGTGTCCTGGGTACGGAGGTATGGGCCCGCTGGGTGGGTTCTGTGCTGGTGTTACCAGAGGGTGGAAGGTCAGTGTTGGGCTGTGCCTGTGCGAGGGGAACCGACTGTCCTGAGGCCCACGATGGTCCGGGCTGTTCATCTGGATCCAGTTGGCCAGAGCTGCTGTCATCACTGTGGGCCTCTTCTGTGGGTGGAGTGGAGATGTCTGGACCCTCCTGTGGGGTGACGTTACGTAGTGGTCCTGCAGGGGTATAAGAGCATGACTATTGCATGTGTGTGTGTCATAGTGTGCAATGGGTGGGTGTGCGTGTACCCAGTGCAAGCATTCCTGTGTGGGGGCTTGTGTGATGATGGTTGGGGGGGTGTTAAGACCTGCTCCTCCCATATTGTTAGTTGTGGGGGAGGAGGTGGGGGTCCGCCGCCAGTCTGCTGAACCGCGATGTTGTGCCTGGAGACCACGGAACGCACCTTCCCCCGTAGGTCTTTCCACCTCTTCCTGATGTCCTCCCGTTTTCTTGGCCGCTGTCCCACAGTGTTGACCCTGTCGACGATTCTTTGCCATAGCTCCATCTTCCTGGCTATGGAGGTGTGCTGCACCTGTGCTCCAAATAGCTGTGGCTCTACCCGTAAGATTTCCTCCACCATGACCCTGATCTTCTCCTCGGAAAACCTAGGGTGTCTTTGGCGTGACATGGGGTGGTGTAGGTGATGTGTGGAGTGGTGTACGTGTTGATGAGTGTGGTGATGTGTGGTGGTGTGGGGTGTTTTGAGCGTGGATGTTGTATGGGTGATGGTGTTGTGTGCCTCTGTGTGGTGGGGTTGTCTATTGCTGTAGTCTCTGTCTGTCGCCTTCGTCTTCAGTTTTTGGTCGTAGGGGTTTGTGGGTGATGTGGGTGTGTGTTTTATATTGTTTTGGGTGTGTGGTAGTGGTGTTTGTATGTGTATCAGGTGTGTGTATTTGGAATTGTCCAATGTGGCGGTGTTTTGGAGATGTGTGTGTATTTTGAGCGCGGCGGTGTGTACCGCCAATGGAATACCGCGGTTGAAAGACCGCCGTGTGGATTTGTGGGTCGTGATAGCATGGGCGTGTTTCTGTTGGCGTGATGGTGGAGGTTTTGTTTTCGCCAGTTTATCACTGACCTTTGGTGTTGCGGACTTGTGTGGGTGTCTGAATTTCGGCAGATTCCGAGATGTGGGTCATAATAGCTGTGGTGGAATTCCACGGCCGCGGCAGTGTATTGGCGGTCTTCTGCACGCCGGTAAGCGCCTTTTACCGCCAATGTTGTAATGACCCCCTTTGTGGCTAAATAAGGTCTGAAGCTCATCTGGCTAGCAACAGATAACTTGCGCCCCTCAAGATATTTTAGAAAGCTGGGGAGCTAGAACGTCTCACCACTTTTACCGACTAAGCCTATAATTAGCTTCTGCCCTGGATTCTAAGTTTTAATTCTTCAAAAGGGTTTCGAACTCCCTTTTTCCATCTGCTTGAGACAGTGACAGAGTGTTAAAGATGAAGGTAAAAACAACTCAGGTAAAGATTATATGGTCTTAATTGTACATACATAAGCTGAAAAGCCCAAAGTTAAGGAAGTAAGCAAGGATGAAACCTCTTCTTCCTTAATCATTGGGAGAGCTGCAAAAGGAGTAACAAAGGAGTGACAAAAAAAGTGACGTCTTTGTAATTATGCTGCACGATAGAGGATGAAACAGGAAGTGTGGCAATACAATTATGAATGGCTTTGATCTCTTGATCTCATAGACAAAAGGACACATTGTCTCAAAAACATGATAGAAGGAATAGTCATTTTGACACAGGACAGGGCATTGGTGACATTGGGGACTACCTAGACTTAATATCAGTAAGAGACAATTTGTAATACCAGAGTTGGTGACATTTATGTGGTGCTTTTAAAGTCTGGTATATGTGTGTGTACATACATGCTCCTATCTATTACATTCTGATGAAAATGTGCATTCTATACTTTTGTTGAACTTAATGTGTGGTGAAAAAACACTGTTGTGTATTTGTAGATGTGATGGGATGTGGTCACTGGGCCTTTCATCCCTGTTAATGTATCCACATGCACCTTAAGTCACACACCATGGCCCAATAATGAGTTGCACAGTAATGGCCAGATAAGAAATCTGCATCACCAATTACCAGTTCCATGGAGCTACAAGTTAAACCCCAGAGAATGAAAAATTACTCTATGGAACTAGATTTACCCAGCACTATTCTGCAACATATTCCCTTTTCCATGGGCTTTAACACATACATTTACCACCTGCAATCAGCAACGTGGGCAGAGGGCTGTTGTAAGGAGGAGGAAGTGAACTGGAGAGCAAAGGAACGAGGGTAGAATGTTGGCTGGGAGAGGGGAGTATGCTTTCCCATGTCTTGTCTGAGTTTCGGGTAGGGGTAATAGAATGAGTCCAGGCTACAATGTCGCTTTTCCCACAGTGGGTTTACTTTCTGGTTTTAGTAGGGGTTTCTTGTTGCCACGGCAGGAAAATCTGGGTACTGGAACATCGGATCTATTTTAATTGTTCCGAATAGAATTTCACACAGTCATTCCACTCCACACAGTTTCACCATATATCTTTTATTGCCACCTTGCAAGAGGGCTGATTAGGCAGAGAAAGTACAACACCCTGAGATAGGAAAAGCTTGAAGAGACATACATAGCCTCTTCCCTACCTGAAAATCATTTTGAATGACCTCAGTGGCTGAAGCGTGCAGTAGCTGCTGGGAATGACATTCACAATCTTTTCTTATTTTACAGTAGCATGCCTCATAATTTTTGCCAAGAAACAAAAATACAACCTTTCCAGAACAGATAATGCCAATCTTCAGGTGCCTCTGGCTTAAAGGGAAGAGGAGATGTTGTCCTGTTCTGTGAAACCAAGGATCAGGATTAGAGAGAAATAAGAAACAACAAGCCTCTAATAATTTGCATTTGAAAGTAAATCCCACCACAACACTTTGCACACAGTTTGCATACTTTTGTGATGGAAACTCAGCATAAAGTGTTAGGAAATCTTGGATTAAAACTCTTTGTACATTTTGCGCATTCATATTGCTTTTATTTGCAGAATAGAACCTCGTAGCATTCTAAATACACATTAGAGTACCACAGGGAACCAGACAGAATTCATTTCTGTGAATGGTTACACACATCGATATCTGCAGTGATCGCATTAACTAACATAAAATAACATAAAATAATGCATTTCCCATTGATTTACACAATTCCCATAATTTTGTATTGTATGTCACCCTCTGGGTTGCTAGTGTGCCACAGAATCCTAGCTATTTACAATACAGAATAGTGGATTCAGTGCTAGAGGACGATAGATCGAAGTGACATAGGTTTTTAGGGGATGTCACCAATGGAAAGTGTGAGGACCATCAATAACAACAACAATCAATATTATAATGTTTCAGTCAATAACTACACCAATTTAGTAATTAAAAATCATAGATTTATTTCCCTATATTAACAGCGCTAATGTCACGAAAATAACTCTCAAACACAAATGGTAAGTACATAAGATAAATAGCGGCTGATTAAAACGGCATATATATCTTAGTCTAATTAATACAATTAACCCCTTCGCTGCCAGGCCTTTCCCCCCTCAGGTGCCAGGCCTTTTTTTGGCTATTTGGGGCAGGGCGTGCTTAGGCCCTCATAACTTTTTGTCCACATAAGCTACCCATGCCAAATTTGCGTCCTTTTTTTTCAACATCCTAGGGATTCTAGAGGTACCCAGGCTTTGTGAGTTCCCCTGAAGGAGACCAAGAAATTAGACAAAATGCTCGGTTAATATATGACCTTGTAAGACATGTCACCGCAACCCACTAAGGGTAGCTGTGGATACGTCTACACAAGCTTGAAAACATTTATTATTTTGAAGCTTCGAATCATGGAAAATAACTACAGCATCTGAATATAATTTTGCTCAGCCAAGAACAGAAAAACAACAACTTTATAAGTTTTCTCTTTTTACACATTAGTTTATCACTCGTTATTAATACGAAAACCATTAATAAACATATTAGAAAATTCACGCTCTCACAAGAATAACAATCATATTCTCTATAAGGGTTGGTCTTAAATGTCCACACTAATTAAACTACCTAGTTGGGACAGGGAAGTGAAAAGGACACCCTAGAAAGGAGTGACACTAGGCAAACACCATGGTTACCATGTTGTAATTGCAACACTTGAACAAGTAGATAGGCCTGGGCGGGAGTTCACGTAGTCACACTACACAGAATTCTGCAAAGTGCCTAAACGCTCCATGATGCTAGACGGAGTTCCGCAAGTAGCGGAGTTCTGTGATATGCTCTGTTCATACTGATTTTAAGCGCCAAGAGCTTCTCCCGCACTGTAAAATCAGTGTGAACGGCAAAGTCAATAACAACAACAATCAATATTATAAAGTTTCAGTCAATAACTACACCAATTTAGCAATTAAAAATCATAGATTTATTTCCCTATATTAACAACGCTAATGTCACGAAAATAACTCTCAAACACAAATGGTAAGTACATAAGATAAATAGCGGCTGATTAAAACGGCATATATATCTTAGTCTAATTAATACAATTAACCCCTTCGCTGCCAGGCCTTTTACCTCTCAGGTGCCAGGCCTTTTTTTGGCTATATGGGGCAGAGCACGCTTAGGCCCTCATAACTTTTTGTCCACATAAGCTACCCATGCCAAATTTGCGTCCTTTTTTTTCAACATCCTAGGGATTCTAGAGGTACCCAGGCTTTGTGAGTTCCCCTGAAGGAGACCAAGAAATTAGACAAAATGCTCGGTTAATATATGACCTTGTAAGACATGTCACCGCAACCCACTAAGGGTAGCTGTGGATACGTCTACACAAGCTTGAAAACATTTATTATTTTGAAGCTTCGAATCATGGAAAATAACTACAGCATCTGAATATAATTTTGCTCAGCCAAGAACAGAAAAACAACAACTTTAAAAGTTTTCTCTTTTTACACATTAGTTTATCACTCGTTATTAATACGAAAACCATTAATAAACATATTAGAAAATTCACGCTCTAACAAGAATAACAATCATATTCTCTATAAGGGTTGGTCTTAAATGTCCACACTAATTAAACCACCTAGTTGGGACAGGGAAGTGAAAAGGACACCCTAGAAAGGAGTGATACTAGGCAAACACCATGGTTACCATGTTGTCATTGCAACACTTGAACAAGTAGATAGGCCTGGGCGGGAGTTCACGTAGTCACACTACACAGAATTCTGCAAAGTGCCTAAACGCTCCATGATGCTAGACGGAGTTCCGCAAGTAGCGGAGTTCGGTGATATGCTCTGTTCATGCTGATTTTAAGCGCCAAGAGCTTCTCCCGCACTGTAAAATCAGTGTGAACGGCAAAGTCAATAACAACAACAATCAATATTATAAAGTTTCAGTCAATAACTACACCAATTTAGCAATTAAAAATCATAGATTTATTTCCCTATATTAACAACGCTAATGTCACGAAAATAACTCTCAAACACAAATGGTAAGCATATAAGATCAATAGCGGCTGATTAAAACGGAGTATATATCTTAGTCTAATTAATACAATTAACCCCTTCGCTGCCAGGCCTTTTCCCTCTCAGGTGCCAGGCCTTTTTTTGGCTATATGGGGCAGGGCACGCTTAGGCCCTCATAACTTTTTGTCCACATAAGCTACCCATGCCAAATTTGCGTCCTTTTTTTCCAACATCCTAGGGATTCTAGAGGTACCCAGACTTTGTGGGTTCCCCTGAAGGAGACAAAGGAATTAGCCAAAATATAGTAAAAGTTTCATCTTTTTAAAAAGAATTGGAAAAAAGGGCTGCAGTAGAAGGCTTGTGCTTTTTTCCCTGAAATTGGTATCAACAAAGGGTTTGCCGTGCTAAAATCACCAGCTTCCCAGCTTTTAGGAACAGGCAGACTTGAATCAGAAAACCCAATGTTTCAACACAAATTTGGCATTTTACTGGGACATACCCCATTTTTATGCTTTTTAGTGCTTCCAGCCTCCTTCCAGTCAGTGACAGAAATGGTTGTGAAAACAATGCTGGATCCAAATAACCTAACCATTTCTAAAAAGTAGACAAAATTCTGAATTCAGCAGTGGGTAATTTGTGTAGATCCTAAAAGGGTTTCCTACAGAAGATAACAACTGAAATAAAAAAATATTGAAATTGAGGTGAAAAAACAGCCATTTTTCTCTACGTTTTACTCTGTAACTTTTTCCTGCAATGTCAGATATTTTAAAGAAATATACTGTTACGTCTGCTGGACTCATCTGGTTGCGGGGATATATAGTGCTTGTAGGTTCATCAAGAACCCTAGGTACCCAGAGCAAATAAATGAGCTGCACCTTGCAGTGGGTTTTCATTCTATACCGGGTATACAGCAATTCATTTGCTGAAATATAAAGAGTGAAAAATAGGTACAAAGAAAACCTTTCTAATTTCAAAATGGGCACAAGATAAGGTGTTGACGAGCAGTGGTTATTTGCACATATCTGAATTCTGGGGTGCCCATATTAGCATGTGAATTAGAGGGCATTTCTCAAATAGACGTCTTTTTTACACACTGTCTTATATATGGAAGGAAAACATTTAGAGAAAGACAAGGGGCAATAACACTTGTTTTGCTATTCTATGTTCCCCCAAGTCTCCGGATAAAAAAGGTACCTCACTTGTGTGGGTAGGGCTAGTGCCCACGACAGGAAATGCCCAAAAACACAAAGTGGACATATCCTAATTTCTCGAAGAAAACAGAGGTGTTTTTTGCAAAGTGCCTACTTGTCGATTTTGGCCTCCATCTCAGGGAAACCTACCAAACCTGTGAATTTTTAAAAAATTGAGACCGAGGGGAATCCAATATGGGGTGACTTGTGGGGCTCTCACCAGGTTCTGTTACCCAGAATCCTTTGCAAACCTCAAAATGTGGCTAAAAAAACACTTTTTCCTCACATTTCGGTGACAGAAAGTTCTGGAATCTGAGAGGAGCTACAAATTTCCTTCCACCCAGCGTTCCCCCAAGACTCCCAATAAAAATGGTATCGAACTAGTGTGGGTAGGCCTAGTTTCCGCGACAGGAAATGCCCCAAAACACAAAGTGGACATATCCTATTTTCTCAAAGAAAACAGATGTGTTTTTTGCAAAGTGCCTACCTGTGGATTTTGGCCTCTAGCTCAGCCGCCACCTAGGGAAACCTACCAAACCTGTGCATTTTTTAAAACTAGAGACCTAGGGGAATGCAAGATCGGGTGACTTGTGGGGCTCTCACTAGGTTCTGTTACCCAGAATCCTTTGCAAACCTCAAAATGTAGCTAAAAAAACACTTTTTCCTCACATTTCGGTGACAGAAAGTTCTGGAATCTGAGAGAAGCCACAAATTTCCTTCCACCCAGCGTTCCCCAAAGTCTCCCGATAAAAATGGTACCTCACTTGTGTGGGTAGGCCTAGTGCCCGCAACAGGAAATGCCCCAAAACACACAGTGGACACATCACATTTTCTCTAACAAAACAGAGGTGTTTTTTGCTAAGTGCCTACCTGTGGATTTTGGCCTCTAGCTCAGCCGCCACCTAGGGAAACCTACCAAACCTGTGCATTTTTGAAAACTAGAGACCTAGGGGAATCCAAGATAGGGTGACTTGTGGGGCTCTCACCAGGTTCTGTTAGAATCCTTGCAAACCTCAAAATGTGGCTAAAAAAACACTTTTTCCTCATATTTCAGTGAGAGAAAGTTCTGGAATCTGAGAGGAGCCGCACATTTCCTTCCACCCAACATTCCCCCAAGTCTCCCAATAAAAATGGTACCTCACTTGTGCAGGTAGTCCTAGTGCCAGTGACAGGAAATGCCCCAAAACACAAGGTGGACACATCACATTTTCTCAAAGAAAACAGAGATGTTTTTTGCAAAGTGCCTACCTGTGGATTTTGGCCTCTAGCTCAGCCGCCACCTAGGGAAACCTACTAAACCTGTGTATTTTTGAAAACTAGAGACCTAGGGGAATCCAAGATAGGGTGACTTGTGGGGCTCTCACCAGGTTCTGTTACCCAGAATCCTTTGCAAACCTCAAAATGTGGCTAAAAAAACACTTTTTCCTCACATTTCGGTGACAGAAAGTTCTGGATTCTGAGAGGAGCTACAAATTTCCTTCCCCCCAGCGTTCCCCCAAGTCTCCCGATAAAAATGGTACCTAACTTGTGTGGGTAGGCCTAGTGGCCACGACAGGAAATGCCCCAAAACACAAAGTGGACATATCCTATTTTCTCAAAGAAAGCAGATGTGTTTTTTGCAAAGTGCCTACCTGTGGATTTTAGCCTCTAGCTCAGCCGCCACCTAGGGAAACCTACCAAACCTGTGCATTTTTTAAAACTAGAGACCTAGGGGAATGCAAGATGGGGTGACTTGTGGGGCTCTCACTAGGTTCTGTTACCCAGAATCCTTTGCAAACCTCAAAATGTGGCTAAAAAAACACTTTTTCCCCACATTTCGGTGACAGAAAGTTCTGGAATCTGAGAAAAGCCACAAATTTCCTTCCACCCAGCGTTCCCCCAAGTCTCCCGATAAAAATGGTACCTCACTTGTGTGGGTAGGCCTAGTGCCCGCGACAGGAAATGCCCCAAAACACAAAGTGGACACATCACATTTTCTCAAAGAAAACAGAGGTGTTTTTTGCAAAGTGCCTACCTGTGGATTTTGGCCTCTAGCTCAGCCGCCACCTAGGGAAACCTACTAAACCTGTGCATTTTTGAAAACTAGTGCCTAGGGGAATCCAAGATGGGGTGACCTGTGGGGCTCCCACCAGGTTCTGTTACCCAGACTCCTTTGCAAACCTCAAAATGTGGCTAAAAAACACTTTTTCTTCACATTTTGGTGACAGAAAGTTCTGGAATCTGAGAGGAGCGACAAAGTTCATTCCACCCAGCATTCCTCCAAGTCTCCCTATAAAAATGTACCTCACTTGTGTGGGTAGGGCTAGTGCCCACGACAGGAAATGCCCAAAAACACAAAGTGGACATATCCTATTTTCTCAAAGAAAACAGAGGTGTTTTTTGCAAAGTGCCTACCTGTGGATTTTGGCCTCCATCTCAGCCGCCACCTAGGGAAACCTACCAAACCTGTGCATTTTTAAGAAATTGAGACCGAGGGGAATCCAAGATGGGGTGACTTGTGGGGCTCTCACCAGGTTCTGTTACCCAGAATCCTTTACAAACCTCAAAATGTGGCTAAAAAAGCACTTTTTCCTCACATTTCGGTGACAGAAAGTTCTGGAATCTGAGAGAAGCCACAAATTTCCTTCCACGCAGCGTTCCCCAAAGTCACCCGATAAAAATGGTACCTCACTTGTGTGGGTAGGCCTAGTGCCCGCGACAGGAAATGCCCAAAAACACAAAGTGGACACATCACATTTTCTCAAAGAAAACAGAGGTATTTTTGCAAAGTGCCTACCTGTGGATTTTGGCCTCTAGCTCAGCCGCCACCTAGGGAAACCTACCAAACCTGTGCATTTTTGAAAACTAGAGACCTAGGGGAATGCAAGATGGGGTGACTTTTGGGGCTCTCACCAGGTTCTGTTACCCAGAATCCTTTACAAACCTCAAAATGTGGCTAAAATAACACTTTTTCCTCACATTTCAGTGACAGAAAGTTCTGGAATCTGAGAGGAGCCACAGATTTACTTCCACCCAGCGTTCCCTCAAGTCTCCTGATAAAAATGGTACCTCACTTGTGTGGGTAGGCCTAGTGCCCGCGACGGGAAATGCCCCAAAACACTATCTGGACACATCAAAATTATCAAATAGAAAACTTCCTTTTTTTGCGGGGGGCACCTGCGTTTTTGGTCCTGGGCTCAGCAGCCATCTAGGGAAACCTACCAAACCCAGACATTTCTGAAAACTAGACACCTGAAGGATTCAAGGGAGGTGTGACTTGCGTAGATCCCCCAATGTTTTCTTACTCAGAATCCTCAGCAAACCTCAAGTTTAGCTAAAATATCTAATTTTTCCCACATTTCTCTGTGGGATCACTGCACCTGGACACATTTCCTACCACCCAACGTTCCCCTTAGTCTCCCGGTAAAAATTATACCTCACTTGTGTAGGTGGGCCAAGTGTTTGTGACAGGGAAGAGCCAAAAACACATCGAAATTGAGGGGGAACCACAGTGGGTCCAAAAGGGCAGTTTGAAACAAAACACTTTTAGGCTGACAAGTGCAGCAGAAATTTTATCGGTATAGATGAGACAATGCTGGGTGGTAGGAATTTTGTGGATTCCTACAGATTCCGGAAGGTTCCATCACAAAAATGTGGGGAAAATGTGTGCTTTCCAGCAGGGCATTGTGGGTAAGGAAATGGTGTGGGGTCCATGTGAAGCACACCACCCTGGAATCAACTAGATGTTTAGTTTTCAGATGTGTCTAGGTCTTCTGGATTTTTCTACATGGCAGCATCCCAAAGTAAAAAAAAGTGCAGCCCTCACCATTCCAAGTGGGATGATTTTGAGAGTTACCAAGCTCTCATGGCCCATGGTAAAACAAAAACAAAAAAAATCAAATGTCCTCTTGCTTGCGATGGGATAAGATGTTTTAGTGCGCGGGGCAGAGCTGAATGACTGTTAGCCCATTCACTTAGGGTGAGGGCATAACCAGGCTCATACTGGTTGTTAGTCATCACCCCACTATTTTTTATTTTTTTTATTTCAAGGCATCTAGTAGACTTTCTGCCCCCGGGGTGTGGATCGGGGTAATTGCCCCATCTGCCGACTGGTGGGCAGAACAACTTTGGCCCCATTTATTTAGGGTGGGGGTATGGCCATAACCCCACCCTCTCATTTTGAAAATAAAATCTTCCCAGGTCTCTGGTGAGCTTTCTGCCCCCCTTGGGGGCAGATGGGCCTTCCAAAAATAGGCCAATCTGCCCCCAACAAGGGCAGAAATGACCAACAGTAATGTGTCCCCATGGGGAGCAACCCTTGCCCAAGGAGCTGCCCCCCCAAACAAAACACACACATACACACACCAATCCCTGGTGTCTAGTGGTTTCTGCCACCCTTGGGGGCAGATTGGCATAACAAAAATAGGGCGATCTGCCCCCAAGTGGGGCAGAAATGGCATAAATACAATATACCCCCCAGGGAAGCGACCCTTGCCCAAGGGGTCGCTCCCCATACATAAAAACATAAAGTAAATACAAATATAAATATATCCCTGGTGACTAGAGGTTTCTGTCCCCCCTAGAGGCAGATCGGCCTAATTGCATTAGGCCAATCTGCCTCCAGGAGGGGCAGAAATGGCCTAAAAATAATATGGCCCCCTAGGGAGCGACCCTTGCCCAAGGGGCCTCTCCCTTTATTAGAAAACACAAAGAAAAAAATCCCTGGTGTCTAGTGGGCATTTCTGCCCCCCCCGGGGGCAGATAAGCCTAATTATATG
The DNA here is from genome assembly GCF_031143425.1 of Pleurodeles waltl. Lineage (NCBI taxonomy): Eukaryota > Metazoa > Chordata > Amphibia > Caudata > Salamandridae > Pleurodeles > Pleurodeles waltl. The sequence goes on from NC_090439.1 coordinate 686,257,411, forward strand.
GCAGAAATGGCCTAAGCACCAATTTGGCCCCCCAGGGAGTGACCCTTGCCTAAGGGGTCGCTCCCTGCACATAAAAGAAAAAAATATAAGAAAAAAAATCCCTGATGTCTAGTGGGCATTTCTGCCCCCCCCCCCGGGGGCAGATCGGGCATAAATGACCTAAAAATGATTTGCCCCCCTAGGGAGCGACCCTTGCCCAAGGGGCCGCTCCCCTCATGTAAGTTAAAAAAAAAACTAAATTCCCTGGTGTCTAGTGGGCATTTCTGCTGCCCGATTGCATCGCGATCGGGCAGCAGAAATGCTCAGAATGACATCGGAAGAAAGGAAAAGCCTTTCCTTTCTTCCGATGTCTCTTCCGCCCCCTTCCTCCCGAGCGGAAGAGAAATTCTAAGCATTTCTCTTCCGCATCGCACTGGAAGCGGGAGGTGACCTCTGATGAGGTCAGCACGCGATCGCGTGCTGACCTCATCAGACAAGCGGGGGGGTCGGGGGCTCGGGGCTGAAAGGGGAAGCGATTCCCCTTTCATCCCTGACGGGGGTGTGGATGGGGGGTCCACGGGGGAGCGCTAGCGCTTCCCCCGTGGGCCCTGTGCAGGACGAGGTGGTTTCGTCCCTGGCACACAGGAACCGTGTGCTGGGACGAGGCCACCTGGTCCTAGGCACCCGAGGGGTTAAGCACATTATCTCCAAAAGAATCACACTTATTAGTAATACAAAAACTGGTAATAATGGAAAAGAATACATTAGTTCAGCATCAGATGATCTCAGGTCATAGACATATCAAGGTTAATTCCCTAACTAACCACAAATTAGCATTAAATGTTGGGCTTCATGTGAATTGAATTTAGTAACATTAATTTAGAAAACTCTTAACTTGATTATGATATATATATATAAACTATTAATGTGCAGCAATAAATCATTAGTTGCAGCTGGTACCTGGAAAGCAAGAGAGACACAATTCACATTTAATAATACATATTACCACAATAGTATTAACTGAAAATGATCAGCTTCAGCTTGAGGACACCATCAGCTATCTCATCAGAAGATTTGGGCCTAACGACTGCTAGTCTCAAACCTTGTCTATTCTAGAAGAATATTACACACCAACGAACAAATCTCCCTCTATTCATTCTACACAGGTTGTTATACTAAAATCTAATCAACTCCTGATTGGTCAGTCTATGGGGTGGTTTCATTTCAGCCAATCGACAACTAAATTGATGACCTAAACTTAACAAATCTATGCTAACTATAACATTTTCTTTCGATGTATCTTTATTTCTTCCATCTCGTCTCTAACTCAATTGTCTCATCGCCTTTTGCGTATCTTGTTCTCAGGAAGAAACTTTCACTGTAACATTTACTTCCATCCTCGAGGAAAGACCAGATATTAGTAACACATCCAAACAATAGGACATTTCAACTTATGCTATGCTCAGTTAATACATGACCTTGTAAGACATAACACTGCAACCCACTAGGGGTAGCTGTGGATACGTCTACACAAGCTTTGAAAATACTCATTATGAAAGCTTTGAATCATGGAAAAACAACACAGCGTTTGAATATAATTTCGCTTAGCCAAGAACAGAAAAACACATATTTCAGAAGCTTTCTTGTTTTACACGTTAGTTCATTACACATTTTAATATGAAAATCATTAATAAACATATTAGAAAATTCACACTCTCACAATCCCTCCTCTGATGACTGTTCATGGTATCACATTACTCTTTAATAAATGTATTCATTTCATCACATTCAAAACTTTGTTTTATCTATTTCTGAATCATTTCTTTTTCTCTTATTTTCTTTGTAAAATGTATTCATTTCTATTTCAAAATGTTGTTTATTCCTTTCTAATTTTCTCTTCTTTACACATTTTATTACTTTATAGGCTCCCCAAATCCCAATTAAACAAAACACGATTATTGACACCCATTTTGCTATTGTCAAGATAACATTTCTTCCCACATTGCTAAACCAATTTCAACAGCTTCAATTCCTTTTACAGCCTTTTCCCAAATGGTAGTTTCTGTTAGTTCTTTCAAATCTTTATTATTAGTGTTAGTCACATTAGTGATTAATTCTTTAACCTTTCCGAATTATCAGCGATAAAAGCACAACAATGATTAGAACCAATTCATTTACAAACTGCACTCTCTTTCGCCAAAAGAATATCTAATGCAAGGTGATTCTGAAGTGCCATAGCTCTTGTAGCAGCCAACTCTGTATCCCAATTTTTTTAATCTCCGGAATATCTTGTCAACATGTTATCCACTACTGTGGACAACTTCTGAATCTTAATCGAATTTAAGACTACTCACACTGAAGGAATTATAGCTTCAAATATGTATCCCACAATGATAGAAATTGATTCTTGCTTGTGTCTCGTTTGAAATTTCATTGAATCAGAAATTTTACTCAGGTCATCCAACTGATAGATTTTTGGAAAGACTTCCCAGATAACATGTCCTGTACCACCCTCTAGGAAGACTGTAATATACATTTCTTCTACATATATAGTAAATCCCAGATATCGGAGGGTCATGGCCATTCATCATAAAATCCCATTTACTCCTAAACATAAAAACATGCCTACATTCACTCTTTCCAACAAACACCCTATCATTCTTACTCCAAGGCCTTTGTATACAAAGTTTCCCTACATGCTCAGCATCTATTGTTAGTTTACACTGCTTAGTGATGTCAGTATAAGCATAATCTATTCCAGGCTTTTTACTTATGATTCCTTTATCCATTTTTGCCTTTATTTCTCTCCTTCTATGTTCTGTATTATCTAAAAATGTATTTTCTACTGGCGTTAGTAAACAAGTCAGGTTATTACGGTGAGCAAAGGCAGTTCCAAAAGTGTAAGTAGGCTCAAAGAAATTTCTCATAATTACTATGTTAGTTTTTTTTGGCTATTTTATTCAAATATCCTATGAGAGGTACAAAAGATAATACCATATCATAGTTTGAATAAAAATATTGAATATATTCTTGATTATACAAATGTGTTAGCAAAAGACTGCAACTTATGGCATAAGTAACAGGTAAGCTGTGATACGTAGTTCCTCCTTCTACTGAAGTTGGAAACTGCGTGCACACATAACAATAAGTTGCATCCATCACTTCAACATACTCATGCAATAAGCGATAGAAAACATCAGAAGAAAGCCCTTTTTCCTCATGTAAGTATTTTACATCTATCTTAAATTTATCTTTGGTTAATGACTTATCAACCAAGTTTAGAGAACTCATTTTCGCAGTCTGATTTGCTCCATCCATCTCATAAACAGACACTCCCACAAATAACAATAAACGTATCAACACACTCATTACCGCTAAACCAATAGCAAGCACTTTGCAACAACTAATTCTACAGTTTTGCTTATGTGAATCACTCCTTTTCTAGGTTAGAATTTGTTTTTAAAAAAACAAAAATTTCCAAAAACGTCCAAAATTTCAAAAAAACTTCAAAAATCCCTCCTATTTTTTTTAATTTTTTTATAATGAATTCATTAACTCTTGGACAGTGCCTCCTTTATCAAGTGGTATAGCAACTTGTCTAAATTCAGTTGTTAATTTGTCTTCTCCAGTAATTTTCAATTCCCTTCTTTGCAGCATAAATTTTAATACTCAATTTTCATTTTCTTTAACCCAATGTCTCTTTCTTGTGAATGTTCACGTACCGAAATCTGAATTTTCTAAATCTCTGTCAAAACAATAACTCAAAAATTCTTCTTGCCAGTCACTTGCATTTAAATATACCCATTCAGGTCCAGCATATCTCCTACTCGCAACTCTTTTCCTCTTTGGTCACCTTCCACTTTCACTATCTTCTCCACTAGTGTGTTCTTCTCCAGGCAATTCTCTCTCTTCTGGTATTGATGGTATCACATCAACCTTTCCTTTTTCAGCAGCTTTCTCTGGCCAGTTGTTTCCTTCCAATGTTCCTTTTGTCAATAGTCTTCTCAATAGTGAGTCTTCACTTGCCTTTGGACCTTTCCTATCAGACGTTCCCGCAATTGGTTCTGGAAGAGTATACTGGGGCGGGATTATTCTCAATTCCTTCCCCAACCGAGTCTGTCTCGTCTTCTGTTGTTCCCTGTTTTTTGTTCTTGTTTGAGGACACCCTCCTCTGATCAAAATAAGTCTCACTTCTTTCTTCTTGAACTGATTCTTCTACTCCTGCTACAGCTTGCTCAACCTCTTCTCTGCTTTGTCCTCTTTCATCTGTTATAGGAGTAGGTATATCCCTGTTATTCTCGATATCATGCTCACTCTCTTCTCTTTGGTTTCTGGTATTCTCGACTGTTGGTAATCTCAACATTTCCTCTTCTCTTTCTGTTGGATCATGCACTTTCCTCACATGGCTCGCATGCACCCAATTCAGAAAACCAGCACACTTCACAGCAGTTGTTGTAGTGAGCACGATTTGATACGGTCCTTTCCAAGGCAAGACATTTGCACTTGCTTCCGTATAAGCACCCAGTCTCCTGCACTCAGACTTTGTCATTGACCTTGTGTTTGTTGGGCTGTTGCAACTTCCACCTGATGAGAAAAAGACTGAACCACATCAGCCAGGCTTTTGCATTAATCTGGCACCATATCATCTGTAATATTCACAAGTGCGTTTGCAGGTATTGCTGGTAATCTCATTGCTCTCCCCATCAATATCTCATGTGGAGATAACCCAGTCTTTTTGTCAGGTGTACTTCTCATTGACATTAGTACTAAAGGTAAAGCATCTGGCCATTTCAAATTTGTTGATGCATACACTTTTGCCAGTTGTGATTTCAGTGCTCCATCCATTTGTTCTACTAGACCTGAAGCTTCTGGGCGATAACTGCAATGTAATCTTTGCTGGATGTTTAATGCCAAAAAAAGCAATTTTATCACCTCATTATTGAAATGTGTACCCCTATTCAATTCAATTGAGACCGGAAAACCAAAACGTGAAATTAGTTCTCGAAAAATAAATTTAGCCACAGTTAAACTGTCATTTCTCCTTGTTGGGGAAGCCTCAATCCAATGACTGAAAATGCACACAATCACCAACACATATTTCAAACCGGCACATGCAGGCATCTCAATGAAATCCATTTGCATCGTACTGAATGGACCTCCTGCCATACCTATGTGACCCATGTTGGCAACTGTTCCTTTGCCGACATTCATCTGTTGGCAAATTATGCACCTATGGCACACCAGCTCTGCGCGTGTCTGAATTTTGGATTGTACCAGTATTGTTTAAAACTCCTGATCATTGCATCCCTTGCAATATGTGTTTGACCATTGTAGTACCTCGCCATCTGCGTCAGTAGACTGTTTGGCAGAACTACCTTTCCTTCTATTGTCACCTAAATCTCATCCTCCCTTTCTATGCATCGATGTTTAATCTAGTCTCTCATTTCCTCTTCTGGCACATTGTTCTGTATTGCTTTTAATTAATCTAGTGTCTCCACTATCTGTACAGTGAAACTGGCATAAATCTCTTCATTTTCAGACATCAATTCCTATTTTCCCTTGAATGAAATTCCATTTAGAGCACAAAACTTTGCAACCTGGTCTGCATAAGCATTTCCCAAAGTTACATAATCTTGTCATCTCTGGTGTGCACTGCATTTGACCACGGCAATTTTCTCAGGTTTCTACACTGCTTGTAGCAAATCATGTATCCTTTCCCCATTTCTTACAGGTGATCCCAAAGAAGTGAGGAACCCTCTCTGTGACCAAATATGCCCAAAATCATACAGAATTCCAAATCCATATTGACTATCAGTATAGATTGTGACTTTCATTTGATCTGACAATTGACATGCTAAGAGCAATTAGCTCCGAAACCTTTGCAGATATCACTCCTTTAAGCCATGAAGCTTCTAGTATACCTGTTACTGTACACACTGCATACCCAGCTCTCAAAGCACCCATGTTGTCCCGTAAGCAAGAACCATCAACAAAAATAATGTGATCATTGTCTTCTAAACAAGTATCTTTAATGTCTTCTCTTGGTTTAGTGCAAAGTTCTGTCACTTCCAAACAATCATGTTCAACATCATCCATGTTGGACAGATCTTCCCCCTCATTTGGTAGTAATGTTGTCGGGTTATGCACCTTTTTATTGTCACATTTGGTGCCCCTAGAATAACTGTTTCATAACGTGTCAATCTTGCATTTGTCAAATAGTGTGTCTTTGACCTTGTCAGTAGTATTTTAATTGAATGAGGAACCATTCTTGTCAGAGGATAACCGATCACAATATTTTCAAATTGAGTTATACTCTGTTCAACAGCTGCAACAGTTCGCAAGCATCCGGGTAGGGCTGCTGCAACATTATCCAAGGTAGCTGAAAAATATGTTACCGGGCGATTGACACCACCATGTGTTGAGACAGACAAAGAACATCCATCTCTTTCATGACAAAACAATAGAAAAGGTTTTGTGTAGTCAGGCATACCTAAAGCTGGTGCTTGACACAAACTCTCTCTCAGCTCAGTGAAAGCTTTCACACACTCCTGATCCATCATTATAGGATCAGAAACATCCTTATGTGTCAATCTTTGCAATGGCTTTGAAACCGCTGAAAAATTTGGGATGCACTGTCGACAATAACCTACCATTCCCAAAAACATTCTTAACTCCTTTTGGGAACTCAGCATTTTCATTTTCATTATTGCCGCCACTCTCTCTCTAGAAATTCTCCTCGAACCTTTCTCAATCAGATGTCCCAAATATTTCACCTCTTGCTGACACTATTGCAACTTAGCTGGAGAAACCTTATGACCACTATCTCACAGGAAATTCAACACTGCAATCACATCCTCCCTACAGTCTTCCTTTGTCTTCGATGCAATTAGTAAATCATCAATTTACTGCACTAAGGTCGACTTATAGGGCATCACCAACGGCTCCAAGTTATTTTTCAAAATCTGATTGAAAATCAATGGTGATTCTGAAAACCCTTGAGGAATCCTGCACCAACAGTAGACTTTAGTCAGGAATTTGAAACAAAAGAGATATCTACTGTCCTCATGAAGAGGTACTGAGAAAAATGCTTGGCACAAATCAATGACTGTAAACCATTCTGCATCACATGGAATCTGAAACATTATTATTGCTGGATTGGGTACCACTGGACAACACCACTACAATGTCATTTATTTTCCTTAAATCTTGAATAAAGCTTATTTTCCCATTCGGCTTCTTCAAACTCATGATTGGTGAATTACATGGACTGCTCATCACTTCTTTCAAAACTCCTTGTTCCAAAAAATGTTCTATCAGGGGCCTTATTCCTTCTATGATTTCATTTGTCAATGGGTATTGAGCTGTTTGTGGGAACACCACATTCTCGTTCACTGCCACCTTGACTCCCTCAACTCCTTTAATTAAACCAATGTCTTTTGCTGAAAGATCCCAAGCCTTTGGTTTAACCCTTTCCTGCTGATCACTCAGCAAATCTTTCTTTTCAAACACTGGAAAGAAACTCATTAAGTCTTCCAAATTGTGTTCTTCATGTGTCTCATCCTCATCGACTACCTGGTCCTCATTCACATTCAGCAAAGCTAATTAACAACCTCTTGTCCTTTTTCTCTCATCAGCTGACAAATCTTCCTCATCAACACTAATGGTCTCCATTGTAATTCCTTTTTTGGAACACATAATTTAACAATTTGTTTTGCACAGCAAATCTCTTCCCAGCAATGATACTGGACTGGAGTCACAAACAACAAAACTATGATAGTCTCTGAAATTTCTAATTTTCACAAGGACTGGTTCTTTAAGAGCATTAACCAACTGTTTGTTTGCAACATCTTCTATCTGCACTGTCCTCTCAGAAACAGGTATGTCTGGTACTTCCACTGTCCTTATCGTCGAGTGCGTTGCTCCTGTGTCAACCAAAAAATTAACCTCATGACCATGTACTTCACCCTGCAGATAAGGACCTCTCTGATCCACATCTAATGATGCACCCATCATGAACTCCTCCTCATCTGAACTACTCAAAGGCCATTCATCGTTTATTTCACTCTCACTTTGTAAGGGAAATTGCTCAACTGTGTTTACACATTTGATTTTTACTCTGATTCGTGACCACCTGCAAAAGCATAACCTGTTGCTGTTCCATTGGGCTCTGTATTGATTGAACCTGTCTCGGTATTTGCATTTGCTGTACAGGCACCATCTGCACCTGTGGCTGCATTTGTTGCATTTGTGGCATTTGTACTTGTTGTACCTGTGGTTGCACATTCTGCATTTGTTGTACTGGCTGTAAAGGCTGAAAACCTTGCATGCTATTGACATTATTCTGAAAATTTCAATTTTGAACACCCATTCTAGGTCCTCTCATGCCCTGAAATGAATTGACAATGTTTGTTTGCTGAACCATACCTCCTCCCTGATTCAACATCGGACACTGTCTTTTCCAATGCCCCAGCAATCCGCAAATGTGGCAAGGTAATACTTTTCACCACTGCTGCTCATCCTGCATCACCACTGAACTGAAGTCCACATTTCTATTAACTATTGGAATCATCATTCCTCGTCCTCTACCACGACCTTGATTCGGAAACAAACCATTTCCCTGTGGCAACTGTTGTAAATTTCCCTGCATTCCTGTCTGCCTTAATCCGCATCTCCATCGCCTTTTCTTTCAGCTTCTTTTGATTCAACTCAATTTCATCACTACAATATTGAGCATACTGCAGAACCTCATCAATTGGCTTTGCCTGCCAACAAATCAAATGATTCTTAATCATTTGACTCACTTCTGGTTTTAACCCATCGACAAATCTGAACACCAAATGATTCATGTTTTCCTTTCCAATAGTTTCTGCACCACTAAATTGTTTGAATGCCTTCAACAACCTTCATAATACGCATGAACTGACTCTTTCCCTTCTTGTGTTGTTCTATTAATGCGCTGCCAATCAACGCTTTTTGGCGAAATTCTAGTTTTCAGAAATTCAATGACTTTATAGTAATATTTGATTACTTTAGGAGATGGCGCACCTATTTTAAAATCTCTTTGTGGTTCACTTGTCGGCCAATCAACCCTCCTTTTCCATTCAACCCCCAAATCTGCTGGTACAGCAATGTCAAAAAGTGTACTCAAATCTTCCCAAAGACACTTTGAAAGTTTCACAAACCTATCTATCTGTTGATACCACTCCATAGGCTTCTCTCTCGTTCTTGGATAATCATTTGTAAAGCTTATGATATCACTTCTATTCCAAGGTACATTAATAAAATTCCCTCCTGGTGTTTCTCTCATTGGTAATATCTTTACCCCATCTCCTGCCTGTATCCCATCATCTTTATTAGGTCTCTCTCTTTTCCTGTCCCATTTGCTCCCCCATTTATCCAATGCTCTCCAAACCTGCACTTTCTCAAGTAACTCTTTGAGATGTGTTCTCATCCCTGCAGATCTCACATGAACAATGCCTTCTTCCTCCAATCCCAGCCTATAACTCCTTCTCAATGTTTTCATCTTTGTTAAATCAATGTCATAATCATCTGCTGCATCTTGTAACTGTTGATAAACTCTGTTCGCTCCTTTT